>NC_137771.1:220372860-220972860 GCF_963455305.1 Plecotus auritus | reverse complement strand
TCCTCAGTCAGCATCAGGTTGTCCACAAACATCCAGAAGAAGGGCTGTGAGCTGCTGGGCTGGGGCCGCGAGTACTGCAGGATGCGGTGGAACTGGAACAGGTACCACCCTGGGGGACATCCGGGTGCATCTGGCTCTGCCCAGCGCAGGGGCATGGGCATGGGGGCAGGGTGGGGTGGAGACTGCGGAAGGACCCGTTCCGCAGGGCCGGTCTGGGCCCCCGGCACCCCTACTGCCCAGGATAATTCTGTCGCCCTGGGGCTCGCTGTCGCCCGGCGTGCCGACCCAGCCTCACCCAGTGCCCGGTGTTAATGGGCAGAGGTGGTTAAAACGAGGCAGGGCTTGCAGGTGGAAGGGGCAGGACAGGGTCAGAGGGCACAGGGGTCTGGGATGTAGCGATGGCCTCACAGGGGACAGATGTCAGAGCACATCACATTGTACTTGCTGAAGTGGACATTTCATGGATGCCAGTGATCCCTCAGTAAAGCTGTTTTTATAAAATGCAGTCAATTTGTAATTTCCGCCCTCCCAGAGGGGGGTTGGTGGGCCATGGGGGGGGGCGGGGATGAGAGGGCCCAGGTATTGGGGCAAAGGTTGCTCTTTTACCCGGAGGGCGGTCACAGGCCTGGCGGAGGGGAGGTGTGCAGCCGTACACGAGGTCGAATGGGCCCCACTCTTCCACCTGCAGGACACGGGACACGGGAAACGCATACAGTGGGCGGGCCCGTCCCAGCAGCAGGCTCCCGTGTGCCCAGCGGTGGCACCACTCGGGCGGGCAGTGAAGCCGCCGGGTCAGACCCACCAGTGACCTCCTCAGTCACCACAGGCCTCGGGACATTCGGGGCTGCCTGTCATCGTTTGAGGAGAGGCTGGCCCTCCCCAGGCCACTGGGAGCCCCAGGGATTGCCCGTGGCAGGCGTCACCCTGCAGGTCACTCCTGAGAATCAGTGCCCTGGCCCCGGACGCAGGGGCTGGGAAGTGCTCGAGGCACTTCGCCCAGGGCCACAGTCCAGGACACCGGAGACAGCCTTCAAGGAGCCAAGACATTTCATGGTGGAGATGTTTGGGGGATGTTTTCAACCGGCCATGTTCGTTTTAGAGGGCGGGGCGGGGATTCGCCCCCTCTCTGGGCGGCACCATCACCGGTGGCGGGACTGGCCCCTGGGATTTCAGCAAGTTGAACAGGAGGCTTGGCTGATCACTCTGCTCTGGGCTGTGGCCAGTGTGGGGGCCACGGAAATGCCCCTCTCATCTCTCCCACTGCGGGACGAGCCGCCAGCAGCTCTGCGGACGAGTGCCAATTCCTGTGAGACCCTCACGTCGGCCAGGCTGGGGCCAGAGCCGGGCAGCATCGGGGCTGTCCGCATCCCCACTGCCCACACCCCCACCTGGGGCCACGTGCACACCTGCTTCCACCTTGGCGCTTGGACGGACACGCTATACTTACGTTCCTCCTCACTACGTTGGTAACATCGTCCAGGTATTTCAGTCTTCCTGAGCCAGAACCGTTTTCCAGAAAGCCCAAACTCGTCAGCTCTGGGTGGGGAAACATAAGGATGCAGAACACGTTGACTCTGAGCCCAACGGGGATCAAAAGGCCCACAAATGACCAGAAAAGCAAGCTTTATCTTTTGAAGGACACGATGGGGACGAAGGTGTGTTGATTTGAGAAAGTCAAGCGGTTTGCTGTGAAGCCGCCTTCCTGGGCTGCGATGTCGGCCGCACTCTGGGTTAGGAAATCCAGATGTCACCCGGCCAGGCTGTGTGACCCGGTGGGTGGGCGGCTGGAGCCTCGTCACAGCTTTGGAGAGTCTGTGGCCGGGGGACAGGAAGATCCCAGAAAGGACCTTACAAATGGGTCAGGGATGCGTCCTGGGCGGGAGATGAAGGCAGGGCGGCCGTGGCCTGACTCCTGGGTGCCTTCAGCCGTTAAGCTGTGCCCATTGTGAGTCTCGGCCCCTGGTCCATGACACGGTGCTTGAGGCTGCAGTGACCACTGCTCAGGGTGGGAGGCAAATGCTAGAAGTGGGGCAGGTTCCCCCTGCCATTTGGTCTGGGACTAGGATGTATTTTCATGCATTCTCATGGCTGCAGAGCCCAGAAGAATCTGTTCTATGCAAAGGCACCAGCAGGGGGCGCTCAGCTTGGGGTTCAGAGAGGCAAGGCTGGAGCACAGCAGTGCTGGGCCAGTGGGGCTCACTGCCGAGGGCGGGCACGGGGAGCCCCAGGAGGAGCAGGCGGCCCTGCAAGGTGGCCGGGGTGTGGTGGTATCTGAAGTGGACTTTGTGTGGTGGTCGTGGGCAGAGAGCCTGGCCGTACGGCCCTCATGGGCACTTTATATCCATCGTCTGCATTTTCTTTCCAAGGCACGACTTCTGAGGGAGTGAGCACCACGGCTCCTGCACCCTCTCCCAGCCCCCAAAGTGAGCCTCAGCCCCTGGAGTTGCCCCAGGTGCTCAGCAAGTGTGACACTGGGAACATTCTAACACCCCCCCACCCCTTCCCCCCACCACCCCCACACACACACGCACCCCTAGGATAGGCAGGTGCATTTTCCGGTGTGAGTCCCCTCTACCACACTCACCTTTCCTGATGTCCCCAAAAAGGGACAGCACGCGCACTGGCTCTCTCTTGCACACAGGCACCGTTTTATACATCTCAAGGGGACTCTCCTATTTATTAAAAAAAGAAAAAAAGACGACGCTCTGGGCCGACGTGGTTGCAGAGCCCATGAGTCACAAGGAGGCTCCTTTCTGGCCAGCAGAGGGGTCCCCCTGAGCAGAGGCACACCTGGGGCTCCCCTGCCCAGGGGCTGGCCCGCCCTGACCTCACTGCACACCCCCAGGCCGGGCCTCCTGCCCTGAACCCTCCCCAGGCCATCGCTAGCAAAGGCAGGCAGGTGTGGCCTTCCAGAGTGTGAGGAAGACAGTCCCGTGGGGGGCACTCGCTGTGCATTTCTTGGGGAGAGCCTCACATCGGGGGGCTTCTGAATACACGCAGCGGTGGGATCCACCCCATTCCTCTCCTTCCCTGTGTGGGCTCTGAGTGCAGCCCCAAGCCCCCTAGCACCCCTGAACGTCACTAACGGGAGGCCCTCCCAGGCCAAGGATGAGACCTATGCCGTGCTCAGCTACGAAGAAGCCACACTGGAGACAAAGGATGATGCCGCCCTTCCCCTTCCCCTTCCCTTCCTCTTCCAGGAGGCCCGGGGAGAGACTATTGATCCATTTGGAGAACGACCTCCCCCCCACTCCAGACCCCTGCCCCCAGGAGGTGCGCTTGGGGGGAACCTGGCCTCCTGCACACAAGGAATCAAGCTGCCCATTGTCGAGACCAGGCCTGAGCGGGGGGCCTGCCTGTGTGGGAGGCTTGCAGGGGACCCCAAGCCACATGAGGAAGGGCCTGCCTGGGCGCAAGCAGACAGGACAGCACCCACACAGGCAGCCAGTGAATGAGCAGGGCAGTCTGGGCAGGGCAGGTGTGCCCACGCCGAGTGTGGGCATTTTCTTGCAAAGTGGAGTCCTCCTGCAGCTTGCAAGCCTGGTCGTCCCACACTGAGATGGACAGTTTCTGCCACTAGGTGGGCCATCGGGCACAGGGGCAGCTGTGACTGACGGACAGTGTGGGACATGTGTCCTGGTGCCCGGCTGCACTGCAGGCGCAGAGCTGCTGCCCCCTGCGCCTGGCACTGGGCTGGTGTAAGGACATTTCCAAATGTCAACTTCATGTTCTTGCAAAGTGAAAGTCCTGCAACGTGCAAGCCTGGGTCGACCGACACCAAGATGGACGGTTTCTGCCACTAGGTGGCCCCGGAAGGAGGTTCTATGAGCACAGGTGCCTGTTCTCCGAAAAGCACCATAAAGACACCTGCCAAGGTGGTTGTAAATGCGTACATGCCCCCAGCCTGTGTCAGGGAGAGGTGGGACGGATCGCCCACCTGCGCACCCTATGGGTGGGCCCAGCAATTCTGTGTGCAAGTCCCCAGAAGCGGTTCTGGCTGTGGGCCCCTACTGTCCACTGCTGCATCGCCAAGCACCCTCCTCTCCCAACGACAACAAATGGGAATAAACTGTGTGGCCACAAATTTACTCAGGAGGCCCAAGTCTTTAATCACCGTGTCAGCAGCACTGGTTCCCTCTGGGAGTGTGAGGGGGGCTCTGACCCAGGCCTCTCCCCAGCGTCTTGAGGGGCTGGCAGTGCTTGGGGCCTGGGCGTTGTAGACCACACTCCAGCCTCTCTCCCCTAAGTCACATGGCCCTAAGTCACATGGCCGTCCTCTCCCAGTCTCCTCTCCTTTCTCTAGAGGACACCAGTCACTGCATTCCAGACCCACCCTAATCCCGGAGACACAGAGATCCTTAACTCAATTGCATTTGCAAGGACCCTATTTGCAAAACAAGTCACCTTCACAGGTACCAGGGTCAGCACTTGGGTGTGTTTTTTTGGGGTCACAGTTCATCCCATTGTGATGAGCCACTGCTCCTGCCTAGATCCTGGCCCCTGACTGTGACCTTCAGCCCTCAAGAGGCCCCGGTCTAGCCGGCTGCCCAGGCGTTCGTGCTCCTCTCCTACCTGCTACAAGCACCTCATTCCCAGGCTCGGCACAAGCCCAACCGCCTGCTAAAGTCGTTGCAAAGCAGACCATCTCAGGGAACCTGCTGTCAAAGGGAAAGCACGTTTGCTCAAACGCCTTTCGCTTCACCTTGTACCAGAGCAGGTGGGCATTCTGCAACTAGTGGCCAGAGAAAGCCAGCAAAGCTGGCGCCCCTGGCGGCGGTCCGTCCTGTCCGGTGAGCGGCTCCTTACCGAATCCTGGTCATAGAAGGCCTTCAGCCGCTCCCGCCACTTCCGCCGGCGCTGCAGCAGCCCGTTGCGGGGGGAGGGCAGGCACAGGAAGCACACCCAGTTACTCATGGCCTGAACTTTCCCCGAGGTCCCGGGCCCCACCAGGGTGTCCACGCACTCGAAGCAGTAGCACCTAGAGTCAAACAGAAAGCCACAGTGACTGAGATGACATCGCTTTGGCCACCGACTGAAACCACAGACCGTCTGCAGGCCGAGGGGAGCCTGCCCCTCGCTTTGGAGGGAGCTCTCGGAGCCGTGTACACCCAGGCTCCTGTGAAAAGACAAAGTTGGCCCTGTTCGTCGGCACCCCACACAGTGGGAAGGCGAGACTGTGGATCAGAGTGTGTGTGTGGGGGGGGGGGGGGGGGCGGTCCCTCTTAGGGACCTAGAGGGACGGGAACCAAGCCATCAGCAGAAGACAGTGGGCTGTTTATGAGCAAGGACAGATTTCAGAGAACCCCCTAAGCCACCTGTCTTCCCCCACCCGGGAGCCAGGGACACAGTTAAGGTTTTCCAACACCAGTGGGTTGGGGGGGGTGGTGATGCAAGGATAGCCCTGGGGGACTGAAGGGGAGGGGACTATGAATGGAGCTCCTGTTGGCATGTAACTGGCATGTAACGAGGAATGAACATGTCCCTGACTGTCTCCCTCTTCCTCCCGCTGTGACCAGCAGCCCTCAAGGGTGCAGGGTGCCCACCCTCCGTAATGACTGGGGGACCAGCTACCTCTTGGAGATAACAATAATAAAAAGAAAAATTGAAAAACACAAATCTTTTGACACCCCATATGTCAAGGCTCGACATCAAATGAACTATGAGAGATGGGAATTAAGAGCTTTGGAGAAGGTCATCCTTTGTGGGGGGAGCCCCCCCACATTCTCAGATGCGTGGCTGAGGAGGATGGACATTTCCTAGGGTCCTTGGCCTTCACCCGGGCCCCACCGGGCACCCCTCGCCTCACCGGGTACAGTCGGGGTTTTCGCAGATGAGCAGCGTCTGTCCCGCGCAGCAGATGGAGCAGTAGGACTGGTACCCGTCGTCATCGTACATGAAGAAGTAGTCCCGGAACTTGTCCTTGGAGAGGGCACAGCAGCCAGTGCCCCCTCTGCTCCCACAGAGGCCTCCCCAGCCGCCCCTCGGCTCCCGGCTTACCTTGCAGGGGGAGCACATCCCACCCTCGAACAGGGGGTGCTGCCTGTGCACCTGGAAGCTTCCACAGCAGATGCACAGCTCTAAGGGGACAGCCAAGGCGCAACGGTGTCACGACACCACCAGACAGAGCCACAGACTTGGGAATACATTTAACAAAAGAGGTACAAGACCCTGCACTGAAAACCACAAACGCTGTTGAGAGAAAAATCTAGATAACTGGGAAACCACGTCCCAGGTTCATGGTGTGAAGTCTGATCAACTAATTGAATGGGTACCCCCTCCCCTGGGATCTGACCTTTAGGCCACGTCACGAGGTCATTCCCTTTTTGCTTAGACCACATTCCACTTGTGAAGACCACATTCCGCGTGCTAAGACCATTATCTCTCCCCTCCAGGACTTTCCTAGGATCTGGACCCGCCCAGAGAATTCTCCGCCCGTAAAAAGCCTGCTTCAGTCCTTTAAAATCTCTGACTCCGCGTCCCATCCCTGGGTGCTGGCGCCATTTTGGGGCTCAGCCCATCCGGTATCCCCAGGACCTAATACATTCATAATCCCTCACCACTTTGGCCTCGTGCGTTCCTCCTTCAGTGACCCTAACGCATGGATCAGACGGAATATCGTTAAAATGACGTGCCCCTAACACATGGGTCAGACGGAATATTGTTAAAATGACGTGCCTGCCCAAGCTCATCCACACATTCCTCTCGAAATCCCGGCTGGCTTTTGTGTGTGCGTACAAAAGTTGACAAGCTGATCCTGAACTGCGTATGGAAATGCCAGGACTCCAGAATAGGCAAAGCCGTAGAGAAAACAAGTAGATTTGTGATTGCCCAATGTGGAAGGGGGAAGTGAGAAGGAATGGGGAATGGCTTGGGGCTGGGAGTTTTTTTTTGGGGGGGGGGAGGTTGAGGGGGTGATAGAATGTCCTAAAATTAGATAGCGGTGATGGTTGCACAACTCTGGGAATGTAAGACACTGAACTGTGTACCTTAAAGGGAGCCATGGGGGCTGGGGCCATGGAGGGAGAGGAGCAGCAGGGCACCAGGTACGCCCGCGGCCTCCTTCCCGGATGGAGGCCTGTGTGAGGCTGCAGCCAGCGGGTCCCTTTACCTGGGGGTGTGGGCACGTGTGCGACCACTCACCTTCTATGGCTCGCTGGTTCACCTTGACTTCATAGGCAATCCGATCTGGAAAAGAGAGTTAGGTGGGGCCTTCCTTCTACCGGTGGTCGGTCGGTAGTTTAAACACAGCCACAAGTGAGTGTCACAAGTTGATTGTCTGAAGCCACAGGAGCCAGAGGACCCCACCCCCACCCCCACCCCAGCCCTCTACCTATCTTTCCTGGAATGTTACCCACCCAAGCTTGAGGGTGGGGACAGCCTCTGGGTGGGGCCCTCCTGCCCCTGCCCTAGCATCTGATTTAGGCGTGAAGATTCGAGAAGCCTGGAACCCAAGCCTGGGGTTGGCATCCCAAGTGATGGGTCCAGCACCCAAAAGAGCCCTCACCTCTGCGGGGCTCACTGGAGCCCACCAGGATGATGTCCATGCTGCACTCTGCCTCTGGGTCCATGGCTGGGGCAGCTGCCATTGGACACCGCCCAGGAGACAGGACAGGCACAAGCGGGGGTGGGGGGCGGGGGAGAAAATGGCCCGTCAGCCTCTGCCTTGGAGCCCCTGGCCCCCAGCAAGGGCGACGGGGCCCAGCACGCAGCTCAGCCCCCACCCACCTTCCACAGTGACACCCACCCCTCCCAACCCCGGGAAAGGTCTTCCTGGCAGGAAGGCTGGTGGTGAGTGCCAACCTTGAGAGGGAGCTTGGTGTGGCCCCTGTGCCGGGTCCCTCCCCACCTCGGCCCCAGCCACAGCGTGAGGTCAGGCGGTCTTCTCTCCACAAAGGGAGAGGCCTTGGAGGGGTCCAGAGCTAAGACCCATGCAGCCCCCACCTCCATCTGCACCCACCAGCAGCTGTGGGCCCCACGGCCACTCCCGTGCTCCCGCCTGCAAGTGTCCCGCAGATCTGCTGGACCCTCAAGGCGGAAGGCGAGGGAGAAGGAGAAAGGGCCTCACGGATTTCACAGGGCGGCTGCCACAGCTCCTCTTCCAGCTGCCCGGCGGGGTCAGGGTCCGGGCTGTCCAGGCGCTCCAGGCTCAGGATCCCAGGGGAGGAGAGGGCCATGGGACCAGGGGAAGGGGCCTCCCAGGCACCCGCAGGAAGCAGGTCAGGTGGGAGGCCTGGGGGTCATTGGGTGTGGGGCTGAGGAGCACTAGGGGAGGGGGCGCAGGGTCCCCCAGATGTGCGGGGGAGGGGTGAGCAACCTTCTGTGTGAAGGGGTGTTGGGTGAAAGGGTGAGGAGCTCCTGCAGGCAGCTTATATGGGTGGGTGGGATAGAAAGTTCCGGAAGGGAGGAGGGGGAGGAGAGGTGGGGTGGGGTTAAGTGCTCAGTGGGAGGGAAGGGGCTTGGGGGCAGGGTGAGGGGGTTCAATAAAGGGATGCTAAGCGAAGTATGGAGTTGGGTGGCGGGTTCAGGACTGGAGCTCAGTGGGGGAGGGGCGTGGCACTCCGGGGCGGGGCTTAGGGGGCTCAGTTCTCCGGGCGTGGGTGGGGGCAGGGCTGGAGGAGGAGGGGGAGAGAGAAAGGGAGAAGGAGGAGGAGCGGGGGGAGGGAGTTCCTTGGGGGCTTAGGAAGCTGGATGGTGTCCACGGTGGGGGTGGAGGTGAGAGGTGAGGAAGAAGAGCGAGGAGGCATTTACTTCGGTGGGATGGGCCAAATGGCACGCAGTGGGGGGCGGTGGAGGGAGGGGTTGGGGGTCTCAGGGCTGTCTCCATTGGGTGCCCGCTGGCCAAGCCTCATGACCCCCTGACAAACACCTCTGCCAGGTGATCAAGGTCAACATCAACAGTGACAAGATGGATTGACAGTGTGCACCCAGGATGGGATGTGGTGCGAGGGCACTTCACCTCTGTGGTTTTCCTGCCTCTCCCCATGAGAAAAGCAGGAAAATCCCCGCAGAGGGACACTGGGCACATTACCTGCCAGTATTCCTTAACACTGCCAAGGCCTTCGACGGCAAAGGAAGGGGACAAACCCTCACTGTCAGAGGAGCCTAAGGCGATGTGACAACTAGATGTCCAGTCGGGTCCTGGGGTAGAAAAAGGACATTAGGAGAAAATGTTAGTCAACTATGGCTTATCCATTTAGTTAATGATAATGTATCAGTATTGGTTCATTAACTGGAACAGATGTATCATGCTAATGCAAGATGTTAGTAGGGGAACCTTTGATAACTGTATGGTAACTGTATGGCTTTGCAGATTTCCTGTAAATATAAGACTTCTAAAATTGTTTTTTTAAACAATGTACAGTATTATTAACTATAGTCACCATGCTGTACATTACAGCCCCAGGACTTATTTCAGACCTGGAAGTTTGTACCTTTTGACCTCCTTCATCCATTTTGCCTACACCCCCCTATCTGTTCTTCATCACTACTGAGGTCAGGGTTTTTTTGTTTGTTTGTTTGTTTGTTTGTTTGTTTGTTTTAAGGTTCCACATATAAGTGAGATCATAGGGTATTTGTCTTTCTGTCTGACTTATTTCACTTAGCATAGTGCCCTCAAGGTCCATCCATGTTGCAAATGGCAAGATTTCCTTTTTTTTTATGGTTGAATAATATTTCATTGTATCCATATATACCATAATTTCTTTATCCATTCATCCATCTGCGGACACTTAGGTTGTTTCCATCTCTTGGATACTGTAAATAATGCTGCAATGAATATGGGGGTGCAGATATCTTTTCCCATTAGTGCTTTTGTTTTCTTTGGATAATTATCCAGAAGTGGAATGCTGGGTCATATGTTAATTCTATTTTAGTGTTTGAGGAATCTCCATACCATTGTCCACAGTGACTGCACCAATTTATATTCTCAGCAACAGTGCATGAAGGTTCGCTTTTCTCCACATCCTTGCCAATACTTATTTCCTGACTTTTTGGGGTGATAGCCATTCTGATAGGTGTGAGATGATAACTCATTGTGGTTTTGATTGCATTTCCCTGATGATGAGTGATGCTGAGCATCTTTTCATGTGCCTGTTGGCCATCTGTATGGCTTCTTTGGAAAAATGTCTATTTACATTTTCTGCTTATTTTTAATTGGAGTTCCCCCATGAGTTCTTTATATATTTTGGGCATTAGCTTCTTATCACATATATTATTTGTAAATATCTTCTCTCACTTATTTTGTTTCATATATGTGTTTGTTCATTTCTGGGTTCTCTATTCTGTTCCACTAATCTGTGTCTGTTTTTATGCCAATATCACACTGTTTTAACTACCAAAGCTTTGTAATGTAGTTTAAAATGAGGGAGTATGATGCCTCCAGCTTTGTTCTTCTTTCTTAAGATTGCTGTGGCTATTTGGGGTTTTTTGTGGTTCCATACAAATTTTAGGATGGTTTTTCCTATTTCTGTGAAAAATGTCATTGGAATTTTGACAGAGGTTGCATTGAACCTGAAGATTGTTTTGGATAGTATGGATGTTTATAACAACACTAAAGGCCCGGTGCACAAAAATCATGCACTCGGGGGTGGGGGTCCTTCAGCCCGGCCTGCACCCTCTCGCAGTCCAGACCTCAGGGGATGTCTGACTGCCACGGAGCGGGAAGAGGCTCCTGCCACTGCCTCTGTGCTCACCAGCAGTGAGCCTGGCTCAGGGCTTCTGGCTGAGCTGTGCAACCCCTGTGGGAGGGGCAGCTCATGCATTGAGCATCTGCCCCCTGGTGGTCAGTGCACGTCATAGTGATCGATCATTCTGAAGTTTGGTTGATTTGCATATTAGCCTTTTATTACATAGGATTAACTCTTTCAACCCATAAATATATTTAATATATACTATATTTATATAATACATATTAAATACATACTGTACTTAATGTATTATATAATATATACAAATTATTTAGAATATATAGTCAAGTTAATTCACTATTTTTTAAAAGTGGAGGGAAGAGAATTTTTTTTTTTTTTTGTAGGAGTTTATTTGAGCCAAACTGAGGACATATGCCAGTGAGCAATAGCCCAAATGCTCTGGAGAATAAGTTTTGCAGGTTTCTTTTTTCTTAATCAACTTTTTTGAATTGTTTTTAATTTTTCAATTACAGTTGACATACATTATTATATTAGTTTCAGGTGTACACCCTAGTGATTAGACATGATGTACATAACTAAGTGGTCATTCTGATAAATCTCACATCCACCTGGCACCATGCATAGTTATTACAATATTATTGACTATATTCCCTGTGCTGTACTTTAACATCCCCATGACTATTCTGTAACCACCAATTTGTATTTCTTAATCCCTTCAGCTTTTACACTTACCCCCCCCCAACCCCCCTGCCATCTGGCAACTGTCAAAACGCTCTCGATGAGTCTGTTTCTTCTCTGCTTGTTTATGTGTTTTGCTTTTTAGATTCAATTTTTGATAGATATGTATGTATTGCCATTTTAATATTCATATTTCGTCATCTTCTTCCCTTCCTCTTCTTCTACCCTCTAACATTTTATGATATTGGTTTGGTAGTAATGATCTCCTTTAGTTTTTCCTTGCTGGGAAGGTCTTTATCTGTCCTTTGATTCTAAATGATAGCTTTGCTGGGTAGAGTAATCTAGTTTGTAGTTCCTTGCTTTTCATCATTTTGAATATTTTGTGTCACTCCCTTCTGACCTGCAAGGTTTCTGTTGAGAAATCAGCTGACAGTCTGATGGGAGCTCCCTTGTAGGTAACTAACTGCTTTTCTGTTGCTGCTTTTAAGATGCTCTCTTTGTCTTTAACTTTTTGCATTTAAAGTAGGATGTGTCTTGGTGTGGGCCTCTTTGAGTTCATCTCGTTTGGGACTCTGTGCTTCCTAGACTTGTATATCTATTTCTTTCACCAGTTAGGGAATTTTTCTGTCATTTTTTTTCAAATAGGTTTTCAATTTCTTGCGCTCTCTCTCTTCTTCCAGCACCCCCATGATGCAAATATTGATACACTTGAAGTTGTCCCAGAGGCTCTTTACACAATTCTTGTTTTCTTTTATTTTTATATTTTTTATTCTTTTTTGCTGTTCTGATTGAGTGTTTTTGTTTGTTTGTTTGTTGTTTTTTGCTTCCTTATATTCCAAATTGCTGATTTGGTTCTCAGCTTCATCTACTCGACTGTTGATTCCCTGTAGATTATGCTTCATTTCAGTTAGTGTATCTTTTATTTCTAACTGATCCTTTTTATGCTGTTGAGGTTCTCACTAAGTTCAGTGAGCATCCTTATAACCAGTGTTTGAACTCTGCATCTCGTAGATTGCTTGCTCCATTTTGTTTAGTTAGTTTTCTAGAGTTTTATTCTCTTCTTTCATTTGGGACATATTTCTTTCTTTCCTCCTTTTGACAGCCTCCCTGTGTTTGTTTCTGTGTATTAGGTAGAGCTGGTAGGTCTCCCAGGCTTGGTAGAGTGGCCTAATGTAATAGGTGTTCTGTAGGGTCCAGTGGCACAGCCTTTCTAATCACCCAAGCTGGGCCCTCAATGTGCACACACACACTCCACCCCCATGTGGACTGTGTACACTCTCCTTTTGTAATTGAAACTTGATTGCTGTTGGCATATCAATGAGAGGGACTTACCCGTAGGCTAATCAGCTGCAAGGACTGGCTGTGACCACCAACCACTGTGGAGGATCAGCTGTGTAGGGGCCCACACCACAGAGCAGGACTTACTTCAGTGGGGCTCTGGTGCCCTCTGAGTCCACCCCTTGAGTGTGTCATTTGTAGAGGAGGGTGGGTAGTGACACTTGGACATGGTCTGAAGCTGCCCACTGGGTGCGCTGGCTCTGGGCAAGCCCCAGCCAGACCCCAGCTGCTCTGTGATTCTGGTCCTTGTTCAGTGTCCTGTGTTTCTGCTCCAGGCTTTTCTGGGTGCCAACTATTTGTGGCTTGTTTTGTTTTTAACCCCTTTGGCAGTGGGCGCTCCTGCTACAATCCTGGTGCTGACTGAACCACATGGTGATGGAGAGATGGGTGTCCTCCCAGTACCCTATTGCCTGGCCCCTGGGCTCTGGGTGAAGGGCCTGGTAGTGGAGAGGCCACTGAGGGCCAAGGCTGGATGGAAAAGCTCCATGCTGGATGCTGACCTGGTAGAAGGAGGAGGTGGACTGATGGATGGCTGGTTCAATTCTTGGTCAGGGCACATGCCTGTGTTTTGGGCTTATCCCCAGTGGGGGTGGGGGGGTGCAGGAGGCAGCCAATCAATGTTTAGCTCTCATATCGATGTTTCTCTCTTCTCCCTTCCTCTCTCTCTAAAAATCAATAAACTATTTTTTTAAAAAAGAAGTAGAATTTAAGAACTAATTAATTTAAGAGCTGATTTCTTAAATTAATTTTATTGTGGTAATATATGCATAACATAAAATTTGCCATTTTGACCATTAGAAAGTTTAAAATTCAGTAACAATTGGTACACCACAATGTTGTGCAACCATCACTACTATTTCCAAATGTTTTCATCACCCCAATGGAAACCCCATTCTTATTAAGCAGCCCCCCTCTCCCCCCCCCCCACCCCCCGCCAGCTGCTGGAAACCAATAATCGGCTTTCTCTCTCTATGGATTTGCCTCTTCTGGGCATTTCATATGAATGGAATCATATAATAGGTTACCTTTTATGTCTGACTTATTTCATTTAGCATAATGTTTCAGGGTTCACCCATGTTGTAGCATGTATTAGAATTTCATCTCTTTTTTGGCTGAATATATTCTATTGCATGGCTGGACACATTTTACTTATCCATTCTCCTATAGATGGACATTTGGGTTGTTTCCCCCCTACACACACACACACACACACACACACACACAAACACACACACACACACCCTTTTGGCTGTTGTGATAGTGCTGCTGTGAACATGCATATACATGTTTTTACATGCTTTCAATTCTTTGGGGGTGTACAGTTGGGAGTGGAATTGCTGGGTCATATGGTAGCTCTATGCTAACTTACTGAGTAACTTGCAGGGGAGAACAGAGGCCTAGAGGTAGCCTACCAAGCAGCAGGCATGTCGCTGCACCCAGTGCCTCATGGAGAAACTGAGGCTCAGCGCCACTAAGGCAGTGACCCAGTCCCTGGCTCCAGGTTCCTCTCCCCTCTGTGGGTCACACAGGCCGCGCTCACTCTTCCAGGCAGCTCCAGGTCACCTGCAGGAAGGGGTTGTCAGGGAAACCCCCACGTGGTGGAAAGTCCAGAATTCTACAAGAGTCTCTTTGCTAATCTCCAACCAAGTGGCTGGGTGACGCCCGCATGAGGGAGGCTTGGCTGGAGGGCACAGGTGCACCTGCAAGGGGTTCATGGCTTTAAAAAAGTGAAGTGAGGACATTTTTTAATTCCCCTGGACCATTGTGTTATGGCTAAGGGTCCCTCAGCCAGTTGGGGTGGGGTGACCTTGGAGGAGGAGGATGCTCAAACGAGAGGGGTGCTGAACTACTGGAGGCACTGCTCAAAGGGTCACCCCGAAAGCCTCAGTTCCGGGCACCCCTGCGTGCTGGCCTGGCAGTGCCATTAGATGTGACATGAGTGGCTTTGCTTTCCTGAGAACAGGGGCCCACGTGAGTGAGGGGACTGGGGACTGGGGACTGGGGACTGGGGACTGGGAGCGCTGATCTAGAAGCTTCCTTTGCAAAGAAAAGAAAGGCCAACAGACTGCGGGCAGGTGCAGAGCGGGGCTGGCGGGGCTGGCGGGGCGCTCTTAGTTACAGGGAAGTTTCCAGGCCTGCCCCCCTGGAAGCTCCGGGCCCTGATTGGCTTCGGGGCAGCACGCCTTTGCTCTTTCCTGGGGGAGTCGGTGGGTATAACAGGGGCCCGGCCGCCGAAGCGCTCAGGCCCTCGGAGGGAGGTGCCCGCCCAGGTGTCCGGCGAGGCTGGGAGAGCAGGAGGCAGACACGGCCCAGACGTCCCACAAGCCCGGCGCCACCCTGTGGCCGCGGGACCCCAGACGGGGAGAGGGGGCCCCCAGGTCCGCGCGCCCGGACGACAGGATGGCAGGCGAGGCCCGCGGCGGCGGGGACGCGGCGCTGCGCCGCCTCCTGAGGCTGCACCGCACCGAGATCGCCGTGGCCGTGGACAGCGCCTTCCCGCTGCTGCACGCGCTGGCCGACCACGACGTGGTCCCGGAGGACAAGTTCCAGGTGAGCCCTAACTCCGACCCCACACACCCCTAGACTTCCCAAGCCCCGCCCAGGAGCCGGTAAGCGCGGCGGGGGCGGGGGCGGGGGCGGGGGCGGTGGGGGAGTCGCAGATGGATCCACCCGGCCCCTCCCGCTTCTAAGCGCCACTCTCAAGGCCCCCAACCATCCCCCACGCCCCGCCCACGAGCCAGATGGACAGCCCCCAGGACCAGTTAGAGGTTGGCCCCTGCCCCCCATGCCCTAGCCCTCTCCAAGCCCCAGCCACCAGCCTGGGGGGCGGTCTCCAGGGCAAATTCCAGATGTGCCCCCAACGCAGATCCCCAATCCCCTCCCAACCCTCCCCAAGCCTATGTCCAAGCCAGGGGCACGGTCCCCTAAGATGACGGCCAAGTAGCCCCCCCTCACACCAGCATCCCATGCCATCCTCAAGCCTGCCCCAAGCCAGGGAATGACCTGGTGCCCAGGTCTCCCGCAGATTCCTCTGGGTTGGCATCCGCCCTCTAGTCCCACAGTGGAGGCGGGAGGAGGGGGGACTGGGGAAGCACAGAAGGGCGCCCACCACTTGCTCTCGCTTCAGGAGACACTGCGTCTGAAGGAGAAGGAGGGCTGCCCGCAGGCCTTCCACGCGCTCCTCTCCTGGCTCCTGACCCAAGACGCCACCGTCATCCTGGACTTCTGGAGGGTCCTCTTCAAAGACTACAACCTGGAGAGATACGCCCGGCTGCAGCCCGTCCTGGACAGCTTCCCCAAAGGTGGGGCCTGGCGGGGGGCCGGGGTCCCCGCGGGCCAGCCTCCCTGGCTAGGGGCTGAGGTGCCTGGAGTCGTGTCGCTGAGCCCCAGTGGGACTGTAAGTGGCAAGAAGCGGGGGTGAGGGGGGGGGAGGTGTTAGGGAGACTCCGGACATCACCCAGGACAACCCTGAGCTCTAGGAGGCAAAGGCCCAGGCCTCGCCCACCGTGCCCAGAGGTCAGTTCTGGGCTTGAGGCCTGGCCCTGCCTCTGCCCATGCCCTGCAGATGTGGACCTCAGCCAGCCCCGGAAGGGGAGGAAGCCCCCGGCCGGCCCCAAGGCCCCAGCGCCGCTGCCCAGACCCCCCACCAAGAGGAAGGCCCTGGAGGAGCCTCGGACTGCCCCGCCAGCAGCCCTGTCCCCCAGGCACACCTCCAGCCCAGGTACGCAGTTCGAAGAGCAGTTCTGGCCATAGATCTCCTGAGAGGCCGGCACCCCAGTCCCCCCACACCCCCCCCCCAGCTGCTCTGGGAGCATCTGTCCCACCTGACCAGCAGAAGCCAGCCTGGGGGGCAGCGGGGGTCCCTCTAGGTGCGGTGGACAGTGGAGGTGGCCCAGTGCCCATGAAGTAGGCAGGCGGGTGGCACGTCCTTTTCACTGATGTGAACACCAGAGCCCTGTAAAGCCAGGGGACCCGCGGGAGCCGGAAGACCACCCCCTCTCACCGGAGCTCTCCACGCTGCCCGCCCACCGGCCCCTGAGTGGAGAGCAGGGCCGGCTGCCGCAGCTCCCCCCACAGGCTCCCAGGTGAAGGCCAAGCACCTGAAGAAGCAGGAGAGCACCGCAGAGCCACAGTGCCTCCCGCTGGGCAATGGTGAGCAGGCCCAAGGCCCCCTGCTCCCGGGCCAGGGTGTGGGGGTCCAGCAGGTGGACTGGGGAGGGGGCTGTCCTGCTCCTGGGCCAGGGTGTGGGGGTCCAGCAGGTGGACTGGGGAGGGAGCTGTCCTCTAGGACCCGTCCTGGGACCTGGAATCATGGCATCTCACCCCAAAGCCACATCCAGAAAAGAGGGCACGCCTTGGGCTACCCCTCCTGTGCCCATCCTGCAGGGCAGCTCTCCTCTGCTTCTTCCAGAGAACCCTCCTTGGTCCTTTGGCTGGATTCAGCCTGGCCTTTTTCTGTCCCCATCTGCCCCAAGACACAGGGCCCCAGAGACCCTCTGTGGTCACCTGATGCCTTCCTCCCAGCACAACCCAGGGCCATGTTCCGGGGGGAACCTGATCATTCCTGCTTGCCTGCCATGTCCAGTTGGCGCGCGCGCACACACACACACACACACACACACACACACACAGTCTCTGCTCTGACACATGGCTGTGTGTGTGTGGAGGGGCTGGGCCCCCTCCAAGGCCTGCCCTGAGCGGAAGGAGAGAAGGATTCTGCCGCCCGGGTGCCTCTTGCTCCCCACTGCCCGCATGGAGGAGGTGCTCAGGGGCCATCTTCCCAATGGGTGACCCCACCTGGTGCTCCCTTCCCCAGGAATTCAGACTATGTCCGCTTCGGTCCAGAGAGCCGTGGCTGTGTCATCTGGGGATGTCCCAGGAGCCTGCGGGGCTGTGGAGGGCATCCTCATCCAGCAGGTGTTTGAGTCAGGTAGATGGTGCTGGCCCCTGAGATCCACGTCCCCCCTTAACTCTCCAGTGGCCCCAAAGCAGACAGGACCGTGGACAAGGCAGCTAGCGTCCCCCGAGTGGTTCTGGCTTTGGAAGGGTGGGAGGCACGAGGGCTCCCCGAGATGGGGGAAGGGGGGGAACCCCTGAACAAGCAGGCCGGGGAACTTCTGCGAGGCCAGCGGTCCAGGGCCACACCTTAGATCACCTCCCTCCACTCGGATGGGCCTCTTCAGGATCACGGGCTCACGTCCTTGAACGTCCTCAGCTTACAAGTCTGAGGTCTGTGGGAGGCCTGTGCGGCTCAGACCTCCGGGGAGGGGCTGCTCTCTTGCAGGACAGCCTGCAGCACCCCTTCTCTGCACCTCCTTACTCCATCCGCTGTGCTGGGCAGCAGCTGAGGACACAGAGGACAGCCAGGCCCAGCTGGCCCCTCGGAGCTGCTGGAGGCCCCGGTCTCTCACCGGGGAGGACCCAAGGACCCTGCAGTAGTTTCTCAGGGCTGTTATGCCACATTACCACTAACTGGGTGGCGTAAAGCAACAGAAATTCCAAACTCTCGGTGTCTGCAAAGCCGGCTGCCGCAGCTCCAGAAAGCCGTCCTGCCTCTCCCAGATCCTCGTTCCCTGGTTCCCTGGTTCCCTGGCTTGGCGTCTAGTCATTCCAGCCTCCGCCTCCGTTGTCATGAGGCCTCCTCCCCGTCTCTCTGTGTCCTCTCCTCTTCTCACAAGGACACCAGTCACTGGACACAGGATCCAGTGCAAGCCCATTTTAACTAATTACATCTGCGAAGACCCTACTTCCAAATAAGGTCCCATACCCACATTCCAGGTGGACATGGGTTTGGGGGACACACAATACAGTTCCCAACAGAGACCCCCCCTGAGTGGGGCGGGTGGGGGAGAAGGAGCATCCAGCTGCAGGGCTCCCGGCCTCTCTGCCACCACCTGCTGGCCACTGGCCTGGGCCTGCATGCAGCTGAGCTGGGCCACCTGGGCAGGCAGCCGGGCCAGTCAGCATCTCCTCCCAGGTGGCACCCAGAAGTGCATCCAGGTTGGCGGTGTTTACACGCCCAGCAAGTTTGAAGACGCTGGCTGGGGGAAGAGCAAAGCCCGCAGCGGCAGCGGCCTGAAAACCCTCGTCCGAGCAAAGGGCCCCCAGGTTGCTGCCCCTGTAAGCGCTGCCCGACAGCCACTTGGTCCCCACCTCCAGTAAACACAGTGGCTGTGGGGGCTCCCTGCCCTGACTGTCTCCCCTGTTGGTGACCCTGTCTCTCCCTGGCAGGCTGGAGAGGATTCGAGAGCAGGCCAGCAGGACAGGGTCCCAGCCCCGCTTCCCCTCCCCAGTGAGCCCCAGCTCCACCAGGTAACTCCCAGACGTGGGGGGTGTGCCCTCATCCCCATGATGCCAGGGCTTGCCACTTGTCCAGGGCACTCACTCAGTGACTGCAGGACAGACTTACGCCCCTGTTCGCAGGGGGGAGCTCTTTTTTTCAGTAGTATCTTTTTTTCTGATAACACACAATTGTAAACATTCAAATAAGTCAGAGAAAGTGAGTCCTTCCGGGCTTTTAAAAACATTTGGTCCAGATGCCAGCTGTCCCTCGCCTCAAAACTGGCCCATGGATGGTGGTTGCCCCTACTGGGAGCCAGGAACCGGAGGGCCAAGCACATCTTTGGGCTCCCGGCAGCGTTTCTTACTGAGGCAGAACTAGTCCCAGATCCCAGCCCCTCCACACCAGGCCCTGTCTGGGCCCAGGATCCAGCAGGACCCATGCCCGCTCTTGGCTGGCAGGTCTGGGAGGATTGTTACAATGAGTGTGCTCACTGCTGTGCATGGCTGCCAGCCTGGCAGTTCAGGGGGCTTTTGGAGGAGATGGCATCCAGGAGGGCATCATGGGTACATGCAGGCAAGGGCACATGCAGCCTGGAGGCCTCAGGTAGAGGGAACAGCAGGTGCCCGGGGCGAACAGGAACACCACCTTGCCCTGTGAGGAAGGGGCAGCATGGGGGTGGGCGTGCAGCCTAGGACCACCTGGAGCACAGGTGCCTGGGAGAAACCCACTTTCTAAAGGTTCTTCCCAAGAGAGATGGACTTGGCGGGTGTGCAGGGACTAGAGTCTCAGAGATGGAAGGGGTCGTGGGCAGGCCCGGGGAGCAGGCCCGGGGTGCCCCTGGGGAACCTGCAGTGCAGCCGTTCTGGGGGAGGCTGGGCGCACCCCCTGTCCACCAGAGGATGTGGTCTCTTTCTGGTCAGAAGAACGAGGATGAGTGTGCCGTGTGCCGGGACGGTGGGGAGCTCATCTGCTGTGACGGCTGCCCCCGAGCCTTCCACCTGGCCTGCCTGTCCCCACCGCTCCAGGAGATCCCCAGGTGAGCCTGGCATGCTGGTCACCTCCGCAGCACCCGTCCACCCCCCACCTGGCTTCACAGCCACCTCCACCCACTGACCCTGAGTGGGAGGCCTCCCAGACGTCTCTCGGTTCCACGGGTGGGGAGTGAGGCCCACCTTCAGGGTGGCCTTGGCTCAGGTCACTGGGCAGTGGGGCTGGGGCCTGGGCTGCTCCCATGCCACCTCCCTCACACTGTCCCCAGCCTGGCCAGCATCCAGCCTGGCCAGCAGGGCCCTGAGGGTGGTGAAGCAGAATGGATGCCAGGAGCAAAGAGTGGCCAGCCTGTCCCATCTCACTCCACACTCCCGGGCAAACTCCCACAAGCAGCTGACCCCTCCACCCCCAGATGAAGTCGGGCCAAAAAGCTGCACCCCAAGGGCTGCAGGAGAGCCTTGCCCTCTACCACCCGTGATCACAGGTCATGGTGGTCTGCAGGGAGGGCCTAGCTGGAGTTGTAGCCCCGGCTCTGCCCCTGCTCGCTGTGTGACCTTGACTGGGTCACATCTCTCTGAGCTTCAGATGCCTCTGCATTAAAACAAGGGGGCTCGGCCCAGGTCACTGTCCAGCTCCCCCACCCCGGACACTGACTGTCCATCATTCTTCCATTCTCTTCCTTCCTGCCCTTAACCATGTGGTGGGTCCAGGGTATAAACACCAGCCCCGGGAGGCCCCACCTGCAGGCCAAGCCCCTGACAACAGGCACAGGCAGCTGCAGGTGTGGGTGTTGGGCATCTTGGGGCTCATTCGAGAAGTACCATGGGGACACTGATCTTGTTGGTGAAGTCCATCCCACCAGAGGCAAATATTGGGCATCGTTGGCTCTCCTGATGACTGGCTGGGCGGGCCCTTCCACTGTGGCTCTGCCCCCTTCCTGCCTTGGTTTCCCCATCTGTAAAAGGGAAGGGTGACTTGGCGGAGCCCTCAGGCCTCCCTGAGTTTTGGGTTTGGGAAGCTTCCAAGCCTCTGCCTTGCTCTGCATGCCTCTGGCCGGTGACAAAATGAGCAGTGGTACTTGGAGGTGCTCCAGCTGCCTCCAGGGAAGAGCCCAGCCAGACCCGCCTGGGGCCAAGGAGCCATCTGCAGAGACCCCGGTAAGCACAGGCCCTCTGACCTCCTGGAGTCCCTGCCCGCTGCCCACTCCTGGGGTTGGGCCTGCCCAGCCGTTGAACCATGTGCCCCCACCCTGGCCTGGCCACATCCATTCAACTTTCTATAGCAGGGCCTGAGGGGTGCCAGCTACTGGGCTGCTGCCCTTACAGTGGCCCCGTTTCTCAGTGCTTGAACTGGGGTGCCTTGGCTATGTCAGCCCAACACAAGGGATGTGCTTTGACCACTGATAATGTTCACCCCAAAATTTTAGTGTCTGATGCAGCAAAGTCATGAAGGATATGACACAGGCCTGGATGTAGATGGGGTGTTTACCTCGACAGTCCCTGATGCCTTTGGGCACCCCATCTTTAGATGGAGAAAGGGCAAAGGGTAGAGGGCCACAGAGCTGGGACTGCACCCCGGCCTTTCTGAGCCACGTGGCATTCCTTCCACACCAGCCCCAGTTCCCAGCAGTCACTAACTCCCTGGGTGGTGCTGGGCAGGACCCTGCAGACCCTCTGAGCCCTGGGCCCCTGGTTCCAGGTCATTCTGGGACTGGGGTCCTCAGGAGAGGAGGTGAAGGGACCGCTCAGGGAGCCCCCCGCTGGTATGGACACTGCTGTTGCATACAAGCACCTGCTGAACCCACCTTCGGGGGCCCCCCTGCCCATCCTGGACCCCTCCACCCTCCGCCCCCTACTCAGCATGGGCCCTGAGGGGCAGCAGGTGAGCGGGGGGAGGGCCCTGGGGTCTGGTGTTGCCTTGAGGGTGCTCAGGGCTGGCAGGACAGTGATTCACAGGGGAAAGTGGAGGGGAAAGTGGGCAGGAGTCTAAGGGGTTTAGGGGTCAGGGCTGGGGGGCGGGGGGCGGGAACTTCGCTAGGAGCAGCCAGATTGACCATGGGGAGGGCAGGTGGGAAGAAGCTGGAAGGAGGCATAGAGGGTGGGTGCTGTGTGAGAGCACCCAGAACGGGGGTGGGGCTCTGGAGCGGCTAGGGGAGAGGATTCCCGGAGGGATTCCTTCAGGGCCAAGGCATCCTTATTGTTCCTGAAGCACCCAGCCCTAAAAGAGGCTGGGCAACACAAGGGGCTGGGATGGCATTCTGGGGAGTCCCCATGTACCCCAGCTCTTCATGCCTCTCTTGGAGACTGCCATTTCGGAGACCCCTTGACCGGCCCGGAAGGGGGCCCAGGCCCACCAAGGAGGAGCGAGGTGGGGGCGCCTGGTTTTTCCGGGCTGCAGCCCAAAGGTGCAAGGAACCCTCCCTCAGGGGCTGGGACCCCAGACCACGCCTCCCTGCGCGCGCCCCCCACCGTGGTCCAGCCCCGGCGGGGTCCCTGGGATAGGGGGGTGCAGGATCGGTAGCGCGCCCTTCCCGGCCACCGTCACGGCGCCGTCCGCCCCGCAGGGCCCGGCGTCTGGCGCGCGGTGCGGAGTGTGCGGGGACGGCACGGACGCGCTGCGGTGCGCGCACTGCGCCGCCGCCTTCCACTGGCTCTGCCACTTCCCCGCCGGCGCCCGGCCAGGGTGAGTGCGATGGCCCGGGGGTGGGGGCGCACCCAGCGGCTCCGCGAGGGTCCCTCCTACACCCCACAACCCCCGGCGAAGCCCGGGCAGCCCTCAGCCTGTCCTCCGCTCTGCGCAGAGCCGTCCTGCGCTGCAGATCCTGCTCCGGAGACCCCGGCCCGGCCCCCGGGGAGGGGGCGCCCGCCCCGAGCCCTGCCCGCCCGGCTCCCGGGCCTGCCAAGGTTAGTGCCCCCCGTGGGGGGAGGGGGCCCCGCGGGGTTGAGAGGTGAAGGAAGAGCATCCGGAGGAGAAGCTCTGGCGCCAATTTCGCGGGTTTTCATCACACCCCTCAACACGTGTTCCTTATTTCTACGCAGTGGTTTTGCGTCAAGAGACCTTTTTTGGTCATTTAAATCTATTTGAAAAGGAAGCCCGCCTACGCAGTGGTCCCAGGTTGGATCACGTCTGTGCCCAGAGCTCCCCTGGCCCCCGTGCCCTTCCCCCAGCCCGGGAGTGCCCAGTGGGATGGGGTGAGGGGCGGCATGGGGTGAGGGGCGGCATGGGGTGAAGGGCGAGCGGAAAGGAGACCCCACGGTGGGGTGAGCATGCACACGCGATGACGTAGGATGAACCACCCGTGCAACCTCCCCCCTCCACAAAGGAAGTCCAAACTTGTTGAGCATTTTTAAAAAACGTATTTTTATTGATTTCAGAGAGGAAGGGAGAGGGAGAGAGAAACATCAATGATAAGAGAGAACCACTGATTGGCTGCTTCCTGCACACTCCACACTGGGGGTGGAGCCCGAAACCCCCGCATGTGCCCTGACTGGAATCGAACCCTGACCTCCTGGTTTTTAGGTCGATGTTCAACCACTGCGCCACACGGACGTGGCTAGAGCATTTTTTAAAAGCGTTTTTAAATTTTTTAAAGCGCTCCCCACACGGCAGATCGAGTCCACAACCCAGGCATGTGCCCTTGACCAGACTTGAACCTGGACTCTTCAGTCCACAGGCCGAAGCTCTATCCACTGAGCCAAACCAGCTGGGCCCAACTTTCAACTTTTCAACTAGGGCTGTAGAGACTTTATAAAAATTTATCTGGCTCAAAACAGGATAAGCCTGGAAGCAAGATCTCAACAGAATGAGAAAAATGCTCCACAGAATAAAGTTTGCAGTTTCTTCTCTGCACTGGGGTTAAGGAGGGACCACAGGGAAGATTGGGTGGAGGTGGCAGAGAGCAAGGCCCGAATGGGATACAGGATAGTTAAGACTGTGTGCTGTCTAGAGGGGGTCACACTTTAGAAGGAGAAGTCTGACGGCGGGGGGGGGGGGGGGGGGGCATTTCAAAGGCTTGTTAACTAGATGCATAGAAACAATGGATGGGGTTGGTTTAAGGCAAAGAAAAGCCTTTTACTAAAGAAGTTCTATGCCTCTGACTATCCACTATAACCTGCCGGGTTAGGTAGGAGTTTATGATCAGATCGCCCTGTGAGGAACTTTCCATAGAACCCCATTTCCAGGCACACCCCACTCCTCCAGCAGCCCTGGGTTGGGACCCTTCCCAGCCCCATCCTGCAGCCAGGAGTCCGTGGGGAGAAGTAACTCTCTCCATGCTCATTTGTCCAGGAGGAGATGCAGCCAAGGCCCCAGCAGCTGAGCAGCAGTCGTCTGGGGCTCCCTCAGAATCTGGGGTGTCCTGTTGTCCCCCAGTCAGGAGCCCCCAGAGGGTGGCGCCTCTTGCCCTAGGTGCCCTATGCAGAGGCCTCCCTGACCACATCCCTGGCCTGGAGGAATCTTTGGGGGCCCCAGGGGTCCTGCCCGCATCCAGGCCCATACAGCGTCCAGGCCCTGCCCAGGAAGGGACTCTTGGGACCACCTGGCAGGGCTCACAGCTGCCTGGTCCCCACCCATCTGCACAGGGTGTGCCCAAGCCAGCTCACTGCCTCCAGGCAGCCTTGGCGGGGTTGGGGGGGGTGGGTCTCTTTATTGAGACCTGGTTTCTTTCCTCTTAACAGCAAAGGCCGGTTTCTTTTCATTGTGATGCAAAATGTCATGCCATTTTGGAGTCAAAAGTTGCAGCTCCCTTTGCCTCAGACCATTTCCGGAAAGCTCCTGCACACCTTGGGGCTGTGGGCCTGTGTTTATCAGACCCACCCAGATGGAATGCTGACATTTCCTGTTCGGAGCTACAAACCGGGCATTTTCACTTGGTTCCACTTTAGTATGGACTTCTCCCCTCCTGGCCGGAACCTCATGCCCTGCTCTGGCACCTTTGCCAGGGGCATGGTTGGCTGGCCTTAGACCAGACACTTTCCTCTCTGGACTTCAGTTTTCCATCCGTGATGGGGTTCTCTAAGTCACCTCCCATTCCCCAGAGGGCCACACGCAGCGTGTGGAGGCAGGCGCATCTGGGGGCTTGGAGCAGGCAGCCCCAGCTGACTCACGTCCACCCTGCCTGTGCCCACTGCCTCCAGAAGGAGCTAAGTGTTAGAAATCAGTCGTCAGCCCCCACTCCGCCCCCCCACTCAGCACCTGCAGCACCTCCACTGCCCTGGCACCTGCCGCCCACCCCCAGCCTCTGATGCCTCTGCAGGGAGTTCTGTTTCCATGGGGATGTCCCTAACTGGGATGTGGAAATTGGGGTGACCTCCCTTTCCTGGGTTTCAGGCAGGGGACGATTCTACTGGTCACGAGCCCGTTCTGCACAGGGATGACCTAGAGTCCCTCCTGAGCGAGGTAACACATCACCTGGCCTCTACCTTGTCCTTACTGCTCCCCCTAACCCCCACCCACAAGCCAGCCAGCACCCCAGCCACAGGAGGAGCAAGGAGTCCCGGCTCTGGGCCCTCCAAGCACCTCAGGGCAACATGCTCCAGCATGGCCCTGACCCCTCTATGCACATGAGCACACAAACACAACCAGGGGACCCTGAGCTGCTCCCCCTTCTAGCTGGCTTGCAGGTCCTGGTGCCCAGACATGGGGGGTTGCAGAACCCCAGCAACCGGGCCATCAAAGCCTGACTTGGAGGCCATGCCTTTTCCCAGGGTGGGTCGGGGCCCAGGAGCTCCGCTGTTTGTGGCTCTCTCCCTCCTCTTCCTGACTCAGGCCGCTCTGCCTGAAGATGAGCAGCTAGGTTTGCAGGGAAGAAAATGTGGCTTTTAGGGGCCTCATCTTCTTTTGACAGGAAGTCAACACCTCCAGCCATTCCCCTATCCCAGGGGGCCAGATGTGGGCGGGGCGGGCATACCTTTCCTGGGAGGTTCTGGCCGGGTCCCAGTGCCCTGGTTCTGCTCTGTCCTGCAGCACTCCTTCGATGGCATCCTGCAGTGGGCCATCCAGAGCATGTCCCGCCCGCTGGCCGAGGTGCCCACTTTCCCCTCCTGATCCAGGAGGGCCCAAGCCTTGAAGCATGGGAGGGGAAGGGGCCGAGTGAGATCGGACCCTCTCAGCCCTGCATCAGTGGACCTGTGAGTGCCCACTTGCTTGTGCTCACGGTGACTCTGCTCTGAGGACAGAGGGACGAGCTCCCTCGCCCCTGGAGCTGTCCAGGTTCTAGCCAAGAGAAACTGACAAGATCCAAGGATTGTCAATGCCGCTTATAAACACAACCCGTCTTTGTAAACACAAAGCATCATGTGCACTACAATTAAAGTCACGTCTGTGTGGTTTTAACATGTTCTCCAGTGGATGGGGTGTGTTTATTTTGGGGGTCCGAACCCCTGTGTTTCTGGTGCCTGAAGTGTAGGTGGAGCTGGCTGGATGGAAACTCACGGAGAAATGCCGGTGAGCAGGAATCAAACGAAGACGCGAGCGGCTCCACTCTGCCCTCTGCCGGGAGCGCTCCGGTGCTGCCTTTGGCCCGGGAGGAAAGTCCAGGTTCCACGTTTGGCCTGGTCCCGCCCACCTCTGTCTCTGCCCCCACCGTGCTGCTGCTTGCCTGTTTCTGAGGGGCCAAGCTCATCCACCCCAGGGCCTTTGCAGGGCTGCTCCCTCTGCTCAGATTTCCTTCCCTTGATGCTTTGCAACCTGTTTTCTCAGCATTGAGAGCTCAGCTCCAATGCCACCTCATGCATTCAGTTACTCACTCACTCACTCATTCAATCATTCATCCATCATTCAAGAACCCTTCCTTGTAGATTTTCTATGCACCGAGCATTTTTCCATCCGTGGGGCCCCAGAGGGATATTCCAGTGGAGGGATGGACCACATACAAGAGGAAGGTGGCCTCACATGGGGTAACTGCTGTGATACAGAGGCAGGGCTGCTAGTGGAGGGGCCAGTGTGTCCGTGCAACAAATCGGAGGTCGTGTGATTGGGGCACACTTGACAGTCACACCCAGCTATAAACAAGTCATGTGAGAGCCCCACCCCAACCCTTAGGCCGCACAGTCAATGAATATCAGGGAAGGTCAGTGGGGCAGGCAAATACAGCAGGCTCCAGGTTTCTAGGAGGAAGCCCTGAGGAGAGTGGGGTCAGGGCAGGAGTGCGGACTGAGCTCCAGGAGCCTCAGAGCAGGGGCCCTAAAGGACCAGGTGGCTTCGGAGGGCTCCCTGATGGAGCTTCCAGCACCATCTGCCCTTATTTTCCTCATGGTAACTGCCACGGTCTGAAGCCGGCTTCTGGATTGGTCGGCTTCTTCCTAGCTGTGTCTGTCTCCCAGAACTGCAGCTGAGGGCCCTGGGGCCCTGCCTGGTTCTTGGCCATGTCCCCAGGGCCTGGCACAGCTGTTGGGACAGTGTTGGTGGAGGGGGATGGCAGGGCTGTCATAGCTCCCTCACCTGCAGGAACCCATGACAGAAGGCCCAGATGGGGGTCAGAGGCCTGGGAGGAAGGGAAGCGGCCACAGGCCTCCCTGTGAGTGGGCAGCAAAGCTGGGACTTGGGCTGACTTGGGACAAGACTTTTGTTCCCACCCAGGGAGGCCCAGGCAGGGAGTGACAGCAGGAATAGGGGTCCCAGTCAAGACTCGCAGCCCTCAGCCTCTCTGGGGTCTGGCTGGCTCACACAGCCCCTCCTGGCCTGGACACGGGCTCCTTAGGCAGCACCTGCAGGGTGGGGCGAGGGAGGGGCAGGCCCCCCTAGAACAGCTCATGTTTAGGGTCTATTTAGCCCTGGAGGGGTCCTGACTCCCACCGGCGTGGGGTAAGTGCTGCTCCAGTCTGGTCAGGCAGGTAGCGATGGGACAGCAATGCCAGGAGCGGATGAAGGAGCCGTGAATGCACTAGGAGTGTCCCAGCTTGGAGGCTGGATCCTGGACAAGGAGAGACACCGAAAAGGGAAGGACCGTAACCAGACGATCAATGGGTCCGCGCTGCCTGTCACTACTTGAGCCAATTAAGCGGACACAGGGTTGAATCATATATGAGTGTTTATTCCAATACTGCCGGCAGCATGGAGAGCAGCAGGTCACCCACGAAAACCTGCTCTGCAGCCCCCATAAGCCAGCTGGGTATGTGGGGTAGGACAAGGGTTACATGGGGAAGCAGGGATTGTAGGTATGGGAAAGTAAGGACTGCAGGCATGGGTGTGCAGGCAATGTGGGACTCCACTGTTTGGACAATAAGATTATTAATCTTTCCATGATAAAAGGCAGCTCTTGAATGAGAATGGACCACATTCCAAAGTTGACTGGCAGGTTCAAGGTTGTCTCCCACATCAGAGGGTGGGGGTGGGGGTGGGGGGAGGGGGGCGGTGTACAACTCCCAGCCAGGTCAGAATGTCCTTCCTTTAACCAACACAATGCAGTCATGGTTAACAAAGCATGATTAATATTTCCCATAACCATACCTAGTCCCCAATATTCTATTTTTGCCCCTAATGGGCCCAGACAGGAGGATTGGGAGGGAGCAGCCGCAGCAGGCACAGGCTCACTCACCCAGAGCAGGGGAGGAGGGAGTGGAGTGGGGAGCCCTCCCCAACTCACAGGGCCCTGCCCACCCGAGATCCCAGCACTGCTGAGCCCTGCTCTCACCCCCAGAGTGAACCAGGCTGGGTGAAGTTTGCAGAGGCCAGTGGGAATGGCATAGTGGGGATCGTGGCAGTGGGGTGCATGTTGGGGAGCTGACCAGGGCCACCCAGATGCCACGGACTCCCTGCCCATCCGTGTCCCCACTCCCCCAGTGCAGCCTCACCGTGAAATCCTCTGTTGCTGGGTCCGGCCCTCTGCTCAGCCCAGTGTGGCTCTGGCACAATTGGGTCTCCCCTGGTGGGTCTCAGGGCACTGGACACCCCAGCTTCATCAGAACCCCTCTAACACAAGTCCATGGAGGCCGTCCCCAGGGAGCTCCGTGCTTCCATGGATGGCCCAGGGTTACTTCCTCAAATTCAGCTTCTCTTTAGGAGACAGCCTTCAAAGTGTGAGGGCCGGTTGACAGGTTGGAGGCTCAGCTGTCCCTGTTTTTGACCTTATGAACAGTTTATGAATTGCATTTTGTGCTGGGCCCCTGCCCCACAGCACCTGGTCCCGTTTGGAGACTCAGAGGGTCTGGCTGATGTGAGGTCATTGCTAAGAATCAGGTGAAGAACCTGGTACATGTGGACATGCCCAGGGGGCTCAGAAAAAGACAGTATTTCAGACACAGCTGTGCTCAAGGCGGCTGGCAGGCCTGGCTCTCGGCTCTTTGCCTGAACTGGGCTGAATGCACGCCTCACACGCCGCCCTGTAACTGGAGCTCCCGGCACGTGACAGTTGACTTGGTGCTCCGAGGACAGTTTTGAGAGGCTGCACATCGTTAATTCCCCCAGGACTCCGAGAGCCCCCTCTGGGTGGTTGGTGGCAGCCCCTGAGGGGACAGGGCTCTCCCAGGACTCCCAGGCACAGGCTGCTCAGTGTGGAAAAGGCTGCTCAGCTCCACCCCAGCGGCCTACCTGCACCCTGACTCCGAGCTGGTGGATAATCACCTGGTCCCACAATGCACTGTGTGCCCAGCTGCAGCCCCTCAGCCCCACAGAGATGCATCCACACAGGAAGCCCTTCCCTAAGTGACGCGGCAGCTGCTCCCCAGTCCCAGGGAGCCTCCTGCCTTCTGGCCACAGCCTCCTCGCCATCCCTGCAGGGCACAGTCCCTTTGTGACCAACTTTCAACTTTTTAAAAAATATATATTTTTATTGATTTCAGAGAGAAAGGGTGAGGGAGAGAGAGATAGAAACATCAATGATAAGAGAGAATCATTGACCAGCTGCCTTTTGCACGCACCCAACTGGGGATTGAGCCCGCAACCTGAGCATGTGCCCTTGACCGGAATTGAACCTGGGACCCTTCAGTCCGCAGTCTGATGCTCTATCCACTGAGCCAAACCAGCTGGGCCCAACTTTCAACTTTTGTGGAGTTTCATTTATTTTTTAACCTTCACCAGAGGGGAGGAGCCTGCAACTGAGGTATGTGCCCTTGACCAGAATCGAACACAGGACCCTTCAGTCCACAGGCTGACGCTCTATCCACTGAGCCAAACCGGCTAGGGCTGTGGAGTTACTTGTTCACTTTCCACCTCCAATCCACACCTTGTCCCCGGGGCCAGGTATGTTCTGTTGACAGTGCAGAGCCCAGGCTGACCGGAGCAGGGCACAGGGACCACTGGCAAGCACAGACAGGATAAGTGAATAAGACTTTGAAAATGAAATAAACGTCCAGTATTCAAGGAACGTTTTGAGAAATAATGTTATAGCCACAAACTGGGGTATTATCCAGTCAATAAGAATGACAGCACAAGCCTGATGGGTAAACATAGATAAGTATTACATTATATTTATTTAAATATATATGTATGCACATATAGGCTGTGTGTATATACACATACATATATAGAGGTGTATGTAGTCTATCTACCTATGTATAAAGAAAAGGTATGTGTGTACATATATATTTATATTTACATACATACATATAGAAACAGAGGTGTATATACTTAGTCGATCTACTTATTAGGAAAAAGTATGTGTATATTTAGAGAATATATACAGGGTTGGGCAAAAATAGGTTTACACTTATGAGTACTCAAAACAGAGTTTATTCTTGTATTATGTTTTATTAATTATTGTATTATTGTCCATACGAACAACTGTAAACCTACTTTTGCCCCACTGTATATAGAGAGAAGGGAGAACATATGTAAAAAGAGAATATATGTGTGTATGTATGTCTGGCTATGCTAAGGTCAAGCTGTTTCTAACGCCTTGAAAAGCTCTAGGTTGGGTTTGGGTTTAACAGCACCTGGATGATTATGGACTAGACCTTCAATAAACGGATACCTTGGTGAGGTGGAACCGGTTTAGAAACTTAAAACGGTTGACCGCGGTTCTCCAAGGTTGCAGATCCCCACTAGTGGGGTTCTGGCTAGTGTGTTGTTGGGGGGTTCAGGTGCCCAGCGCAAATCAAGGGGACAGCTGTGTACACATTCCGAGCGGGGGCGCTGAACCCCTTCCTCGGCCGCTCCACAGGCGTGGGCAGCGGTGACCTCACACGGGGGCGGGGCCAGGACGGGGCGGAGGCGGGACCGGGGAGAACAAGCGGCGAGGGCGGAGAGCGAGCTATCAGTCTTGGCGCCGCCATGGCCACCGTGGACCTGGAGAAGCTGCGGATGTGCGGGGCCGGGAAGGCCATCGGGGTGCTGACCAGCGGCGGCGACGCGCAAGGTAGGCGGGGAGCGGGACCTGGCGCGGGGCGGAGGGCGGGGGCGTCCACCTGTCCCGGGGCCCCTCCGCGCGCACCTGCCACCCTTCCCGGGACCTGGGGTCAGCGGCTCCCCCTGTCCGCGCGAGGCCTCCGGTCCCCAATCCTCCCCGACGCGCCCGGTCGCCCGCGTACGTGCCGCGCGCCACGGCTTCCGCGCTCCGCCCCCTCCCTTGCGCGCCCGCCGGAGGTGTGTCTGTGCGCCGGCGTGGCCTGGGACACAGCGCGCGGGCCGGCGCCGGACTGGCCGCTATCGCCCCTCCTGCCGACCTGGAGACCCCCGCGCCCCTTCCCGGTGGCACCTTTCAGAAGATCTGTTTTCCTGAAGGCCGTGCTGAGCTGTGCAGGTCCCCGCATACCTTGAGAGCCGGGCTCTTCCTGGTTCCTGCAACACGACCTGGGGACATTTCCATTCCCCCAACCAAGGCCTCCAGGGCGGCTCGAACGCCCACCCTCTCCCCGCCTACTCACTCCCCATCCATCCATCCAGGCTGGCAGGGGTGGGTGGCATGCCTACCCAGAACAGCTCCTCACTCTCCTGTGAGGCCTAGTGAGGAAGAGGGTGCCTTGGGGAGATGCGCTGTCTGGGGCTTAGGGAGTTTCCTTTAGCTCAGACTTGTTCTCACCCCCTGAACAGGGGAAGCCCAAGGTGGTGGCCTGCCAAGGTCCTTCAGTTGGGGCCTGGCAGAGCTGAGCGGGTGCCCTGCCTGGGGGGGTCTATCCCAGCATACCCCCCTCCTGGCAGCCTGGTCTTGTCCTGACTACTGCTTTTCAGCGCCTCTGACCTGGGATGGCCAGTTTGGCACCTGTTGTACTGGACCATGTGGCTACACCTGAACTTTAAAAAAAATATTTTTTATTGATTTTAGAGAGGGAGAGGGAAAGGGATAGAAACATCAATGATGAGAGAGAATCATTGGCTGCCTCCTGCTCACCCCATACTGGGGATGAAGCCTGCAACCCAGGCATGTGCCCTGGCTGGGAATCGTACCTGGGACCTTTTGGTCTATGGGACGATGCTCAATCCACTGAGCCACCACAGCCAGGAATACAGCCTGAGCTTCAGGAGAGGCCTTAAGTAGATCAGGAGCAGGCCTGAAAGGGGTAGAGCCAGCACCCTCAAGCTGCACAGTTGGGCTTGACCTGTCTCCCTCCAGATTAGAGTGCAGACACCCACCTCCATCCCTTCCTCAGCTCCCCGACTCCCCATTCCCCACTCAGAAGAGAGAAGAGGCGTTCACAAGCCAGGGAAGGCAGAAGGAATGGCCTCTGTCTGTGTCCCTGCCTGTAAAGGGCCCTCCTGCAGATTCAGGTTGAACCCTCAGGGCCTGGCCTGGCTGGCAGTCAGCGTGCCCTTCTGCACGTCCACGGCCCCTCATGGCCAGAGCACTTGCTGCCGGTTCCTCCCTAGAGCATGGCGAGTGAGCCGGGCTGGGGTGAGCAGGCTTGGAGGGTGGCCTTGGGGAAGCATCATTCTATGAGATTAGACTACGAGAAAGACACACCCTGAGAGGGCTGGACCCACCTCGCCAGACAGGCACAGAGGCCCGGGAGGCCCCCAACTCCCTTGGCTCTTGCAGGCAGAGCGGTCTCCACCCCAGGCTCCTGTCTACACAGTGGAGACAACAGCACCCAAGGGGGTTGGAAGGATAAATGACATGCGTTTAGATCAGAGTGTAAAGTCTTTGTGGTGGCCCTGGTGCCTCACACAGAATGGGCAGCGCTTCCTGGACACGGCTGAAGTGTGGCCGTCAGTGCACCTGCTGGCTGACCTCATGCCTTTCTCTGCAAGTGTCACCTCTCCCTCAGAGCCCTGCCGCCTCCACTCCTCTCCTGTGTGCTCTCTCCACTGGCAGCGTGGTAGCCATGGTTTCTGGTTGGAGCCGCACGGAGGAGGTGCACAGACGCCCCCAGCTTAGGGCTCTGCAATCCCCGGAGGAGGGTGTCTGCCTTCCTGGGTCCCGTGTATGCCCTGTCTGTCTGTCCTCCTTTGTCCTTTGTGTGGCCTCCCTCATGGGCGCTGGGCTTACAGCAGCTGGGGTGGATGACAGCTTACCTCCCAGGTGCTACAGTCTGCTTTGGGCGGAATGTATGCAAACCAGCCAACCTCACGGAGCGAAGGGCCAGACCTGGGTCCTGGTTGAGCCGACGTTGACCAGCCCTGTGGCCCGACCCAAGCGCTTCCCTTGGCCCTCAGTTTCCCCTTTTGTAAACAGGGAGGAGGAGGCAAGCCAGGCCACCTGGCAGGTTCCTTCCAGTCAGCCTGGAAGTGGTGTCCTCTGCCCGCTCGGGGCCCTCTCCCTCCTTTTGACCACAGGAAGTGTCAGTAAGTGGAGGGACAGCAGTTGTTAAGGGATGTCAGAGGACTTTGTGCAGAAGGAACTAGAGACTTGTAAAATAGCCCGGCTTGTCCACCCTTCCACGCCTCGGTCACCCCCTGTGGGGCACCCCCTCCCCAGCCCCCAAAGAACAGTCAGGACCTGACTCTTTCTGGTGATGAGGAGGAAATTGAGGTCCTATACTTGCAGGTGAGGATTTTGCTCCCAGTGCCCCCTCCCATCTCGTATGTCCCAGCCAGGCTCTGTGTCTATGTGTCACCTGTCACCTGGCCATGTAGTGCCCTGCTGAGCCCGGCGTCGTCTCGTGATCTCGCTCTTATACGCTCGGACCCGACTTGGACAAAGTCACTCCGGTTGCATCGTGGACTTCCTCCAACAGGAAGTCATGGGATGTGCCTCCCTGGCCCTCTCGGAGGGGCGTGGGGTGTGGGGCGAGGGGCGTGGGTCTCATGCCCCTTCAGCTGGTACACCCAGCTACTCCCCTGCCCACTCTTCTCACTGGCCCAGGGTTTATTTTGAGGACAAAAAGCAGATGAAAGGATCATTTAAAATGCCTTTTAAGAAGGCTACGTACAGTGAGGTGTACAGGATAATCCATGCCCTCAGCTGCCGTCTCCACGGCATCCGGTTCTGGGCTAACCCGTCTGAGAGTTTTCACTTAACATTGTCTGGTTTTCCCCTCTGAGGGCTGAAAATGTTACCCTCACGCTGGGCTCCCTCGTGTCTACCAGGCTGGCTAGTGAGGTGGTGTTGGCCCCAGGCTGGCCTGTCCAGCTGCTGACCAAGTCAGGGGTGGGTGACTGGAGAGACATCTGGATTGGACGGTGGGACTGAGTCCCTGGCCACTGACTCCCACCCCCACCCGCTGTCCTCACCTGTTCCAGCTGCTGGCCCCCTCCTGCCTGCCAGAGGTGGGGCTTGGACCTTGAGCCTGCAGTGGGTGCAAAGTGGCCTCACCAGCGAGGCAGCTGGGAAAGGCAGATAGCCTAGAGTGAACCACTTGCTGCCAGGTCAGGGCCCCCTGGGGCGGGGGTTGGGGGCGAGGGCAGGAAGCTTTACTGCTGTCTCATCTTCCTCTGTGCCCCCCACCCCACCGGAGAAGGCAGGGGGCCAGGGGAGCCCGCAGCCCTCGGACCCCCCCGACCTCAGCTGCAACTTCTGATCCAGGTTCCTGGGGCACCCCAGTTGTCTGGGGAGGGGGTGCTCTCTGGGCTCCTGCCCCCAACTTCAGCCTCTGCTATCCTAGTTCCGTGCATTTGGGGCACATGAGACATTCACGATTTCTTTAGAATTGGGGTTCTCTGACTTCACCCCAGTGTGGAAGCTGCGAGTGTGGTCTCTGTGCTCTGCCTGCCCTGGCGTCTGGGTGCCTCACGCTAGGAGTCCTGGGCACTGGATGTGGGGCCGTGGGAGCCTTTGCTGTGGGTGGGCACAGGGTGGCTCACTGTGCCTCAGGAGGGATTGGGTGCCCCCATCTGCTGGGGCTCTGGTAGGTCCCCACCCTCCCTCGGAGACCCCAGCTTCTCATCTGTAGATGGGGATGGGGCACATGCTTGTCTGCTGTTGTAGGAGCCTGGGGTCCTGAGCCTGCAGGGGCCCTGCCTGTCCACTGGGTCCTCCTGAGGTGCTGTGAGGTCCCCTCACATTGTCTCATTCCTGCTCGCTCCCCTGGGCCCTGCCTCCCGGGCTGGAGACCTGGAGACCAGGGAGATGGGTGTGACAGGGTAAAGGTCGGGAGTCCTCATGTTGGAGTCACCATGTGGACTACACATGGTGTCGGGACCCTGGAAGCCATGGTGCCCCTCCAGGATGCCCGAGCAGATGGGCACCACCAGCCTCCATGACTTCAGGGACCGGGAAGGCAGGGGTGCCTGGGGGGCCTGGCCACACGGGCATTTGCATAGGCCTCCAGGGAAAAGCCTTTTGAAAGCTTAGGGTCAGACCACAGGATGAGCCCGTGTGCTCTGGCTCGGTGCCAGGGACAAAGGCGGGGGGGGGGGGTGTCTGGGGAGGGGAGCAGGGAGTTCCTTGGGGAGACCAAGCACTGGTCTCCTGTGATCTGGCGCTGGACGCAGAGTCAGAGGACGGGACCCTGGGTGGTGACCATTCTTTTTTGTTGTTGTTAATCCTCTCCTGAGAATATTTTTCCCATTAATTTTTAGAGAGAGTGGAAGAAAGGGAGGGAGGGGGAGGAGAGAAACATCTATGTGAGAGAGACACATTGATTGGTTGCCTCCAGTGTGGGCCCTGATGGGGCAGGGGATGGAACCTGCCCTTGACCAGGAATTGAACCCGAGACCCTTCGGTCTGTGGGCGGACACTCTATCCACTGAGCCACACCGGCCAGGGTCGTTGCCGTCATTCTTTCTCTCTGAAGACACAGGGTCCCTGCCTGCCTCTTTTTTTTCGGAGCCACAGGTGTCTTTGCGGCGTGGACTCTTGGTAAAGAAGGTTTTGGTCAGTGTGGGGGCTGGGCCCACTCAGGATGCCCACACTGGGGTCAATGACCAGGGTACCTGACCTGGCGTGCTCCAGGCCTGTGGCAGCTACAGTCCTGGCTGTCTGGCCACCTGAGGCCTATCCCCTGGGCAAGGCCCCAAAGTGCCCTCAAAACATGGAAGGGGGACCGTCACGCAGGGCCACTCCTGGTGCTCTGTGCCTCTCGAGGGGCCTCCCAGGAGGGCTTCGTTCCGGCTGCACCTTGTGGAGGGACCACAGGTGGACACCTCTGCCCTCTGTGGGTCTCGGAACCGGCTGTGAGGGAAGGGGGCTGAGGCTCCTCTGGGCTTGGAGCATCCCCACGTGCTGCCTCCTCCAGCACCATGAATGTCCCTCTTTGCAGGGACCTAACCTGCAGGGGAAATGCTAGGCACAAGGGTGAGGCTACGGGGACACGGAAGAGGGGCGGCCGCCCCAGCCTGGCAGCTCTCCTGTGTGTGTGCGGGCAGGAGGGCTGGAGTGGCAGCCTGCTCAGCCACACTGCCTGAGACTGCCGACCCCCCAACACCCCATGCCCTGGGGGTCGCTGCCCTCTTCCTGTTTCACAGAGCCCACCCTCGGGGGCCTGGGGCAGGGGCTGATGCTCAGGGTGCTCCTGAGCTGCCCCAGGGTCATGTCATAGTGGAGGCTGTGAGGGGAGCAGGGCCCGATGAGGCCTGAAGTGATGGATGTTTGCACACACCTAGTGCCCACACTCAGGCTGCGTGAGGCCTGATGGGAAGTTTCCTGGCTTAACTCTGGGCAGCTTATTCCCGAATGCTCCAAAGCTAAAATGACAGGTTCACCCTGTGACCTGGGGCTGGACCTCCCACTCCAGGCTCAGTACCTCCTGAAGAGGGTGGTCCAGGGTCCTGACATCTGTGCACTGACGATGTCCCCCCTGACTCCCTCCCAGGTATGAATGCCGCTGTCAGGGCCGTGACGCGAATGGGCATCTATGTGGGAGCCAAGGTGTTCCTCATCTACGAGGTAAGGCTGGGCGGGGTCCAGGACCCACACTGGTGGGGCTTCGTGCTCAGTGGGGAGTTGGGGGGAGGGTGGGGGACACCTCCCTGTCTCACAGTGGTCACTTGTTCAACTCAAGGCTCAGGCCTAGAGGGAGGGGAGGGTGATAAGGAGGCAGAATGGGAGGGAGCCAGGCCCCTGCTCTGGGGTGGGGTGAGGAGCCTTCCCCCCCAGTCTGGGTGCTTGTGATGTGGGCCATGTCCCTGGGAGATAGGAGGGCATAAAGCTGCTCTCCTCCTCCTGTGAGGCCGGGGAGCTCAGCCCCCACCTGTCGTCCTCCAGCCAGGTCCCCTTCCTACCTCCAGCCCCCCGCACCCCTTACACACAAACACTGTGTGGATCACCCAGGTAACAACAGCAAACAGCCCCCTTGGACAAGTGGCAGAGTATTGTTCTCTTTTGTTCTCACCACATTGGTGCCTCCTTTGCCTCATGCCCCCCGACTCCCAATCCCTGTGTCACGTTTGGGGCTGATGTGATCATAGACACACGGAGGAATTCCTCCATTGTCTTGTGGTTTTCTGGAGGCGCTGTGTTACTTTGTTTTCATTTTTTAGGCAACCAGAAGCGAACCCCAGCCTCTTTACTCCCCCGATGCCTCCCTCTTCCCGCTGTGGGCTGTCCCTGCCCCTTCCCCTGGCCCCAGGTTGGGCCGGGCCACACCCAGCTCCGGCTGCATGAATGAATGAACAGTAATGTGTAGGCCCCTGCCTCCTGCAGGGCTTCGACCCTCAGCCCAGGACTGGGGGCCTGGGACCCTGCAAAGCCCCAGGTTGTCTTTGGGAAGCAGGTCTCCTGAGTCTCAGCTGCTGGGCAGGGGGGACCCATGCCCTGATGATGGTCTAGAGCAGCCGTGGGCAAACTTTTTGACTTGAGGGCCACAATGGGTTCTTAAACTGGACCGGAGGGCCGGAACAAAAGCATGGATGGAGTGTTTATGTGAACTAATATAAATTCAAAGTAAAGGAGCGGAGGGGAGAGCAAGAGAACCCTCCGCTCTTTCGGCTCCGCGGGCCAGATAGAACAGCCGAACGGGCCGTAGTTTGCCCACGGCTGGTCTAGAGTCTTCTGGAGGACAAGGGAGACTCTTGGGAGTGGCCTCAGATTGTGGCCTCCAGACAGGGACAGGTGGGTCCAAGCCCTGCCTGAGGTTGGCCAGATGTGACAGGTGTGTTCCTTCTCCTCTTTGACCCTCAGTTTCTTCTTCTATTAAGTGAGGGTACCAATTCATTCTTTGTGGGGATGCTAGGGCACAAAGCTAATGGAGTGCTGCGAGTTAAAGCATTTTTCACAGCCGACAGCGAGAAGGGCCGTGAATGGGAATGGCTTTTATTCACCCAGGAGCCCAAACTGGACCCGTGGGCTCAAAGTTGACACAGGAGAGCTGCCAGCAGTGCACTTGGCCTGTAGCCAGCTCTGGGCTGCCTGGGCGCCTGCCCTGGGGGTGGGGACGGGAGAGGTGACACTAAGTGGGTGGAGGTGTGCAGAGACATTTTATTTTTTAAATATTTTTATTGACTTGAGAGAGGAAGGGAGAGGGATAGAGAGATAGAAACATCAATGATGAGAGAGAACCATTGATCGGCTGCCTCCTGCACGTCCCACACTGGGGATTGAGCCCACAACCTGGGCATGTGCCCTGACTGGAATCGAATCATGACCTCGTGGTTCATAGGTCGATGCTCAACCACTGAGCCATGCCAGCTGGATGAGAGAGACATTTTAGAAGGTTCCAAGGCTAGAAGAGGAGGGTTGTGTCTGTGAGACATTTTTGTAAATATATTTTTTTAATTTTTCAGTTACAATTGACATACAATATTATATTAGTTTCAGGTGTAGAGCAGGAGTGATTAGACATTTATATAACTTACAAAATGACCACCCTGATAAAGCGACCCATCTGACACCATACATAGTTATCACAATATTATTGTCTGCTGAGTCTGCACTTGTGGAGGCGGTTGGGTGGAGCTTTGATGTGTTCTGAAGCTGTCCACTGGGTGCGCTCGCTCAGGGCCACCTGGGAGGTCAGGCCAAGGTCAGCCACTGCCTGTGTCCTGCTTGGGAACCCCCAGCATGAGTTACAAAATAATCTGCAGATGGCTGCTACTTGTGCTAGACTTGGAGGTGCTTGGGAGAGGCCAGCTGTGCACCAAGGCTGACTGCCGCTAGCGCTTAGCCTGGGGCCACTTAGCAAGAGGTATGCCTAGGCCAAATGCTGCTTGTTTGAGAGATTTTAGGAAAATCTGGAGCATGAGCCAAGACAGGCTGTTTGTATGGAAAAGTCACTGGAAATGACTTCAGAGGGCCCGAAAGTTGGGTGGGGTGGGGTCTTAGGGAATCACCAGGGTGGGGTGAACAATGTAACCAGGTTGATGGAGACTCAGATATGCTGCCCGTCTGCCGGCTCTGTGGTCAGGGGGCTCAGCAAAAGAACAATGTCTTCTGCCAGCACTTCGGTCGGGGAGAAAGCTGCCTTTGTCCAGCCGTGGATGGACAATTCAGTCTCCCCACCCCCATTCCCATATGTACTGGTGCCTTTTGAGCTGCTGCTCTAACCACTGAACAGCTAGCCAGGGCACCCTCCTGATTTTTAGCTTCCACATCTGGGTGTGGGACCAGCGTTCAGCGTCTCCATCCCTCCTACCAGTCTTGATGTGGCTTTTTCTTTCTATCCTTAATTGTAGGACTTCCGTTCAGCTAGGTTTCAGGCAGTTCTGAATGATGGTGGTTCTGTCTTTGGGTTGTAATTTCAATGTGGTTGTGGGAGGAGGCGAGGACCGCATTTGCCTTTGCCGCCATCTGGACCGGAAGCTGTCATCTCTGTCCTCTGCCTTCTCAATTCAGCAGAAGTGGCATTCTGGAACTTACAGGGCTACCCCAAAAGAAGCCTAAACCTTTTCCCAGGTCTCTTAGAATGGATGTTTTGGGGGGAGCCAGCTCTAGAAGTCCAGCTGCTCTGAGACTGCCCTGCTGAGGGTAGCCCAGGCTAACCTTACGGAGACGTCTGCTCAGTTCCTGTTGTTCACGCCATCTTAGCCCAGGCGCATGGTTAGAGGCTAAGAAGCCCACGATCTGCCATCTGCAAGTTGCAGAGCCAGGAAAGCTGGTGGTACAAGTCCCGTTCCCAGGCTGATTCCGAGGCCTGGGAACCACGAGCGCCGCTGTCTCAGCTCCAGCAGAGCTGTGTGTGTGGGACTTGGATTCGAGCTGGTGCGCAGTGGCCAGGGGCCAGGTTGGCGTGTGCTCAGCTCTGTGCCTGACCCTGGGTTTTGCAGACTGAGACCTGCCTGTTCGTCGCTGTTTGCTCCAGGCAGTGCCTGCTGTGGCTTTTCAGGTCATTTTCCTGTTTTTCTGTGCTGGGCTGGAGGTGGCAGGGCTGGCTCATATCCTTGTGGCCAAATTCCTGACCAAAGGGTGGGGGAGGGGAGGAGGGAAGGAAGGGAAGGACACAGCCGGCCTAAGCCAGGGAAGGTAGCTTGGTGGTCCCCAGCCTGGGGGTCTCACTCCTCCTGTGGCCCCGAGAACCTTCTCCTAATTTTGGTTCCTGGAAGGATGGGCACTTGCCCTGCCAACTCGGGCTGGCTGTGGGGCTGGTGAGGGAACGTATTATGTCCTGAGTTGAAGAAACATTCCTCCCTGGGACTTCCCTGCACTCTTTCCTGGGTAGTGCTCCACCTCCACCCCCAGGGGTGGGAGCATGTGCCCCACACCGCCTCCAGGGCCTCGCTGCCCAGGACCCCATAGGCCTAGGTGACAGAACAAGGGTGGGACGGCCTAAAGGGAGGAAGCAGAGGGGAGGTAGGTGCCCAGAGCCAAGCTGGGCTCTAGCCCCAAGCAGGGGCAGTGGCTCATCTACTACTTCACTGGAGGGACTGGAGGACTGCCTGGAGGAGGCAGCCCTGCTCATCTCAGCATGGTGGTACCCTGTCTTTTTACCATTTATAAAGTGCACCTGTCCTCTATCCAGACTGTATAAAGAACTCCTGCTGATAAGGAAGGAGTAGTCATGGGATAGAGAAAAACGGACAGGACACCTAAGTACCTCTCACAGACGTGGTCCAGACGACCAGTGGCTTATGTCATAGAAAAACAGCAAGTGGCCTGGCCGGTGTGGCTCAGTGGTTGAGCACTGGCCCTTGACTCACGCACCAAGAGGTCACTGGTTCAATTCCCAATCAGGGCGCATGCCTGGATTGCAGGCTTGATCCCCAGTAGGGGGCATGCAGGAGGCAGCCAATTGATGTTTCTCTTTCATCAATGTTTCTATTTCTCTCTCCCTCTCCTTCTTTCTCTAAAAATCAATAAAAACATATTTTTTTAAAAAAGAAAAGCAGTAAGTGGTCACTAGGGAAGTTTAACACACAACCACCTGCAGGGACCCACATGCAGACCCCAGGATGAAGACTAGCATGGCCGGCACTGTGGGCTGGAGCAGCCACAAGCCCGGTGCATGGCTGGCGGGTGAGGAGGTCAGCAAAGCACAGCGGGCGCCACGTGAGCCCCTGTGCTCAGACACCCAGCTCTCAGGAGCCCTCTCGCAGGAGATGTGTGCATCCTTAGCAGCCTTATTTCTAATAGCCTTAAGCTGGAGACCTTCCCCATGTCCGTCATTGGTGGACGGACCATGCCTGGGGCACACACAGTGGCCTGGGGTACAGAGCAAGCTGAGACACGGCTGTGCACGGCGATGTGGGGCCTCAGAGAGACCAGGTTGAGTGAAAGCCAGACACACAGAGCAGATACTGCTGTCAGTTCTACATCTAAGCGATGCCCTTAGGAGGCAGGACAGCAGGTTCCTCTGGGAGGGGTGGTCTTGGAAGGGCAGAGCGCTGCTGGGCACTGCCCTGGGTGTGGCTCCAGAACACTCACCAGGTGGGCCACCTGGGACGGGAGCACATTGCCTGCGAGTCACACTCTGTAACAAGTAGCTTCTCAGCCCTGCAGAGGTTCCGGGAGGCCCACCTGGTGCCCTGGCCTCTCCCCTTGCCTGTTGGCCACCCCCGGCTTCATCATCTAAGGCCCTGGGGCCTCGGTGGTCAGGATCCAGGAGCCTGCTTCCTGCCGGATGGGGTGTTGGCCAGGTTCCCAGCCCCCTGCTCGTGGACAAGGGTGCTGTCCGGCTGCTGTGGGTGCCTGTCTCATGCCTGTGCTCCTCGGTTTCAGGGCTACGAGGGCCTCGTGGAAGGAGGCGAGAACATCAAGCCAGCCAACTGGCTCAGCGTCTCTAACATCATCCAGCTGGTAAGGCCTGCCGTGAGCCCTTTCTACCTGTGAGCACGTGTGCACGCACACAGACACAGGCAGACAGACACACAGACGCACACAGAGACTATGCACAGAAGCGTACCTGTCCCACAGGGGCTGGCTCCAGGCTCACCAAGTCGTCTGGCTGCCGTGGGTTGTGGAGTGACAATGGCCCTGGGACGCCTCCCTACAAGCGTTCACTCTCAGCTCCAGCTAAGGGTGCAGGGAGGAGAGGACACTGGACAAGGCCTGGCGCGGCATCTGAGCAGCCTCCCCTTCATCACCGCTCTGACCCGCCCAGTGACCAAGGCCCAGGTTTCCCTCCAGCTGACTGAGGGCAGGGGCAGCCACCTTGCTGGACCAGGACTCCTGGGAGTGGTGGTTTTTGAATCATATCTCTGTGGGGAGACCCTCATCTTCCCACAGAGCTGGGACGGGTGCAGGCACTTGTCACCTGTTTACCCCAGGCCAGCAGGCGACACCCGGCTTATTCAAGTGGCCAGTCATTATCATGAGCCACAAATGGATCGGTGGGTGCAGTGGGCAGAGGGGCCTGCTCCCTTGGTTACCTTTTTTTGAACTTCCCAAGACTGACAAGTGGATATTCTCCTCCTCCTGGTATATTCCAGGAGGAAGGCCCAGGGAGGGGGATCCCTGCCAAGGCTTCTGGAGGAGGCCCGGGACTTCACCCTCTCAGTTCTGCAGGGTCCACCAGTTCCCCCCGTGCCCCCCAGTACCAGGTCCCTTCTGCTGCCTTATTGGCCAAGGCTCCCGTCTCCTTTGCATAGGGTGGCACCATCATCGGCAGTGCCCGCTGCAAGGCCTTTACCACGCGGGAGGGACGCCTGGCAGCAGCTTACAACCTGGTCCATCGCGGCATCACCAACTTGTGCGTCATAGGTGGGGATGGCAGCCTCACAGGCGCCAACATCTTCCGCAGCGAGTGGGGCAGCCTGCTGGAGGAGCTGGTGAGGGAAGGTGGGTCAGCGGCCAGAGCTGGCTGGGAGGGGAGTGTGGGGGGCGGGGCTCGGAGGCCGCAGCACCTGCCTTGCTGCTGGTGGGCGGTTCGATAGGCAGGACGAGGGGGGGCGGGGAAGACACTGCCTGGCTGTTGGCCAGAGGAGTGGGCCTGGCCCAGCCCAAGGTCAGAGGACCCTGGGCAGCTGCAGAAGCTGTCGGCTGGGTTTGGCTGGTAGTGAGGTCAGTGTTTGAGCCGGAGCCCCTAGAACCCAGCATTAGGGACCCCCAGGCTGGGTGGACAGCAGTCCCAGGCTGATCACCCCACGCTGTGTGGACAGGTCTTGTCTGTAATTGATTCCGGACATGGGTTACGGACGTTGTCATAGTTTGCAGAAGTGTAAGCGTTAACACTTGTTAACACCCAAGACACATAGTTGCAAGGTTGCCAGTTGGAAAGACCTCTTGGAGTTCAGTCTGTGCTACTCGTGTGGAGCCTGGAAATGGGGTGCGGTCACTCTAAGACTGCCCTGGAGGTCTCCTGCTCGGGGTGATGAGTCTACACTCAGCCTTAGGGGTTCAGTGGCCCCCTCCCTTCTTGGGAGTCCGACTGCAGGACCTGGGTAAGGGGAGCTGAGCCTGGGCACCTTCCTGGGCCACACTGTCTGGTGGACGGGGGGTGAGAAGTGGGGTTTCTTGCCCCCCTTGTGGCCAGTGGGGCCTCAGCTGGCCTCCGCTGCTTCTCCCCAGGCAAGATCTCAGAGAGCACGGCTCAGACCTACTCCCACCTGAACATCGCTGGGCTGGTGGGCTCCATCGACAATGACTTCTGTGGCACCGACATGACCATCGGCACGGACTCGGCCCTGCACCGCATCATGGAGGTCATTGACGCCATCACCACCACCGCCCAGAGGTGAGCGAGGCCCGCAGCCCCCACTGGCCCCGTCAGGCTGCCAGGCGGGCAAGCGAGGCGGGCAAGCTGGGGATCCTGTCCTCCTGGGAGGGGCGAGGCCGCCCTCTGCAGGGTCAGCAGGGGCCCTGGGGATTGGCACATCCCACAGGGGGGTCATCCGACTGCTGCTGGCCAGTGACGGCCAGGCCCGGGCAAGGGAATTGGCTTCAGCCCTCGGAGCAGAGGTCAGTGAAAACCAGCGCGAAGGCTGGTCAGGAACCCAAGGCCACATTTCGCTCAGACACGTGACCACCATGGGAATAAGAAGAGTGGTCTGTCCTGCTGCTCTGGTGCTCAGTGTCGCCGGGCACTGCCGAGGGGAACGGGGCTGCTGGAGCGTGGCTTGGCCCCTGTGGCTCGAGGGAGCCTGGTTCTGTGCCTGTGAGGCCGGCCGTGCAGCTGAGCCCCCAGAGGCTCGACACTGACCTTTCGCTCTGTTCGGTGCCCACAGCCACCAGAGGACGTTCGTGCTGGAGGTGATGGGGCGGCATTGCGGGTAAGGGGGCCCTGGCCAGCTGGGGGTGCGGGGCGAGGGGGAGCAGGAGCCAGGGGGTGGCCCCTGGCCCAGGCCAGGTGCTCATCTAACATTGGGTGTGCGCTGGGGGGGGGGGGGGAGGGGGGGAGTGTCTCTGGGTCTGGATGCAGGGAGGACAAAGGAGGTGAGGCTCAGGTGACTCAGGTCTGGGGTCCGGGGTGCTGGGTCCAGCCCTGAGAAGGTAGCCCCTCTGCTCCTCTAGGTACCTGGCCCTGGTGTCTGCCCTAGCCTCTGGGGCCGACTGGCTGTTCATCCCCGAGGCGCCCCCCGAGGACGGCTGGGAGAACTGCATGTGCGAGAGGCTCGGCCAAGTGAGTGGGAAGGCGTGCTCACTTGTACCGTTTGCCTCGTCCCCCTTCTTCCCTAGCTGCCCCCCAATTCCCAAGCCTGTGGCAAGGACCCCCCCACCTGCTTCTCCCTGCCTCCAGGAGGGCCACAGGGTCCCTGTCGGCCCCTGCTCCCTGGGGTGTGGTCCCTGCGGTGTGAACCCCCGGGAGGGTGGGTGTCGGGACAGGTGTCTGAGGTTGCTGAGCTCCCGGATGTCTCTGACCCAGACCCGAAGCCGGGGGTCCCGGCTGAACATCATCATCATTGCCGAGGGCGCCATCGACCGCAACGGGAAGCCTATCACCTCCCGCTACGTGAAGGACGTGAGTGCAGGAGGGGCCCCAAAGCGGCCTGGATCGTGTGGGTGGGCTGGGGTGGGGCTCAGCCGGTCGGGCTCCCTTTATCTCCTGTCCCCAAGCATCTGCGGGGCTCCTTCCCCTCCTGGAGGGCTTCCTCAGTGACGACAGATGTGTATGTGTGTGTGTGTGTGTGTGTGTGTGTGTGTGTGTGGCGGGGGGGTGCCTGGGCTCCCTGAGAAGCCTGGCCCAGAGGCCAAGGTTTCCCCACACCTTTTGGGCGCCCCGCCCACTGGCTGCTTTTCACTGACCTCCGCTCCTAAGGCTGAAGGCCAGTTCCCTTGCCTGGGCCTGGCCGTCACCGACCAGCAGCAGGCTTCATTCAGACATATTCCCTGCAGGCCAGGCCTGCCTGGGACTCCATGTCCACGCACTCACATGGGTAACGTAAACACACATACACAGAAATACATCCAGACGCTCACATGGAAACACATACACAGACATACACCCTGTATATGGAAATACATCCACACACTCACATGGAAACGTATACAGGGAAACACACACTCGTGTACCCAGAAACACATCCACACATAGAAACACACATACACATCCTCCCACGTACACAGAAACACATCTGTGGGCATGAACCCTGGGCTGGCTCTATGGGGACCCTGACATGCCGAAATCCCTGAGGCCTGGTGGAGAGGGACAGGGACCAGGGTTTGGGGTCTGTGGGGTGGTGAGATAGTGGAGGTGGGCAGCAAACCCAAGGACCCCCTTATTCTCTCCCAATGAATAGCTGGTGGTCCAGAGGCTGGGCTTCGACACGCGTGTGACCGTGCTGGGCCATGTGCAGAGGGGAGGGACCCCCTCAGCGTTCGACCGCATCCTGGTAGGTGGGGCTTTGCTCTGGTCCCATTGTGTGTGGGGGGCGGAGTTGTATGCGTGGTGTGCGCGAGCATCTCCTCACTGTGCTGGTTGGTGCTCATGGGCGAGACCGAGGTGTGGCCCCTCCGTTTCCCTGTGAGGGGGAAACGCAGACCAGGGTGGGGACCTTGCCTCCTGGCCAGCCCGTCCCTGCCCACTGAGTCAGCAGCTCCCGGCCCTCCTGGGAACGGCTGTGGCATATCCCTGGGAGAGGAGGGCAGGGTGCATAGGGGCCAGGCCTGCGCCGAGTCCTCCTGGGGTCCGAGTCTGGTGGTTCTGAGTCCAGCCCATAGCATAGTAATCAGGGGTGGGCAAACTTTTTGACTCGAGGGCCACAATGGGTTCTTAAACTGGACCGGAGGGCCGGAACAAAAGTATGGATGGAGTGTTTGTGTGAACTAATATAAATTCAAAGTAAAGGAGCGGAGGGGAGAGCAAGAGAACCCTCCGCTCTTTCGGCTCCGCTGGCCGGATAGAACACCGCGAGCTGTAGTTTGCCCACGGCTGCATAGTTCCTATCCCGGGGGCACCAGGGTGCTGGAGTGGGGAGGGGCCTGGATTCTGGCCGGAGGGTGCCATTGTCATTCTGATTACTGCTGAGTCCCTCTTGTCCTCTGCAAAGTGGGAATCTCCTTGTAGACAGTGGAGACAGGGCCTGGCCAGGGGCAGCCCCATGGGTGGTAATGTGCCTGTATGTGCAAGCTGGGCCCTGTGCTGGCATGAGGCTGGATCACCTGCTCTGCCCCTCGGAGGGCTGAGGCTGCTGTCCTGCCCTGAGCAGCCCATGGCCTCCTCAGTCCCCCACAGAGCAGTGGGGACACTGGCCTCGGAAGGGCCTTGCCCACCTGTCCAGGCACCTCTGCACACTATGTGAGGCCTTGGGGATACTCAGGACAGTCTCCTGAGGGGCCTGGGACGTAAGGGCCAGGCACTGACCCTCCACCAAGCCTGGGCAGCAGAGATGGCCGGGGTGGGTCTGGGGCCTCCCCGGCTTGCGGGAGAGCAGGCTGGCTGCCGTGTCACGGGAGCCTGTGGGAGACACGCACGAGATGCCTGGGTCAGAGACGAAGGACAGTTTGTTCTCGCAGCCAGAGCGGCAGCGTTTTTCGCTGGTCGCCGAGCCCAGTTCTGCAGGGTGACACCTGCACGCACACTGTGTGGAGTTGTAGGGGGGACGCCTGAGCTCAGGGAACCCCAGTCTTCCCTAACGAGCTGCCAGCGTGGTGCTCCTGAGGGGGACAGGAACTTTCTTCCGTGGCTGTTACTAAAACAAACCCGAGCAGTTGGAGACTTGCTCCCGAGACGTGCAGAAACCCAGAGACCCGGACACGGTCCGTGGCAGCAGCAGGAGGCAGGGACCGGCCGGCCATATCTCACGGAGCAGAGCTCTGCCCTGCTTTCTTGCACACCTGTCCGTCCCTGTTGGCTGTGCCAGGACCCGCATTTGTGATTTGTCCCCAAGGATGACAGCCCGAGTGGTTTAGCTGGCCAGCCCACCAGCCCATGCTCATCATTTCCACGCACGCAGGAAAGCCCTGACGTAAAGGAACCCCATCAGAAACCTCGTCAGAGTTTTGAAAGAGCCCTGAAAACCTGGCTCCAATCCTCGCCCTTCCCCCCAGGCTGAGCGCCGTGGGCGAGTAGCGTCACTGCAGCCTTGAGGGGCAGGGCCACACCCTCCTAGCAGGGCTCCGTGAGACCCCGAAAAGCGGTGTCTGGATGGGCTGTTGTGAATGGGGTCATACTAAGTCACTGTCGCCAGTTGTTCTAGAATCTTTGGCTAGTGTGTGTGTTGGGGAGCTTTGAAAATTGAGGGTTTGTACATGGTGTGGGGCTCAGTGTGGCCCTCAGAGCGGAGAAGGGCTAAGCGAGTCTGTGTGTACATGTGTGTGCATGTGTGTGCACGTGCCTGTGTCTCTGTGTGTGTGTGTGTGTGTGCGCACTCTGAGTGTGGACTACGCCTGCTTGAGCCCCACTCCTCCCCCTCAGAGCAGCAAGATGGGCATGGAGGCGGTGATGGCGCTGCTGGAGGGCACTCCTGACACCCCGGCCTGCGTGGTCAGCCTGTCAGGGAACCAGTCTGTGCGGCTGCCCCTCATGGAATGCGTGCAGGTGGTGAGTATACGGCCTGGGGTCTCCCTGGCTCTCCCCTCCCCCCAGAGCTGCCTGTCCTTCTAGGCCCCTCAGGGCTCCAGCAGGCTGCCTACACAGCCCCTTCCCAGCCTTGCCTCCTCATGTGTTACATGTCCCGGCCGTCTGGGTGTGCTGCCCCATCCCCCCAAGCGGGCCTCAGGGTGTCTGAAGCCAGCAGTCCTGGGGAGGGGAATGAGCATGGCCCCCGCGTGGGACAAGCCCTGAGAGAGGGAGGAGCCAAGCTGAGGTCACTTAGCTTCCCAGAGCCAGTGGCCATGGACCTACCTTGCAAACTGGGTGGTTGCGGGTAGGCATTTGGGGCAAAGATGGGAGGGAGGATTGGGTGGCCGGAGCCACTGGGTAAATTCTAGCAGACGGTATAGGGACATTCGATGTGGCTGGAGTGGGGGCCACTGGAAGAGAGAGTGGGAGGTGAGAACAGAGGCTGAGAGGCTGGGTGTGGGGATCTTGCCCTGGCTCCACAGGTCTGGGGGGCCCTACAGCCAGGGGAGGGTGGGATGAGAGGGCGCACGAGTGGGTGACTGGGCCTCCCTGATGCTTCTCTTGAAAGAACCTCCTGCCATGATTTCTACCAGCTCTGCTGCTGGGCAGGCTGGGCATTGGCTGTGGGCCTGGGGGCCAGATGGGCCTCAGCCTCCATTCCCAAGGCCCTGGTGGGGCCCCAGGGGCTGAGGAGGATTGAGGGTGGACAGGGAGGACCATTGGCCAGGCCTGGTAGGGCCTGCTTGGCCTCGGCCAGCTTTCCTGATTATTTTATTTTTTTAAATTTAATAAATCTTTATTGTTTAGATTATTACAATTGTTCCTCTTCCCCCCCCCCATAGCTCCCCTCCACCTGGTTCCCACCCCACCCTCTGCCCTTACCCCCCGCCCCCCCCCCCCCCGCCCGGCACTGTCCTCATCCATAGGTGTACGATTTTTGTCCAGTCTCTTCCCGTACCCCAACACCCCTTTCCCCCTGAGAATTGTCAGTCCACTCCCTTTCTATGCCCCTGATTCTATTACATTCACCAGTTTATTCTGTTCATCAGATTTTTTATTCACTTGATTTTTAGATTCACTTCTTGATAGACATGTATTTGTTGCTCATAATTTTTATCTTTACCTTTTTCTTCTTCTTCCTCTTCTTAAAGAATACCTTTTAGCATTTCATATAATACTGGTTTGGCGGTGATGAACTCCTTTAGCTTTTTCTTATCTGTGAAGCTCTTTATCTGACCTTCTATTCTGAATGATAGCTTTGCTGGGTAGAGTAATCTTGGTTGTAGGTTTTTGCTATTCATCACTTTGAATATTTCTTGCCACTCCCGTCTGGCCTGCATAGTTTCTGTTAAGAAATCAGCTGACAATCGTATGGGTGCTCCCTTGTAGGTAATTAACTGTTTTTCTCTTGCTGCTTTTAATATTCTCTCTTTGTCTTTTGCTCTTGGCATTTTAATTGTGATGTGTCTTGGTGTGGTCCCTTTGGATTCCTTTTGTTTGGGGTTCTGTGCGCTTCCTGGACTTGTAAGTCTATTTCTTTCACCAGGTGGGGGAAGTTTTCGGTCATTATTTCTTCAAATAGGTTTTCAGTATCTTGCTCTCTCTTCTTCTGGTACCCCCATAATTCGGATGTTGGTACACTTGAGGTTGTCCCAGCAGCTCCTTACACTATCTTCAAGTTGTTGGATTCTTTTTTCTTTTTGTTTTTCCGGTTGAGTGATTTTTTCTTCTTTGTATTTCAAATCTTTGACTTGATTCTTGCGGTCCTCTAGTCTGCTGTTAGGTCTCTGTATAATATTTTTTATTTCAGTCAGTGTATGTTTAATTTCTAGTTGGTCCTTTTTCATATCCTTGAGGGTCTCGCTAAATTTATTGGCCTTTTCTAGGAAATTCTTGAAAAACCTTATAACCGTGGTTTTGAACTCTATATCCAGTAGTTTGCTTTCCTCCATTTCTTTCATTTGTGATCTGTTTCTTTGTCTCTGCATTTTGGCTGCTTCCCTGAGTTGATAGAGTAGCTTTGTGTGGTAGGTGTCCTATAGGGCCCAGTGGCTCAGCCTCCCCCAGTTACCTGAGGTGGACACTCTTGGTGCACCCCTTTGTGGACTGTGTGCACAGCCTTGTTGTAGTTAAGTCTTGATTATTGTTGGTATCACTGGGAGGAATTGACCTCCAGGCCAATTGGCTGTGAGGATCAGCTTTGTCTATGCTGGGAGAACTTCTGTGCTGGAGACACCCTTTAGAGACAAGACTTGCAAAATTGCAAAAGCCTCTGTGCTCAGCTTGGATGGGGTGGAGTCTCAGGGCAGAGCAGACAGCCTTGGCTTCCCGTCAGCCCTGCCCTATGAGGCCCCTGGGTCTCAGTGTCCCTCGGTAATCACTGCAAGCACCTCTGAGAGAAAGCTGCCCTTGAGTTTCACCCGCTGCCAGACAGTCCAGTTTCTCCCCGAATGAGTCTGGGTTCCCAGAAACTCGCCCGGAACTGGAGTTCAGCGCATTTGGGAGCTTCCATCTCCCTCCCGCTTTAGAAAGGCAGCCGCAGCCACCCGTGCATTCAGCAGTCAGTCCTCTCTGTGCGCACCTCCGGACCTCTGCCTTCCGTGGCTCCCCTGAGTCTCAGTGTGCTTTCTCTTTTCCTGACAGTCCAGATCCCCCCCGAATGAGTCTGGGTTCCCAGAGTCTTGCCCGGGACTGGAGTTCAGCGCAGTCAGGAGCTTCCTTCCGTCTCTCTCCCACTTGGGAAAGCCAGCCACGCACTCAGCTGGTCCGTGCACTCAGCCGCCCATCCTCTCCGCGCGCGTCTTTGTACCTCAGCCATTTGCAGCTCCTCTGAGTCTCAATGTGCTTTCCTCTTTCCTTCTGGTTGTAGAATTTCCACTCAGCCAGCTTTCCTGTGGTTCTGGATGGTGTCAATTTTGTCTTTTAGTTGTAGTTTTGATATTGTTGTGTGAGGCAGCAGTTTAGGTGTCCACCTATGCCGCCATCTTGGTTTCTCCCATACATAGCCTTTTTAAATTAAATCCAGCTTTCCTGATTGCTGGCCTTGGCAGTGACTGCTGCTGGGCAGGCCTGGGACTGGCCCACCGAGTCAGGTGGCTGCTGTGTATGCTCCAGGCTCCTCCTTCAGTCTGTGCTTTTCCTTTTCTTTAAGACAAAGGAGGTGCAGAAGGCCATGGATGAGAAGAGGTTTGACGAGGCCATCCAGCTCCGTGGCAGGTGAGGGCCATGTGGGCTCGCTCCACGCAGACTTCTGGCAGCTTGCACACAGCCAGCCCCTGACATGCAGGCCATCAGAGCTGTAGAGATGGCCTCTGCATCTCCTGAGACCCTTCCTTCCACGTGTGTGTGGCCAAGCAGTCTGCAGTTAGCAATGGGGCCTCAGTGGTCCCTGCAGAGGGAAGCAGGCAGGCTGTGGGGTGGGCCGGAGCTGCCCACTCCGGGCAGGCTGGATGTGAGTCCTGGCTTAGCTGAGAGGGATTGCGTGTTTTATGGGGTCTTCCACCGTCCAGTGATGGCATCTGGCCCAGGTTTGGGGCAACAAGAGAGAGGAGGTGGGGTGCACCATGTCCAGCTCCTTCATGCTTAGTTGTGTGATCATGGGCTGTGGCTGTGGGCTGTGGCTGTGGGCTGGGAGTGGGCTCTGGCTGTGGGCTGTGGCTGTGGGCTCTGGCTGTGGGCTGGGAGTTGGCTGTGGCTGTGGGCTCTGGCTGTGGGCTGGGAGTAGGCTCTGGCTGTGGGCTCTGGCTGTGGGCTGGGAGTGGGCTGTGGCTGTGGGCTCTGGCTGTGGGCTGGGAGGGGGCTGTGGCTGTGGGCTGGGAGTGGGCTGTGGCTGTGGGCTGGGAGTGGGCTGTGGCTGTGGGCTCTGGCTGTGGGCTGGGAGTGGGCTGTGGCTGTGGGCTCTGGCTGTGGGCTGGGAGTGGGCTGTGGCTGTGGGCTGGGAGTGGGCTGTGGCTGTGGGCTGGGAGTGGGCTCTGGCTGTGGGCTGGGAGTAGGCTGTGGCTGTGGGCTGGGAGTGGGCTGTGGGTGTGGGCTTCATAGTGCATGACCGGCTTTCGTTCCAGGAGCTTTGAGAACAATTGGAACATTTACAAGCTGCTTGCACACCAGAAGGTCTCCAAAGAGAAGGTAAGGTGGTGTGGGCGGCAGAGCCTGCGGGGTCAGAGTCTGCCCATGGGGAGCAGAGAGCTCTGAGCTGGCTTAGCTGGGCTGAGCCCCTCCCTCCTGTGTGGGGTCTTAACTGTGAGCTGGGAGGGTCAGGCTTGGCCTCTGCTGGACCAGCAGATGTCAGACAGCCAGTGTCCGGGCCTGGGGATTATGGTGGTCAGTCGCTTACCAGACAAGCAAGAAATTAAGTCAGGCCCATAGACTTAGCTCAGGAGAATAGGATCCGACGTTCATGAGCCCCTTCAAGACAACTACAAACCTGGGGTGAGGATGACAGCAGGACTTGTTTCTGAAGTCCTGGGGGGTAAGGACAGGGTCCCCTTAACACAGTGTGGGAGGGTGGGATCCTGGATCTGCTGAAGGGAGTGGCAGCTTCCTCTCGGCAGAGGCCATGGGGTTGGTAAATGCCTGTGGCCGTTGTCACTAATGTTGTCACCGATTTGAGGGCACCCCTGCAGAGTGTGTCTAGCCTGGGGTGCTCATCACTCTCTCCGCGTCTCCTTTCCTGGTCCATCCCTCCAGGCCCCACACAGCAGAGTGTCCCCTCCTGGAACTGGCTGGGGTGTGCCCACCTCTGGAGCAACAGGGGACGCTAGCAGGGCCCACTGGAGCCACACTGCCTGGCAAAGCCCTGGCCACATGTGGCCACAGAGCACTCGGCATGAGGCCGGGTTCCAAGGACAGTGTGGGAGATGGATGTGAAATAGCCTGTTAGTAATTTCTTTCTTTCTTCTTTTTTTTATAATACATTTGTGTGTTTTTTAAAATATATTTTTATTGATTTCAGAGAGGAAGGAAGAGGGAGAGACAGAAACATCAATGATGAGAGAGAATCATGGATCGGCTGCCTCCTGCAAACCCCCCACTGGGGATCGAGCCCAAAACCTGGGCATGTGCCCTTGATCGGAATCGAACCTGATACCTTTCAGTTCTCAGGCCAATGCTCTATCCACTGAGCCAAACCGGCTAGGGCCTGTTAGTAATTTCAGGGGTCCTCAAACTTTTTAAACAGGGGGCCAGTTCACTGTCCCTCAGACTGTTGGAGGGCCGGACTATAGTTTAAAAAAAAAACTATGAACAAATTCCTATGCGCACTGCGGGCCCGGGACGAGTCGGCTGCTAAGCAGGACAGGCAGCGGCACCGGGGGGCCAGATAAATGTCCTCAGCGGGCCGCATGTGGCCGACAGGCCGTAGTTTGAGGATGCCTGTATGGATTGCAGGTTGAGGTGATACCATTTTGGCTATCTCAGGTTAAATTAGCCCGAGTAGTGTCACCTGCTTCTTTGTACTTAATGTGGCCTCTCTCTCTGCTTCTGTACCACTCACAAAGGACTTTGAGGTGCTGGATGTTGACCCCTGAGTCTGGGGTGATAGCCAAGGCTTCGGGCAGGAGTGCACTCTGGCCTGACCCGCCCTGCTGCCACCGCCGGGGCGCTAGCCCCCTAGTGACCACATCCTGCTAATGCCTGTGGCCGGGCCTGCAGGTTCTGAGCGCGGCCTGCACTGCAGCCTGTTTGCTCTTCATCAGAAGCTCGTGGCGCCCTGAGGACAGATACTTGTCACTCCTGGGAGGGCGGCTGCCTCTCGTTGACTTTTGTGTGGTCAGCCGTCTCTCCCAGCCCAAGCTCATGCTCTTGTCTCTGTCCCCTTCTCCGAAGACCCAGTTCTCCCTGGCCATCCTGAACGTGGGGGCCCCAGCGGCTGGCATGAACGCGGCTGTGCGCTCAGCGGTGCGTTCCGGCATTTGCCAGGGTCACACAGTGTATGTGGTGCACGACGGCTTTGAAGGCCTGGCCAAGGGTCAGGTAGGTGCCAGGTGTTGGGTGTCCTGGTCATTGGCTGATTATTACCCCTCCCCTTCCCCCCAGCTTGCTTACAAACAAACCAGGGGCCCGGGATGCCGAAACGCAGGGAATGGCCAGTTCAGGCCCATGAAGAAGTCAGATCAAAGGATGAGGGCGAGGGGCGAGCTCCCTGGGGAGGGGGAATGGGTCCACGCTAGCTGCCTGGCTCGGGCTCCTGGTTCCCTGCTCTGTTCCCCCTGTGGGCATGCTGTCCCCGAGCACAGGTCTGTCACCTGAGGTGGAATCCGCTAGCACCTCTGGCCTGTCCCCTTGAAGCTGTGCCTCCCTCCTGCAGGTGCAAGAGGTGGGCTGGCACGACGTGGCTGGTTGGCTGGGGCGTGGAGGCTCCATGCTGGGCACCAAGAGGTGAGTGGCTGGCAGCTGGCCGCCATGGGCCGCTGGGAGATCCAGAGTGTAAGCTCAGCGGGGAGAATGGGGGGCTGCCAGGGGAAACCCACCCTGGGCCCTGGGCTAGGTCCCTCTTCTGGCTGGTGACCTGCCAGGGCATGCTATAGAGCCCCCTGCCTGGGCTTCCTGGCTGAGGGCTCACCTGCGCAGGGGAAGGCTGCTGGGTGGTCCCACGTCTGCTAAGAGCTCACTTAGGCCACAGGGGTGAGGGGCTCTTCCATCACCTGATAAGTGCCTGGCAGGGGCACTGGCAGGCCCCATGCCCCATAATGCCTCAGGCACTGAGCCTCTGCTTCTGCCTGTAACCAGGTCAGATGCAGGTCAGACGCAGGTCAGGTGCAGGTCAGGTGCAGGTCAGTGCAGTGTGTGTGCTTTCTTCCGGCCTGGCGGTCTGTGCAGACACCGAGTGTTTGTCTCACTGTCTGCCACTGCAGGACGCTGCCCAAGAGCTACATGGAGAAAATCGTGGAAAACATTCGCAAGTACAACATCCACGCCCTGCTGGTCATCGGAGGCTTCGAGGTGAGGCCACCACAGGGGTGCTGTCTGGCGTGCTGAGGTGGCCCTTCCAGGAACCCCATGTGCAGAGAGGTTCTTGGCAGGGTCCCAGGAAAGTGGTGTTTGTTTGGGGAGGGTTTTTGCCTTCTCTTGAGGCTTCGCAGTTCAGTTGAAAGCTGGCAGCCCAGGCGCTGGGGTGGGGGCAGCAGGAGCAGGGGGAGGAGGGCCGGAGGGAGGAGCAGGGGCAGCTCTGGCTGAAGGACAGGGAGCAGTTCGCAGTCTGGCCCCTGAGGTGGGGGTGGGGCACTCTGGGCGGGAGGCCTGTGTGGTGGCCGTGCACAGGGTGGTCTTGGGTGGATTTTGAGCAGTGGGCACTGCTGTGTGACACGGGTGCGGGCAGCCCTTGTGACTGGCCAGCGTTCTTGCTCTTCCCCGGAGGAGCCCGAGCCCCCTGCAGACGGCAGGGAGTGGACCGGGGTCAGGGCAGGCCCTGCAGGCCTCCTTCTTGTCCTCCCTGGACCCCCACTTTCCCTGGCCCAAGGGGCTGCAGAGCTCCTGGGTGGGGCCCGTCGCCCTGCCCCAGCCAGCCTCTCTGGTCCTGAGTGCCCACCCCCCACAGGCCTATGAGGGGGTGCTGCAGCTGGTGGAGGCCCGCGGCTGCTATGAGGAGCTGTGCATCGTCATGTGCGTCATCCCAGCCACCATCAGCAACAACGTGCCTGGCACAGACTTCAGCCTGGGCTCCGACACCGCCGTCAACGCCGCCATGGAGGTAGGTAGGGCCTCGTGGTCCAGACCCCAGTAACCTGTGTATTTTATTTCCTTTTGCTCAGTTCTCTATGTAATGTTATAATTCTCTCTCACACTCTGAACTGTTCGGAGTTAGGGTTATTATGTCACATTACCATTGGCATCCAAGGGCATGTGTCCCCCGATCCTTTGTTCACAGCGACCTACACTGGCAGCAGTGACCCCGCTTACAGGTCAGGGAAGACCTCTTAGCAATGCCCCTGGCCTGCACCCAGTAGATGCCAGTGGCACCCCTGTCGTCCCCGGGGCAGAATCGCCCCGGTTGAGGCCTGTGGAAAGCTTGTGGTGAGGGCTGCAATGCCCTGGGCACGTGGGGTGTGGGACTGTCCTGGCCTCGTGTGACCCTCAGTCAGCTTTGGGGAGAGATCTGGTCTCTGCGACATAGCGGGTCCCGGTTGCCTACTGGGGAGGACCCTGACCACCCCTGGCGCCCCCCAGAGCTGTGACCGAATCAAGCAGTCGGCCTCGGGGACCAAGCGCCGGGTATTCATCGTGGAGACTATGGGCGGCTACTGTGGCTACCTGGCCACCGTGACGGGCATCGCCGTGGGGGCTGACGCCGCCTACATCTTCGAGGACCCTTTTAACATCCAAGACTTAAAGGTGAGCTGAGCCTCAGCCTCCTCCCTTCGCGGGGCTGAGCAGGTCCCCTCCTGGTGCAGAGGCTGGGCCCGGCCAAGGAGCCACGGCTCAGCAGGCTGGGGGTTCACTGCCTGTGAGGGGGGCTGGCCCGTGACCCTGCACCCCTTTCCTCCTGCAGTCTCCCACTTTGTGTCCATGTTGTGGCTCTCGTGGCCTCATGGCCCAACCGATACCTCCCAGCGCCCTCTGCCACCTGCAGGACCCCATGCTCCCCCATCCCCCCAGCACCCCTGGGTCACGTTGGCTCCAGCTTTTAGTCAGTCTGGAATATTCCTGCCCAGACAGCCTGCCTTCTGGCTGCAGTGGGGGCAGTGCTGGCTGCTGCCCCGGCCCCGGCTCACCATGTCACTCACTCCCGCAGGCCAATGTGGAGCACATGACGGAGAAGATGAAGACGGAGATCCAGAGGGGCCTGGTGCTGCGGTGAGGCTGCGGGTGGGCCTGGGCCCCGGCAGGCGGAGGGTCTGCCCAAGCCTTGGCAGGTGCTTCCAGACCCTGGCTGTGGGGTCACCAAGGTGGAGGTGGCCTTGGAGAGGGTGGGTGGGGTCAGCGTTCCCAGGGGCCCGTGGCCTGGCCCAGCAGGCTCAGCAGTGGGCGAGGCCTGAGCCGGCCCCCACTTCACTCAGGCCCCCCCCTCTTCCCAGGAACGAGAAATGCCACGATCACTACACCACGGAGTTCCTGTACAACCTCTACTCCTCCGAGGGGAAGGGCGTTTTCGACTGCAGGACCAATGTCTTGGGCCACCTGCAGCAGGTACGGCGTGGGGAGCGTGGCCCCGGCCCCCTGCCTCCCGCTGTACCTGGGCGAGGGGTCAGGCGCAGCAGGATGAGGCCCTCCTCTGTGCACCTCTTTGTGGGCGCCTGGGTGCAGGTCATTGGCTGCTCTGTCCTCACTCCCCCGGGCAAAGTGCTCATCATCCCATCACTCAGGTGGGGAGACCATGCTCCTGTCCGCTGAGGCCTCCCCACTAGCTAGGAAGGGCCAGGGCCAGGACCTCTGTGGTCACCTCCACTGCCATGTTCCCACCCTACATCAGCCTCCTAGCGGCCCTGCAAGGAGCTGGAGCTGTGGGGTTTCCCAGCCCTATGCGAGGGCTGTGTGCACCCCGAGGCTGCTCTCTCCTGGGGGTTCCTTGCTCACGGGGATCTGCCTACCGTCGAATGCACAGTCCCACAGAGTCATCCCATCTGGTGACTAGTTAGCCCACAGACTTGGCCTCTCGAAGTGGCTTTTAGGCCAGATTTGAGGTGGAAGAGGGACCAGGGGTGCTGCAGGCAGAGGGTGTCGTGTGTCAGAAACTGCCTGGAGAGCTCACCTGAGGTCACAGCGGAGCCAGGTTTTGGGATTTGTGGGGACTAGGCCTGCCTCAGCTGGGTCTCGTCCCTGCTGGATGGTAGTCTCACGCACTGTGTCTGCAGGGCGGGGCTCCAACCCCATTCGACCGGAACTATGGGACCAAGCTGGGGGTAAAGGCCATGCTCTGGATGTCTGAGAAGCTTCGGGCCGTCTACCGCAACGGTACGTGGGGTGGCGGCTCGGCTGACCTTGCCTCTGCCAGGCCTGGGGGTGGCTGTAGCACATGCCTGTGTCCACAGGGCGGGTGTTCGCCAACGCCCCCGACTCGGCCTGCGTGATTGGCCTTAAGAAGAAGGCGGTGGCCTTCAGCCCTGTCACCGAGCTCAAGAAGGACACTGACTTCGAGTGAGTTCCTCCGAAGTGAGGGTGGACCACGGGGCCCCGACTTCCCCGGGCTGGTGTGCCGGGACAGGGGAGGGTTGGGGTGGGCCAGCCGGACTGCCAGGTCTGAGTGCATAGGCTTTCCACTCTGTCCCTGGTGCTGAGCCCATCCTGGGTGCAGGCCCCAGAGGGCCACCACTGCCATGCACCACTCATGTCGGGCTGGGCAGGGTCCAGGGTTCAGAGGAGGGGGTGCGGTCCCAGGTTGGGCTCTGGCTAAGGAGGTGCCCTGACCCGGTCCCGCCTGGCCCCAGGCACCGCATGCCCCGGGAGCAGTGGTGGCTGAACCTGCGGCTGATGCTGAAGATGCTGGCACACTACCGCATCAGCATGGCCGACTACGTGTCCGGGGAGCTGGAGCACGTCACCCGCCGCACCCTGAGCATCGACAAGGGCTTCTGAGGCCGCCCCACCCTCCCGATGCCCGGCCCTCCCCGCCAGGCTGCTGCCCCTGGAGCCTGCGGGCAGGCAGGCAGTGGGCAGGCTGTGGCCCTCTCAGCCTTGCCCTGGGGGATCATGGCCCCAACCTCCAGGACAGAGGACCCCGGGTACCACCTTGCATTCCAGGGGACATGGGACGTCCTAGCTTGGACAACACTCTCCTTCCTCCTTGGACCCCTGCATGGTCCTGAGTCTCTTCTCATGGTGGCCCTTCACCCTCACCGGCCCTTCGGGTCCAGCGCCGTCTTTGTGCCAAGGGGAGTCTGTCCCCATGGGCCTTGCTGCGACCCTGCTCCTGTGCACTGGACACTGGCTGAGCAGAGCCTGCCATCTTTTGTAGGAATAAAATCACCCAACAGTGGATGCTCCGTCTCTGCAAAGCAGGGCCCGTGGGACTGCGGAGGGAGGTCGGGCCTGCTAGTGGTCGGCACGGGGGTTGGCTCGGGGCTGTCCTCTGGCTCCAGGGCCAGTTTGGGTCTCAAAGACATGCACCCCCTTCCTAGAATCAACACTCACTTCCCAGGACCAGCAGGCCCCTCTCTGCCAATGGGGTGACCTGACTCTCCACTGGCCCTGTCCTGAGCCCCTCCAGACTGTCTGAGGGGTGATCTGAGCCCCTTACCTCTGTCCTAAGGGGTGACCTGAGACCTCCTCAGCCTTGTTCTGAGGGGTGACCTGTGTGCCCCCAGTCCTGTCCTGAAAGGTGACATGCCTGGCCTCCCCCAGGATGAGGACTTCTGAGCCTGGTTCCTGGGCTCCAAGTCTGACCTTGAACGGTCCCCCAGGCTTAGCCTGGACTAGGGTCTCTGAAGCAGAGCCAGGGATCCCGGCCAGGGCAGTGGCTGATAGGAGTGAGGTTGCTGGGAGACCCTGGTGGGGGTGAATAATGGGAGGGGGAAACGGCCAGAAACTTCACCACCACCACCACGGGCTGTAGGCTGATCCATCAGTTCGAGGCAGCGAGAGCCTCGATCTGCAGCGTGGTGCTGGTACCGGGGGCGGGGGGGTGGGGGGGCGGGATGAGCTGACGACACCGAGGTATGATTTGGCGGGACCGGTCACTCCTGAGCTCACTGCACTGTCCAGGTCTTTTCCCCCAGCGGCTACCTGGTCACCTCGTCCAGGGATGCTCCGGCCTGCGCTCCTGCCCTCAGTGCTGCAGAGGCTTAGGATAAGGGGCTGGGACCTGTGAGGTTTTGTGGGGAGGCCCTGGCCTTGGGGGCCCACAGGCCATGTGGGGGGGGGGTCCTGGGCAGAGGTCTCCTGGTTGGACCTGGCTCGGTGGCTCTAGGAACCGGGTTGGGCCCTTCATCCCTCTGGCTGCCTTCATGTACTGACAGGCCTTGGCGGGGAGCCTGTCACTCCAGGGGGACAGCAGGTATGGAGGACTGGCCCTGTGTCGTGGCCACACCAGGCTCACCACGTTGGCCCGAGGGCCTGAGAGCTCCCGGGAGCTCATTTCTGGAGCTGGGCCCCGGGTCTGCTCCGCCTGCCGTGAGTGTGGGCTATGCCCGGAAAATGAGTGACGTGCTCTCCTGGGTCTCCTGTCCTACATTAACGGGGGCTAACAGGACACGGGGTGTATGCCAAGGCCTGCTGGGCTCGAAATCCCTGCTTTCAGGGTGCTGGAATTCAGGGTGGGGGCTGCCAGGCGCCCTGTTGAAGAACAGAGGCCATGGGTAAACGTGCTGCCCCGGGTCCAGCACGAGGGCTCCGAAGGCCACCGAGTGGGAGGGTGGCAGGGAGTGGGGCCCAGTGAGCTGGCAGCCTCTGCTCTGGCGTGGTCCATGGTGGGGGGTGGTGAAGAGCAAAGGGCTGAGGGCTGAGGCAAGCAGCTCATCCTGACGAGTCCCATTCCAGGGTCCCCGAGTGAAAGGCACCAGGTTGTGAGGGACGTTGGTGTGAACAGGGGACAAGAGGATGTTCATAATGCAACAGAACCACACCCAGCCTGTTCTAACCAAGGCACAGATTTATTGAGAGCAACATCCCATAATGAGAAGGCACACGCACGGGCCCTGCAGCCACCTTCCCAGACGGCCCCACGCAGTGACCCCTTGTCTCCCACTGCTCAGAGCTCACCCCTGGTCCCAACAAACTACAAAAGAGCCACAGAAGAGGCACCGCCTCTGCTTGGTCTCCCCAGTCCGAGCTTGGAGGTCTTCAGCGGCTTGAAGAGAGCGGGCCCACGGCGCAGCCTCAGCAAGGAAAGCCGAGGTCTTCCAGACGCCGTCCCGCCCTCGCTGGCTGTCACGTGGTTCTGGCCTCTGGTTTGTGTGGCTCTCACACAAGCTGGCAGCTCAGCTCTCAGGATGCAGACAGCCCCTCCCCAAAGGGGGGCGGGGGAAGGGGCAGCAGAAGAGCCTGTCTCCCTCTCCAGTCCAGTCGTTTCAACAGCAGCAAGAACGGGCTTGTCTCTAATGGCTGGGGCAGGGGGGGAGGGGGTCATACTGCTCCCCTTCCACGGAGAGGCCTCCTCAGCTTTTGGAGGCACCAGGAAGGCCACCCCCCCTATACTGTGCATCAGGGAAAGGCCTGCCACTCTTCCCAGAGGAAGAACACGTGTTAGATGCAGTTCCCAGAGGCTGTCCTACCCGCACAGCGACTCCACCTGTGGCCGCATCTGGATCCCCAAGGAGACGCGCAGGCCTGTCCCTCCAAGGCCTGTCACAGGGTCCGCACAAACCCGCTGCTGATGTGACTCTGAGGAGGGCGTCTGTCTGCAAGGAGGCCATAATTCTGGAAGGCTCCTCAGCCCAGAAATGCACCCCATGACCGAGTCAGAGACGGCCTGCAGGAAATGCGCGAGCCACTCTCACCTTCACAAAGAATGCCAAGGCGTTGCCTATCATAGGAAACCTGCTTCCAGGCTGGGCTTCGGAAAATGTTTATTAGGGAGAAGGGCGTCCCGCACAGGTGGGCGAGGGAGCGGGGTCTGCCCAGCCAGCGCCTGACGCCCCTCCTGCCCTCTCCAGGTGCCACCGAAGTGAGAGCGCGGCCTTCCAGGGTGGGCTGAGGCTTCCTGAGGACCAAGCCCCAGGTGCTGGGACTCGGCCTAGGATCCAGCAGCGACCATGGCTGTGGCAATCAGCCTCACCTCCCGTGTGCTCGGGAAGATGCTGCGACTTCAGCAGAAGGTCCCGCAGTGCGGGGTCCCCGCTGGGTCACTCCATGTCCTCCTGCAGCTCCTGTCTGTGCTGAGCCTGCAGCCTGCTGACCACGGTCTGGTGCACGGCCTCCAGCCCCTCAGTGTCCAAGTCCCGAAGCAGCAGGAGGATGGCAGTCAGGACGTTGTTCTGGGGGCACAGAGTTACTGGCTGAGTGCCATACCCGGCAAGGCCAGGCTGCCCACACCATAACGAGCCCAGGGCCCTGGCCAGCAGCATGCCACATCATGGGGGATCGGCCTTCCATGCAACCAACCAACCACATGGCTAGATGGAGACTCGTGCAGCCTAAGGTCCCAGCTGCAGTTCTGGGGTGGCGCTCACTGCCTTGGGTGCTCCCTGCATGCCATCTCCTCTCATGCTCACAGTCTGGAAGCCCAGAGTGGCTGAGTAACTGGCCCTCAGTCACACAGCTGGTCAGTGGTCGAGCAGGAATCAGAAGTGGCCAACAGCGACTCAATAACACGTGCTCAAACATGTGTGATGCATGTGTGTGTCAATGTGTCTGTCCTCAGTTTTTACCTGCCTTCAAGCAGGGAAACTTTGCCATGTCTGCTATGAAGATGTGGGGATATTTTGCACACGTGGGACTATGTGAGCTGATTCCTCCTATGAGATGCCCATAGGAATGGCCGTGGGCTCAGCACACTGCGCTGTGAGACTGTGTGCTCAGAGGATACAATGGGACTCTATGGAGCCCCCATTCAGACCCGCACCTGGAGCCTGGCTTTGTTAGTCCCTGTGGTGTCTCCAGCCCCCGTCCCACTCCCACCACAAATTTCACACCCTGGGCAGAGGCAGCCAACGGCCACCCTTCACGCTTACCCTGTTCTTGCGGCTGCTCACAGCCTCCCTCTGTGGGAAGGAAGGAAACCGGTCCCGGGCAGGGGGCTTCAGGCCGAGCTGTCCCTGTAGGCTGGTGGGGGTGACAACAGTGCGTGGGGGCTGAGCAGCTCAGCCCGTTTCTGCAGAGTCAGTTCCCAGAGCCCAGACCAAAGTGAGGAAGAGATGCCTGACAGTGGCTCTCCCACCCACCAGTACGAAGCCAAATGCCCACCATGTGCCATCACTTCTGGAGGGACAGCAGCACCCGACTGGAGGGTGGGAAGGTGCTCCAGCACCCATTTCTCTCGGATTCCCGGGGGGCTACCCTGCTGTACTCAGGCTCCTGCCCCGGGTCAAGGGTGGGGGCTAAACCACCAATGATGCGCGAGACAGTGCTTCGTCTGCTGTGCATGGAGCCTGGCAGCCCGCGGGAAACCACCGTCTCTACAACGTCCATGACAATCAGAGCGCTGCCCTCCGAGGCCCCTCTGCTGCCCTGGAGGCTCCTCCAGCTGGCACTCCCTCTCCCAGCTGGCCCCTGGCGCCCACTAATCCCCTTCACCGAGTCCCACCTCCAGGCCACCCGGGAAGGGCTGGTTTCGCGTGCACTCGCTGTGCCTGGAGCATTCTCCGGGCCATGAGGGCAGGTGAGAAAGAACACCCAGGGCAATTCGCTCCCCTCCCTCCCCAGAGATGGGAGACATGGCTGCTGACTCTCCTCAAGAGGGCGAACCCGGACAGACCCCCTGCGCACCTCGCCTCCTCCTCGCCGTAGCTCAGCGCGTCCCCTTGGGTCTCGGCAGCGGCGTTCATGGCACTCAGGGCGTAGGACAGCTCGGGCCTGCCGTTCCCCGTGCCCTCTCTGCTGGGGGCCGTGACCTCCTCTCCCTCCATCAATGCCCGGGACAGCTCCTCCTCAGTCACAGCTTCGAGGGGAAGGAGGGGAAAAGCATCAGAGCAGCCGCCCTGCATGCAGGCCCCATGGCGCGGCACGCAGCAGTCTGCCTTAGAGAAGAGGTGTCTGTCCACCCCAACAGCCATGCCCCAGCCCGCGCATGAGCTGGACACATGGCAGATGGCCAGTGACTGCTTTTGAACCTGACTTTCAGCACTTCCCAAAAGCAAATACTCATTAAAAAAAACCTCAAATTAAAATTTAAAAAGAAACAGCATGCACTGCATTTATTCCATTCGACTTAATTGCCCTGGAGTTTATTTATATTAAAATTGTTCATCTGGGAGAAAATAACTGCACATAAGACAGGATTAGGAGCCAGCACACAGAGAAGGCGGACAGCCCAGAAAAGGGTCCAGCCCCGGAACGGGCAGAACCGGAGGCAGAGCACAAGGCGCCCTTGGCACAGGGCAGAGGCTTGCTGTGGGCCATGGAGGTGCAGGTGAAACTCCACACCGCCAGCAGGTAGAGGCCAACACCAGGTAAGCCAAAGCGGGGAGCTCAGGGGCATTACCACCGTGGGTCCCCTTGGATCAGCACTGACACCATTCGGCCCACCCAGACCTCACATATATGCCAGGGCACCTGACATATATGTGGGTGAGTGTGTGGCAACCCAGTGCGTGTCGGCAGTGGGGCAGACAAGTTGTGTGAGGTTCACCGGAGATCCTGCGCTCTGCATGTGGGGCTGCACCCCGTAATGGATTGGATCACAGGGATAAGCCCGGGGGTCCTTCTGGGAGACTCTAGAGGAGGAGGTGTCTGGGAGGACCAGAGAGGTCAGGGTTTTGCAGAAAGGGCAGAGGAGGGAGGCCGCGCTGGGCGTGCTCGGCGTAGACACCTACTCTGGTTGTCCAGCTTCTGTAGGTTGGGCAGGTTGCGCAGGACGGTCATGCGGTAGAGGTGGGGGTCGGCACCGCAGCACGGGTTCTCGGCCAGCCACAGCACCCGCAGGCGCGGCAGACCCTTCAGGTGGGAGAGCTCGCTCAGGCTGGCAATGTGGTTCCTCCGCAGGTAAAGCTCGCTCAGCTGCTGGCATCGGCTCACGGGCTCCAGGGTCGACACGCTGTTGACACTACAGAGACAGCACTGTGAGCATCTGTCTGATATTATCTTGTATTACAGAGAGGGAAACTGAGGCACAGGGGTCTGAACCTTGCCCCAGGTGCGAGAGCTAGGACTTAGCCTGGGCACAGCTGTAGCCCATTTTTCGCTCATTCATCCCGCGAGAAGGCACCAACCAAAGAGGCTTGGGCCAGGGATGGGGTGCAGTGAGCGCAGTGGGCAGCACAGGCATCCACCAGGTGACCGAGGAAGGCGCAAAGGACGAGTAGAGGGCAAGGGAGGGACAAATAGGGTGGCCAGCCCTGTGATCAGGAAGTTAAGTCACAGGAGCCTGCATGGACCCAGGGCCTATAGTTCCAGAACCTTCTGAGCTGCCATACAGGGGGAGTCTGTCTTCCCTGTCAGGTTTACACAGGGGAACCTGCAGAAAGCACTCCAGCATCGAGCAGCAGGGATCCCCAGCATTAGCTGCAGCCCTGGGGGGCATTTGGGGCACATCCTCCAAGCTCCCCAGCTGCCTGGAACCCCAATGATAGAATTTAGTTCACACAGGGTTTCCTTAGTCTGTTAAAACGCCAATGATGCAAAAAGAGGTAAGTCATCGATGACAGAGCATGTGATACAGAGAAACTGGCAGAGTTCCCAGGAGTGATAGAACCGCGTCAGAAAAGGCTGGGGCGCCGGGGGCTGTTGGGGGCAGATGTGGCCACCGTGAGGGTGGCTGCTCATCACTGGGGGGCTGTACCCACTGACCTGCAGAGAGGGTGGGCAGGGACGCAGCAGGGAGAAGGCCAGAAAGGAGGGTGGAGCTCGGGCGGAGCCAAGGAGCCAGCGGCCCTCCCATATTTTCCTGGGGTTTTCGGGTCATCTAGGTTCCCCTCCTCTTTCAAGCCCCCGTGACTCAGAGTGACAGCAGGCATTCAGGTACCTGAGGGTGATCACTTCCAGGCTGGGCATCTCCCGGCATATGGAGATCTAGGGAGGAAAAGAATGTGGTTGCAAACACTGCTGGCTCTGGCCTTGTGGCATCACGTCTAGCAGCCCAACAGATTGGAGCCACAGTCAACTCCACCTCCAGGGCCTTAGTAGAGTGGCTTCCCTCTCACCTGGCACCAACTATGCAAGAGCATGTGGGTTCTGCATTCCACCCCACCCTGCAGCCTAGATATTCCCTCAGCCTGGAGGAGAAACACGTGTTCTCTCTCAAGCTTTCAAACAGCCTTGCCATCAAACACTACCGGAAGCCAAGACAGAGCAGTCTGAACTTTAGAAGCCCTCCAAGGGCATCAGGGAGCTGGACAGAGAACCTTCCTTCTCGCTGTCCCTGACCTACAGGAAAAGCAGTGACGCCCCTTCTCGCCAACACAGCTGGCCCAAAAGGGAGACAGAATTGAAAACGGGATCTCGATGGTATCAACACTGTTGATTCAGTGGGAAAGGGCAGCAAGAGGCTCAGGTGGGTCCATCAAGCTCCCTAACCTGTCAGGTTGTTGAGTGGTGCAGCCGCCAAGTGTCTAAGTGTCTGCCATTCACTGGGCATGAAGCCAGATGGTCCCTGACCACAGCAAGTTCATGTCTGGTTAGGATGCTTCATAGTGCAATGGATTTGTCTTCTGCTGCAATGGTGATGGGTTTCGTGTGTGTGTGTGTGTGTGTGTGTGTGTGTGTGCGCTTTCTACTAAATATGCAGCTCTTCAGCTATTGCCTGAGGTGGAATCAGCTTTTCTGGACAGCCCAGTGGCTCAGCAACATTCAAACTTTGTTTTTAAGGAAAGGCACAGTTCAAGTTACAAAAGTAGATAAGAACAGAATGACTGGCACTCAAACTCTGTGCAAGTTGGAGGCATTCATTCTAGGGGTGAGAAAGAAAAGAAGAAATCTATTCACAGACTCACAGCTCACTCAGCTCAGTGTACTGCCCTCACCCCCACCCCCACCCCATCTCTTCTGCCATTGGTGGGGGAGCGTGAAGCTGGACATGCCCAAGAGCAGAAGCTGAAGTGAGGAACCTCCTCCTCGGTGACTGAAGTCCAGGAACCCACAGAGACCCCCAGGCCCCGGGTTCCTCCCTAGGTCCGAGCAGGACTGCACTGGGATCTGCTCCCTCTTCTGTGAGACCCGCATGGACACAGAAGCCTCTCAACGGCGTGTTTAAAGCAAACCTTTAAAGGAATTTAAAATAAACGTGGGTGCTAGAGAATGTCACTTTTTATTAGTGGTTCTGCCTTACAACAACTGCTAAATGAACAAAGCACCAGACTACGGCCTGAGTTGAGTGGTGCAGTTCTGCAGCCTAACCATTCCCTTGTGGAAGAGGCTACAACTCTGGGATCGGGGATCAGCATTAAATACTTACATCTGTGAGGCGGCTGCCCCTGGGAAAAGAAAGATATATGTATGTTAATTTTGTTCAAGGTTAATTAAACAAAATTAGAAACAACTCAAAAAATTAACAATAAATGCTTACAAATTCTAAGATCCCATGATTCCAATGATGGAGTAAAAGCTTGCCTAGACAACTGACAAAGGTGTCAAAACTCGTTTCATGGTGGATAGTCAACAAAAGCACAGGGCACAGACCTGGTGCCTGAGGGCAGCTGCTCAGACGGAGGAGCAGTGGAGGCTGTCCCATTTGCAGGACACAAGATCGACTCACTCTCAAGGCTGTGGCAGAGGATCATTTCCCTCGCGATGTAAACAAGCAAGGGCATCTTCAACAGAGGCCAAGTTCAAAGGCTAAGCATGCAACTTATGAAACACTTTAGAAAGCCTGAGGTAGAGTTGTTGTTTCTCCTGCTTAAAGGAAAGCATGACCACCCCATGCAGAACAAGGACGTGCATTATTGAAAAGGAATGACAGGATGTTGTGGCCAAAGTAGCACATGTGCCGGAGCAAGAAGAGCTTTTTAATGAACAAGCAGAGCTCCTACACTGCGGTCAGTGTTCTGGCACCAGCGGGAGGAAGGCTCTTGGCTGAGCGTCCGACTCCCACCGGAACTGTCCAGTTCACAGTCACGTGTGAAGCCTCCCTCTGAGTCCCTGGTGAACACCTGTAACTCTTTCAGGAGTTCATGAAGCGCTTCTGGTCCTGCCTTGGCCCAGTCAGACCACCCTCCCTTGGAGCCTGCACTGACCCCATAGCACCTATATCGTCACCTCCCAGACAGTGAGTCACCTGGGGACAGCTCCTCTCCCAGAGGACTCAGTGACAGAAAGGACTGCTAAATCACTGCTGAAGAGTCTCAATTCTCTTACTTTCTCCTAGAAATGGTTTTAATCACCTTAATCTCCCACCTTGTTAGCAGACTTGGTTCCCAATGACTGGCAATGTCAGAAACAAGACCGTCCACAGAGGGAGCCAGCTGTCCCACTAAAGCTATGGAGAAGCCCCTTAACAGTCCTCTAGGTAATTCCAATTGTTTCCAGCAAGGATAGCAGGTTTGGAGCCTGGGTCTGAAACACCACCACTGGGAAGGGTGGGGTGTGTGAGAATTCTGGAATGACCTTAGCCAATGCCACCTGAGCTTGTGGCAGCCCCTCCCAGAGGCTGTGGGCCCTTGGGACCCGGAAGGCCAGTCTGGGACAGGAGGCCTAAAGGCTGGAGGCGCCCTCATCCACGCCAACCGGCTCCTTTAAGAGGCCCTTCTCGGCTCCGCCCCACAGCAGAGCTGTGGGGCTGGGAGCCCCATCTCACCGCGGAGGTGCCGAGCGGGGAAGCCCCAACCCAGGGCGGAGGTGCCAGGCGGAGTGCCCCATTCTAGGGCGGAGGTGCCGAGAGGGAGGCCCCAATCCCGGGGAGGGGGTGGCAGACAGAGTCCCCACTCCAGGGCAGGGGTGTGGGCAGCGGGGAGGTCCCCGGCTTCTGGGCCTCACCAGCAGTTGAGCTTTTTCACGCTATGCAGCTCCGAGGCCTTGGCCCGGGACAGAACCATCTGGCGCGTTAGCTTCATGGCGATGGGTCGCCGGGACCCCAGCCACCAGCCCGGCCCGGACCTGCCCGCTATCCTGGAGGATTTGGCTCCGCCGCGGCGCGTCTCCAGGGGGCGGGGCCCGCGTCGTCAGGGGCGGGTCCTGCGAGTCCATTGGCCTTCCGGTGAGGGGGCGGGGCCGCGTCAGCGCAGTGGAGCCATCTTCTCCCGCCCCTCGGGCTCAGCGCCCGGTCCTGCGCAGGCGCGGTGTGGGAACGCGGGGCTCTGACGTCATTTTGCGGCGACCCGAGCTGGCAACCCTCCTTCAGCCCCAAGTCCCAGTCCCCAGCCCTGAACTTAACCCCAACCTCTGATTCCTCCGTCCTGAGTCCCCAAACCTCTCCACCCCCAACGGAGCCTCCAGTCCCGAGCCCCAGCCTTCAGCTCCAGTCCCAGCCCCGAGCACTAGACGCGATGCTCTCTTAACTGTCCTGAATTACAACAATTTATACTGTTGAAATTAATAAGGAATGCAGGACAGTCCTAGGGTGTGTTGATTTCCTTTCTCCCTCCCTTTCAGCATTTCAGGAAACGAGGTGGGTGCCAAAGACGTGGGGCCAGCCCTAGCAGAAACCTCACAAGTACTTAAACCTTTTAGAAATTCAAGGTTACCTGGGCTGCAAGTTACATTAAGACAGGCTTTTGGGATCTCAGATGAGTTAGGGATGACCAGACCAAACTCTGAAACCTCTTTCCCACTAGGTCCCTCTCCTGGCTTTGGCCTGCCAGTCAAAGCTTTCAAACAGACATTGGCTTTAGTCTTGGCTTCTTGGGGACCTGCCCCAGGTATCTGTAGGAGAGGATGGCTCTTGTAAGCCTGCAGTCACAGAGAGCCAAGGTTTTGGTGGTGGCCTGCAGAGGCCCTGTGGGTCCAGCACAGGGAGGAAATGGTCCGGGTATATGATGGCCTGGAGGCTGGAGAATGAGGAAGGATGCCATGCTCAGGTGGGGATGAGTGGTTGTTGGGTCAGTATAAGTTTTTGGAGAATAGAGCAGCTCAGAGCAGTGCGTTCCAAGTTCTTACCTGGCAAGCAGGCAGAGAACCATCTGACTAATGAGGCTTGAGCTAAGAAAGGTACTGATGCTGTGCTCCACCACACATAGAGGGTGGGAAGCCTCTGGCAGGCCCAGGCTGTAGGCGCTTGCAGAGGGTCTCTGGCTGTCCCAACTGGGAAACCACACCAAGTGACAGGGACAAAGCAGGGGCTGCCAGGAACTGCGGAGAGCAGGCTGGACCAGGAGGTGGTGCAGAAGCACCCACTGTTCCAGGTATAGATAAGGATGCTGCTGGCCGACGAAGAGAGCAAGCATGTGCAGGAGTTGGTTCTGGGGGAGGCCGAGCAGGCGTGTGATAGGGTGTCAGGCGTTGTGACAGGTGCCATTGAGTTGGCAGCTGATGAGAAAAAGGCTTTAGGGTTGTTGGTCCCAGGCTTGCCCCCCTGCCTGAGAGGGCCCCTCCTCCTTGTACATGGACTGGTGTGGCCCAGGCGAAGGGACCAGTCAGGTTTGGGGCAAGCCATTCCAGGGAGGGCTTTGGTCCGGGCCCCAACTCCCTAGCCTTGGCAATCATGAGAAGTGGCATCTGCCCCTGTCCCTTGGCAGTGCCCAAAGGGGTGGGCCTCCCTGGGAGAGGACTGCGCCTGGAGGGTTTTGCATAGGTGATGGGGGTGAGGGAGAGGGGTGTGGAGAACCCATAGGTCTGCTCAGAGTGGGTCAAGGGCTCGAATTCAGGGTATGTGATTTTCCAGCACAGAGCAATCACCAGGGAGCAGGGACCACTTCCCTGAGTCCAGGTGGCCTGGGCACCTGGCAGGACACATCTGCTCCTCTTCTCGGCTGAAGCGGGGGCCAGGCTCCTGTCAGGCCTCCTCACAGAGGGGAGGAGGGAGACACAGAATTGCTCACATGGGCTGGTTGAGAAGGTGGCTGGGTGTGACTTAGTTGGAGGCCCTGGTGACGCAGGTGACGTTTGTGAAGTGAGGACTCTGCACAGAAAGTACGAGTGCAGTGGTGTGGGTGGTGTCACTGCTCCTTTCCCAGGACTCCTCCCCTGTGTGGCTCCAGGAGGACTTGTCCCAAAGAGAAACGCCTGGGCTTTGGAAGGTGGGAGAGGGGCGTGGCCATAGCTCCCTGAAGGCCATCCTGGTCAGATACGGGAGACGGATGAGATGGGTGATAAGGTCTTCCCTGTGGCATATGTCCTTCTTCCCAACAGCAGCTCTGCCTGGGGGTACTGCTCAGTGACCCCCTTTTCCAACTTCTTTTGAATGTCGAAGTCCCTAGCTCCTCCCACAGTTGTGTAAAGTCAAATTACTAGAATATATTTTGTATTTCATAATTCTCATAGGGGTTTTGCTCCCCACAATGAACCCCGAGAGACAGAAGTGCAACCAAACTTCCTTAAACCAAAACCGAAACATCTGCCCATATAACAGAAGCCAAGGGTGCAGCTTCAAGCATGGCTTGATCTAGAGTCTCCGTCTTCATGATCAGGCTGGGCCTCTATCCACCCTGACCCCTCCGATGGCCACATCCGGGTTCTCCACACCCTCCGTCCAGACCGTACTCTAACAGCGAGTCCAGCAGAAAGAATGCTTTCTCCCAGTGAGTCAGGTGGAAGTTTGGAGAGTGGCCTGGCTTGGGTCCCATGCCACCTGGAACCTGTGGCTGTGGCAGGCTGTGCAATGTCGACTGCTGGCCCGAGAGTGGAGGAGACCCCAAGGAACATCCAGGAAGAAGGGGAAACCGCGGCTGCTTCTGGTCACCCTGGGAAAGGTGATCCCCACGCCCTTTCCTCGTGTCCCCTCCTCAGACTGCATATTCCAGTGATTTTCCCCTCCCAGTGGTCACTCTGGTGGTCCCGTTCATAGAATTCCCACATGGGCGGTGCTCTGGGCTTGTCACTGTGGCCCTCATGGTCTCTGCTCTCTCTCTTAAAAAAAAAAAAAAAAGTAATTTGGCATCTCTACAGGCCGTGCTGTCTGAGTCCAGTTCTAATTTAGCTGAGCCATGAGCTTCATTTCTGCCTACGCCACGTGCCCACACCTGCCTGGCACCCCCACGCCTCCCAACCAGCATTTCCTGTGCGTATCCCTATTGCGGCTCCTCCTTACTGGCTCTTTGAAGACTTTGGGACCATGGAGATGGAAGGCGCTTCCTGCTGCCAGATGGCCTGCAGGGTTCTGGCTGCTGTGCAGTTTTGGTGATGGTGCTGCTCCAGCAGGGGTGACATGGACGCAGGGAAGGGGCCTGCTCTCCTCTCTGCTGCCCGAGGGCATGCCCTCTGCCAGTCACTGGTAGGAGCACAAAGGCAGGCCCCTGTGGCTCAGTGTGCACAGCGCCGTGGGCCGCCTGGCCTGCGTGGTGGGACACAGCCTGGAGCTGCTGAAGTGAGAACTCTGCTCTCGGCAGGTGGGCGGGTCCAACACTCCCGGGGGTTACAGTGGTGGGAAGGGTGTTGCTAGCGGTCACACCAGGGGTGCTGGTGCCGGGAGAGGGCTCCACTCGGGCCCCGCTGGCAAAGGTGTTCTGACCACACAATGCCCCCCCCGCCCCATCGACCTGCCCTGGGCCTCCAGTTTGCTCCATCCACACTCCCCATCCAAGGTGACCTAGTTCAGGCCACAGCATCTCATCTTTCCAGCTGTACAGGTGACTGTATCACAAACTGCCTCAGACTTAGCAGCTCAGGGCAACGGACATTTATCATCTCAGTTTCTGAGGGGTGGGAGTCTGGGAGCACCCGGGCTCGGTGGCCTGGCTCAGGCCTCCCATGAAATCAAGCTGTGGGCTGGGCTGCCGTCTCTGACACCCTGAGTGGGGTCTTCCAAGTTGGGTCTTTACTTTCATCGCAGGGCCTCCCAGAGTGAGTGAGGAGGTAGGCAGGGGGAGGGACAGAGAGGGCGGGTCCCCTTGGTGGTCCCTGGGCAAGTTCTTTAGTTTCCCTGAGCCACAGCTTTCTCACAACGAACAGGGGGTGAGGTTCCGTGCCACATTGGGTCTTGCCTGCAGACATGGGGAGCTGGGCATGGTGCCTGGCAGGGAGGGTATCAGAGGTGACCTCCTCCAAGAACCTTGAGGCTGGTGCTGAGAGGTCAGGAACACAGCGGACTGTCGACAGGCTCACACCTGCATCCAGACCCGGAACAGACTTTTAGAAGAGAAGAGTGACCTGCACTTACTGATTTTATTCAGTGTCCAGAGAGATTACACAGGTGAGGGGTCATTTCCAGCTCCATGGTCAGAACTGTTGCTATGGAAACATGCCCCCTGTTCGAGCGTCCTGAGCAGGCATGCAGCAAGGAGAGTGTCCTCAGTCTCCATGCCACCTCCCCTGGGCAGCGCCTTGGCTCCGTTTACTTTTGCATTTCACGGGAAGTCTTTGGTGATAAGATGGTTCTGGAATGCAAGGGACCTGTTGTTGACTTTAGAGATGAAGAAAAATGATGGTGTCCCCAGCATGAAGCCCACTTTTCTCTTTGCTCTCTCTCTGTAGACCCGGAGTCAGCAAACCAGCCCACAGGCCAGCACCAGCCATTGCCTGTGTTTGTAAACAAAGTGTTATCGGCACACAACCATCCCCATCCACGTTTTGCTAATGGCTGTTTGCTGGCTGCAGTGGCAGAGTTGAGTACAGAGACCACGGCCCTGCAAAGCCTGAAATATTTACCACCCGGCCCCGTGCGGGAAAGTCTGCAGCCGCTGCTCTAGCTCTGGGTGCTGGCTCCCGCCCCTCGCCCTCCCGCCTGCTGCTCTGCTCCTGTGTATTATTCATAGCCAGACCATGTTGATGCCACACGGTCAGATTGCCAGCCTGCTCCCTGATTGCGGTTTTCCGCCGGCTGCCAGAGCAAGGGGCTTTTTATCGTGGGCAAGATGTTCCTGCTGCGAAAAAGCCCTCTGCTTGGCACTGCCTTTATCTGAACTCGAAACAACCCTCAATCAAGACCAGGACGTGCTGTGTTCCTGCTTTACAGTCACGCCTTTTATTTTTATGGGAAGGATGTTTCATAATTGCTCTTGCAGTGGTGTGTGGCAGACAGCACGGGGCCTTCTTGTGCAACGTGTGGTTTTTTCGTCAGGAAGGGGCCACTTGGGGACAACGTGGGCACAGATGTTTTGTCAGAAGCCCGTTTCCTGAACTACTTCACCTCAAGCGAGGTTCCCACAGGGGCCTGGGATAGTTGGAAAAAAAGGCTGTGTGCCTGTCCATCACACAGCTCTGCCATGATCACTGTCTCGTGGAATATAACAGCCCCAGCATGCTTCGGTCAATGAGATGGCCCCCCAGGGAAGGTGAATCGGATGAGGGTCTGGACGCAGCTGCTAACACCCAGCTGCCGACACGGGCAGGTCGCAGGCCCCTCTCCGGGCTGTGGCGGTGGTCGTGAGCTTTCTCCTGCAGCAGGCAACCTCCTGGTGCTAACTGGGTGCCGGGCTCTGAGAACGCAGCAGTGATGGGCGGAGGGCTGTGCCCTGCAGTGTGTGGTCCAGCAGAGGAGAGCCACCGCGTCCCCAGTCACACCTGCTGCTGCATGTTCTACTCCGCGATGCTCCCAAAGTGTCTGAATAAACCATCAAGTGCTGCCCTGTACAAGGGGCTCTGGTGGGTTCTGGCACCTTCCCCACAGCTGCTGGAGACCTCCGGTGGCGGGATAGTGAGTCAGGGGACATCAGCCGGCCCGTGGACCCGTGGCTCCTTCGTGGGGAAGCAGGGGCAGATGGAGGGTAGGGGCCTTCCAGAGGGCGCTCTGGGCAGGAGTCTGGGCAGGAAATGAGGGGGAGCTGGTCAGCCAGGCAGGTGTCAGCTGGCAGCCCTCGGGCCCTGATTGGAGAAGCCACCGGACACTTCACTTCCCTGGACTCTGAGCGGGCCCAGGAGTGGTCATGGGGCATTTGGAACTGGCAGCCAGGAAGGAGAGGGCAGAGGGCCTGTGTTGGGTGAGAGAACCGTGGTCTGGGCCTCTAGGGAAAGCCGGGTCAGCTTTTCAGGAATCAGAACTCAGCGCTTGCCAGTCCCCCTGAGAAGGGGCAGAGCTCCCCAGGGGCGGGCACCTGCCACAGTGAGTGAGGGCAGATGCAGGGTCTGGCAGGGGGCCGTCGTGGGAGGGGCTCACCCAGCCCAGGTCCCCTGGGGTCTCACGCCCCTCCCCCTGGTCCGCCCTCACCGGCCCCCCCTCCCCCCGCCAAGGGTTAGAGATTGAGGGGAACTCTTTTAACTGAGAAACTTGCCACTGACTAGCCCTTTAGGAGGCAAGCTCTCGCCCGCGTGGGGCGGCCAGACTCGCAGGTCAGGAGTCTGGGGTGGGTCTGGCTCAGCGGCTTGTCCTTGGCTCTCCGCGGTGCGGGACGCGGCAGGCTGCGCTCCCAGCTGAGTGACGCAGAGCGCGCTGCGGGCCACGCGGAAGGTGCGGGACGGCGTGGGGTGCACGCTCGGCTCGGGATTCGGGCAGCCCTGCCGGGCCGGGGCGCGCCCTGCGCAGCAGCGCGAGTAACCGGCAGGTACAGCGCTCTGACGGGGTGCACTCCATCGGATTGCGGCAGCGGCGAGGTGGTGGGACCGGCGCTGGGCGGAGACGCGGGCCCGGGGAGAGTGCGCGGGGGTCCTGGGGCGCGGGCTAGCATGCGGAGCTGCGGGCTGCGGGGACCTTGGCTCAGGCCAGCGAGAGCGCGAGCTGGGACGCGGCCGGGACGCGGCCGGGACGCAGGGAGGATGCGGCTCCAGGTCCGTGCGGGCTGGCGCGCCGTGTGGCGGTGTCGCGGGCGCTGCGACAGGACGGGGCACGGTCTGCCCGGCATGCAGTGCCTCGACCGGGAGCTGGGGGGATGGACTTAGCGGATGTTGGGCTCTTGCTTGGACCCCGGACAAGACCACAGCACCCACTTCCTCCGCCCCAGGTGTGTGTAGCAATTCGTGATCTCGAAATGCTTTCCTAACTGGGAGTTGAGAAGACCCGGGAAGGGAGTCTACCCGGTTTAGAGGGAGAAGTAGAGGCGGCTGCACTGCCGGCCACGGGCCGGGTGCGCCCTGGGCCGGCCCCACAAGTAATTCCATTGCTCTGTTTCCTGGTCTTTGGGGCCGAGGTGGGGTGGGGGGTGGGGTGAGGGGAAGGAGCTCCTGTTTCTGAGTTCCCACGGTCCTGGGTCCACGTGGCAGCTGTAAAAAGTTGTGCCCAGGAGTTTTATTCTTCTGGCCTTGATGTCTGTTTCCGAGGGACCAGGGATGAGGTCTTTCCGCCCCCACACCTGGGACGTGCCCCCACACCTGGGACGAGGGAACCTCAGGCTCTGAGCTGAAACCCATGGGTGTGGACGGCCCCTCCCCCAGGCGCCTGTGCTCTGTTCCTGCGGGATTGCTCAGTGCAGAGCTCAGACCCGGGCACTCACCACACCTGGGCCTTGATGGCAACAGCCCCACATTCTCGCCAGGTGACATCTGTGGGCGTGCATTTTGTATGCCAGGTTCTTCCTGCGTTTGCACCTACCATCTACCCGTCCTCCTGGAAGCCAGTCATTTCAGAGCGCTCTCCACACTGCTGAGATGGGCACCTGCCCGAAGAATGCATGAACGAGCGCTTCCGAGTTTCTTAGACAAGGCCCTTCATGGCACATACTGACGTCTGCTGCTCGGCCCATTTCATCCTACCTTCCTGTGTCCTTGTCCTGTGCCGGCCCAGCCCTGGCTCTCGCGCCCCCCACCCCCCCAGAGGAGCTGTCTGCCTGTGAGATTCCGGCGCCTCATTTTGCTCTCTGGCAGCTGGAAACCTTCCTAGCTCACCTGCGTCCCTCAGAAGCTAGCTGTGAGGCAGGTGAGCTGCTGCATAGGGTAGCCGGTGGCCCTGCAAGGGCCACACAGGGGCAAGGCGTCACCTCCACATGAGTGCTGGCCGGGACCTGGGGGACCGCTGGGCCAGCACTGGATCCTGTTCTGTCCTCTTGGGCTGCTGTAACAGAACCCACAGATTGGGTGGCTCATAAACAGAAGTTTATTTCTCACAGCTCTGGAGGCTGGGAGTTCGAGATCGGGGTGCCGGCAGGGCTGGTGAGGGCTCCCTTCCGGGGTGCAGACATCTCCTTGTGACCTCACATGACAGAGGGGGCAGGGAGCTCTCTGAGGTCTCCTTTATAAGGGCACTAATCCCATCACCAGGGCCCCATCCTCATGACCTCCTCACCTCCCCAAGGCCCCACCTCCAAATACCATCACCCTGGGGGTTAGGTATTTAAGGGACCAGGGACATTAAGGGACCAGGTTTAGACCATCGCATTCCACTCCTGTTCCCTCCAAATCCATGTCCTTCTCACATGCAAAACATATTTATTCCATTCCAGCAGCCCCCAAAGTCTTAACACATTCCAGCATCAACTCTGAAGTCCAAGTTCCCATCTAAACCTTATCTAAATCAGATGAGGGTGAGCCTGGCCGGTGTGGCTCAGTGGTTGAGGGTAGACCTATGAACCAGGAGGTCATAAAAACATATATTTAAATCAGATGTGGGTGAGCCTGGCCTGTGTGGCTCAGTGGTTGAGGGTAGACCTATGAACCAAGAGGTCATGGTTTGATTTCTAGTCAGGACCCATGCGGGCTCGATCCCCAGTGGGGGGTGTGCTGGAGGCAGCCAATCAATGATTTGCTCTCATTATTAATGTTTCTTTCCCTCTGAAATCAGTCAACCAACTAATCAATATATGTATAGATCAGATGTGGGTGAGCCTTGAGGCAGATTCCTCCTGAGGCACGTACGTTCCTCTCCAGCTGTGAATCTGTGAAACCAGACGAGTCATATGCTTCCACAATACAGCGGTGGGACAGGCAAAGGACAGCCACTGGGGTGGGCCTGGGCTGGAACTGCATGCCTGGGGCTTTGCCGGTCTGGGTTGCCTGCCCCCACGGCTCCACTGGGCATTGGCCTTGCCATGTCCCTTGTCTGGGCCCATGTTCCCGAAGCTCTGGGTGCCCCCATCCTTCTGGGTGCCCCAGGCTTGTTCACTCTTCACACAGCATTGCAGGCTTTTCCTAGCACCACCTCCAGAATCTTCCAGCCTCTGCCCATCATCCCGTTTTAAGGCCACGCCCACCTGTGTACAGTTTGACACAGCAGCACCCACACCTGGTGCCAGTGTTTTGTATTCATGGGAGGGAAGTGGGCCTCCTCTGGGCAGGTCTGGGGTCTGGGAGTGAGCCTGGCCAAGGGGCAAGGGGTGGGAGGGCTATGCAGTGGTGAGGGTTGGCTGGAGCCCTCCATGTCACTGAGCATTTCCCCAAGGTCAGCGGCCAGGTGGCTGAACCGCAAGTGCCTAGCACTGGGCTGAGCCAGGTGAGGGCTGGGTGGGCCCTCACTCCTGAAAGGTCCCTTGCACCTCCCCAGAGCACAGTGACCACATGCTGAAGCTGGATGAATGGACAGGGGAAGGCCTGTCCGTGAGTGACCATCTTGTGTGATGGAAGGCGATGTGGCCAGAAAGGGCTTCCAGGTGGGAGAGGGAGGTGAGCCCTTGTGATTCTCTTGCCCAAGGAGGCTCTCTTTCACACCTTCAGAGCCACTGGTGGGGGAGTGACTCCATGGATGACATCAGGGGGTGCTGTTGTGGGGTGACATGTGGGTGATGTTGTGGAGTGACTTGGGGGTGATGTGGGGTGACGTTGGGTGACTTGGGGGTGATGTGGGGTGACGGGTGACTTGGGGGTGATGTTGTGGGGTGACTTGGGGGTGATGTGGGGTGACGTTGGGTGACTTGGGGGTGATGTGGGGTGATGGGTGACTTGGGGGTGACGTTGTGGGGTGACTTGGGGGTGACGTTGTGGGGTGACTTGGGGGTGACATTCTAGGACGTGATCTCCAGCATCATGGCTTTAAGGAAATCACCACACTGCTCACTGTGGCCTCAGTGATGGCGATGGTGGCACTAACACCTGGAGCAAAGGATTTGAGAAAAGGCGATTTATTCCTTTTAGGCAGTGGTCGGCAAACTCATTAGTCAACAGAGCCAAATATCACCAGTACGATGGAAATTTCTTTTGAGAGCCAAATTTTTTAAACTTAAACTTCTTCTAACGCCACTTCTTCAAAATAGACTCGCCCAGGCCGTGGTATTTTGTGGAAGAGCCACACTCAAGGGGCCAAAGAGCCGCATGTGGCTCGCGAGCCGCAGTTTGCCGACCACTGCTTTTAGGGACTTGTCCCATGGTAGACTGGCTGTGCCTCAATTTGAAACCCCTTTGTATTTAGTAGGGTCTCTTCCTTTTGGAAAATGAAAGCAGTGGACAGACGTTAGGAGCATGGAGACAGGATGTGGTGTGTGCACCGCATGACCGGCCAGTTCCTCTGGGGCCCGGCTGCTGGGTGTTGCTGGACATGTTGAGTGGAGGGTGAGGGTGGAGCTCTTTCTCCGGCCCTTCCCAGTGACCTGAGCCCGTATGAATGGAGCCTGGGGCCTGGGGCCTGGGGCCTGGGGATGTGCTTGTGCTTCCAAACGGCCCAGACACCCCAGCTGAGGGACAGGGTTCCGGGCAGACGGATAAACGGCCGGGCTCCACCCCAGGAACCTGACGGGCCCCCTCAGGACACCTGCCTCTTTCCCCTCTGTGTGTTTCAGCCCCCCGCCCCGGCGTGTTCCCAGAACCCTCCGCCGAGCCAGGCTGAGCAGAGCCTGTCGTGGGAGGCGGGAGACCCTGGAGGCTGGAGCAGGCCGTCAGGATGGAGCCCTCGGCCTTGAAAGCTGGCTCCAAGCAGGAGGACGGCTTCGGGGTGCAGCCCAGGAGGGTGGCAGACCTGGGCTGGGTCCCCAGCCTCCGGCGGAGCAGCAGCAGCCTCTGCAGGAGCAGGAGGTCGCAGTACCCCTTCAGCAGCTGTGAGAAGGTAGGCTTCCAGGGGCCGGGGGTCCCAGAGCCCTCGGGGGCGCAGTGACCGTGGAGGGGCGCGTCCTGCTGGGCAGAGACTCCTGCCCTGGGGACTGCAGCCCAGAAAACCCCGGAGGAGAGAGAACCGGAGAGAACAGCAGGTGCCAGTTTGTCCCCCCACCCCACCCCCGAGTGGGTGCACGATCACTTCCTGTTCCGACTGGGAAGCGCTGGGTAAACACTGCTGCCCTGGGGTGCACCGAAAGTTGTCACCCTGACCTCGCAGTGCAGCGACTTCCTATTCTCTATCTGACTGGGAAGCCCCAAGCACAACCCTAGTCCTGGTCCAGCTCACGGAAGGCCTTGGACAAGACCGTGTGGGTTGAGCACGGGTGCCTGTCACAGTCCCTGTCAGCCTGCCGTCCCGCCAGGACCAGGGCAGGTGTCCAGCCCCTCACCCCCCACCTTTCCACCACCCCGAGGCATTCCCGGGAAGGCATGCTGACATAGGCTGTAAGGTGCTGTGCAAACTCAGGTTGGGCCCAAGAGGAAGCGCTTCCGCAGGCTCCCTCCTCTGTCCGAGCGCACACCTGAGTGCCAAGGGTGGCTCTCACCCACGTGTGGGTGGGCCTGGGTCTCCCTTTTCCGAAAAGCGCCCCTTGGAGCTTGTTGGGTTGGGAACATCCGGGTCTAAGGGAGGTGTAGGATGTGCAGGCGTGAGTGCTATTGATTTGATGCCCAAGGATCTCCAAGAATCATTTTTTACCCTCAGCAGGAAAATCTCAGCTCGTGGATCCCTGAAAACATCAAGAAGAAAGAATGCATGTACTTCGTGGAAAGCTCCAAGCTGTCTGATGCTGGGTAAGGAGCCTCTCTCTGTCCCCACATGGAGAGGCTGGTGAGAGCAAGGCTGACCAGGGCCTCAGCCAGGCACAGTCCCTGTATGCACCCGGGGCACTTGGAGCCTCCCATCTACCCCAGGAACTTGCCGTGGGGAAGGAGGCTCGCCCGCCCTGCCTGGCAGTTGAGGTGCAGAGATTTTAGGGGACTTGTTCAGGGTCAGATTGTGGTCACTCTGCAGCGGTGCTTGGACGCACTGTGGTCGGGGCTCCACGTTGCCCACCTCGAGAAGAGCTCATGTCCGTCTGGATAGTGTCACGGGGCTCGGGGACCAGAAGGGACCTCGGAGAACATTCACAGCTCAGACCTCTCACTGAGGAGGGCCCTGGCAGACAGGCCCACCCTGACTCAAGGGGAGTGGGCATGGGTAAGGCCACCAAGGCCGCCTCCGTGGGCCCCCACAGTGGCCACGTTGCCTCGGAGCTGCCGGAAGTTGCTCTCCTGGCTGAGGGCTCCCCAGCAGGGTGCCCCTGAGTTGTGTAAACCTGAGGGCATCTGGGGAGGGACCCTATACATTCCTGTTCCTGGGAGCCCTGGAGTGGCATCCCTGGTTTTATTACATTTATTGGGATAAGGTGGGTTAATAATATTGTATAAATTTCAGGTATTGTGCAACTTTATAATTTGACATCTCTGTGCTCTATGGTGTGCTCACCATCCAAAATCTAATGTCCTCTGTCATTGTGTATTTGACCCCTTTACCCTCTTCAACCTCCCCCTCTAGGAACCACCGTACTGTTGTCCATGTCTGTGAGTTTGTTTTGCTTTTTTTGCTCCGTTGTTGCTTTCTGTTTTATATCCCATGTATGAGTGACATCATATGGTTCTTGTCGTTTTCCATCTGACTTATTTCACTTACCATGCTTCATCCATGCTGTGGCATAGGGCAGAATTTTATCTTTTTTATGGCTGAGTAATATTCCACTGTCTGTATGAAACATGGGCACTAAGCTTATGGGTTCAGAGGGGTTTTTGTGAACTTGACCCCAAAGGCAAGGGAAGTAAAAGAATAAACAGACGAACAGGCCAGCCAAACTAAAAAGCTTCTGCACAGCGAAAGAAACCATCCACAGACAGAAAGGCAACCAACCGAATGGGAGAAGATATTTGCAAACAACACCTGTGAGAAGGAGCTAATGTCCAAAATACACAAGGAGCTCATACCACGAAACCATATAAAACAAACAATCCTATTTAAAAATGGGCAGAGGATCTGAACAGACACCTTTCCAAAGAAGACGTACATATGGCCAATAGATAGATGAAAAGGTGCTCAACGTCACTAAACATCAGGGAAGTGCAATTCAGAACTCACACCTGTGAGGAGGGCTGTTATCAATAAGGCAGGTGTTGGTGAGAACGAGGAGGAACGGAACCCTCATCCGTTTTTAGGGGGAATGTAAAATGGTACAGCCACGGTGGAAACAGTTCCTCAAAACCTGAAGACCGGAGCCACCATATGACCCAGAAACCCTTCTCTGCTGGTATCCCTTGAGGACAAACAGAGCATAGATTCTAGGCTGTGTCTCCCTTCCAGACACACCGTAGGCTGTGCTGTGCCACAAGTGAGCCACACTCTTTCTTCTTGTCACCTGAAGAACTCCTATCTATCCTTCAAGGCCTGATGCAGATGCCACCTCTGCCAGGGAGCCCTCCTTGACCACTTTCCAGGGAGTAACCTCTTCCTCCCACCACACTCTGTGTAGTTGTCTTCTCTGAGTCCTGACCTCTGACCCAGGCAGTCACTTCTTACTCCTCATGATGGACACATAGTCAGCATCCAGCTCACATTTACTGAATAATATGGGAGGAGGCGTGTCCTGCGTGGAGAAGATAGAGGAGGATTATGACTCGGAATTGGATGTGAATGATCGCTGGTTTCTGGGATGCTGTGATATGCCCAGGGTGTTGTCACTAAAAGTGCCCCGTGGCTGTTGGGGGTCTACACCCTGGCTTGGCTCCTCCTCATCAGATAAGAGCTTCGTTTCTCTCAGGTGGTCCTAGGACAGACACTGAGTTAGGGAAAGTTGCCACCACGCTCCAGCTGACAGCTTGTGGCTGGTGCCCTTGAATATACTTGGCGCATGGTTGGAGTTTCAGGTTTACCACACATTCTGACAACAGACTGCATTGAGTTCTCCAGTCTTAGTTATTTTAAAATAGGCTTATAAAAATAGCCTGGAGGGAACTTGTGATATACAGGAAGGCTTCCTGTATAGGAATCACAGGTTTCAAAAACGTTTTGAAGACTGTAATCTGGTTTCTAGTTTATAGGGTTCCGGGGTGCCACTGATGGAACGCTGGCCCCTTCTTTCCTCTGAACTCTGAACCAGTGGAGACATATTGACAGGGGTTGGTGAGGGCTTGGGGGAGACAGGTTGGATTTGAGGCAGAAATGGGGCTTTCTGCTCCTGTGGTGCTTCTGTCCACTTTGAAGAAGTAGCGCTCAGTATGCGCCTGGTTCTGAAAACTTCCAGAAGCCCCTTTATTAATATGGGGTTCGATGCAAGGAGATGCTACAGGGAGATAACAGATGCCGTGGCCTGTTGGTCCAGGTGTTACCTGAGAGGGTGTGTGTGTGTGTGTGTGTGTGTGAGAGAGAGAGAGAGAGAGAGAGAGAGAGAGAGAGAGAGAGAGAGAGAGAAAGAGAGAGAGAGAGAGAGAGAGAGAGAGAGAGAGAGAGAGAGAGAGAGAGAGAGACTGCCTGCCTATAGCGGCTTCTCCAGACTGCAGGCAGGGCCCCGATGGGGGAAGGGGTGCCTCCCTCGGCTGCTAGCAGAGATGTTCCCATTTATGCCCATCTAGGCCAAGCGCTGGGAGCCATTCTGACTAATTTCTGGGTCAGCGGTTTCCGTGTGGTTTCCTGCACCGCGTCGGGCTTGGAAACACCACGTAGATGTAAGCTCTCATCTCATCAGAGGGCAATGGTCAGAGGAGGGAAAGGAGGCAGCTTGTCACAGGCTGACTGTTAGAAACGTAAGACATTCTGGGGCAGCCTGGGGCCAGGGTATGGGAGCTCAGGTCCTCACCCTCTCTTCCCTGCCTTGGCCCATACGTTGAGGAGGCCACACGAGATGTCCCCAAAGGTCCCTGTGAGTCTGACAGTGCCTTGCGTCTGCCAAAGGGGTTGGAGGGGAGGGTCAGATGGGCCTGTACTCACAGCCCCGGGACCCCTCACATGAGCAGCAGAAACACGGGTAGCCAGGGGCCCACTTCACGAGCAGTGAAAGGACAGCTGAGGGACCAGCACACTTGGGTTGGGGGCACTCTGAACCAACCCTGGTTCTCACTTGGTTAGTTCATTTGCTTTAATAAAATAACGTTATAAACGATTGTCCACCTACAACCTCATTGGACCTTCACAAATTTTGCAGGGTTGGTATCAAGGAATGTATTATTTTTCCCATTTAATGATTGAGGGCCTGAAATTCAAAGCACCTAAGATCACACGCGTAGCAAGTGTCAAGACATCTGTTTTCTTTCTCCTGGTCCAGTGGTCTCTCCCTGTATCATCCGGCTCAGGTTTTAGACTTTCTTTTGGTCTCATCTGTGTCTAGTCTTTTAGGTCATTTGTTGATGATCAGAAAGAAGGAATCGAGAACATGGGTAGACTTGTAGTTGAACAAGGTGTAATTGGCTGGGTGGGGCAGGGGTGCCTCCTTACTGCCCCACGTGGCCAGCGCTGACACCGTGGCCATGGCTGGGGCCTCTGGCTGCTGCATGGGGGTGAGAGTCCTGGCTCTCCGCTGGGCCCCTTCTGACACCCTCAGCGGGGAGCAGGCGGCACCTCGGGGCCTGTGGTGACCGTGGCGTCCCTGCAGGAAGGTGGTGTGTGAGTGCGGCTACACCCGCGAGCAGCACTTGGAGGAGGCCATCAGGCCCCAGGCCTTCCAGGGCAACGAGTGGGACCCCAAAAAGCACGTCCAGGAGATGCCGACGGATGCCTTCGGTGACATTGTCTTCACAGGCCTGAGCCAGAAGGTGGGAAAGGTTGGTTTCCATCACCCCGTTGCCCTTTCTGTAGACCAGAGCCCGCCAGTGGTGACCCACAGTGACCAGACGTCTGGGGTGGGGGTGGGAGGCTGGCTAAAGCCCTGGGGGTACAGCACCCTCCCAATGTAAGGGATGGGGTGCGTGGGGGCTTCACAGGGCGAACAGAAGACACCTGCTCTCAGCCTCCTTGGTCACTGCAGAGCAGGCTGGGGCTGCAGCCAGGGGCGTGGCGTAACATCTGGCTGGGAGGCCTGGAGGTTTGTCAGGCCTGGGCGGGCAGGGGAGCACCTGGGCACAGGCACAGGTGGTGAGGAGGTGGGAAGGGACCTGGGGAGGCTGGTAGCAGAGGTGAGAGCTTCACCAGGAGGCCGAGCAGGGTGGGGCGGGATCCCTGTGGAACCTCGGACCTCAGGGTGGTCCCTGGGCCAGCAGCATCACTAAGCAAGTTCTTGGCTGCACCCCAGACCTGCATATTTGGAGCCCGCTCACCTGCGTTTTCACCAGCCTTCCGGAGGCTTCTGCCACAGCTCCTGGGCACCACTGCCCTGTGGGTTCTGGTGGAGCCACTGGGTTCTAAGTTGGGTTTGTGGAACCCCTGAACCTCATACCAGCTGGGTGACACCTTTCCCCTCAGCTCCTCTGAGCTGCTGAGGCCCTGCCCACGTGGCCAGGGATGTGGAACCAGGAGAATGCGGGGGGTGGTGTCGCACTGGCCCCAGTGTCCTCCAGCCCCAGAACTGCACTGCATCAGCACTGCCATGTGTGGGTGCACCCCAAGCCTCTGTCCTTGGAGCTGCTCCCAGGGTGATTGCAGGCTGCAGCCTCTACCCCGACAGGAGGAGGAGTCCCCGAGGAGCCGGGGGGCGGGGGTCTTCGGCAACATTGAATTGGGCGTGGGGGGGGGGCGGGCTCAGAGCAAGAGCCAGGTGTCTGGACACGAGTCTGAGGACAGCTGTCCTCACATGACAGCCAGATGTGGGGACCCAGGACAGGGTGCTGCCGTGAGGGAGGTGGCACTGGGTGAGGAGAAGGGAAGACACTCCAGTGCCACCTAAGAGGAGTCAACGGTAGCCGCGGCTCTATGGCGACATTGGGATCGGGACGAGGGGCCTCGGTCCGAGGAGGAGTGAGAGGAGAGGGTGCTGTGGCCTCCAGCTGGGGAGCTGGGCCAGGGGGTGAGGGTGACAGCTGGCTCCTCGGGCTCCTGTCACTCCCGCTAGCCTCTCCTCTGGCCTTGGCCTCCCTCTTCTCTCTGTATTCGAGTCCTGCCTGGGCACGACCCCTTATACTCATGGGGCCCAGACCCAGGTGTGAGGCACCCCCCATGGGGCAGGGGCTCTCGGGCGTGGCTGGTGTGGGGTTTCTGGGGGCTTGGGTGGTGCCTGCTGACCCGGGGGCTCCTCTGCTGTCTCCTGACTCCCCTGCAGTACGTCCGCCTCTCCCAGGACACTCCCTCCAGTGTGACCTACCAGCTCATGACGCAGCACTGGGGCCTGGATGTCCCCAACCTGCTCATCTCGGTCACGGGCGGGGCCAAGGACTTCAACATGAAGCCCCGGCTGAAGAGCGTCTTCCGCAGAGGCCTGGTTAAGGTGGCCCAGACCACAGGTAGGTGGGGACAGCAGGCCAGACCACAGGTACACGGGGACAGCAGGGCAGACCACAGGTAGGTGGGGACACCAGGCCCAGACCAAGGGTAGGTGGGGACACCAGGCCCAGACCAAGGGTAGGCTCAGGACACCAGGCCAGACCACAGGTAGGCAGGGACACCAGGCCAGACCACAGGTAGGCAGGGACACCAGGCCAGACCACAGGTAGGCAGGGAGCACCAGGCCAGACCACAGGTAGGCAGGGAGCATCAGGCCATACCTGGCGGGTAGAGAAGTGTCTGTTTAGATTCACCCAACCTCACCTGCCTGAAGCACCTTCCTTCACCCCCTGCTGCCATCCCTGGGCTTGCTCAATGGGGCAGACGTGGCTCCACGCAGCTCCCCGATGGTGGTGCCTGCTGGGCGTGGAGAGGAGGCCGGAGGAGGCTGTGTTAACCATGAGGTGTTGGTGAAGCGTCTCTCTGTCAATGAGTCTCTTTGAACTTACACCTGAAAATGGGTTTGGAAGCCCTGCAGAGATGGGCATGAGCGTCAGGAGCACCAGTCCAGGGTGTCAGTTATCTGCATGGCAGGGTGCACACCAGGACCCAGGGGCCTGCCTGCCCTCCGCTCCTTCCCCAGGGGCCTGGATTATCACCGGGGGATCCCACACCGGCGTGATGAAGCAGGTGGGCGAGGCCGTGCGCGACTTCAGCCTGAGCAGCAGCTGCAGCGAAGGAGAAGTCGTCACCATTGGGATTGCCACGTGGGGCACCGTGCACAACCGAGAGGGCCTGGTCCACCCCATGGTGAGCGCTTGGCCCCTCCTGGGTAGGGCAGCCTCAGGGGGTGCTGCTAGGATCTTAGGGTGCTGAAGTGGACAGGCCATCATCTCGGCACTGGCGTAAATGCACCATGGAGGGAAGAGGCTGGGCAGGAATAAAGGAGACACGGGCTCAAGCCCCCCACGCCACAGACCCTGGTGACCCGGGACAAGTAGCTAACTTGGCTGGACTCTGGTTTCCTGCCGTAAGATTCCAGGATCGGTTCATAAAAGGTCCCTAATTTGCCACCACTGGTCACCTTAACGGCTGCCCGGATGTGAACTGGACTTAGCAGAAGGAAGTGGCATGGCCAAGATCACACAGGGGTGAGCACCTGCCGTTGTCTGTGGACAATTAGTGATTATAAATGTCATGGCTTAAAGCCACAGAAATGGCCTCCCCCACAGTCTGGAGACCAGAACTCTGAGATCAGCATCACTTGGCCTAAATCAAGATGCTGGCAGGGCCTTGCTCCCTCCTAAGGCTGTAGGGAGAAGCCATTCCTGCCTCTCCCAGCTCCTGGTGGCTGACGGGTTTCCTTGGCTTGGAGCCACATCACTCCAGCCTCTGCCTCTGTGGTCACAGGCTGAAGATGGTTATGGTGGCATTCAGGACCCAGCTGGACAGTCTAGAATAATCTTCCCACATTAAGATCCTTAACTTGGTCACAACTGCAAAGATTTTTTCCAAATAAGGTCACATTCACAGATTCGGGGCGGGGGGGTTAGGGCCTGAAGTCTCTCGGGGTTATTTCCCTGCCCCCCAGCCCCCACTTCTAGCACTCACGATACAGAACTTCCCGTCCACATCTGACTCTTCCCTGGTCACCCCCAGGGCGGCTTCCCTGCCGAGTACATCATGGACGAGGAAGGGCAGGGTCACCTGACCTGCCTGGATAGCAACCACTCCCACTTCATCCTTGTGGACGACGGGACCCACGGCCGCTATGGGGTCGAGATTCCCCTGAGGTCCAAGCTGGAGAAGTTCATTTCGGAGCAGACAAAGGAGAGAGGAGGTGAGGCAGCGCACTTCCAGGGGCGCCATGGTGGAGAGGGGAGCAGGCTGGTCACAGTGACGGGGGCCCAGCTGGCGGTGATCAGGACGTCCCACAGGCGGGGCGCTTAGGGCACAGTCTGAGCACATCTGGGTGTCTTTACACTTAGTCCGGAGGTCATCTCCTCGTGCCCCGTGTAGCCAGGGGCAGGAAGTCAGGGCAGGCCCCGGCTTTTCTGCTCACTCTCAGGTCAGAGACCATCCTGCGGTCACTTTACAAGCTCGACCTCAGGTCAGAAGTAAGAAAGTGTGCCTTGGGGCCCTGGAATCTTTTCCCCTGTAGGTGGGATGGGATGGGTTCTCGGACAATGGGGGTCAGAGACGGGGTTTTGCATGTGCTGTGAAGGAGGGGTGCGGGCAGGACCCGGGATAACGGAGGCTCTAGCTTGTCCCTGGGTTCATCAGGCACCTTGAGAGCAGAGGTGCTCAAGCTTTGCTGCACATCACAGTCCCCTGGAAGGCTTGTCAGTCACCCTCTGGGCCCGCCCCTGGTCTGTGACTCAGGTCTAGGTGGGCAGGAGCTGCTTCTAGGCTCCCAGGTGACACTGATTGCTGGTCGGGGCCACCCTGTGGGCCCCGCTGTGACTAAGAGACCCTGTGGGAGTGTTAGGCTAGAGTGTGTGGGGACGGTGTGATGGTGGCAGCTCTTAGAGAGCAGGTTTGCTGCTGGGGAAGGATTTTTCTAACAGGACCCCTGGCTGCAGGCTGATGAAAGGCTCATAGTGGGGCCAAGTGTCTGGACAGAGGACTGAGGTTTGGTCCCCATGGTTCTGATGCTGTGTTCCCGGGCCACATGGTGCGTTATGCCCACCTGCTCGAGGTGTCCCACAGCCTGCCCAGACTTGAGGCGCCATGAATGGGCTGCAGAGAAAAGCAGGGCGGTCATGTGGCGGAGCCATCACGAGACTCTTGAATTAGCTCCCTTACGTAGGACAAGCAGATGACGTGTGACTCCACAGCGTCAGCCTTTATTGATTTACTAGAGGACCGGTGCACGAAATCCGTGCACCCCCGGGGGGAATGGGGGTGTCCCTCAGCCTGGCCTATGCCCTCTCACAGTCCGGGAGCCCTTGGAGGGGGATGTCTGACTGACGGCTTGGGGAGCAGGCCTAAGCCAGCAGTCGGACATCCTTAGCACTGCCGCGGAGGTGGGAGAGGCTCCCGCCATCGCCACTGTGCTCACCAGCTGTGAGCCTGGCTTCTGGCTGAGTGGCACTGCCGCTGTGGGAGCGCACTGACCACCAGGGGGCAGCTCCTGCATTGAGCGTCTGCCCCCTGGTGGTCAGTGCACATCATAGAGACTGGTTGTTCTGTGGTTTGGTCTATTTGCATATTACCTTTTTATTATATAGGATTTTTTGTTAATTCTCATCCAAGGATATTTTTCTATTGATTTTTTAAGAGAGTGGAAGGGAGAGGGAGAGAAAGAGAGAGAAACATCGATGTGGGAGAGATACGTCGATTGGTTGCCTCCTGGGGGATCGAGCCTGCAACTGAGGCAAGTGCCCTTGACTGGAATCAAACCTGAGACCCTTCAGTTCACAGGCTGACACTCTAACCACTGAGCCAAACCAGCCAGGGCTAGAGTGTCAGCCTTTGAAAGCTGCTTAGCACTGTGACACTTCCTCGCTATTAGCCTGGAGCTGCAGGAGGTGGGGAAGCACCCCAGGTGGAGCCGAGCCCCACATTTCCTCCTGGGGGCTCTGTGCTTCGTCCCAGGTGTGGCCATCAAGATCCCCATCGTCTGTGTGGTGCTGGAGGGAGGACCTGGCACGCTGCACGTAAGTACTGGCCAGTGGTTAGGGGCCCCTGGGGGTCAAGGCCTGCTGCAGGTGGGACAGCGGACCCAACGCTGTTACCAGCATCCTATTGGGTCACTGGCAGGAGAGGGTGAGGAGCTGCTCCCAGGAGATGGAGAAGGGGCAGTCCCCCATGCGGCAGGGCCCTCTCCAGGTGAGGGGGACAGGGCACTGCTTTGGCCCTGGGCGATGGACCAGTAAGAGGGGCTCCAGAGGGGACTGCAGCAAGGATGGGGGTGATGGTCCCCTGCTTCCAGGACCGGGGCAGCCATGGGTGTAGCAGCTGAACTTCACGGAGGTTCTTCAGTGGTGTTAAGCTGCTGCCCACGGACCTTTATTCAGAACCCACTCCACAGTGTGTGGCTCACCTCGTCCGTGGTATCTCCGTGCAGGAATGTATATGATGTCCCAGCCTGCCAATTTGGGCCGGAGCATAGAAAATGTCGTTAAACGTTCAGTAATCCCAGGAGGCGAAAATGACACTGGGGTTTCCTGGGGTTTTACGTCTGGTCCCCATGCCCTCCATTCTCGGGCTCCTCCTCATGGTTTTCCCGCTCATGGCACAGCATCTGTTCCTGGGCAGGCATCCTGCCGCTGGGTGAGGGGCCCCTTCCCGAAACTGCGATCACACTGGGTCCCGGGGGGCCATCCCTCGTCGTCCTGTCTCACCCTGAGCCTCAGTGAGGGAGGGAATCTCTGGCCCAGGCAGCAGCCTGTCTCTGGAGATGCTCTGGTGTCCTCTTGCTCTGGTGCTGTTGCGTGACAGGTCTGGAGGAGACGGTGCGTCAGCTGTACACTCCCCAGCATCTCAGGATTGGCCGCCTCTCCCCTCGGAGCAGTGGATGCTGCGGCACTGATCAGCATTTTCAGTGAATTTCACTAAAGCCCTCAGCTCTGGCGTTAAATGCTGTCAGAGAGTTCTCCTTTTCAGGAAGTGTGAGAGTGGCGAGGGATCAGGTCCCGCTCACAGTCGGCCCCTGACTTGCAGACCATCTACAACGCCATCACCCACGGCACCCCGTGCGTGGTGGTGGAGGGCTCGGGCCGCGTGGCTGACGTCATCGCGCAGGTGGCCGGCCTGCCCATCTCCAAGATCACCATCGCCCTGATTCAGCAGAAGCTGGCCGTGTTTTTCCAGGAGATGTTCGAGACCTTCACCGAGGGCACGATCGTGGAGTGGACCAAGAAGGTGAGGCAGGCTGGCACGGTGGTCACCAGGAGCTGTTGGCTCCCAGGCGTCGGTGGCCTGGTACATAGGACCAGGGCATGAGCAATCCAGAAACAGAGCCCCAGGGGCCTGGGTGGGCATGGGAGTGATGTGCAGAGGGTGGGGGCTTTGAGCATGGCAGGCAGAGGGCCCAGGGCAGGCAGGCGACCTTCAGCCGAGGAAGCACGCTGTCCTGCCGAGAGGGCGTGCCTGGAACCTGTCACCCGCAGAACTTCATGCCTGGCTGTCACACTGTAGGTCAGGAGCTCCTGGGTGGGAGGCCAGGATGCTGGTGCTTGGCCAGGAGGGGGGCAGAGGGGTGGGGAGCCAAGATTAGGGCAGCCAGGGTACTGCCTGGTCGTGCCCAGCCCGGAGCCTGCGGGACTCAGGGCCTCTCGGTATGTTCATGGAGGCGCTCCGGGGTTGACCAGACAGGGAGGCAGGCAGAGCGTGTATAGAGGGGGGCCACCCATGGCTCCCACCCCATGAGGTGATCTGGGAGGCACCTCCATGCTTCCTCGGAGGCATCAGTGGGCATGGGCCTCTCCTGGGGATCTTCAGGTTTAGTGAGTATTTCAGGGTACACTCCAGAGTGTTTGGGAGGCTGCAAGGCCTGGGAGGGAACTACAGATGGACAGAGAAGCTTCAAGGACCCTTTACAGACAGACTGGGTGGGGCATTCACTCTAGACCAGCCGTGGGCAAACTACGGCCCGCGGGCCGGATCCGGCCCGTTTGGCTGTTCTATCCGGCCCGCGGAGCCGAAAGAGCGGAGGGTTCTCTTGCTCTCCCCTCCGCTCCTTTACTTTGAATTTATATTAGTTCACACAAACACTCCATCCATGCTTTTGTTCTGGCTCTCCGGTCCAGTTTAAGAACCCATTGTGGCCCTCGAGTCAAAAAGTTTGCCCACCCCTGCTCTAGACTGTAGGGCAGGAGTCCTCTAATACTTGGAGGCTCTCTGGCTGAACTGGAAGCTCTGGGTCACTTGGAGTGGACTCAGAGGCAGCCATCTCCCCAATCCAGGTTTCAGGGGGCCCCAACAAACCCACAGCCATGACCCCAGCCTCCAAGAGTGTGAGGGAGTGTGGCTGGCTCAGCTCTCAGCATCCCATGAAGCCCGTGGCCAGCGGGGTGAGCTCAGGGGAGACCCCCCCCTGCACCCTGGTTCCTCTGGTCATGCTGACTGCTGTCTCGGGGTTGGGGGTCAGCCATCCTGAGCTCACATGGTCCCTGTCTCCTGGCAGGATTCTCAGTGAGGGCACTCAGCACCTCTCTGATCCCCGTTTCCCCGACACAAGGTGGGGCTGCAAAGTCATTGGGTCTATATCCTTTATCCAGCTCCATGAACGATGGGCCAGGCTGCAGAAATTCCTGGAAATTCAGTCTTAAGTGCCTGGTGTATACTTTCCAGGGCAAGTCTATGGAGCAGCGTAGCCCCCACTCTAATTTCAGGCCACATGGGTGGTCATGCCCACAGCCAGAGACCACGGGGACACATCATAGGGGACCAAGTGAAGGAGGATGCTCCCTCGGGAGCCATGGGGTGGGGGGATGCTGGGGGTCTGGGCCCTGGCGGGGGCGGAGGTCAAGACAGCCAGATCTCTGTGGATGGGAGCGGGGCCCTGCTTCGGGTGTTTGTGGTGGCGCAGGGACCTGTTCTTGTCGGCGCTTCCTTGGTCTTAGTGTGACCTTGTTCGACGTGGATGTTCTGGAGCCTGTTTTTGCCATGTGTGCAGGCCGGTTTGTGAAGACTCTGAAGTCGGCTGTGAGCGTCAGCTGGGTTCCCCACGGAGCCACGGGGAATGGGCGGGCAGGCCCAGGGCCTTTCCTGGTTAGTTTATAAATTATTCAGGCAGTTCTCAGAACTGAATCTAACCCACTGTTGTCCAGAGGTGCCTGTTTTTTTCCACTCTTCCTTGTGAGTCAAGGCCCTGAAAATGGCACTCAGGTAGTGCAGTCTCAGCCATCCAGGGGTGGCCCCTCATTGTTACTCTGGTTCGAAGGAGGGGACCCCCAGCTTCATGGTCATGAGTAGTAATAGTAATTTAGAGCTGCCGGTTGCTCAGTGGTAGAGCGTCGGCCCGCAGACTGAAGGGTCACGGGTTCGATTCTGGTCAAGGGCACATACCTCAGTTGCAGGCTTGATCGCTGGCCCTGGTCAGGGGGCATGTGGGAGGCAGCCAATCAATGTGTCTCACATTGATGTTTCTCTCTGTCTCTCCAGCTCCCTTCCACTCTTTCTAAAAATCAATGGAAAAATATCCTCAGGTGAGGATTAAAAACAACAAAAAACCAACCAACCAAACAAAACCCAGTAATTTCATTCAGCAAATCCCAAACTGGGTCTACACCAGGGGTCGGCAAACTTTTTGACTCAAGGGCCACAATGGGTTCTTAAACTGGACCGGAGGGCCGGAACAAAAGCATGGATGGAGTGTTTGTGTGAACTAATATAAATTCAAAGTAAAGGAGCGGAGGGGAGAGCAAGAGAACCCTCCGCTCTTTCGGCTCCGTGGGCCGGATAGAACGGCCGAACGGGCCGGATCCGGCCCGCAGGCCGTAGTTTGCCCACGGCTGGTCTACACTGTGGTGGGCGGCAGGGTGAGCAGGTGGCCTTCTCCCCCAGACGCTGCCACTGGTGCACGTGGACACCAGCCACGGGCTCTCATCACGGGGCTCACAGCCGGCACCGAATGACTGTGTGTCAGGAGGACACACTCGCCATCTCTCAGCTGCTCTTCTTGCCTGTCAGATAGGGACAATGGTACTTAACCTCGGAGGACGGGACAAGAACCTTTATGCAAAGTGCTTAGTTTTCGTCTCCACATGCGCACTCCAAAAATGGTAGCTGTGATGTGAACCAAAGGCAGGTTAAGTTCAGGAGACACTTTGGCTGGGAGACGGTGGGACTGGGAGGCCAGGGGTTATTTTGGAATTGCCATGAGAACTGCACCCTGAGGGATGGGAAAGGTTGGGGTTTTAGGGGTGGAGATGGGGTGTTTGAAGATGCCTTCTAGGTGGGGAATGGCCGGTCTGGAAGCATTCGCAACAGGCTGGGCGAGGAGGGGGAAGGAGAGAGGCTGGGTGTGGTCAGCCTGAGGGCCTGGGGGTAGTGTCTGAAGCTTTGTGGGCCATGAAGGACCAGTGGAATGTGAACACTGGCCTCAGGGTGAAGGGGGTACGGGGAGCAGCAACTGGTAGCAGGTAGGAAATGATGTCATAGACAGACAGGTGATAGATAATAGGTATATGTCTGGTATATATCTATCTATCTGTTTATCTGTTCAGCCAGTTCTCAGAACTGAATCTAACAGTGGGTTCTGAGAATTGGCTGAATAGATAAACAGATAGATACATAGGTAGATAGGGTGGGTAGGTAGACAGACAATATAGATTGGTAGGTAGGTAGACAGGTAGGGTGGGCAGATAGATATGTGGATTCATAGATGGATAGGTAGGTGAATAATTGGATGGATGGATGGATGGTTGGATAGATAGGTAGATAGGTAGGTAGGTAGGTAGGTAGAGTGAGGAACAGCAGGACCCAGGCGGGAGGACCAAGGGGAGAAGTCTTAAGTTAAGCAACACCGCCTCATGGGCAGGGTGGACACTCTTTACACTGTGGCTGTGTTTTCTGCACCACAGACCACTCACAATGATCATGTATTTGGTCCTTAAGCATCTTCATCTTCACTGTCCAGGGCATAGGGAGTCTTTTGTGTTGTAAGAGCTTTGATGATCCCGGCCACAGAGGCAGGCAGGACTCATGCCCAGGGCTCTGGCTCCGAGTCCAGGGCCTCCATTCTCTGGGTGCCCCAGGAGGAGGCAGGAGGCCTGCTCATCACTGGGACCCCACTTGGGAAATTCTTGTTGCAGATCCAAGACATTGTTCGGAGGCGGCAGCTGCTGACCATCTTCCGGGAAGGCAAGGATGGCCAGCAGGACGTAGACGTGGCCATCCTGCAGGCCTTGCTGAAAGGTGAGGGGCCGGCTTGATGGGGGCCATGGAGAGAAAGAAGCTTAGAACAAGGGTGTTCAGGCCCTGAGTTCTGGTCGGTCGGGGACACTGGTCGGAGGGTGGCTGGCAGGTGGTTGCCCATCGCTGACGTTGGGGTGCAGGCGCTTTTCTCAACTTGTCTTTTTTTTAAAAAATAAATCTTTATTGTTCAGATTATTACAATTGTTCCTCTTTTTTCCCCCCATAGCTCCCCTCCACCCGGTTCCCACCCCACCCTCTGCCCTTACCCTCCCCCCGCACTGTCCTCATCCATAGGTGTACGATTTTTGTCCATTCTCTTCCCGCACCCCCCACACCCATTTCCTCCCGATAATTGTCAGTCCACTCCCTTGCTATGCCCCTGGTTCTATTATATTCACCAGTTTATTCTGTTCATCAGACTTTTTATTCACTTGATTTTTAGATTCACTTGTTGATAGACATGTATTTGTTGTTCATAATTTTTATCTTTACCTTTTTCTTCTTCTTCCTCTTCTTAAAGAATACCTTTCAGCATTTCATATAATACTGGTTTGGTGGTGATGAACTCCTTTAGCTTTTTCTTATCTGTGAAGCTCTTTATCTGCCCTTCAATTCTGAATGATAGCTTTGTTGGGTAGAGTAATCTTGGTTGTAGGTTCTTGCTATTCATCACATTGAAAATTTCTTGCCATTCCCGTGTGGCCTGCATAGTTTCTGTTGAGAAATCAGCTGACAATCATATGGGTGCTTCCTTGTAGGTAAGTAACTGTTTTTCTCTTGCTGCTTTTAATATTCTTTCTTTGTCTTTTGTTCTTGGCATTTTACTTGTGATGTGTCTTGGTGTGGTTATCTTTGGATTCCTTTTGTTTGGGGTTCTGTGTGCTTCCTGGACTTGTAAGTCTATTTCTTTCACCAGGTGGGGGAAGTTTTCGGTCATTATTTCTTCAAATATGTTTCCAGTATCTTGCTCTCTCTTTTCTTCTGGCACCCCCATAATTTGGATGTTGGTACGCTTAAAGTTGTCCCAGAGGCTCCTTACACTATCTTCATACCTTTGGATTCTTTTTGCTTTTTGCTTTTCTGGTTGGGTGTTTTTTGCTTCTTTGTATTTCAAATCTTTGACTTGATTCTTGTGATCCTCTAGTCTGCTGTTGGATCTCTGTATATTATTTTTTATTTCAGTCAGTGTATGCTTAATTTCTAGTTGGTCCTTTTTCATATCCTCGAGGGTCTCACTAAATTTATCAGCCTTTTCTAGAAAATTATTGAAAAACCTTATAACCATGGTTTTGAACTCTATATCCAGTAGTTTGCTTTCCTCCATTTCTTTCATTTGTGATCTGTTTCTTTGTCTCTGCATTTTGGCTGCTTCCCTGAGTTGATAGAGTAGCTTTGTGTGGTAGGTGTCCTATAGGGCCCAGTGGCTCAGCCTCCCCCAGTTACCTGAGGTGGACACTCTTGATGCACCCCTTTGTGGGCTGTGTGCACAGTCTTATTGTAGTTAAGCCTTGATTGTTGTTGGTATCACTGGGAGGAATTGACCTCCAGGCCAATTGGCTGTGAGGATCAGCTGTGTCTACGATGGGAGAACTTCTGTGCTGGAGAAACCCTTATGAGGCAAGACTTGCTTCAGTGGGGTTTTGGTGCTCACTGAGTCTGCCCCCTGAGTGTGTCCCTTATGGATCTGAGGAGTTGTAATCTGGATGGTCCTACTCTGACCTCTGGGTACACTGGCTCTTGAATCTCCAAGGAGGTGCTCATTTAGCCTCTGCCTGAGGCCACCCAGCAGGAGCTACGGAGAGATCTGCAGATTCCTCTTCTTTGTTTGGGTTTTGGAGGTGCCCAGATGAGACCCAGCTGTGAAGCAGTGCAAGCTGCTGTGGGGCCTTGGGCCCTCTTTTGGATGTTCTGGGTCTCACTGACTCAGCTGCAGTTTGTTAGGTAAATTTAGATTTCAAAGGACCAGGCCATTCATATGCAAAAGCCTCTGTACACAGTTTGGATGGGGCAGAGTCTCAGGGTGGAGCAAACAGCAATGGCTTCGTGTCAGCCCTGCCCTAAGAGGCCTCTGGGTCTCAGTGTCCCGTGGTAATCGCTGCAAGCACCTCTGGGAGAAAGCGGCCCTCGAGTTCCGCCCGCTGCCAGACAGTCCAGTTTCTCCCCGTATGAGTCTGGGTCCCCAGAGTCTCGCCCGGAACTGGAGTTCAGTGCAGTCAGGAGCTTTATCTCCCTCCCGCTTGAAAAAGACAGCCATGTCTTCAGTTGCCAGCCCTCTCTGTGTGCGCGCCTCCGTACCTCTGCACTTTACTTCCACAGCTCCTCTGAGTCTCAGTGTGCTTTTCTCTTCCCTTCTAGTTGTAGAATTTCCACTTAGCCAGCCTTCCTGTGGTTCTGGATGATGTCCGTTTTGTCTTTTAGTTGTAGTTTTGAAGTTGTTGTGTGAGGCAGCAATTTCAGATATTTACCTATGCCGCCATCTTGGTTTCTCCTCAACTTGTCTTTTTAACTAAAATCTGAGCATGGTAATTTATCTCTTTGTGGCCATCCTGGTTTCTCATAAAATCTCAGGGTAAAAAGAAAGAAGCTTGGAATTTCCACTCCTGACTCCCCACACTTGGTTCCATGCTTGAACTCCCTGCCCGCCCCCCGCCCCCCGCAGCAGAGTCAACACACAGGGGGTCCTCATGACCAGAGCTCTGGGCAGTTTCCTTGGTCTGGCCTCTGCCCTCTGGCCACTCTTCAGAGGCCCACACTTCCCTCTTCTCCCTCTGCTGAGGAAGTGAGTACCTCCCTGTCTTCCCTGTCCTCTGGGTCCACGTGGCTGTGCTGGGAACACACCCCACGCAGACTCTGTCGCAGAAGCTTCCACAAGACAATGTCAAATGTGACCTTTTTTCTGTACGTCCACTCCATGCCCCTCCATGACAGAAGGACTGAATGTTGTCCATAAAACCTCACCTAACCAACGAGATGGTTAACCTTACACCGGAGACTTCGGTTTAAAGGCCTCCGTCCTGGAAGATTCTTGCTGGAATAGAGAAGAACCGGGGAGAGCGGGTCCAACAAAACCAGAGCTGCTCCATCCTGGCGGCAGCAGACCAACGTGTGAGGCTGGAATAAGGAGGCGCGACTCCCTGCCTGCCTATCTGGTGGAGGCGGGTCTGAGGGTGTCCCAGCACAGACGGGCCATGGAAGCATCTTGTCTGTCTGTTCCCTGCCTTCTCTTACGGGACCAAAGGTCCAAGAGAGAGACACCAGGCAGCTCATTCCTGGGGACATCCCAGGCTGCTGTGGCCTTCAAAGACCAAGACAAAGTAGGGGGGGGGGCATTGAGTCTGACCATCGGTGCCCGGCTGGGAGAGAAAGGACCCTACTCGTGACTCAAGATGGACCCCAGGGCCCTGGCTGGTTTTGTTCAGTGGATAGACGGTCCCGGCCTGCAGACTGAAGGGTCTCGGGTTTGATTCTGGTCAGGGCACATGCCCGGGTTTCAGGCTCAATCCCCAGTAGGAGGCGTGCAGGAGGCAGCGGATCTATAATTCTCTCTCATCATTGATGTTTCTATCTCTCCCTCTCCCTTCCTCTCTGAAACAAATGACAAAAAAAGATGGACCCCAGGGACGTGGGGCACCAAGTCCCAGCAGCCTGTGACGGTGTTCAGCGGCAGCAAAGCTAACGCTGTGGTCACGGTCCCCTCTTGCAGGTGCTGAGTTGGGGGGCGTGAGCAAGCCTCAGGGCATTGGAATGTCCCGTCTTGATTTTGGTGGTGGTCATGCAGGTGTCCATAGAGTAAAAAGCCTCGAGCTATACGTTTAAGATTTGTGCACTATATAATTCCGTTAACCTCGATGAAAAGCTTTAGCAAGATGATGTTGGCATAGCTCCATGTTGTCACAGGTGTCAGAACTCAGTTCCTTTTTGCAGCTGAGGGTTATTCTGTCAGGAGCGGCATTCTGTCGTCAATTCATCTGTTGGTGGGCGTTGTGGTTGCCTCCAGTTGGGGGCTATTATGAACACGCCCATTTGTTTTCATTTCTCTCGGGTCCACGTCTAGGAGTGGAATGACGGGTTCTTCAGGGTGAGTGTATGTTTAACTTTATAAGAAACTGTCAAACCATTTTCCAAAAAAAACACACAAACAAACGGTGGTTTGCCTCTCTGCAGCCTTGCCAACGTGTGGTATCTATTGTCAGTCGGAGGCTGCAGCCACCCTGGTGGGTGGGAGGTGATCTCTCCCTGTGGTCCCCTGATGACTAACGATGCGAGCATCGTTCCCTGGGCTTGTTGGCCATGTGGATAGCATCTTGGTGGAGTGTCTTTCGGATCACTTGTCCGTGTTCCCTTGGTTGGTTGTCTTTTCATGTTGGGGCTGTAAGAGCTTTGATATATTCTAATACAAATCCTGTGTCAGATAGAGGTGCTGGGATATTTCCTCTTGGCTCCTGGTCTGCTTTTATATTGCCTTCAGGGTGTCTTTGAAGAGCAGAAGGCTTAAGTTTTCAGGCATTTTAATTTACCAACTTGTTCCTTTCGTGTTCATGTTCTTTGCACCCCGAGAAACCTTCGCCCATCTCATGGTTGCAAATACTTCCTTCTGTTCATCATGGCAGCTCTGAGGGCACAGCTCTTTTGCTTAAGTCTATGATCCACCTGAGTTAACTTTGTGTGTGGTATGAGGTAAGGGTCAGAGTTCTTCTTCTTTTTTTCTTCCCCAAACAACAACCCGTGTTTTAAAATGTTAAACCCGAAAGAGCGAACATAAACTAGTTGGGCAAAATACTTGCATGACCTGGATGAGGTGGTGGTTTTGTAATCAAGACTGAAAAGGAGTGTGACAGCTCCATGGCGGTGACATTTTAATGTGAACGTAGAAGGGCCCACCTTTTGGAGACTGGAGACTGTGTGTCCTTTCAACTTAGGGCTTGACAAGGAGGTGGGCTGGGCAGGGGAGCTGGGGGGAGCCAGATGGCTACCAAAACCCAAGATTCCCTGATTCGAACAGTGGAAGGAAAAACTTGTATAAAGGTGTGTGTGTGCGGGGGGGGGGGGGGGGGCAGAAGGGGGGCGGACTTTGCAATGGAGCCCTGTACTCATTGAATTAAAATCACTGAGAGCTGAGGCTGGTGCCCAGCCCTGCCTCTCTGGCTTTGTTAGGGGGCAGGGGTGCTGATGGACAGTGGCTTTGAGGTCCAGCTTGAAGCCTGGGATGCTGGGTTTCTCACCTGCAGCCTCTCGGAGCCATGACCACTTTGGCCATGAGAACTGGGACCACCAGCTGAAGCTGGCAGTGGCGTGGAACCGTGTGGACATTGCCCGGAGCGAGATCTTCACCGATGAGCGGCAGTGGAAGGTATGGCCTCTCGGGGCTGCCCTGGGGGTGGCGGGAGGGGGTGTCGCTGGGCCCACAGGAATCATGCCTCAGGAGCAGGATGGCCTCTGTCTAGATCCAGCCCTTCCCTTGGTGGAGGGTGGCCCAGCCAAGTTTCTCCTCCCTAAATTGGAGACCACAGTTGTCCCCATCCAAGGGGGTTGAAGCCCAGATTACGGGGGGCGATGTCCAGATGCAGCCCCCCCCCCACGGCACTCTCTCTCAGCCTTCAGAGCTGCACCCCATGATGACGGCCGCCCTCATCTCCAACAAGCCTGAGTTTGTGAAGCTCTTCCTGGAGAACGGGCTGCGGCTGAAGGAGTTTGTCACGTGGGACACCCTGCTCTACCTGTACAAGAACCTGGACCCCTCCTGCCTGTTCCACTGCAAGCTGCAGAAGGTGCTGGCCGAGGAGCCGGAGCGCGTGGCCTGCGCGCCCGCCCTGCCCGCCGTGCAGATGCACCACGTGGCGCAGGTGCTGCGGGAGCTCCTGGGCGACTCCACGCAGCTGCTGTACCCCCGGCCCCGCTCCAGCGACCGGCCCCGGCTCTTGCTGCCCGTGCCCCACATCAAGCTCAACGTGCGTGCTGGTAACGTGGCCCCCGCTCCGCGTGGCCTGCATGCTGGGCCACTGCTGGGTCCTTAGCACTTTCTGAAAAAATATTTAGGTTACATTTTTATTAGAAAAGAAATACACTTCCTGCCTTCCTCTGCTCAGCTGCCATAACCGAGTACAACAGACTGGGGCTTACACAGCAAAAGTGTATTCTCCCACAGCTCTGGAGGCTGGAAGCCCGAGACCAGGTGCCAGCGGGGTTGGTTTAAGTAAGGCCTTCCTTCCTGGTTGCAGACGGCCTTTTTTCTGCTTCTGCCCATCAGGAGAGAGCACTCTGTGCTGCTTCCTCTTCTTTTATTTTTCTTTGTTTTGAAATCAATAGAAATCAAATATTTTTATTGATTTCAGAGAGGAAGGGAGAGGGAGAGAGAGATAGAAACATCAACGATGAGAGAGAATCATTGATTGGCTGCCTCCTGCAGGCCCCCTCCTGGGGACCGAGCCTGCAACCCAAGCATGTGACCTTGACCGGAATTGAACCCGGGACCCTTCAGTCTACAGGCTAACGCTCTGTCCACTGAGCCAAACTGGCTAGGGCTGCTTCCTCTTCTTAGAAAGACTCTACTCCTGTTGGGTCAGGGCCCCACCCATATGACCTCATTTAACCCCAACCACCCACCGCCTTAGAGACCCTGTCTCCACATACAGTCACATTGGGAGTTGGGGAGTCAACATACCAATTTGGAGAGGGACATAATTCAGCCCATAACTTACTTTCTGAAAATGTCAAATGATACAAAAGGTTATGTAAGGAAAATGATCCCCATTGTGCCCTGGACCCCCAGTCCTGCTCTCCGGATGTAATTGGTGTTCCGGGTGGGCTCACAGGTCACAATATTCCACTCATGTCCGTGTGAGGTGCCCAGCCGGACAGGAGGGGGTGTTTCTAGTCTCATCCTCATCTGTGTGACGCATGGCGCTGGTGTATCATCGGGGAGTATTCGTCTGTCACTAAGATTTTATAAGCCAAGCCTCAGTGCCGTTTTGTCAGTTTCCCTTTGAGAACTTGAACTGCTCTTTGACCTTGAGGGGTTATTTTAATAGATTTTCTGATAGGGAAATGTTTTTATTGCTGTTTTGACTCTCACCTTGCTGGCAGTGTAAGGTGTGTTTAATGTGACACTGGATTCTGTTGCCAATATTTTCAGGGTTTTTGCATCAGAATGTTTAAGGCTTTGATTGTACTGTTATCTTGGGGGCTGTCTTTGTCAGGTTCTGGTACCAGTTCCGTGTTAGCCTTCCTTCTTTCTCTGCTCTGGAACAGTTTATGTGGCTGGAATTCACTGCTTCTTACAAGCTCAGCGGACTCCCCTGTGAGTCCATCGGGGCCCGGGGCCTTTTTTGGGTAGAAGCTCTGATAACTTCTTCAGTTTCTATCCTGATGATTTCTTTGTGGCATTGGTGGTGGTTCCTGCAAACTGTCTAAGATCAGATTGGGTTTTGTGGGTTTTTTTTCCTGCTAGAAGATGACCCACTTCTTTTAGGTTTTTGCATGTGTTCGTTGTCCCAGGCAAGCTCTGCCTGACCCTGAGAAAGACGTGGCTGTGGCTGAGTTTTACGTGTTTGCGGTTCTGCTCTGCTTGATCCCAGTGTATTTAAGATACCCAGCGGGAAGGTACTTTAGAAAGTCCAAAAGAGAAGCTCACACTTGACCATGTCTGTAATTTAAGAAGATAAACTAATTTTTTTTATAAAGATGGGCATTTGGGAAACTTCCAAAACCACTTAAAGAAAGTGCCGTTTTGTGTGTGAGATGGAGGATGTGAGCTCTCTCTCTGGGAATTGTTTCCAGGCTGTCTGAGTATGTGTTTACTGACTGACCGGCCAGGAAGCCTTGTGTCCCTCTGCCGCTTGAGTGTGTCCGCAGCCCAGGTGCCTTCCTGTTCTCACAGACCCTCAGTGTCTGCCCAGCAGCGTTTTCTGCTTGCTTTCTCTTTTACGAGACACGGCGTGGGTCCCTGAGGAGCTCATAGCCATGGCTCTGGCAACAGACTGTTAGAATTTTTCTTCATAGAAAGGGGCTTTGATGGGGTCAGGGAGGACTGAGGAACCTTGAGCTGCCTGGAGTGTCACAGGATTTACAAATGTTGGTGCAGGAGCCACTGGTACCCCACTTTCTGGATGTTTTTATGTGTGTCCAGTGATGGGTTTATAACCCCGGTGTTCATGGTGCTGTTGAAAACGCAGGTCGCAGGGCTCATCCCCCAGGGGTAGAGGTTGAGAAGATGTGGGCTGCTGTGCTCATGACCTTCACCCCGCCAGGGGAACCTGATGCTAGTGGGGACCTCGGCAGGGGCTCTGACTGTCCACTGCTCACAGGTGCAGGGAGTGAGTCTCCGGTCCCTCTACAAACGCTCATCAGGCCAGGTCACCTTCACCATGGACCCGGTCCGCGATCTTCTCATTTGGGCCATCGTCCAGAACCGCCGGGAGCTGGCAGAAATCATTTGGGCTCAGGTAACCAGATATGTGGCCGTGAGTGGGCCAATGACAGGGCTCCAGCAGGGAGCCTGGCCAGTGAGCCTAGCACTGACAGCAGGTGGGGTGGCCAGAGCCGTGGAGGGAGGGCAATGGGTGTCACAACACCTGAAGGGACTCGGGGTGTCCAGTGTTGAGAACAGAGGGCTTAGCTCTAAGCAAGAAAATAATTGTTTAAAAGGCGAGACACACAAACTCCTGCAGGTATGTGCAGGGAGGAGGCTGGCCAGGAAGAGCCATCCTCCGGGGGCCCCGTGGGTTCTGGGGGTCAGCGCCTGAGCTGTGGCCGTTCTGTTCAGAGGCTGCAGGGCAAGCTCCGTCCCGGGAGGGGCTGCGTCTCCCCATTGGCTGTTGGGGATCTCAAGGAGACCGTCTGTCACTTGGTTGGGAGCAGGCCTGGTGCCCCTGCCTGAGCCTGGCTCCAGCTGATTCTCCTCTTTAAGGGAAAGTAAAATTTAGGCTTTTCTCAGAGAAGCCCCTGTTTTTAGTGCTGGCATTTCCAAATTGCTCTCGAGGAGTTAGCTCTCTCCCCCGTTGTCACCAGCAGTGTGGCACTGGTGGTGGTCCTGGGAGGTTCGTCCTTTCCCAGGGGCAGGGTGGTCAGCGCTGGGCCGGGCCTGACTGTGGCCTCGGGTGCTCTGTGGGGCTTGGGGGGGGGGGTGGAAGGCCAAATGCAGATTCCCAGGCCCTGACACCAGCCCTCATGCTGGGCGGGTGCTGCTCGTACACCCAGCACCTCCGGGCTGTGCTTTGAGGGCCTCCGTGAGATTTTCTCCGTCCCTGTCTGGTGCCTGGGCTGGCGGTGCCACTGAGGCAGGGAGCCCTGAGCCCGGACGGAGACCTGCAGGGCCTGGTCCTGCTTCTCTCCATTGGTGCTCTCTGACTCTCAGCCCCGCATCTGGGGTTGACCAGATGCCCTGGGAGCCTGGGCCTCCTGCCAGCAGTGCTGTGCTGGTGCCCTGTGTCCAGTTTGTGTTTGGATGGGCAGGCGGGCTGCCTGGTAAGCAGACCACTTCCACTGGCCCGTGCAGAAGGCCGGGCCTCAGAAATGGTATCTGTGTTGATGTGGGTGACCCAAATGGTCTATAAAGAGAGGGGCCACAGCAAGCAACACCCAGGGCCCCATGCTGCCCCAGGGTCTCTGCCTTCATCACCCCGGGCAGTGTGTCTGTGGCTCCCTGGCTGGACCATGCGGGCCCTGATGGTGGCTCCCCTGGCCCAGAGCCAGGACTGCATCGCCGCGGCCTTGGCCTGCAGCAAGATCCTCAAGGAGCTCTCCAAGGAGGAGGAGGACACGGACAGCTCCGAGGAGATGCTGGCCCTCGCCGACCAGTACGAGCACAGAGCCATCGGTGAGTCGACGGGCCGGGCCTCCCGCTCGCTCAGCACCCTGAGTCGCCCTGGGGTCCTCCTCCCGGGTCCCAGCCCCTCAGCGTCACTCTGAGGTCCTTGCCCCACTCCTGTCCCATCTGTGCCATCCAGAGGGGCCCTTTGGGGGGACCCTGTTGCTGTGACAGGGTCCCCCTCTCCGCAGGCGTCTTCACCGAGTGCTACCGGAAGGATGAGGAGAGAGCACAGAAACTGCTCACCCGGGTGTCAGAGGCCTGGGGCAAGACCACCTGCCTGCAGCTGGCCCTGGAGGCCAAGGACATGAAGTTCGTGTCCCACGGGGGCATCCAGGTGACCGCAGGCGGGCCTGCTTCCAGGAATAGCCGCCCTGCTGCTGTCGTGGAGTTGCAGCCTCCGCTCAGTAGAGGGCGCACATGTTCACCAGTTTCAGATCCATTTGGACGAGGGATGGTGCCTGACCTGTCAGTCACGTGCTGCAGACCCCAGAGGTGCTCCTCCCTGTTTATGGGGAAGGAAACTGATGCTAAATGAGAGGCAGGACGTTAGTCACCTCCACAGGGTGTTCCTACCTGGAACCGCCCCCCCCCCTTGTGACCCCAGGAGCCAGGCGCCAGTCCCCCACCTGGGACCTCAGGAGAGGGCAGAGCGCCACAAGCAGGGAGCTCCTCCACACGCTGCGCTCCGGAGGCCTGGAGTTTGGCAGGTGCCTTCAGAACACCAGCATTGCCTTGAGCATCGCTTTGTGCTGTCACCATGTCCATGGAGCATTGTCATGCCCCGTGCTGTGCTGGGGCCTGGGAAGATGGTGGGGAGGAATCCTGTCCCCTCTTTTAGGACTCCTCCCTCCCCGCCCCCCCGCCTCCACACAGTGCTCAGAGGGGCCAGCTGTTGAGAGCCAGGGAGGATGGGCCCTGAGCCAGAAGCCAGGGTATGGGCCCCCTCTCTCCGCCCTTACCTCTGGGAGAGCCCAGCCCGGCCCACCTGGAGCTGCTCCTTAGCTGGCAGCTGGCAGGCTGCCCTGTGCCACCCACTGAATCTCATGGTTGGGGGTGGGCAAAGGGCACTGTGCTGGAGCATGTGGACTCCCCCTCAAGGGTGGACCCCCACCTTGGGTGGGGCACAGGGAGCCCCAGGTCAGGATGGGGTGAGGGGCCCACTGTCCTGAAGCTGGCCCCTCTGTCCACAGGCCTTCCTGACCAAGGTGTGGTGGGGCCAGCTCTGCGTGGACAACGGGCTCTGGCGGGTGATCCTGTGCATGCTGGCCTTCCCGCTGCTCACCACCGGCCTCGTCTCCTTCAGGTGCCACCTGGCTGCGGGGCTGCAGGGCTGTGGGGCTATGGGGCTGCGGGCATGTGGGGCGGTGGAGCTGCAGGCTGCGGGGCTGCAGGGCTGAGGGTGATCCCAAATGCCCTCACCAGGGGCAAGTTGCATGTATCCTCAGGGCTGTGATTGGATCCTAGATGGTGGGGATGCATTCAGGCAGGAGGCAGAGGGAGGGGCCTCACCTGTGCAAAGCCCCCACCCTGCCCTGAGCACCCTCCTGTGCTGAGCACCCACCTGCCCTGAGCACCCACCTGCCCCGGGCACCCATCTGTCCTGAGCACCCACCTGCCCCAGGCACCCACCTGCCCCGGGCACCCATCTGTCCTGGGCATCCACCTGCCCTGAGCACCAACCTGCTCCGGGCACCCATCTGTCCTGAGCACCCACCTGCCCCGGGCACCCATCTGTCCTGAGCACCCACCTGTCCCGGGCACCCATCTGTCCTGAGCACCCACCTGCCCTGAGCACCAACCTGTCCCGGGCACCCATCTGTCCTGGGCACCCACCTGCCCTGAGCACCCACCTGCCCCGGGCACCCATCTGTCCTGGGCACCCACCTGCCTCGGGCACCCACTTGCCCTGGGCACCCATCTGTCCTGGGCATCCACCTGCCCTGAGCACCCACCTGCCCCGGGCACCCATCTGTCCTGGGCACCCACCTGTCCCGGGCACCCATCTGTCCTGGGCACCCACCTGCCCTGAGTAGCTGAGGATCTGTTACAGCTCCATGGAACCAGGCTACAGGCGCTGTTGGGGTCCTTGCTCTTCAGGGTATCTGGTGGGGCCTCTGCCGTAGCTGTGTGTGCAAGGTTTTAGGGGTGTGTCCGCCCTTCCCTGCCACGTGGTGTGAGCACATGCAGGGGCACCCTGAGCACACGGGCCTGGGTCAGGGTGGCTCAGGTCCCCAGGCTGCCAGGCCCCTCATGGCCTCGCTGTCGCCGCAGGGACAGGAGGCTGCAGGCGGTGCGGGGCCTGGCCCGGGTCCGCGCCTTCTTCAACGCGCCTGTGGTCATCTTCCACCTGAACATCCTGTCCTACTTCTCCTTCCTCTGCCTCTTCGCCTACGTGCTCATGGTGGACTTCCAGCCCTCGCCCTCCTGGTGCGAGCGCCTCATCTACCTCTGGCTCTTCTCCCTGGTCTGCGAGGAGCTGCGGCAGGTGCGTCCCACCCCTTCCTCGCCGTCCTTGGGAGGGTGGTGTCTCCCTGCCCACTGGTCCCCTCCCACCCACCATGGTCACTGTCTCACGTGGCCCTTGGGCCCCGTTGCTCACACTGTGTAAACGTCCCCACCTGTCAGGACCTGAGCGATGGAAGGAGGTGCTCCTCCCCTCACGGCCTCCTGCAGCCAGACCTTTCAGGAGGGGCCAGGCTCACAGGGGCCGCCCCACAACCGAGGGCACGCCCTTCTCCCTGAGTCAGTCCGGTGGTCCATGAGGGACCTGGTTGTTCCCAGGGGGCCCTCTGCCCCACCCTGCAGCTGCCTGGGTCCGGGGCCTGGTACCTAGAGGAGGGTGTGGGGACCCCTGCCAGGCTCTCATGGTCACTCCAGGGTCTCCCCTTCCTCTTGGAGCTGCAGGGAGCTGGAGGGCCTGTGGCTCCAGCCAGTGGGGAGGGCTTCCCCAACACTCATTTGCATACTGGGCAGGGCTTCCCCAACACTCATTTGCATACTGGGCAGGGCTTCCCCAACACTCATTTGCATACTGGGCAGGGCTGAGGTCCTGCACCTGGAGGTGCTCAGTGGCACCTCCTGCCCAGGCTCCTCCTGCTGTTCCTGACCCTCGGTGGTGGGAATCCATCCCCTCCAATCCAGGAGGGAGCGAGCATTTTACTTCGGGTAAGATAAGAGCGACGGCAGCCAGGCCCCCATAATGATCCTCTCGCAGCTCCTCTACGACCCTGACGAGTGTGGGCTGGTGAAGATGGCCCTCCTGTACTTCAGCGATTTCTGGAACAAGCTGGACATCGCTGCCATCCTGCTCTTCATAGCGGGCCTGACCTGCCGGTGAGCGGCCCTCTCCCCTCAGGCGCCTGCCCACAGGGGTGGGCTCGAGACTGGACCAGAGCCGGCCACCCTCGGGGACTTAGCTACCTCTGAATGAGTCTGTCGTCTGTCCAGTGGGCGACCCTGCCCGCCCTGGGGATGGCTGCCACGTGCACGGTCCCCTTTCTCCATGAAGCTGAGGGACCCCATCCAGCCTCCTGTCCCAGGATGCCTGCACAGCCTGGCTACCTGCCCGAGGCTGGGCTTCTAGATCTTTCTGGAGAATAAGTGCTACACCCCACTGGAGACTCTGTCCCCTGAGCTCACACCCAGTTTTTAGCACCTCAGGGCCCAGGAATCACTAGAGCCCTTTACCTCCAGGGCCCACACATGGGCATGGGCAGGTGAGCGGGTGGCTGGGGACAGGCTGTGGGAGCAGCAAGCTGAGGCCCCTGACTCTGCCCTGGGCCAGGCTGATCCCGGCATTGCTGTACCCCGGGCGCATTGTCCTCTCTCTGGATTTCATCATGTTCTGCCTCCGGCTGATGCACATATTTACCATCAGTAAGACGCTGGGGCCCAAGATAATCATCGTGAAGCGGATGGTAAGGAGATGAGGGGCCTGATGCCAGTTGCAAGTGAGGCGCACCAGGGCTTACGCATACACCTAGCGTCCCACATCCCTGCTTGGCCCTGGGCTCTCACCTCCTGGCACACCTGCCTCAGGTCTTTTCCTGTATATCACCTCTTCCAGGCAGCCCTCCCTGATTGCCACAGCACATTCCTGATCCCTGTTATAACTCCTGTTGATCCCCTCTGTGGGTCACAGTCACATCCAACCCCTCCTACACATCGGGGTGTGCTCAGGACCCCATTGGGACATGGCAGCAGTCCCCCAGGGCTGCGTCCCCAGAGCACCTACAGCATGGGTGTCGGCTACTTCTCCCTCCACTGCGGGGTTCACAGACAGGCATGGAGGGTGGGGTCCCCCTGCGGTCAAGGAGATTAAGGCGTGTGTGGGGCTGCAGCCGGGGCCGCCTTCTCTCTGCAGATGAAGGATGTCTTCTTCTTCCTCTTCCTGTTGGCCGTGTGGGTTGTGTCCTTCGGGGTGGCCAAGCAGGCCATCCTCATCCACAATGAGAGCCGGGTGGACTGGATCTTCCGGGGGGTCGTGTACCAGTCGTACCTCACCATCTTCGGGCAGATCCCGGCCTACATCGACGGTAAGACGAGGTCCTGACAACTGTGGGAAAGGAGCCCCCATACCAGCAGGGGTCCTGGGAGCTCACGGGTGAGGAGAGGAGGGTGGGCGTTCCCCACTTGCCGAATACTGCTCCTGGGTGGGAGCTTCCGGGGTTCCCCTGGGGAAAGAAACGGCAGGTGCACACACTGTCCAGCTGAGCAGGGAAGGCATCAGCCAGGGTGGGATGGGTGCCGAGCTGCACCTCAAAGCTTCGGCTGAGATCCGGGTGGATCGAGGGTGTGGCCTGGGGCACTGGGCATCAGTGACACCCCCTCCCCAGCATTAGTGCCACCCTATTCCTTCTCTTCCCCCCCATTCAGAAATAACTTCCTCCTTCCTAGACGGAAAGAACACTTTTTGTATACTGAGTTTTGCCTTTATTTGCTAATTTTAGAATCTAAAATTTAGGATCTAATTTGACATTTGCAGATATCCACTTACATTTAGAATCTAATTTAACATTTGCATCACCCCAAAAAGACACCCATACAAATTAGCAGTCACTCCCCATCCCCTCCTCTGCTCAGCCATAGGCTACCTCCAATCTACTTTTCATCTCTATAGAGTGTCTTTTGTGGACACTGCCTATAAATTGGATGACGTAACATGTAGTCTTTTGTGTCTTGCATAATGTTTTCAAGATTCGTTCGTATCATAGCCTGTATTAGTATTTCACTCCTTCTTTGTGGCTAAATAATATTCCATTGTGTGGATAGACCACATTTTGTTTCTTCCTAAGTGGGTGAGCATTTGAGTTGTTTCCACTCTTTGGCTGCTATGAACAATGTAGCTATGAACAGTTATGAGTTTTTGTGTTGAAATGTTTTTACTTCTCCTGGATATATACCTACCAGCAAAACTGCTGGGCTAATGGTAACTCCACGAGAAACTGCCAAACTGTATTCCACAGCGCCTGCTCCATTTTTATCCCGCCAGCAGTGCACGGGGTTCCAGTTTCTCCACCTCTTCGCCAACACTTGTTACTGGCGGTTCCGGTGGGTGTGGAGTGTGTCTCACTGTGGTTTTCGTTTGCATTTCCCTGACGGCCAATGATGTTGAGCACCTCTTCATGTACTGACGGAGCTATTTCTGTATCTTCTTTGGAGTAATATCTATTCCTAACCTTTGCCCATTTTCCAAGTGGGTTGTCTTTTTATTAAGTTGTTAGAGTCTTTACACATGGATACCATCTATCCCGTGGATCTGTATGTCTGTCCTTGTGCCAGTACAACACTCTCTCAGTTACTATTGCTTTACATTAAGTTTAAAAATCAGGAAGTTTGAGTCTGTCCTTCAACTTGGTTCTTTTTTTTCAAGATTGTTTTGGCCTCTGGGTCCTTTGGATCCATATGAATTTTTGGATCAGCTGATCAATTTTTTTTTTTTAAAAAAAAGGCATCTAGGATTTTGATTGTGAATGTGGGCTGTCTTTCCACTCACTTAGGTCTATAATTTCTTTCTGTGCCATTTTGTAATTTTCATTGTATAAGTCATTCTACTTTTATTAAGTTTATTCCTAATTGTTTTATTTTTTCATACTGTTGTAAATAGAATGGTCCTATTAATTTTGTTTTGTTTGTTGCTACTGTATAGAAATATACTATATTTTGTATCTGGAAGTCTTGCCAAACTTCTTTATTAGCTCAAGTCGATTTTTTAATGGGTTGTGAGGGATTTGCTCTATAAAAGATCATGTCATCTGCAAGTAGAGATACTTTTCTCATTCCTTTCCAATCTGGATGCCTTTTATTTCTTTTCTTTTTCTTTTTCTTTTTTTTTTTTTTTTTGCCTACTTATCCTGCTAGAATCGCTGGTACAATGCTGAGTATAAGTATTGAGAGCACATCTCTTAATCTTGCTCTGGATCTTAGGGGGTGGGAAGCTTTCCGTCGTTCACTATTAAGTATGATGTGGGGGGTTTCCTGGAAATGTCCTTTATCTGGTTGAAGAAGTTCCCTTCTATTCCTGGTTTCTTGAGTGTTTTTATTATGAAAGGCTGTTGGATTTTGTCAAATGCCTTTTCCGCATCTATTGAAATGTTGTTATATTCATTGATTGTCAGATGTCCAACCAACTCTAGGTTCCTGGGATACGTCTCACTGCATCACGGTGTGTGTCCTCTTTATATGCTGCTGGGCTGGGTTTCCTAGCACGTTGCTGAGGGTTTTTGCATCTGTGTTCACAAAGGGGTCTGGTCTGTACTTCTCGTGTCGTGTTTTGTCTTCTTTTGGTATCGGGAGATGCTAGCCTCATAGCGTGACTTGGGAAGTATTCCCTCCTTTCTTACATTTTGGAAAAGTTTGTGAAAGATTTACTTTAATTCTTCTGTAAACACTTGGTAGACTTTACCAGTGAAGCCATCTGGGCCTGAATTTTTGTGTGTGTTAAGTTTTAAAATTATGAATTCAATCTCTTTACTTGTTGTAGGTCTATTTGTATTTTCTATTTCTTCTTCAGTTTGATTGTTTACGTCTTTCTAGGAATATGTCCATTTTTCTAAGTGATCTAATTTGTTAGCAGGGAATTTTTCGTAGTATGTCTTTATAGTTCTTTTTATTTTTGTAACATTGGCAGTGATGTCCTCTTTTCATTTATGATTTTAGTAATCTGAGCCATTTCTTCCCGCCCCCCTTGATCCAGTGTAGAAAGAGGGTTGTGATTTTGTTGCTCATTTTCAAGAAACCAGATTTTAGTTTTGTTCATTTTCTTTGTTTTTAAAAATATAAACTTTATTTTAATTATTTGCATTCTGACCTTTATTACTTTCTTCTGCTTGCTTTGGATTTAGTTTGCTTTTCTCTTTTTAGTTCACTGAAGTGGAAGGTTATGTTACTAATTTGAGCGCTTCTTCTTAATATAGGTATTTATAACTATGATAGTGAGTTTCTATCTCAGAAAAGTAGCAACACTTTCAAAAATATATTTGATTACAAAAAAACAGTGCATAATCATTAGTGAAAAAATTTAAAAATTCAAGCTTAAGTACAAAGGAAAACGTGGTCCCTGATCCACGTCCCAGAGTTAACCACTATTAACAGCTTCGTGTGTTTCCGTAGGTACTTTTTCATGCACAACTGAAATTTATGCTTTATTTGTCCTCTTCTCTGCCAGCGTGGCCCTGCATTTGGCTTGTGACCACCTGTTTCCTCACGCCACCTTCTCTCTTCACTAGTTGTTCATTTTCTCCTTTTGAATCCTCTCCACCGCATGGGGCTCTCCAGGCTGGGACCCGTGTGTTAGCAATGACGGTAGCCCTGCCGGAGCCAGCCCTGCCCGGGGCTGGGAAATGCTGGTGGGGATGGCTGGCCCTGGGCAGGGTCCCGTGCCAGCCTGCAGAGGAGGCCGGCTCGGGGGGCTTCCCTTGGCAGCCGCACGGCCTGCCCCCGGGGATGCCTGGGTGCAGGTGGACGCCTCTCTTTGGGGCTGAGCTGCCAGCTGAGGTCACCCAGATGTGCAGGTGTCCATCTGCACATCTGCACATCGTGCCTGCATGGCTTCCTTTGTTCCCTGCCCCCTCCCCATGCTAGGCGTGAACTTCAGCCTGGACCAGTGCAGCCCCAATGGCACCGACCCCTACAAGCCCAAGTGCCCTGAGAGCGACGCCACCCGGCACCGGCCCATCTTCCCCGAGTGGCTGACGGTCATCCTGCTCTGCCTGTACCTGCTCTTCACGAACATCCTGCTGCTCAACCTGCTCATCGCCATGTTCAAGTGAGTGCTGCCGGGGGCTCGCCCAGGCCCAGCTCGCTGCCCCCTCCCCCCGCCATCACCGCCATCGGTGCGAGTGGACCCTGAGCCGGGACCCAGGACCCAGGCGCACTGAGGTGCCCCATTCATCCCAGGCTGGACTGTGCCAGCCACTCTCCCTGGCCACTGTCTAGGGCACTGCTGCATCTGTCCAGGGCACTACTGCTGGGGACCAGCGGTCTGGTCATTCAGCCCATGAGCCAGGCTGGAGGAGGACATGATGGCTGGGGCCGGCAAAGGCTCACTCCTCCCTGTGCCTGGGGTCAGTGGGGCTGTAGGGGGTGGACTCCAGGTTCATGGTCAAGGAATCTCTGGGCTTCTCACAGAGAAGTCACCTCCCCGAGGGGCCAGGCACAGCCACATGCAGGGGGCAGCGGGATTCGTACGCAGGGCGCTCGCTGAGCCTCGGTGCTTGTGGAGAAAACACTATTTCGCAGGTTGTTTGTGTACATGCAGTAAGATCCTGAGGGTGGAAGCTTTTTGTGCAGGCCTCCCGCTGTGCAGACGCGGACGGCTGGACGGGGCAGCGCTGTCTGAGGCCCTCCCGGTGTGGAGGAGTGCGCGTCAGCACTTAGTGAAAACGCTGCTCCGGGACCCGGGGCCCTGGCTTGGTCAAGCACCCTCCCCTTCCCCTTTATCAGCTAAGTTGCTGAGGTTGTCATTTTCTGATTTGCTGGGACAGACCCTGAACATGTGCTGGAACTCTGATACAGAGGCCAAAGGGGACCAGCGGGCAGGGCTCTGTCCCGTAGCAAGGAAAGCAAGTGCTTTCTTTTTTTAAAAAAAATTATATATATATATATATATATATATATATATATATATATATATATATTATTGATTTTAGAGAGGAAGGGAGAGGGAGAGAGAAAGATAGAAACATCCATGATGAGAAAGAATCATTGATTGGCTGCCTCCTGCATGCCCCCTACTGGGGATCGAGCCTGCAACCCAGGCATATGCCCTTGGCCGGAATAGAACCTGGGACCCTTCAGTCCACACCCCTCTATCCATTGAGCCAAACCAGCTAGGGCGCAAGTGCTTTTCTGAGCAAACGTGTCTGCCTATTGCAGACTCTATCCCTTCTGTTTGTCAGATTGAACCCATAGACTCCTTTTAGAGTTCAATGCCAAGACAAGCTCCATCTCCCACGATGTCTGCTTTCTTTTATCACCAACGAGGCGTATACACCACGATCCTGGCGTTCTTTCCTTCTCCCCCTGCCTCGCAGGCAGCTCGGAATTCTGCGTCCGGCTGCTCAGCTGTCTTTTTCTGCCCCTCGAGTCACCCTGGGAGGTGTGTGTCTGTTTATGGGCCGTCACCTGGACCCCAGGGCAGGGAGATGGGTGTGTGCTTGTTCTTGCCTCGTTGCACTGCATCTGGTCATTCTCTGTAACTGGCGTGCTCCTTGCCTCCCGCCAGCTACACGTTCCAGCAGGTCCAGGAGCACACGGACCAGATCTGGAAGTTCCAGCGCCACGACCTGATCGAGGAGTACCAGGGCAGGCCCCCGGCCCCGCCCCCCTTCATCCTCCTCAGCCACCTGCATCTCTTCATCAAGAGGGTCATCCTGAAGATCCCCGCCAAGCGGCACAAGCAGCTCAGTGAGCCGGCCCTCCGCGCTCCCGGAGTGTTTGTCCTCAGGGGTCTTGGGGCCACATGTGGGCTTGGGGGGGCTATGGTGACTCCTTCTGGAATCCTAGAAGCTTGGGAAGAACGAAGACCGTGCAGGGCACTGAGCTCCCGGCAGGCCCCTCGGGGATGGGCGTGGCTCAGGAGCAGGACCCCAGGAGGGCCTGGGAGTGGGCCAGAGCCCCTCATGCGTCCTCCCCACGCAGAGAACAAGCTGGAGAAGAACGAGGAGGCCGCGCTCCTGTCCTGGGAGATCTACCTGAAGGAGAACTACCTGCAGAACCAGCAGTACCAGCAGAAGCAGAGGACGGAGCAGAAGATCCAAGACATTAGCAACAGGTACAGGAGGCCATTCGGTTCTGAGACATACCAGGCACATGGCCCTCCTGGGGGAGGCCCGGCAACTGGTCACCTGGGACGGGAAACCTCAGTGCCGTGGCCCGAGCACTGGACCTCTGTCCTCCAGCTGACCCACAGCCCTCCCTCTGGGTCTTGGGAAGGCCACTGTGCTGTGGGTGGGGCTGACCCTGAAAGGCCGGGGTGGAGTGGGCTGGAGGAGGGGCAAGTGAGCCTGCCGGAGGCCAGCTGGAGGCCTGGAGGGCGGACAGTGAGCACGCTGGCACGTGGCCACACCGCAGCTCCCATAGGGCCTTGGTAGCCCACCTGACTTTCAGGCCCACTCAGCACATCCTCAGTTCTTGCTCAGCTCTTCCCACCCCACTTGCTTCCGGGGTGCCAGATCCATGTTGGGGGAGAGGTCTCTCACTCCCTCTCTCCACCCCACCCCTCAGCCCTGTGGGCACCAGAGGGCCTGGCTGCCAGGGACACAGACGTGGAAGAGTTTGGTCTTGTGTGTGTGTCACTGTGGGCCAGGAGGAGGGGGCATGGGGACATGTAGTCATGGCAGCTCCTGGCCCTGGCACAGAGGTTCCCGCAGGCTGTAGAGAGGGCGTTCTGGGGAGCATGCCCCCCCCCCCCCACCTCTCCTTAGAGATGGGCACCTGCCTTTCTCCATCTCTCGGCTCATCCGTGAAATGGTGACAGTGACAGTATCCATCGCCTGGAGTCACTTCCAGAACATAGGAGCATGTGTGAAGCGTGAGCACTTCCTGGGCTAGAGACATGCCAGCACACACTGGCTGTGTGTGGCTTTATGTCACTGTTGCACAGGAGTGATGGTGATGGTGCCCCTACATGGGCATCTTCTCTCCCAGAGTCGGGCGAGGGATTCCAGGCCCAGAGGCAGCATGGCACCCGGGCTGAGCCCGCCCCCGCTGCGCCCACACCTCAGGGCGCTCCTTGGTGATGGGGACAGTTCCTGCTTGTCACAGGGACGGAGTCACAGCCAGCCAATCGCGCGCTGTCGCCTTCCCTCCAGTAGCCAGGCAGCACACTCACAAGGCTGGCCGGGGACAGGGTGCGGAGCAACCACGTGGCTTTTCGGAAAGTAAGCAATACATAGCGAGGGCGCAAGTCAACTCCCGGGCCCTCAGTGAGATAACTGTCGGCCCTTTCCCTCGATAACCTTTCACAGTGGGCTGCAGCCCAGCTCAGGGTTCAGTGGTCACTAAAAGGGTTGCCCATGTTATTAAAGAAGAGACAGGAAGTGAAGACCCCTGGCCATCGACAGCCAGAGTCTGCGTGGACTGGGCTGTGGAATTATTGCACCCATAAACACAGCCAGCCTACGGTGGGTGAGATTCCCACATTGTAGCTAAATAAGACAAAATCCAAGCAACCGTTCCCCAAATGACAGCACGGCCCCTCCTTCCCGCAAACCCCAGCAGCGCCCAGCAGTAGCTTTGTTGTGTGTGACTTAGGTTCTGGAGCTCATGGCTGAGGGGAGGGGCTCAGCATGCACCTCACACCTGCATCTCTCACCAGGATGCTCTGTGGGCTGTGGGAGTGGCGGTGGGAGCCTGGGGCATCCGCTGGCTAAGAGATCTCCCTCCTTGGGCACCAGGCAGTCTATACAGAAACATGTACTATAAGCACTTTCAAATTAAGAGGAAGACGCCTGAAATTAAGGCCGACAGAGCCCCGGCTGTTGACTCGGAGGAGGCCGCCATCGGCAAGCTGGCCCCGTGCTGCCTCGCCGTCCAGGCCCCAGGCAGGCCAGCCAGGCTCAGCTGTGCACTCTTCCAGGGTGGACACCATGGTGGACCTGCTGGAAATGGACCGACTGAAGGGTTCGGGCTCCATGGAGCAGAGATTGGCCTCCCTGGAGAAGCAGGTGGGTTTCGGGCCGGGGCCTGTGTTTCTGGGGCACAGATCCGACGGGCCTGGCTGGTGCCTCTGTGGTGCCTGGCTGGTTTAAGAATGAGCACCCTGGGAACGACCAAGAGGAGGTGGGGAACGTGGGGCACCTGTTCCTCATGGGAAGAGGCGCCTTCTTTTCCCTCCGGAAAATTCCGCCCAAGCCCCCTGGCTGGGCTCCAGCACATTGCACTGCGAGGTACCACCTGGGGGCCAGTCTGAGGAGTAAGCTCTCGTCCCCTCCTCGGCCTCCTCCGGCCTGTCCCCCAACCCGGGGGGGCCGTCGGAATCGCCCTGGCGGCCTCAGCCCTCCTGGCAGAGCTCTGCTGGCTTCTGCGGCCCCAGGGGAGCGGCCGCCACGGGGTAGCCTGTGCGGGCAGGTGCTGACCAGATGCTGTGTGGGACCTCCCTGCAGGTGGCCCAGACAACCAGAGCGCTGCACTGGGTCGTGAAGACCCTGCGAGACAGCGGCTTTGGCTCGGACGAGGGCGCCCCCTCCCTGGGTGAGTGGGTGGCTGTTCTTCTGAGTCTGGGGACTGTGGGGTGGAGAGGCACCGGGCAGGGCTCCTGCTGGGCCTGGAGGAAGGACTGTGAAGGGTGCCCTGGCCTGTGGGCCAGATGCCCGAGCCTGGCCAGCTTTGCCCACGCTCGTGTGGCTGTCCCCAGCCTCCCAGACGGCCTCGGAGGGGCAGGACCCGGAGCTGGACGGCAGGCAGAAGGCGGAGGACCTGGGTGACACCCACCACGTGAACGCCCGGCACCTGCTGTACCCCAACTCCCCCATCGTGCGTTTCCCTGTGCCCAACGAGAAGGTGCCCTGGGAGGTGAGTGCTGTCCTGGCTGCACCCCCACCAGGCTCGGTGGCCGGGGTGCTGGGAGGAGCTGTTGGGCCTGAACCCTCTGACATGGCCAGGCACCAGGTGGGCTGGCCCACGCAGCTTCACAGGGACATGACAAATGCGGCCCCCGAGGCACAGGTCCACACAGCGGGAGGTGGCAGAGCTGAGACTTGAGCCTGGGGAGCCCCATGAGCCTCTGATCCACAGAGAGCCGACCGCCCCTCACCTCTGGTCGCCCCACTTAGCCGGGTCCCACTGTCCCCAGAGCATGGTCAGTGCCCCCTTTCCCGAGTGCCAGGTGAGCGGGAGCATCTGAGAGAGGGAACGAGAGGGAGACATAGGTAATGGCACCCACCCAACCCGCAGGCTTTGTCCCTGGCCCTCCCGGAACATTCCGGGCTGTTCCCTCCATTGCCTCCTCTCCAGCCCTGCCAGTCGGGATCCTCACCTCTCAGGTCCAGCCTAGACCCCGCCCGGCCTGGGAAGCCTCCCCTAGACACTAGTTCTGTCTCCAGCCCCGGGCCTGGGTCCCCGAGTGGCAAGACCCTCAGGTCTGCCAGCTCAGAGCTGCTGCGGACGCCTGGGGTGGTCTCGGGGTCCCGGGCCGTGAGCCCCTGGAGGAGAAGCAGCGGCCGCAGTCCTCTGGGTGCCTGGGCCTGAGCTTTGGCCGGGGGACAGTCTGAGAGAGACCCCTGTTTTGTGCAGACAGAGTTTCTCATCTACGACCCGCCCTTCTACTCGGCCGAGAGGAAGGACAAGGACTTGGTGGACCCTGTGGGAAAGTGAGTGTGCACTCCTCCCCCTCCCTCACACCCAGGGCCGGAGGGCGGGAACCCCCAGGGCGAGGGCCTGCTGCCTGCCCATGGCCGCTTTGCCCTCCCCAGGGGCTGGGGACATGCTGGGAGGGGCAGGAGGCTGGGGGCGCCTGCGGCCTGTGGGGCCTCCTGTCCTCTGCCCAACGCCTCTCAGGTGTGATCACCCAGCACTCTGCCCTCCCTTCTCGCCCTCTCTGATCCGGGACCTGACTGCTCATCTGTCCTCTCCCAGCGCCCAGGACCCTCTGGCCAGGATCACCTACAACGCCGTGGACGGGCCCACGGACCGCCGGAGCTTCCACGGCAGCTATGCAGTTCAGGACGGGTTCCCTCTGTGAGCGCGGCCCTGTCCCCACCCACAGTGCCTGGCCTCACGGGGGCCTTTGGGGCGTTCCTTCTGGGGTCAGGCTTCATCTCTTGGCGACTAGGCAGCAGCCCTTGGTGAAGGCTGGCGCGTGCCAGCCCGGCTCCTGGGAGGAAGGGCCTCCTGCCTGGGGGTGGGGGGGGGTGAGGAGGAGGAAGGGCCTCCTGCCTGGGGGTGGGGGGGGGTGAGGAGGAGGAAGGGCCTCCTGCCTGGGGGGGGGGTGAGGAGGAGGAAGGGCCTCCTGCCTGGGGGTGAGGAGGAGGAAGGGCCTCCTGCCTGGGGGGTGAGGAGGAGGAAGGGCCTCCTGCCTGGGGGGGGGGGGGTGAGGAGGAGGAAGGGCCTCCTGCCTGGGGGGGGGGGGTGAGGAGGAGGAAGGGCCTCCTGCCTGGGGGGGGGTGAGGAGGAGGAAGGGCCTCCTGCCTGGGGGGGGGGTGAGGAGGAGGAAGGGCCTCCTGCCTGGGGGGGGGGTGAGGAGGAGGAAGGGCCTCCTGCCTGGGGGGGGTGAGGAGGAGGAAGGGGCCGGCTGGGGGCCGTCAGAGTCTGAGGAGGACCACAGGTGGCTGGGGACGTGGGAACTCCAAGGAGCAGGCGGAGCAGGCCCTGAGGGAGGAGGCAGTGGCGGCCTCTGTGAGATGTTCTGGAAAAGGTGTGCCGGGATCTGGAGGACAGGCTGGCCGCGTGGACTGGGACAGCGGTCAGACCTGGGTGATGGGCTTTTCCTCCTGTTTTGGTGATGCATTCACATGAACCCACCCCGTGTCCAGCATTCGTTCTTTCTGAGAGGACCGGCAGGCTAGAGGAGTCGGCCCTGCCCAATGGGGACCCTCGGTCTCTGTGTCAGGGTCCTGGGCTTGGGGAGCAGGGACAAGCCATGTGCTGGGGCCAGGTCTCCCAGGCGGGATCCACGCTGGTGACCCCTTCCTGGTCTGTACACAGCCACTGGACGCCTCTGGTGCCTGGCCAGGGACCCCCGCTGCCCCTCCCCTCACACGTGTGGGTGGCCCGATAGGTCAGTCCCGCGCCCTCGGGGCACAGGGAGGCCACTGTAACACTTTATGCATCTGCAGTGGGGCCAGACCTTGGCTCCTAAGGACACCCTTTTCTTTTCCAACTGACCCCATGGTAACCTGAAGCCCCGCCTCACCCCGTGGGGTCCCCATGGGCTGGTCCTCCCGGCGGCAGGCTGAGCACACCCCTCTCCACCCCAGGAACCCCATGGGCCGCACAGGGTTGCGAGGGCGCGGGGCTCTCTGCTGCTTCGGACCCAACCACACGCTGCAGCCCGTGGTCACTCGGTGAGTCCGCCAGTGATGAGGTCACCCACTCCCCCCCTGAGGGACTCACTTCCGGGGCCCTCCCCATGCGCCCAGAGAACCCGGAGGACGACTCTTATTAGGTACGTGGTGGCAGCCTCACGGCATGACGCACCCCGAAACACAGGGCAGGAATGTTGGGGCCCCTTGGACAGCCCAGGCCCGTTCCCCCTCCCAACAGAGCTCCCCTCACTTCCCTGTGGGTCCCCTCCCTGAGAGGCCTGTGGGAGAAGGGACAAGGTAGCCAGGGCCCACGGCCACGGACAAACCGAAAATGTGCAAGATGTGGCCCAGCCAGGTCCCTAAGAAATATTCTCCAAAGACTGGCCGTGCTAGTCCTCCAGCGGCCATGGACCGGGGAGACACCCTGATGGTGCCGGATGGGAGCAGGTCCTCAGGGAGGACACAGGGCTGGGCCCCGGGAAGGCTGGGGGGTGGGGGGGGGCGCTGTGGTGCTGGGGCGGCTGGCACAGAGCCTGGGAGGGCAGGTGTGAGCTGGTCCCTCTGCAGGTGGAGGAGGAACCAGGACGGAGCCATTTGCCGGAGAAGCATCAAGAAAGTGCTGGAGGTGCTGGTGGTGAAGCACGTCCTGGCAGAGCACTGGGCCTTGCCAGGGGTGAGCCACCAACGGCCCACGTGCCCCTGTCACTCGTCCTTCATCCATCCGCCCACCGACGGAACGGCACCCACCTGCGGCCTCTGCCCGGCAGTTCTGGACTCTGTCCCTGGCTCCTAATGACAGAGCCAGGGACTGGACGGTGCTGCAGGTCTTCGGGCCCCAATCAGTTCCAGAGCGCTGGGCAGCTCTCGCCCTGCACCCCCGAGCCCCGTGGCTCCCACGTGAGGAGGCGCGGCTCTGAGCACCGGGCACGGAGGGGTGTCTGCGGAGCCTGCTCTGGTCCCAAAGTCTGAGGCAGAATGGACATGGCTGTGAGGGACTGTGACTAACAAGCAGGGTCCCCTAGGTGGGTGGGGACAGGGAGGGGCCGTGTCCAGGAACAGGTGGTCTCTGGAGTGGCCGAGTGGCCGGGAGTCCAGCGTGGGGAACAGAGGTGAGAGATGGGGTCTGAGGAATGCAAACAAACAATAAAAACACAGCCCTCCCGATGGCGGCCGGGGGTGGAGGTCAGGGCGCTGGCGACCTTACAGGGAGCCGAGAGGCACCGGTGTTAGGCGTGCACTCCTCCAAGGCTGTGCCTTGGGCCTCACACCCCTGCTGCGGAGCGGGCTGACGGGGGCAGTGGGCTCTGGGCAATGTCACTCTGGCCCCGAGACAGTCAGACTCCCAGACGCTGTCGGCCTGCGGCTCTGGGGGTCTGGCTGGCCGCCCATGCCGGGCAGGTGGCCAGTGGAGGTGAGTCCCCGGATGGCCTTGCGGACGAGCCTTGCCTCCCTCTCTGCTCAGGGCTCCCGGGAACCCGGAGAGACGCTGCCCCGGAAGCTGAAGCAGGTCCTCCAGAGAGAGTTCTGGCCTTCCTTCGAGAACCTGCTGCTGCAGGGCACGGAGGTAGGTGGCTCTCTGTGTCCCGGGCCCCGCGGGGCGCTGGTGGTGAGGCTGCGGGATGAGCAGGGGACAGGGAACCTGCTCCGGCCCACGTCTCCCCGCTCCTGGAGGAAGGAGCTGGGACCAGGGGCCGTGGCCGTGGCTGGGGGCCTCCTCGCCTTCCCTCTCTGTCCCCATTTCTTCTCTAAATCAATGGGGCCAGGCTGTTGTCGGCCTCTCCTTCCCACACTCACCCTGGCCCTGAGCACAGCTGGCTCCCAGGGGCCCCTCAGCACCTGTGCCTCCCAGAGCAGAAGGGCTGGGGATGCTCGCCAAGCCCTGTTGGGAACGTGTGGCTGAGTCCTCACACATCAGGCCTGTTTGCCTTATTGAATCCTTTCCTTTTTTTATTGTTTTTTAAAAATATATTTTATTGATTTTTTACACAGAGGAAGGGAGAGGGAATAGAGAGTTAGAAACATCAATGAGAGAGAAACATCGATCAGCTGCCTCCTGCACACCCCCTTCTGGGGATGGGCCCGCAACCAAGGTATGTGCCCTTGGCCGGAATCGAACCTGGGACCTTTCAGTCTGCAGGCTGATGCTCTATCCACTGAGCCAAACCGGTTGGGGCCCTTTTTTTATTTTTTAAATACATTTCATTGATTTCAGAGAGGAAGGGAGAGGGGGAGGGAGAAATATCAATGATGAGAGAGAATCATTAATCGGTTGCCTCCTGCACGCCCCCTACTGGAGATGGAGCCCGAAACCCATGTGCCCTTGACCGGAATCAAACCTGGGACCCTTAGTCCACAGGCTGACGCTCTAGCCACTGAGCCAAACCGGCTAGGGCTGAATCCTTCCTTAATTACAAAAGCAACGTGTGTTTGCTACAGCATCCGAAATGCAGCCCGGTCAACGGTGAACATCAGAGCCATCTACCCTCACATGCCCAAGTGCCACCGGGCGCAGGCACCTGCTTACTTCTCATGCCCCCGGTGGCACCAGGGCGTGTGAGGGTAGAGGCAGCTTCGAGGTTCACCATGCGGGCTCTGTCTCCAGCTTTCTGCCCACACGGGAGCACACACACACTTCTTCAGTAAGAACGGGCCGCTGGCCTCATGCTTTGTACCTTGCTTTTTCACTTAATTGGCGATGGTCACAGCTGTAGGTTTATATTTGTAGGGGTTGTTTTCACGGCTATATAATGTCTTGCAGACTTTATATATTTTGTGCCATGATTTGCTTAAACAGTCCTCTAGGTGGCATCTAAGTTGTCACTGGCCCTGTTTCTACGCATGTCAGGATGAAACAGGCGGTTGCTGGTACTTAGGGCTCTGACCTGCACCCAGCTGGTCCTTATCGTTCGTCCCTGTCCCATGCCTTTACCTGGGACACTGCCATCTCCCATTTTCTTACTGGGCAAAAATAATTAGTTTATTTATCCAAGTGATATCCAAACAGCATAAAACTAGCCATTTTAAAGCGAACCATTCTGTGGCATCTAGTACCTTGACAGTGCTGTGTGACCATTACCTCCATCTAATTCGAAACATTTCCATCACCCCAAAAAGAGCCCCCGCACTCCATCTGTGGTCACTTCCTTCCCTCCCCCAGCCCCTGGCCACCTCATCTGTGTTCTGTCTCTGGATTTGCCTGTTTGGGACATTTATGTTACGTGGAGCACACAGCATGTGGTCTCTGGTGTCTGGTTTACTGTAATATTTTCAAGGCCCACTGTCATTTTTAATCCCTCTGTGGACAGTCCGGGGGCGGGGGGCTCCCGGATGGCAGGCCAGAGGCCAGGAGAGACATGAGTGGGCCACCTCAGGGTGCTGGTCAAGGCTGAAGGCTGGGGTGGCAGCTGCTGGACAGGCAGCGGGGAGCCAGGCCAGGGGCCTGGGTGCCGTGCAGCTGTGCTCAGAGCATCCCGGGGCCGGCCGAGCTCAGGACAGGGAGGCCCTTGCTCTGGAGGAAGCTGGCAGGCTCAGGGTCTGTTGGGGAGTCTGGCTCACCCTGCGCTGCCCCCCAGGTGTACAAAGGCTACGTGGACGACCCTCGGAACACAGACAACGCCTGGATTGAGACGGTGGCCGTCAGTGTCCACTTCCCAGACCAGAGCGACGTGGAGCTGAAGAGGCTGAACTCTGTATGGGGCTCGGGCCACAGGCTCCCAGGATGGGGGGATGCGGGGCCTGTAGGGTGGGGTCTGATGGGCTCCTGGGCCAGGGCCAGAGCTTCTGGGGGCCCTGAGATGTGGCCCTCCAGGAGCCCCCAGGCTTGCACTGGGGGAGGCCAGTTTATACACCTTTATGGGGATACTGTCCCCTGAATTTAGCTCAATCTGACATGTTCCTAATCCAGAATTGGGACCACGAGGTCCCAGGGGACAAACCCAGGCCGTTATCTGCAGGATAGAACCTCCGAACAAGGTGCCTGCTCTGTTCTCACCCGAGGGCTTTCGGGCTCTGCAGCCATTTTCCGAGTTGCGTCCGAAGTGGGTGTTTTTACTCCCTTGTGGTAAAAGCCCAGTGGAAGCCCAGAAATGGGGGTCAGGGCAATGTTTGGGGTGCTGGCGGCAACTCCGGGGTCAGGATGTGCCTTTCCTTGCAGCACCTGCATGCCAGCGACCCCGGGATGTCCGTCCGATGGCAGGTCGTGGACAAGCGCATCTCGCTGTATGCCAACCACAAGGCCATCCTGCAGAAGGTGGCCACTCTGTTCGGGGCCTACTACTGACCCCAGGGCTCACAGGGTCAGTCTGTCCCCAGCCCCTCGGAGATCAGGCTGCAGGGGGCGCAGCTGTGGTCCTCAGGGAGGCCAGGGGCACAGCGTGATGGGGTTTGGGGACCTGCCACCCCTCAGCCAACTGGAGTCCTCCACCGGACGAGTTCGTGACCCGGCGAGGCGCCCTGAGAAGGGAACCAAGGCCGGGGACAGGCTGGCCCCGGTCACACGGCATCTCCTCAGGATTGTGGTGGCCACAGGGACCCCGCCAGCCATCACTGCCTCTCCTGAGCCGCAGGCAGCCAGTTGAGGGGCTGGAGCCTCCTGACAACCTTGGCCTTTGGCCAGAGTCGAGTCTCCCCTGGGAACGCTGTCATGACGGGCACGTCCCCCACCGGAGGTACATCGGCCCAAGGCCTGTGTCCCCTGGAGCGTTGGGGTTCCCATGTGGCCTCCTCCTCAGGCCCATGCCTCCAAGATGGCCTCCACTGTGGCCTGACTCAGACCCTCGCCTGGCCTGGGGCGGGCCCTGTGGGAACCCCAGTTTACAGCCCGGGCCACCGTCAGGGCTGAGCAGAGGCAGGAGGCCCGTGAGTGCAGGCCTTCTCCAGAGACGCAGAGGGCCCCTGCCTGTGCAGAGCCTGGGACCCAGCTCTCCTGCACACACGCTCCCTCCGTCCCTCCCTGTGAGCCCAGGGAGCGTGGGCGTGGATGGGGGCACCCCGTTTAGTGTCAGCGAGTCACACACCATCAGCATAAGCCATCAGGAGCATCAGGACCAGGAAGGTTGTCAAACCCGACGTTAAGTCCGCTGCCCCATGCCACCCGGCCGCCCCATGCCACCCGGCCCGCTCTTCTGTGCCTCCTGCAAATAAAGTTCCAGAGGTGCAGTGGTCAGGAGTGTGTCTGGGCCACTGAAACCTCTACCAACCCACGGCCAAGCTTCCCGTGGCCCGAGGGCCTCTCCTGTGGTCGTCTCCCCGTGTTTGTGGGCATGTGTGAGTGTGGATGTGTGAGTGTATGTGTGTGTGTGTGGTTGTGTTTGTGTGAGTGTATATTTGTGTGTGTGTGTAGATGTGTGTGTCTGTGTGTTTGTGTATAGATGTGGATGTGTGTGTGTCTGAGTGTGAGTGTATATGTGTGAGTATATGTGCGTGTACATGTATAGATGTGGATGTGTGTTTGAGTATATGTGTATATGTATGTGTGAGTGTATGAGTGTGTGTGAGTGTGTGTATGTGCATGTGTGAGAGTATGTGTGAATATATATACGTATACATGTATAGATGTGGATGTGTGTTTGTGTGTATGTGTGTATGTGTGTGTGTGTGAGTGTATGTATGTATGTGTGTGTGTGTGTGAGTGTATGAGTGTGTGTGAGTGTGTGCAGGGACAGCCAGCAGAGGGGACAGGCCTGGACACCCCGGGAGCAGTACTAGAGGAGGTGAAGGCAACCCTCTGCTCTGCAGGGAAACTCAGCAGCCAGGACAGGGGGCAGTGGTTCTGAAGGGACCTGGGGGGAGGTCCGGGGACTGTGCAGGCGGGGAGACACTGCTCAGGCCTTGTACTCTTGGGAAGCCTGGAAGGGGAACCATTGCCAGCCTAATTTTAGGGTTTCCAGTCTGGATTTTCAAGAGCAGGCAGAGAGAACCAGGAATTCTGGAAGATCCAGGAATTCAGAGAGATCTAGGAATTCTCTGAATGTAGTGGGAGATCAGTGTGGCCAAAGCTGCTGGGGACAATTTTGCCAAAGGCAATCCCCCCACGAAGGTTCTGGGCCAGCGCGGGGTCCCTGACCCTGGCTTTTTGCTTCCCATGCAACGAGTGGGTTCTCGGCCAGCTGCCCTTGTCCCGCCTCTGAGTTGGCTGCTCCAGCCCTGCCTGGGAGCTGGCTGACCTCACGGTGCCCAGAAGGCCTGGGCTTCTGTCTGAGGGTCCCCATGGGCAGGTGGGGACAGTGTGGAGGCTGGGCAGCAGAGAGCTGAGCCAGGCACAGTGGAAGGGCAGGGAGGGGGAGCAGCCAGCACACCCCTGGACACTGGCCGTGGCCCAAGCGAGGGCCCTCCCAGGCCACTGTTGGGTCTCTGTGTGGGGAGGGCAGGGTCTGGGCCTCCCCGGATGTTTTGTTCATCTGCCTGATTCATCCGGCCCTGGTGATGCCGCGCGCTCGGCTCCTCACTCCTCCCCAGAGAGAAGCACTCAGACCTCACCCTGCAAAACAGCCTCCCTGACGGGGAGGCAATTAACCAGCTGCAGAGCTGCATTCGCTCCCTGGGGCCACGAAGCCGGATTCCGGGTGGATAAATAAGCCAGATAACCAGCCCGGAGTCCAATTACAGTAAGGAGGGTGGCCTGGTGGGCAGAGCACGTGGCCAGGATGGCATCGGAAGGTCGCTGGTGTGTTTGGGAACACTGACTCATGGCCTGGAACGGACAGTGAGCTAGGCTCTCACAGGGCCTGCAGCCTGGGTCTGGCCGGCAGCCAGAGCCTCCGGTGGGCCCCTGACATCATCACTAGCCAGGGAGCCACAGAACCAAGGGCCGGGAGACAGCTCAACACAGCCTTACTCGGGCGCCTGGAACTGACAGATCCATCCACCCGTCCGTGTACGTCATTCCCACGTGGGCTCCCCTGTGAGCGGCACACCTGCTCCGCACGTTAGTCAGGAGCACGTATTCGTCACTGCACACATTATGAATGTGGTCCGCTTGATGGATTTTTTTATGTTAACAAGCAGCACCCAGATCAAATACATAACACCCGCCCCAGGACCCCCCTCCATCCCCATCCCCATCCCCATCCTCATCCTCATCCCCATCCCCATCCCCACCCTCATCCCCATCCCCACCCCCACCCTCATCCCCATCCTCACCCCCACCCCCACCCTCAACCCCATCCCCATCCCATCCCCATCCCCACCCCATCCCCACCCCATCCCCTCCCCATCCCCACCCCCACCCTCATCCCCATCCCCACCCCCACCCCCATCTCCACCCCTACCCCATCCCCACCCCCACCCTCATCCCCATCCCTACCTCCACCCTCATCCCTATCCCCACCCCCACCCTCATCTCCACCCTCATCCCTATCCCCATCCCCCCCCCCCCCCAATCCCCATCCCCAATCCCATCCCAAGTTCCACCACCCCGGAGTGTTACCTGCTCTTGAACTTCCCATAAACAGTTACCTGCTCTTGAACTTCCCGGACACTCAGTGTGAGCTCTGAGTGTCCGGCCCCTCCCACTCACCGGCATCCATACTGCACTTCTCTTGGTGGTCACCATATACTTTGTTTACTTTAAATATTAAAAATGTTCCATAATTTGCCAGAAAATAACATACCAGCAGCTTCCTGGCTGACAGTATTTTAATCTCTGAAAGGCGGTTGGCTGTGGAAGGCAGAAATAATGTCTTGTGGGGTTCCTGCACATGTGGACGTAAACCGTACGGCCACAGCACAGCCCCAAGGGGTACGCACAGCTGCAGGGCTCTCACTGGTGGAGTGGCCCAGGGTGGCCTGGCGAAGGACTGTGATGCTGGACGCTATCCCAAAAGCAGGAAACGACACAGCGACCGTTACAGACAGGAGACAACTAAGGAGAGAAAATGGACTAAAAAATACTCAATCCAAGGGAAGTCAGGAAAAGAGGACAAGGGATCCAGGGGCAGAAAGAGAGGCAGACAGACTGGAGCCCACCTGCCCCAATTATCCCTTCAAATGAGCTTTGAAGCAGGACATTGTCAATGGGGAAGCACTATACCCGGAACGACCGGCCTTCGCCAGTGTCGCTCGTTTTTCCACGAATGTCCTTTTCTGTTCCAGGGCCCACGCTGCATTTAGCTATTTCTCCTTCGTCTTTTCCGATCCGTAACGGTGACTCAGGCCTTTCTTCTCTCTTACGACCGCTTCCTTCGTTTTTGAAGCGTACTGATCAGTCCCTTTGTAGCCGTCTTTCAGTGTGTGTCTGGAGTGCTCTCACGATTGCAGATTGTGCGTCTGGGGCAAGAACACCACAAAAGCGATGCTGAGTCTTTCTCAGTCCATCGCATCAAGAGGCTACATGATGGCTGTCCATCTTATTACTGATGATTTAACCTTGGTCACAGAGTAAGGTGGTTTCTGCTGGGTTTCTCCACTGTAAGGTTATGATTCTCACCTTTGTAGTTAACAAACATATTAAAAAAAATACTTGAATGCTATGGAAATCCCGAAGGAAACTAAAAGCACAAGGATGGGAAAAGGTAGCCCATACTAACCTAATGAAAAGACAGCTGGGGTGGCTGTTAGTGTCAGAGCGGAGTTCAGGACAAAGAACCTGGGGATAAGAAGGGCCATTTCACAATGACAAGGTGACCATTTAATCAAGAGGACATGATCTGAATATAGGCTTTCAAAATGCATAAAGCAAAAAAAAAACAGAACTGTAAGGAGAAAGAGATAAATCTACAATCAGTCAGAGACTGCAACACCCCGTTCTCAGTAATTAATAGAGCAAGTGGACAGAAAGTCATAATATAGAACAGTTGAGTATCATACCATCAGCAGACTTGACCTCATCAACATTCCACTGAGCAACAATAGAACTCACATTTAAGTGCACACAGAACAATGATTAACACAGGCCATATTCTGGACCATAAAATCAGTCTCAACAAATGTAAAAGGGTCCAAAACATACAGAGTATGTTCTCTGACAGCAATAGATTTAAATTAATAAGTAAAAAAAACAGAAAAATCTCTGGAAAATACCCACATGTCTGAAAATAAAATAACACACTTCTAAATCCATGGATCACAAAAAAATCAAAAGGCAAATTAAAAAATATTTTTAACCCAATGAATATGAAAATACAACAATATCATCCTAGCTGGTTTGGCTCAGTGAATAGAGTGTTGGCCTGCAGACTGAAGGGTCCTGGGTTCGATTCCAGCCAAGGGCACATGCCCGGGTTGCGGGCTCGATCCCCAGTGGGGAGCGTGCAGGAGGCAGCCAGTCAATGATTCTCTCTCATCATTGATGTTTCTATCTCTCCCTCTCCCTTCCTCTCTGAAATCAATAAAAGAAATATATTTTTTTAAAAAGGAAATACAACATATCAAAATTTCGGGGGTGCATCAAAAACAGGACTTTGAGGGAAATTTATAGCCTGTACTAAAGAAGAAGGCCTCAAATTAGTGACCTAGCTTCCACCTTAAGAAACCAGAAAAAGAAGAGAAACTTAAACCCAATGTAAGCAAAAGAAAGCATACAGATCACAGTGGAAGTCAATAAAAAAGGGAAAACAATAGAGCAACCAGTGAAACAAAAAACTGGTTCTTTGGGAATATCCATAAAACTGACAAATTTCTCTCCTGACTGATGAGTAAGAGAAAAAAGCGAAGACACAAGTGACCAATATCAGGACTGAGAAAGGTGACATCGCTTTACATTGAAAGATTAATAACAGAATATTATGAACAACTTTATGCTGATAAATTCAACAACTTAGATAAATGGACAATTCCTTAAGAAATACAAACTATCAACATTCAATCAAGGAAAAAATAACCTCAGAAATTCCATCTCTACTAAATAGTTTAACAACATATAAAATGATACTACACCATGTGAATTTGAGTTAGGCAAAGATTTCTTGTGATTTATCCCAAGGATACAAGGTTGACTTGACACTTGAAAATCAATCACTATAATCCATAATATTAACAGAATAAAAAAAAAAAGATTTTCAATAAATGCAGAAAACATTTCACAAAGTCCAACAAGCATTTCTGATAGAAACTCTCAGCAAACTAGTAGTAGAAGGACACTTCCTCACATGGACAAGGATAGCTACAAGAAACTTGCAGCCAACATTGTTTTTAATGGTGAAAGACTGAATGCTCTCCCCCTGATATCAGGAACAAGGAGATCTCCTCTTGCTCCTGGTCAGTACTAAACTAGAGTCTCATGCCAGTGCAATTGGGCATGAAAAGGAATTTAAAACACATCCAAACTGGAGAGAAAGAAGTCATAATCTTTTTATTTACAGAGAAGATGATTGCATATGTAGAAAATCCTGAAGTGTTTATTTAAAAGTTACTAGAACTAATAAACGCGTTTAGCGAAGATCAGAATACAAAAATCCATTTTGTTTCTACACATTAGTAATTAAAAACCAGAAATTGAAACAAAAATGCCATTAACAATAAATAATCAGAGATAAATCTGACAAAAGATGTGCAAGATCTGTAACCAGAAACTATAAAACCCAGATGAAAGAAACAAAGGAAGCTCTAAATAAATGAAAGGATATACCATGTTCATGGATTGGAGACTCAATATTGTCAATATGTTAATTCTCTCACACTGACCTATAGAGTCAACGCAATCCCCAACAAAATCCTATTAGGCTTTTTTAGTAGAAGTTGGGAAGATGAGGAAATACATCTTGGATGACCAAAAAACGTTATGAAAGAACAAAGTTGGAAAATTTATACTTCCTGATTTCAAGAATTATTATAAAGATCCAGCTATGAAGACAGCTTGGAACATTTGCATAAAAATAGGCAAATAGACCAAATGAACACAGAGCATACAGAAATAGACTCATACAGATATGGATCACTGATTTTCAACAAAAGTGCAAAAGTAATTCAGTAGAGAAATAATAATTTTTCAACAAACAGTTCTGGAACACTGAATATCCATATGCACACAAAAAAATAAACTTGGACTCATATTTCACACCAGGTATCAAAATTAATTCAAGTTGGATATTAAAACCAAAGGCAAAACTTACACTATAAAAATCCTTGTGACTTTGAGTTAGGCAAAGATTTCTTACATATGACACAAAAAGCACCATCCATATAAGAAAAATTGATAAATTGGACTTCATAAAAATTAAAAACTTCTCTTTGAAAAGCTTTTAAGAGAATGAAAAGACAATCCACAGACTCACAGAAAATATTTACAAATCACATATCTGATAAAGGACTTGTATCCAGAATATATAAAGAATTCTCAAAACTCAAAATAAGAAAACAACTCATTTAGAGGTGGGCAAAAGATCTGAACAGAGCACTTCCCTAAAGAAGATAGATGGCAAATAAACAGATGAAAAGATGCTCACCATCATTAGTCACTGGGGAAATATAAATTCAAACCACAATGAGATTCCACTACACACCTAGTAGAGTGTCTAAAATTAAGAAGGCTGACATGCCAAGTGCTGGTGAGGGTGTGAGCGCACACTATGGGCAGGAATGTAAACTAGTACAATGATCCTGTCAGTTTCTTTCAAATTAAACTTACAGCTACAGGTGACCCAGCCATTCCACTCCTACTAGATATTTACCCAAGAGAAACAACGGTTGGACATAATGTTTGTATCACTTTATTTGTAATAGGCAACGAATGGAAACAACCCAAATGTCCAGGAACAGGCAAACAGATATGTAAACTGGAACATTCATAGGATGAATGACTAATCAGCCCTAAAAGGAATAACTTGATAAACACATAATCATGCTGAGTGAAGGAAACTAGACCAAAAAAGCACAAACCTGTGATTCCATTTACATAAATTTTAAGAAATGCCAACTTCATCTACACAGTGACAGGCAGATCAGTGCTTGCCTGGGATGGGGGTAAGGAACTGGAGCATGGACTGCGTGGATTATGGTGATGGTTTCCTGAGTGTATACAAATGTCAAAACTTACCAAATTTAGATATGTGGTTTCTTGTATATCAACCAGACCACAATAAAGCTGCTTTTAAATGTCCCCGCTTACACTTTCCCTATCCTTCTCCAGGCCCACGTGCACGGTCCTAACACACAGAAGGTGGGGGTGGAGTGAGAGTCCTGGGCAGGAGGGGACTCAGGTGGGAGGAGTCCTCACCCCACTACCCAGCTTCTGGGGCCAAGAGGGTCTCACCGCAAGAGGGTCTCACCGCAAGGGCTTCGCGCAGATCCGAGGGTCTTCAGGCCCCTTGCTTGCAGGTGTCAGCGCCAAGAGGGGATTCGCGCCCCCTCCACCCCACCGCGCGCAGCTGGGTGGACCCAGGAGGGGCGGGGCTCTGTGTGCTCACGGACCCGCCCAGCCCTTAGGCCCCGCCCACAGTTCCTGAGACACACCCACTCAAAAGAGCCACCCAGCCCCGCCCCACGCTTTCCCACAGGCTACGCCCAAGGCCCTGCCTCATCTGGACCTCTAGTCCCGCCCCTAGGCTCCGCCCTCGACTCAGGCTCCCGCGTCGTCCTGGCCCCGCCCTGCCCCGCCTCGCCGAGGCCCCGCCCCCAGACCCCGCCCGCCAAGTGCAGGCAGAGCCCAGACAGCCCTGGGTGCCGGCCTCGGGGTCCCCGCCGCGCCAGGGTGTGGCGCCGGGTCGGGCTCTGAGCCACGGAGATCCTCGCTCAGAGCAGCCTCCGTTCGCGGCCGCGCAGGTAAAGCCCCCGCCCCTCCCGGGAGTGTGGACACCGCGTCCCTGTCTATTACCTGCCCGTGGTTCCCAGAGTCCTGGGGGTCCCGAGGGTCCTGGGGATCCCGGGGGTCCCGGGGTCCCGGGGTCCCGGGGTCCCGGGGTCCGAGCCCCTCCAGCCCAGGCCCCGCGCGGCCCCGCCACTCCACGCCCCAGCGCAGCGCGCGCCCAGGGCTGGCTTTTCTCTTTTCTCCTTTTCCTTCCTTCCCAAGCATAATAGAAATAAAAGGCGCCCACCCCAGGGCAGGGGCCGGGTGGCTGTTCCTGCTAGGGCTGGCAGAGAAGAGCTTTATTTATTATTATAATTTTTAAGGCTTGTCAAAATTAGCAAAGTGCTAAGCTTCTGCAGCAGCCTGGCCGGGAGTGATGAACCGCTGGTTCCCCGTGGTTGTGGGTTGGTTCAGGCTCTGCATTCAGTCTTCCCGATTCCCACCCTGAGGGGCTGGGAGGGGGTGGACCCCAGGCTGCCATCACCCAGTGTTGTCCAGGCCCCTGGTTCCTGGGTGTCTAGAGGGTGTGTCCAGCTTAGGTGGCAGGGTTGTCCCACCGTGTTGATGGGTGCCTCCCCCCCAACCAGGGGTCAGTAGAACCTTCTCTTGCTCTTCTGGTGGCATTGGGAGTCCCCAGAAATAAGTTATAGAGACCCCCCCCCCACACTGGTCAGAGGCTTCAATTTGCCTGTGGTATCTCCTCAAAGTCAAGGTGTGCCTGGGTGCCAGCTGAACCCCGTGGACAATGCCGATTGCTCCTCTGTTTTAGAACAAAAAGAAAACACGTTTTCCTGGCAGGCGAGGACAAGAGTTTATGTCCGTATCGGAAGCAGCGTCCAGGAAAGTGGGGAAGGATGTAGGCCCACAGCCCTGGGCCAGAGGAGCGTGCGGTCTGCCCCCAGGTGCGGTCAGGATGGGCCCCATGGGCAAGCAGAGCCTCTCGTCCATGCCAGCCCCCATGGGAGGGTCTTGCCTCCTCCTCCTCTTCTGCCTTCGCCTGGGCACCTCCTGCCCACAGAGCTGCCAGTGCCCCGACCACGATGGGGCCGTGGCCGTCCACTGTAGTGCGAGCGGCCTGCAGGAGATCCCCAAGGACATCCCCGCCAATGCCGTGTTCCTGAAGCTCGACGCCAACAAGATCGCCCGCGTCCCCAACGGAGCCTTCCAGCACCTGAGCCAGCTGAGAGAGCTGGACCTGTCCCAGAACGCCATCGAGACCATTGGCCCCGCTGCCTTCTCGGGCCTGGCGGGGGGCCTGCGGCTGCTGGACCTGTCTCACAATCGCATCCGCAGGATTCCCAAGGACGCCCTGGGCAAGCTCAGCGCCAAGATCCGCCTGTCCCACAACCCCCTGCACTGTGAGTGTGCCCTGCAGGAGGCCCTGTGGGAGCTGAAGCTGGACCCCGACTCGGTGGACGAGATCGCCTGCCACACCTCCGTGCAGGAGGAGTACGTGGGGAAGCCGCTGATCCAGGCCCTGGATGCCGGTGTCAGCTTCTGCAGCACCCACCACAAGACCACCGACGTGGCCATGCTGGTCACCATGTTCGGCTGGTTCGCCATGGTGATCACCTACGTCGTGTACTATGTGCGTCAGAACCAGGAAGATGCCAGGAGACACCTGGAGTACCTGAAATCCCTGCCCAGCACCCCGGTGTCCAAGGACCCCCTCAGCCCTGCATCCTAGTGCCCGCTGAGTGCCATCACTCTGTCGTCCTGGCAGGTGGTGACTGACGCACGCTCCTGGTGTTCCCCCGGCCAGGTGGTAGTCACAGCTACTTCTGTGCAGTGCACACTGACCAAACACTTCCTCGAACTGCACTGAGTCACCGCAGCGCCCTTCGAGCCAGGTAATGCTCCCATCAGACCCGCTGACAGAGGAAGAAACGAAAGCTTAGAGGACGGACTGATTTGCCCATGATGACACAGTCAGGAAACGATCCAGTCGGGACTTAAAACCAGGCTGCCTCCAAGACGTCCCTTCCACTTGCAAGCCTCTCCCGTGTGGCGCCCGTGGGAGTGAACTCAGTCAGAGAAGGAAGGGCTTGTGTTCATGACTACGAATATCCCCGGTGGAGTTTGGGGTGCAGATTCACCTGTCAAAGGCACAGGTGACCCTACACTGCACGACGGACTCGCCTCTGCTCCCCTAGTATTTCCTGAACACATTGGACCACAGAATCTGCCCAGAGCCAGACAGGAGAGGCCAGGTTTTCTAGAGGGAAGGGAGTGAGCAACCGTGTTTATTCTCAGAATGATTGTGAGGAATAACACGTGGACCCAAATTTCAATCCGGTGAGAGGGGGGAAAACCCAAAACCTGAAACCAAAACACCACAGAGAGGAACCTGAGGGCAAGCTCGGCCTGCCTGAGTCCCACCACGGTCTGCCTGGCTTGTGGGAAGGCCGGTCATCGCTGGTCGCCGCCGTGCCTTGCTTTTCTACTCACCAACACCTACAGCAGCTCCTTTCAAAGGACAGGACTGATGAGTGATGTTTCAAGGCCAATCAACGGGACTCCTCCTTTTCTCCAACAACAAGTTCTTCTCTCTCTCTCTCTCTCTCTCTCTCTCTCTCTCTCTCTCTCTCTCTCTCTCTCCTCCCCTCTCTCTCTCCGCCTTTGCTGCCAGGACTCTCAGAGCACATTGAGTGCTCGATTTTCTTATATAGCTACACGTCCAGGGTAGACGTTGCCTCCACCTGTATGACTCTGATTCATCTTCCCATTTTTAGGTTACTGTCTTTTGATGAGTATTTATATTTTACACTATTTTGAATATTTTTTTGGGGGGGAAGCAAATAGGGATAAATCGCTGTGAACTGAAGGTATGAAGGACAGAAGCCTCATCAAGCAGAAGCTCAGAAGGGATGAACGATGGCGGATGGTTGGTACTTGGAAAGTTCCGAGTGACTTGACGTGGGCAATGAATGTGGGGTCGCATTTACACTCTGATCCGGAGACCCAGCCGCTGTACCAGAGACCCGAAAGGCTCGTCCGAACACGACTGTGACTTCTCAGTCATGGTGTATTAACAAGGACCCGCCAAGAGGTTCCAGATACCATCCCACACCCTAAGGCGCTGCGCCTGTGTTCATGGGGGCTGGGTGGGGGGTGCACAGCACGTGCAGGGTAAAGAGAGAGGCCAGAGTGGGCGTGGGGGGCAGGGCTCACTTGGCCATCAATTCCCACCTGCTGCTCCACAGGCCGCCAGCCCACAGCCCTGCCCACCTTTCCAGTGACAACTAAAACCAAGAAGTCTGTCCACGTGTGTGACAAAGGCTGTGACCAGCAGGACATAGCCTCCTTGGGTGATCTGGGACCCCTTCCCCACCCATCCCATGTGCACTGGTGGGGACAGGGGTCCCACTCCACAAGAAGCTCACCTCCTGTGAGCCTCCCTGATGGATGTGACCCCTGCGTCAGGGGAAGAGAACAGCACAGGCCCAGGGGTAGAGGGGAGTGTCAGGGTCCTGCCAAGGCCTCTCATGTCCTGTGGGTGCCAACAGCCTTAGCACTTTGGGGGGCCCCTCCTTGCTGCTAGGGACTCCATTTTCTCTTACCCCCCAAATCAGCCAGCGCCTGGGTGCCACCACACGTGGCTCTTCCGGGGGTGCATGGAGAGTAGGTGAGCTTTCCCCCTCCCACCCCTTTGCTGGCCCTCAGCCCAAGGCCACCTTCCCTTGGGTGGACCCTGTGGGGGCGGGGAGGTGGGCAAGGACCTAGAGCACTCAAGGGCCCTCTCCCTCGCATCAAGAGCCGTCAGGGGCTGCCCACCTCCAGCCTTTTGGGGCTCCTCGCCCCTCATGGAGGCTCCCAGGGGAGGACACCTCCCTCCAGGAAGAGCCCCAGGACCTCAACTCCAAGACCCCCAGCTCTTTCCTGCTCATGGAGCTCCCAGCCCTGGTGCCTGAGAACTGTTACAGGGCACAGCCCTCTCCTCTCCTCTTTTCTCCTCCTCTTCCCCTCCTCCTTCCTCTCCCTCAAGGAACCCCTTAGATTGATGCCCTGCCTGCACCCCCACATTCTTTGCTGCCATATTGAGTATGGGCCCTTGGGTGCCCTCTGGGCCCTTGAGCTGACGCAGCCTTCCCCACCCCCCCACACCACTGGGTCCAGTGTTTGACCCCATCTTACATCTGTAGAGGCCGGGGTCAGGCTGGCCCCGTCCAGGGCATCAGTGTTGACAATGGTGGTGACATGGCAAAAGGGGTGCCTCCACCGGCCCATTTCAGTTGAAGGGCAGTGAGGTCAGAGTGGCCCCTGGCTCTCTTTGCCATCCAGGCAACAGGCCCTTCACAGGGCCTGGGGGTCCAGGCCATACAACTTGGGGGTTCCTCATGGGGTAGAGGGGTGTAGTGAGCAGAGGCCCCTGGGCACCCGCATGGGCGCTGGGCACCGGCCCTGCCTGCTGACCGGCTCTCCTGCACTGCGCTGCCAGGCTCCCTGCAGCGGGTCCTCAACAGAAGCGTTTGCAGGGACTTTGATCCTGGACTGAGTTACCTGGGGGAGGCAGGGCTGCTGGCACAGGCCGTGGGAGGTGGACTGTTCTGGACTTGAGGCAGTTCCCGGCCATGGCAGCAGCCTGGAGTGGGGCCAGGAGTCCTCTTCCTGGAAGTTCCGTCTAAAGTCTGATTCCACCGTCCTCCCCACTCCTTGAGCCCTCAATAAACCTCCTTGTGCTTAAATTGGCCGGAGTGGATTCTGTTGTCTGCTCCTCGCGGCCCCCACGCCCCCACCCAGACCTCTCCTGCAGACCTGCCTTCACTGCAGACCTGGCCGGGCAGCGGAGCCAGACCTGCGAGCCCATGGCATGAGGGGCTGGGTCACGGGGTGAGGCCAAACGCACACCCTGTGGGACACAGCAGGGAGGTCAGCAGCCGCTCTCAGACCTCAGGGTGGCCCCAGGCCGGCCGTCCACTGGGAAGGGGGCAGCAGCCGTGAAGTCCCTGGACAGCACATCTGGGGCTGGGCTAACTCATAAGGGGCCTCGGCTAACGCTCACAGTGGCCTGGCACGGTAGAGAATATTTCCATTTTCAATCTGAGGTTGTGAGGACTGGAGGGGGAGTGACGAGTCAGGAGGCTGTTTGGGGCAGAGCTGGCCTGGAATCCGCTCTCTGACGTCTGGGCCTGGAAGTTCTCACTCAGGAAACACGAGCCTTGGAGTATCATCCACACAAGGAGGTGAGCCCTCGGTTCAGCCTCAGACCGAGGAGGGGCCAGTGCGGGAGGCAGGGCAGCCAGATTCACAGTCCAGTCCGGGATGCTGCATCTGAGCCCCTGGGTTGCTGCATCTGTAACCATGGCAACACTGGCAGGAAAGGGAGTGGACCTGGGTTGGCTATCAGGCCCCACTACCAGGCGCAGCTGACAATGCTGGCCTGCTTTCTGTGCAAAGAGAGGTGGAGAGAGCATCCCCGAGTGACAAGCCTCGGGCTGACCTTCCTGCCAGCTCAGCTGCTCTTGGAGAGGAGGAAGGGCCACAGAGGCAGCGGAGGAGAAACCAGGGAGTAGGTGGAGAGTGGCCACCCAGCTGGAAAGCTGGTTCCGGGGGCCATGTTAACAGCTGGCTCTTATGACTGGGGAAACTGAGGCACCGAAAGGTGAGATGATTTGTCCAAGGTCCCAGGAGCTGGTGAATGCTGAGCTGGGCTGTACCAGGCTGCCAGGCAGCCGTGGACGGCAGACATACGTCAGCAGCCAGGCAGGAAGTCGGAGCAATTGAGATGAGAAAACCCCAAAGGGAGACCAGTGAGGTTATTTTATTTACGGACGTGGTGACTCTTCTTTCACCCAGTTTGTAATTGTGGCAGGCGAACCCCCAGACAGTCAGGAGACGGAGTCGTCAGCCACTGAAGTCTCTTATCACATGAAGTCACACCCACTCCCGCCTCTTGGCCAGCCTGGGGCAGGGGAACCGATGAGAATGCTTGCTCAGTCCTGCCGCCCTCCTCCCTTCACCCCTGCCCACCGCACACACTCAGACCTCCGGAAGGTCAGTGATGAGGGCCTGGCGGCGTCTCTGAGCAGCGGTCACCTCTGCACTAGACTTCCCCGAGGGGGCCACGTGCAGAATGGGCAGCTAGACCAGGCCCTCCAGCACAGCTCTTAGGTGCTGCCCTGTCAGACCCCACCAGGGCGTCCTCCCTATCCACTGGGTGAGCTGGAAGTGCCCCCCTTTGGCACCTGCTGTCCTGCTCCTGAGAGCCCTCAGCACCCCCACTGTCTCTGGCTCAGCCCTCAGCACCCCCACCTCTCTGCTCCCACTTCTGGACACCAGGGCCGGGTCCTGCCGTCTCTCTGTGGGAGATCTCGGAATTAGTGGTGTTGACCAGAGGGTCGCCCTGCGGGTGGTCAGCTGGACTCCGCCCCCACCAGGCTCCCGGGTGCTTTGTGGTCTCTCCGTAGCCCCTGCAGAAGTCACTGGACCAAGGGGTCAGAATGGTCGCCAAGCTTCCTGTCCTTGCCCTGAGCTGAGAAGTCATCTTCAAAAATCAGTCTGTTGGTCTGGACGTCACAACCATGAGGCCACCAAGACTGCGGTTTTCCCTTAGGCATTCTATTGTCACGAACCAAGAGGAAGTGTCTGGCTCCGTTTTAACGGTTGAGCAGCCCCCGTGAAGGACCCAGGCAGGTCCTGGTCACCGCGGCCGCTGGCCCAGGGGTGCCTGCTGTTGTGACACTCATAAGGGGCCTTGACTGTGGCTGGAACTCGTCAGAACTTAAGTCTGTTTTCATCGCTGGGATGTCCTCCGTTGAGAATGTCTGCTCACGCCCTGGGTCCCGTATGGGCCTTGGTTCCCGTGTTTGTTAGAGCTCCTCAGACCCTGAGGACTGACGGAATGAATCAAGCCCTGGGTGTGCCGATAGCATCACCCATCTGTGCTGGCTTCTCACCTCCACTTACCAACGTTTTAACATAACAGTATATGCTCAACAGATATGCAACCATCTCTCTGTCATTTCCATCTTCCCTTTCATTTTCTTCCATTGTCTTACCTTTAGAAAGGTAAAACATTTCCTCCAAATAGCGGGGAAATCTAGTCTAGAACCTTTTGCTTTCCAATATCTGTAACTTTAACTTTACCAGGTTATGCCAATACCAGGTTGACTTGTTTAATTTTAGTACAATTTAATACCTGGAGGCCAAGCTTTCCCTCATTTTTTCAAAGTTTTTATTTTATTTTATTCTGCCTGTGAATTCTTGGAATGCTCCGTAGATCACTTCATTAATTAACAAGGCAAGCTTTGGCCCTAGCTGGTTTGGCTCAGTGGATAGAGCGTCGGGCCTGCGGACTGAAGGGTCTCGGGTTCGTTTCCGGGCAAGGGCATATGCCTGGGTTGCAGGCTCAGTCCCCAGTAGGGGGATGTGCAGGAGGCAGGTGATCAATGATTCTCTCTCATCATTGATGCTTCTATCTCTCTCCCTCACCCTTCCTCTCTGAAATCAATTAAAAAAAAACATTTTTAAAAAAGGGCAAGCTTTGGGATTTTGATTGGCATTGTATGTGTGTGCATGTGTGGGATATGTGTGTGTGTGTGTGTGCATAGGTGGGATGTGCGTGCATGTGTGTGTGTGTGTGTGTGTGTGTGTGTGTGCGCGGTGGAGGGCAGGGGATGGGTGTTGGCAAAGTTAATGGGCGCTACAGCAACCCTGACACCAGGAGTGATGGCCACGGTGAAAACAAGACAAGTTTGTCAGCAGCCCTCCACTTCCCAACCTGGCAAACGGTGAGACAGAAACGCCCGGTCTTGGCAGGACCAATGGAACAGGGGCTACTCTGCACATCTGGCCGTCCTTGGCCTTGTTCGGGGTTCAGGAGGAGCCCTGGAAGTCAGAAGCAGATGCAAAAATTGCTGTGGAAAATATTTCTCCAGAAATCACGACCTCGAAGAAGTAACTCCAAATAAAAATACAATTTGTGCTAAGATGTTCTTAAAGGGTTTGTTATTTATCACAGAGAAGACTGTTGAGAAGAATCCCCGTGGATTTACAAAGGTGCCCAGCTCAGCGGAGTGGGGACTATTGCACAGGAAACACAACATGCTTGTCAAAAAGACAAGAATGTAGCTCGTCAAACCATATGCAAATTCACGTGCAACCGCAGGCTGCCCTGCGAGCCATTTATCAGCTGGACAAAACCCAGAACGCCTTACCTGAAAAGATGTAAATATTTCAATGTTCTCTGCATTTCCCTTCTCCTGTTTGCATTCATAATTTAAACAAGTCTTGATTTGTGGTTTTTGTTTCCACACAGTAGAAGAGATTGAATATTGTGCCAAGGCGAGGTGGCACCGTTCGCTTGCTGAGGAAGTCCTCGGCAGGGACATGATGGCTCCCCGTGTGCACTGCTGTGCTGGCGACCCGTGTGTCTGCCTCCTTCCTCTCTGGGCGCCAGTCCTCCCCCACCCCCCCCTGTCCCCGTGGTGAGCCAGACCATGGAGTGACACCCTCAGGGCAGAGAGAAAACTGGGCGTCTGGGTTACCCCAGAGAGAGAGAAGCTGTGAAGGGGGGGTGCTTGGAGGTCATGGGCAGTGCCCAGTTTGCCCCTCCCACAGGGGTAAACTGAGGCTCAGGGATTGGGAAGTGGCAGGTGAGAGGGACTAAACACCCTGGGGCCCTGGCTGCCCAGGGCAGGGATACTGCCAGGCCTAAGGGACAGTGACAGCAGAGATGTGGGGTCTAGCAGGGACATGGGGGCGGCTGCCGTGGGGCCTGACTTGGCGTGAAGGGCACATCTTCTTTCTCCAAAATAATGAGTAATGGGTGTGTACAGAGGTGGGAGTGGGGGGAAGGTCCACGCCTGTGGGATTGCCCAGGGGGTGCAGGAGCCTGAGACTTCTCTCTCACAGGTCCCCTGGCCTGGCCCAGACCTCTCCCCGCCCCCACCCCTGCCCTTTGCTGTTCTCCTTGAGGAGGGAACATCCTTGTCTGGGGTCAGCCCCACCTTCCCCAAGGCATGAAGGAGGCTCTAGAAAAATCTCAGCCTTTAGAAATCAGAAGGGCCCTGCTCAGGGTCTGGAAACCCCAGATCTGATTGGACTGAGGAGGAGCAGGCTCAGTGTGGGCCTCCTCCCTGGGCGGTGGGGCACCCGCCCTGTCCTCGTGGGGAACTGACCACGGGGAGCCAGGGCTCCGGGGGCCGGAGCCGCCACAGTGCCCTGGCTGTGTGATCTTGGGCAAAAATCACAGTTTTAAGGAGGAAACAGCAGAGCTTCCTGCTGCTCAGCTCCGGCTCCCACATCCCTCCTGCAGCGTCACCTCCCCGAGCAGGTGGCACTGACAGCGGGACAGGCCTGGCCTTGCGACCACCGGTGGTCTGGCTCCATGTGGACTCCAGGGCCTCCCTAGCAAAGCCCCTGGCACGGAGCATTCCCACCCCCCCCACCCCCCCCCAGGCCTGGGTGGTGCCGGCCCCGCCCCTCCGCCCCCTCCAGGTTCCCAGGGTGTCATGTCACCCCAGCAGCATCCCAGGGAGGCAGGAGCCCCCCTGGTGGAGGGTTCGGGGTGTGAAGGCGGAGCAGAGGGAGCACTGGCCCTGAGGGGGCAGCCCCAGGCCATCCTGCACACACAGCTGCAGTGAGGGGCAAACGGAGGCCAGAGGAAGCAGCCCTGTGGAGGAGGGGTGTCCTCCGACCGCACTGGCGACTGGGGACCTGAGGGCGCCTCCGCTTTGGTGGCAGAGCGGAGCCCCAGGACGTGCTCACGGAGAGCCGAGGCCCCCCAGAAACATGCAGACGCAGCCCTGCTCTGTGTAAAGAGAGTCATAAATATATTTCAGTGTAGACAACGTACAATAAATAGCTGTATGAACCTGTAGGGCGGCATCACGCCTGTTCTCCATCTGGGCTCGACAACCAGGGCAGCGTGGCCAGGCCCCAAGTTGACACCGCAGGGAAGGTGACCGGGCTTTGGTGTGTGAGGTAAACAACTGTATGAACTTTCCTGTAAAGCGACATCCCGGCAGGGCCCCGAGGCATGCAGGGCAGCTCTGGTTTCCGGGTGAACGCCCACGAACCACCCGAATCTGTCCGCGATGGGCACCCGGCCAGAGAGGTGACAGACGTCTCCAGTTGGAGGAGGGCCAGGACAGCGAAGCAGCAGCTCTGGAAGCGAGGTGCATCTCCCCAGAGGTTCCAGGGCTTCTAAGGTGGGGTTCCGGGGTGCAGTGAGGTGGGTCCTGATCCCGGGGGGCAGGCCTGTCACCCTGTCCTGAGCTTCAGCACCCGGGAGAGGGGCTCCTTGGCGCTGGAGTAGACGAGGTAGGAGCCGGCCGTGGTGCGGAAGGCCTCCCAGTCCCGGCAGCCGAAGGTCGGGAGGCTGTGCACAGCCACGAAGCCTTCGTAACCCTGCCACCTGTGGGAGAGACACGTCAGCCGCGGACGGGCTGTCTGGGCCGGGCGGCCTGCAGGGCGGGAGAAGCTGCCTGCACGTCCAGGCTGTGCACTCCCCGGGCTCCTGCCCACCCCCCCAAGTGGGCAGCCTGGCCTCCTGTGCTCTTCTCCAGGCCTCCCCCTGCCTCCCCCATGTGCACGGCACGGAGGGGCCCCACGTCCCCGGTGGCACAGCTGCCCACTTATACTCTCAGAGAGCTAGACGCGGAGCCTGCAAAGAGGGAAAGTGAGGCCTGGAAGAAGGAACCTGCCCTGCCCACCACCCTGCAGCTCCTCCTATCCACCCAGACACTGGTCCCAGCCCAGAGTGCCCTTGGGGACTCTGCCACCGGGGCGGGGGGTGGGGAATAGGAGGGGGGGGCAGTGGCAGGGAAGGGTCCTGGAAGTTTCGATGGGTAACTGTAGGGGCTAAGCCCACACCGTCCCCACTCCTGGGGTCACAGTTGACATCGAGGCGCCTGCCCTCAGACACACACACCTGTCACCACATGGGTATGGCGCCCCCGGCACACTGCTCTGCAACTCCCTGCCCCCCAGGTTTGGATCGGGAACCCGGCCCATGGCCTGCTGCTCATGCAGTCAGCGGTGTCTGGGTTTTGCCTTCAAAAGGGATTTACTGACAGGTGGTTCCAACTTTTGTGGGGTGGAGCTCTCACAGTGGGGTGCCGGGTTCAAAGGCATGAGTCGTTTTAATTTTGTTATTTTTCCAGACTACTTTCCAGAAAGGCTGGGCGATCCCTGTCCTGATGGGAAAGGGCCAGGGTTCCACCCCCCCCTCCCCCCACTTCCACGCACCACTCCCAGAAGAATGGAGGGAAGAGAATGTGTCATCCTCCTGCTTTGAGAATAACAACTTCCAATGTTTATTCACATCTTCCATTGTTTTCTTCTGAAAATTCCTGTTCATATATTTTGCCCATTTTTCTGAATTAAAAAATATTTTATTACTTTGTAGGGGTTCCTTTTCTGTCCTAAGTGTGGTAAAGTTTGTCTTTTGATTTTGAATAGGATGTCTTTCTCCATTTATAACTTTTAAAGGTATGTAGTCAGCCAGGTGACCTATTTCCAGCCTTGTTTAAGGAGATCTCCATGTCTTCTTGTATAACTTTGTGGTTATAAAAAAATCATCTTAGCTTTTTCCTAATATTTCTATAGTTTAATTTTTTACATTTAGATGCCTAATCCTCATAAAACTTATTTTTTTCTATATAATATGAAGCAGGAATAGAGCTTTATTTTCTTCTAGATGGACAGAAAATGACATACAAATTATTTTACTAAGTAATGCATCCTTTTTTCATTGAATTGAAATACCACATTTATCACATTAAATGGCCATAATTATTGGCTTTCTTGTGGAGTGTATTACATGCCCCCACAGATTTATTTCTGCAAAAACCCACCTGCTTTCCTTGCACACTGTCAGAGCCTCCTTCACTGTTTTTATTCTTCCCACTGTTCTTGGCCACGTTTGAAAATTTAGTCTTAATACATTTAATTAATTTTAAAATTATGCTGTCATGTTGAACACTCTACAGCAAAAAAAAATTAGAAAGCCCAAAGAAAGTTGATTTTTCTAATAAAACATAGGTGACCAGAATTGCCTCAAGAAGAGACGGAAAACCTGATTACACCAATGACCCCAGGAGACACTGGAAAAAGGGACCTGGCCGGGGGGGGGGGGGGGGGCGCTTTAGAACGGGGTGTAACCTAATCATAAAGGAAATAGCGAAATCCTACTATTGAGACTCTCCCAGGCCAGAGGCGTGGGTGGGAAACGTGGTAACGGGTACCTATGAAGTTAGGCCCCGCCTCAAACTGGGTGAAGGTACAGCCCCAGAAGGAAACCACAGAGCAATTTCATTTCCTATTAAAGATGCAAAACTCGTAAATCATGCCGAAACCATTGGTAGCCACTGGCATGTTAAGTAATTACATAGTATCAAGTGGCACTCGTCCCAGGAATTCGAGGAAACCTCTCACAAGTCATTGCGTCAACAGATTAACCCGGCAGAGCCACGTGGCACATGGAGGCACGCCGGCCCACGGGCCCACGCGGACTCGGGCGCCGGCTCCCGTCCTGCTCAACCCTGTGACCCTGAGCCTGCACTCCCCACGCCCGCCGGCCGCACTGCTGGCCTCACGGTTCTTCTGGACGGTCTAGCGGCTGGGAACACTAGGCAAACAGTGAAAATATGAGCAGGAAAGAGGCCACGTTGCTTGTATTCACAGAGGCAGTGGTGTGTTCCGGACTCCCACGAGTCTCTGCTCCAGAAAACGATCAGAATTGATCGTTCGGTGGTTTGGTCATGTGGCTAGACACAGAAATGGTCACAAAAAGCAGCTGGAAACGGGAATGGAAAACCCACGTGCTGTGCTTACAATACGTGAGCAACAGCCAGAAGTGAACTTAGCAAGGATGGCACGGTGCCCGTGTGAGGACGTGAACTGTTACCGAAGACACGTGACGGGTGGAGAGACCCGCCGGCTTCCTGGGTGGGAACATTGAACAGAATCCTGTGTCTGTGTACTGCACCCGGCCAGACTCAAAGATGTGAGCATCGGCATGACCGCGGTCACCTGGCTGACCCAGGGTGTGACCGGCACTCGGGTGCACGCAGCTCCAGGCGGCCCATGGGCTCCAGGCTGTGACTCACTCTGAGCCTGGTCGCTGGCAGGGAAGGGGAGTCTACCCCAGGTGAAGCAGGTGGGGAGAAGGGTGCGGCCTTCCCAAGCTGTTTACCTGTAAATAATACTGTTTACTGAGAAGGTGTTTCCGTCAAAGGAGTTGGCAACCACCAAGAAGTAATCTTCTCCCACTGAGAAGAACTCCCAATCCAGAGCGCTGCGGGAGCAAGGGACAGCGTTAGGGGCCAACGTTAGGGGACAGGCACTAGGGGCCAACGTTAGGGGACAGCATTAGGGGCCAACGTTAGGGGACAGCATTAGGGGGCCAGCATAGGGGGCCAATGTTAGGGGAGAGCATTAGGGGCCAACGTTAGGGGACAGCATTAGGGGACAGCACTAGGGGCCAACGTTAGGGGACAGCACTAGGGGCCAACGTTAGGGCACAGCATTAGGGGGCCAGCATTAGGGGCCAATTTAGGGGAGAGCATTAGGGGCCAACATTAGGGGACAGCATTAGGGGCCAACGTTAGGGGACAGCATTAGGGGCCAACGTTAGGGGACAGCACTAGGGGGCCAACGTTAGGGCACAGCATTAGGGGCCAACATTAGGGGACAGCACTAGGGGCCAACGTTAGGGGACAGCACTAGGGGCCAACGTTAGGGGACAGCATTAGGGGCCAACGTTAGGGGATAGCACTAGGGGGCCAACGTTAGGGCACAGCATTAGGGGCCAACATTAGGGGACAGCACTAGGGGCCAACGTTAGGGGACAGCACTAGGGGCCAACGTTAGGGGACAGCATTAGGGGCCAACGTTAGGGGATAGCACTAGGGGGCCAACGTTAGGGCACAGCATTAGGGGCCAACATTAGGGGACAGCACTAGGGGCCAACGTTAGGGGACAGCACTAGGGGCCAACGTTAGGGGACAGCACTAGGGGCCAACATTAGGGGACAGCATTAGGGGCCAACGTTAGGGGACAGCACTAGGGGCCAACATTAGGGGACAGCACTAGGGGCCAACGTTAGGGGACAGCACTAGGGGCCAACGTTAGGGGACAGCACTAGGGGCCAACGTTAGGGGACAGCATTAAGGGACAGCACTAGGGGCCAACGTTAGGGGACAGCATTAGGGGCCAACATTAGGGGACAGCATTAGGGGCCAACATTAGGGGACAGCATTAGGGGCCAACATTAGGGGACAGCACTAGGGGCCAACATTAGGGGACAGCACTAGGGGCCAACGTTAGGGGACAGCACTAGGGGCCAACGTTAGGGGACAGCACTAGGGCCAACGTTAGGGCACAGCATTAGGGGGCCAGCATTAGAGGCCAATGTTAGGGGAGAGCATTAGGGGCCAACGTTAGGGGACAGCATTAGGGGCCAACGTTAGGGGATAGCACTAGGGGGCCAACGTTAGGGCACAGCATTAGGGGCCAACATTAGGGGACAGCACTAGGGGCCAACGTTAGGGGACAGCACTAGGGGCCAACGTTAGGGGACAGCACTAGGGGCCAACGTTAGGGGACAGCATTAGGGGCCAACGTTAGGGGACAGCACTAGGGGCCAACATTAGGGGACAGCACTAGGGGCCAACGTTAGGGGACAGCACTAGGGGCCAACGTTAGGGGACAGCACTAGGGGCCAACGTTAGGGGACAGCATTAAGGGACAGCACTAGGGGCCAACGTTAGGGGACAGCATTAGGGGCCAACATTAGGGGACAGCATTAGGGGCCAACATTAGGGGACAGCATTAGGGGCCAACATTAGGGGACAGCACTAGGGGCCAACATTAGGGGACAGCACTAGGGGCCAACGTTAGGGGACAGCACTAGGGGCCAACGTTAGGGGACAGCACTAGGGCCAACGTTAGGGCACAGCATTAGGGGGCCAGCATTAGAGGCCAATGTTAGGGGAGAGCATTAGGGGCCAACGTTAGGGGACAGCATTAGGGGACAGAATTAGGGGCCAATGTTAGGGGAGAGCATTAGGGGCCAACGTTAGGGGACAGCACTAGGGGCCAATGTTAGGGCCAGGCATTAGGGCATGGAGCCCGAGGTACCCCAGAGCTCGGATGCTGGTTTCCAGCCAGTTCTAATCACAGAACTTGGGGCCCAGGTCCCACCCCAAACCCACAGAGGAGGGGCCAGGCTTGAAGGGAGTGATTTTCTCAGCCACACAGCGAGTTTAGTCATTCACTTAAAATTTAAAAAAAATTTTAATTGTAGTAAAATACATATAAATTTTTAACACTTTAAAAAAAATCCTCACCCAAGGACGTGCTTAGAGAGGAAGGGAGAGAGAGAGAGAGAGAGAGAGAGAGAGAGAGAGAGAGAGGGAGAGAGAGAGAGAGAGAGAGAGAGAAACATCGATTGGTTGCCATCCAGGTATTAAAGCTGCAACCCAGGTATGTGCCCTGGCTGGGAATTGAACCGGCAACCTTTTGGTGCCTGGGACGACACCCAACCAACTGAGTACTCCAGCAGGGCTCATTTGAATCACTTTTACATGCACAGCTCAGTGGCATTAAGCACATTCACAGGTTTGTGCAACCACCACCACCATCCCCTTCCAGAACTTTCCAGTCTTTGCATGTCCGACTTATTTCACTCAGCATCTTGTCCTCTAGGTTTTTCTATATGGCAGCCTTGTTGGAATTTCGTTCCTTGTTAAGGCTGAATACCATTCCACTGTGTGGACGGACACAGTTGCCTATCCCTCCCCCGTCGATGGACACGTGGGTTGCCAGTGTGAATGGTGCTGCTGTGAAATGGGTACAGAGTCTTTCACTCTGAAGAGGTTGATATAATCAGAAAAGTGCTAAGCTGAGGGCATTCCTAAGCACTTGCAGCCCCCTGGAGGTGGGAACGTGAGGAAACTTGCCACCTCCCTCCCCTCTTCCCGCTCCTTCCCGACACCAATAAGGTGCCCACATAGAAATGGTCCCCTACACTTGGGAGCTGTGTTTCTTGTTGCAAACGGACACGTGCATTCTGTCTTAGTTGAAAAGCTCCTGAATCTGCTAAGGATGAGTCTGTGCACAGACTCGGTCAGTTCTGAGGGCTCTGACAGTTAACTTCCTGGAAGACCTCCCCAGAATCCTGTCCCTCCAGGAGGCCCCACCATCACCACTCTGATGACGCAGGCCCTGTGCCCACTTTACAGGTGAGGAAACTGAGGCTGTAGCCACACACTAGTCAGTCAGACACCGAGGCCCAGCCAGTGAGTCTGTGTCTGGTGGCCTCGGGCTGAGGCCTGGTCGGCAGCAGAGGGCCCCCTGTCTGGTGGAGACTCACTGCAGGTTCCCTCCCCATGGGGATTGAGAGCTCTGGCCTAGAGCGGGGTGCTCAGGCAGGACCCCAGGAGTGAGGGGGTGTCTAGGAGGTACTGGGGGCATGCAGGGATGGCTGAGGCCGGCGGAGACCCTGGGGCACCTCACACCTTCCTTCTCCCATTGGCCAGGATCACGTCTGGGCCTCTTCCAGCCATGGCCACTTATGATTCAGCCCATAAGTGCTGATTGTGGCCCAAGTGCTGGCCACAGCTATGCTCCCTGAGGAGTGGCCTGAGCGGTGTGGCCCTGGGAAGGGTCAGTGGTGTCATTCCACATGAGTTGTTCCTCCCATCGTAACTGGGTTCTGAAACCAAGACCCATGGAAAAGTCGCGAGCAGCAGACGTTCACAGCCTGCACCCCGCGCACCGCAGAGGCCGCCTGGCCTCGCCAGGAGGAAGACGGTGTGCAGCGCACTTCCTACTCTTCTCGAGGCAGCGCGACAGCAGTTACCCTGACTGTCCTCTGAGGGTTCTTTATTCTTTAGAACAACTGCATTTAGGCAAAAGATGGAAATGACCTACATGTGCATCAACGGACAACTGGGTGAGTGAAATGTGGCCTGTCCATACGATGCCCATCATTTGGCCACACAAGGAATGATGACACGTGTTCCTTCGTGTGAATGTCCACCACAGGGGATCCGCGGGCACGGGCAGCCGGCTGGTGGTGCCAGGGGCTAGGGACCATGGGGGAGGGTGACAGTTAAAGGTAGGGGTTTCTTTCCCAGGCACGAAATGTTCTAAAATCACCTGTGGTGATGGTTGCACATACCTGTGAATTTAATACAAACCACTGAAGTGTAACAAACGAACCACACTGTTTCAAAGGAATTAGAGTCAAGATTATAAACACCAGCCACAAAATCCCTGGACTGGCCCTGGAGGAGGTTTGCAACATGCAGGAGTGAGGCCACGCCCCACCTACAAGGGATGCAGGCAGCCTTCTGTGCTGGTAGCCACCGTGTGTGGCTTTGGGGACCGAGCACGAGGCTGGGCATGCCACCTCCTCAGGGTGGGCTCGGTGGGGAGCGCAGCGGGGAAGGTCGCTGTGAGCCGACCTGATGCTGTGCCCAGCCGGCCTCGCCCTCCCACCCAGCCAGTCACCGGCTCAGCCATACCTGCAGGTCGGGATCTCCTGGAACTTGACGAATGCCTGTGCAGTGACGTTCAGCTCGTAGATGACCGAGTTGATGACGTAGGAGTCATTTTGCACTTGCGTTTCCACATCGTAGCTGTGACTGTTGGCAACAGCGAGAAAGATCCTGTCTCCAATATGGAAAACTTCCCAGTCCGCGGCGCCAAATGTCTGGGAGGGAAGGAGAGGAGGGCAGGCCGCACTCATGAACAGAGACTGCAGGAGCCGCCAAGTGACGCCACACACACACACACACACACACACACACACACACACACACACACCGCCAAGCTCGTCTGGCAAGGTCCCCGCTCTCCAGCCTGGATTCACTCAATTTCCCAAGGCATTGACTCTCACTCCCTTTACAAACATGAGTGCCAGTTGTGCCTGTACCTGAACTGTGCCATCTGAGGTGACTGCTTCTTAGCCATCTGTGCCACCCACTCGCCCAAGTCCCAATGCTGCCCTTCCTTCAAGGTCTAGCTGCTACAACACCTCTTCCAGGGAGCCCTCCCTGCTTCCTCCAGTCTGGCCCTGAACTCTGAAGCAACCTCTAGGTACCTCTTGTATTTCTTACTATGCGCTGTTCCTGCCTGAGGTTCTCCCCACAGCCCCATCTCTGGGTCCCCGTGCATGCTGTTGCTCCTAAATCACTTGTCACCCTCGAGGCTGAGGTGTGCAGGGTCAGCAGGGCTGGGCTTTGGCACGAGTGGCCAGCTGTGGAGCCTTTGCCCCACACCTCGAGCTGCATGAGCTGATTTGCATGTGGGGCCCACAAGGAGGAAGTTCACGGCCAGCATCTTGGGCCTAATGGTGTCGCTGGTGCATGGGGAGGAGAGGACCAGCGAAATCCACATCCAGGCCCTGGCCTGAGCTCAGGAGAGAGAGGGCAGGGCAGAAACGAAAGGAGACATTTTCCTGGGGAACAAGGGGCAGGTGCAGGGAAAGGCCCAGTGGTGAGAGAGGGAGACCCTGGCAGTGCACTGTGGCAGGGGACAGTGTTTTTCCCCACGCCCAGCAGAGGGCGACATTGTCCGCCTCGGCCCAGACCACAAAGCTGCTGTCTGAGAACATTCCTGGGGGCCCCTAAGCTGGGCTGGGAGCCAGGAGCTCTAGAAACAGGTCTGGATCGGTCCTGAGGAGCGGAGCCAAGTAAGGTTAAGCCAAAGGATGACTCACTAGGACAAGGACCGGAACCAGGACACCTGGCAGCCCCTGATCCCTCACAGGGGCCAGGAGCTTGGTAAGGCCTTTCTGGATCAGCGTGTCCTCTCCTCCACGCGGCTCCGGGAGGTGGCACCATTCTTTCCCTGGGGCGCCCCACGACTTCTGAGCAGGCTCGGACACTGGGGGCCGCAGGGGCCTTCAGCATCACCCGCCCGGTGGCTGCTTCACGGACAGCGACAGTTACAGACCCACACGGGGCGGAGAGTCACACACACCGGCAGAGAGTCACTCACACCGGTAGAGAGTCACACACACGGGGCGGAGAGTCACACACATGTGGTGGTGACTTCGCAGAAACCGATCAGGAGATGTCAGACTGTTAGATCCCAGCTCCTCTGACCTGTGCTGGGGAAACCATGTCAATGGGAAACGGCACACGCGTGTGCAAGAGTAAATGCACATACCTGTGTGCACACACCTGCATGTACACACACCTATGCACACACTCCTGCATGCATGCATGCACACGAGCACTCCCACAGAGTTCAGGGGCCAGGAGCTGAAAGAGGATCTCCCCCAGGTAGCCAGGACTTCCTTGGGCTCTGAGCCACTGGACTCAGACCGCTCCCTTCTCCTGAGCCCCAGCACCGAGGGTGAACAACGGGGGCCGGGAGGGTGCTGGGGCATTGGCAGCTTGGGAAGAAGAGGTCCCAGGGTGTGGCGGGGGTGGGAGGCATGGAGGAGTATCAGGTGGGCGTCACTCAGGGGGTCCATCATCCTGCCTCTGCTCTGTGCGCCCAGCCGGTTGGAGCCGATACAGCAAACACGAGGAGCTTCGTTCCATGCGAATTTCAGAGGAACAACCATTTTCCAGGACTTGTGTATCCCATGCAATACTCAGGACATGCTCTTACTAAAAAGTCATTCCTTGTTGCTCTAGAATTCAAATGCAACAGGCACTCTGCAGCGTATCTGGCCACAGGCTAGCAGAGACCAGTCACTACTGCCAGTGACCCCTCACCCCACAGTGTATCCGCCAGGAGCCCCTCAGAGCGGGGCCAACGCCTGCACCCTGGGCCAGAGGTTGGGCTCCCCGCACTGGGAAGCCGGTCTGAGGCTGCCTGGGGCTGCACCAGCCTGAGGCACCTGCTGGGCTGGCGGGCTCTCCCTTCTTCCCCTCCTTCCAAGGGAATTCCCCCGGAGCCCTGCCCTGCCAGCCCTGGCATGGTGCCCGGGGGCTCGGGAGCACCTCTTGGGGTGATGGTGCCACCCGGAGCCCCTGGAGCCCCTGATAGCCTCCCTCGAGGGTGGGTGGGCTCCCGGGGTCATCGGACCAGTGTGGGCAAGGAGGTCCTTGGGTTCCAGCTTTGATGGAGCAAAGAACCAAGGGAGTGGGGGTGCCTGGGAGAGGGCAGGGGAGGTGGGGACACTGCCAGGGGAAGACACCCAAAGGACCTGGGGCGATGCTGCCATCCTCACTGCAGGCAGTTGGTGGGCAATGGTCTTATCCTGGGAGGCTGTGGAGAGCACCACACTCCCCAGCAAACTTCTGGGTACCCCTCCGAGCTCCTCCCCCTGACCCCCTCGCCCCGCAGGCCTTCCAAACCATGCCGCCTGAGCCACTGCCAGCTCCTGCCTCCCAGAGCCAGCGGAAGTCACAGGAGAAAGCACCCTCTCTCGCAAGCATGGCCTGCATTGAGCCTGGCCCCTCCCAGGTCTTTCCTGGGCGTGGGGACCACAGGAGGGTGCTCTCCTTACAGAAGTGGATCTTAAACCAACTTCCTTGCCTCTTTCTTTCTTTTCATTTGCTTCTGGACATTTGCATTCTTGGTGGAGACGGTTTCCAACAAGCCCACAGCTTCCCCGCCACCGGCACACCTGCTGGTCACTCCGTGCAGCACCTCCATGTGTCCCATCCACCTGCCTGGCTCAACGCTCCCTCCATCACTGACCCTCTCCCGGGGGCCCTGGGCACTCAGCCAATCTGCCCCAAGCCTTCCTGCTCTGGGTCCTCAGGTCCACCAGGGCCTTACCCTCAGGCCCATCACCCAAGGCAGCGAACCCGGAACCCAGAACCTTGGTCAGCTGTGCCTCACTCCCCTCCCTTACCATTTCCCCTCCTCATCCCCACCCCCTCCACCTGAGCCTCCATTTGATCACGTGACCACAGCCCCACAACCCCACAGCCTTCACTTAGGGAGCAGACACCCCAGCAGCTGGAGGCTGGGTTTCCATGCACGGAGCCGTTCCCTCCTGGACACGCCCAGCTCAGGCCTCCTTTGGTCCAAGATGATGAGAATGAGTAGCTGGGGCCTGGGTTTCTGCCACCTGGAGGGAGGATGCTAGAGTCCCTGGTGGGTGGGCAGCCAGCCTCCACTCACACCTGGACCCAAAGCCCTGTGTGCCCGGATTCCCCGGGAGTAGCAGCTCCACGTCACCCAGACCCACCGCTGCTCCTCCCAGCGAGGGCAGGGTGCACAGTTCTGCAAACAGGGCCCAAACCTGCGCCCCGAGCCCTGCGAAGGGGCTCCCGGGACGCCGGCACCTCTCCCCCGACATGCTCTCTGAGCACCCTGCCTCTCCTGCTTCAAAGCTCACGGTCACACCAAACTCCACACCAAACAGTAAACACATCGAGGCCTCTCCAAGGCTCAAAAGGACTTAAACACAGTACAGAAATGCTGGCAAAACAGGAAAGTGGGATTCTGTGGAGTTTGAGGAATTGTCGAGGTGTGAACAGCTGCGGCTCGTAAGAGAAGGCGGCCTTCAGGCAGGGCGTAAAGCTGGTGGATGCCCTCCGAGCTTGGGTGGCCACAGTGCCCTGAGCGTCCATCCAAGCCGCCCCAGAGTCCTGGCTCCCAGGACAGCTCTGCCCTCGGGCTGGAGACCTCCATCCTGGCCACAGAGTCCTGCTCCCGCCACCTGCTCCTGGATGTTTCTCTTCTGCCCTCGGCCCGCGCTCCTTAGCGTTGCATCGCAGGGACGAGCCTTCACCTCCGTGCAGCTGGCCCATTTCTGCCCTCTGCCTCCGCCTCCCTTCTGAGGATGCCCATGTCCAGGACTGGGCACAGACTGAGCTGGCTCACAGATGCCACTTGAAAATGCAGGGCCACCTCCTTCCAGGCCGGTTTGTCTGCCGTCATGGACATCACCATGGATGGGTCCTGTAACCACCTTCCGGACCCCTCCTCCTGCCTTCCCTCCAGCGTCTTGTCCTGGCCCTGTTTTTGTTTTGTTAATCCTCACTCGATGATATTTCTTCTATTGCTTTTTAGGGAGAATGGAAAGAGCGGGGGAGGGCGGGAGGGGAAGAGAGAGAGAGAGAGACATCGATTGATTGCCTCCTGCACACACCCTGACTGGGGCCAGGGATCGAACCTGCAACCCAAGTATGTGCCCTTGAGCAGATTCAAACCCGGACCCTCAGTCCATGGGTTGACTCTCTAGCCACTGAGCCACACCAGCCAGGGTGATAATGACAATTTGTAAGAATCCTCTTCTGCTTCTGGAACTAGTTCAGTTTCTCCCCATGAGGGTCTGTGTGTCAGGGGTGAGGGGTCACTTTAGCCTCCGTGTCTCAGGTCTCCTGTCGGACCCCTGGACACCCTTAGTTGTCTGAGTCCGTTTAGTGGTGAGGAAGGCTGTGGCTGGATTTGCCGCTGGCAGGCTGTGTCCTGGGACCTGGGACCTCCGGTTGTGGCCCTTGGAGACGTGCTGTAAGGAATAGCTTCCTAAATCGGCCTTTTGTCGTATTGCATCTTTTTGTTCAAATGTAGGCAATTTAGGATCACCGTGTTGGTAGCTGTAGGATGGCAATCTCCAAAATGACCCCCAACCCACTACAGGAGCCCCCCCCCCCATCACATGATGGTCTGGCCCTGCCAAGGACCTGGCCTGGTTGACCAAAGCCACGAGCTGCCCCTTCTGTGCCAGGCTGCGGCCCTGCTCCCAGGACACCACAGCGCTCGGCTCCCGGCCCCAGCGCGCCTGCTGGAGACTTGGAAACAATCACCTGAGTCTTCTTCCAGAACAGTCTCCGGTTCCTACCATTGTCCCTCCTTCCATAGGATTCAGATCCCTTCCAGACCCGCCCACCTCCCCAAGCTCCCAGGGTGTCGAGCTGCAGCTGCACAGCCCTCACCCCTCCTGGGTGGGCACCTCACTGGGGCGCTGCCATCCCGCCCGCTTCCCAGGCACCCACGGGGCCTCGGTGACACATGCAATTAACTTAGAGCCCACGGAGTTTCCACATGCACGGCCGTCGCCTGTCGCCTGCACCCCTGCCCGGGGCCTCCACACGGCCCTTTTCCTGCGGCCCTGTCCCTGCTAGTCCGGGCTCCTCGGGAACCTGCTTTACCACCGCAGACTTGTCCCGCCCACCCCTAACCCAGATGCCTTTGACCTCCTCAGTCTAATTCCAGTCAGAGATCCCGTCACCCTGGGCAGACCCCGCCAGCCCATTGCTGAGCCCTTTCAGATCAGCACGCACCCCCAGCACCTCCTTCTCTCACCAGGACGGCTGTGCTGTGTCCCCGAGTCTCAGCGTGCTATGGCACCCAGCAATGACCTATGTAAGGAGCATTCGAGAAAGACCCTGCCCGACGCTGAATAAAGCCACGGCACCACAACTGGGTTCCAATCCCGGCTCCATCGAGAGCAAGTCCGATAACCCCCGAGCCTCAGTTTCCCATGAGAAGAGGAAACTAGTGGCAGAAGTTACTGCACAGCCCAGCCAGCGTGGCTCAGTGGTTGAGTGTCGACCTATGAACCAGGAGGTCATGGTTCGATTCCTGGTTGGGGCACATGCCTGGGTTGCAAGCTTGATCCCCCAGTGTGAGGTATGCAGGAGGCAGCTAATCAGTGATTCTCTCTCATTGTGGATGTTTCTGTCTCTCTCCCTCTCCCCTCCTCCCTGAAATCAATAAGAATATATATATATAAGAAAAAGAAAAAGAATAATGCCTCGCCCTAGTCCTGCTTCCCCAAGCGAATCCCCCCCACCCCACTTGGGAAGCAGCACTCTGAGTGTTAACCTTGGAGTCATGCTGGCTCTTCCCGGCCTCACTGTCCAGGCAACAGCGCTCGTGAATTCGGCTTCCTGGAAGTGCTTTAGAAGCCTCCGCAGCTTCCTGACGGTGCTGCCACCTCCCTCACCGGGGCCGCAGCTCCTGCCCCGCGATGGGCACATGCACGCCCAGCCCTGCCCCCGTGCTCCTGTCATGATCCACGTCACAGCCGCCTGGGACACGTGCGGTCCGCCGGGGTGTCTAATGCTGTCCCACCCTAATAAATACGTCTGCAGCCCTGATCACAGGTCCTGCCGGCCAGCCCATGGCGACTGGGACCAAATGAGGGACATCGAGATCTGAGGGAGTGTGGAGAGTGCCACCCCACCCACCGCATGTGGCTAGGTCAGAGGTCAGCTGCCCAGCCGCCCCAGGGCAGGAGCCTGGCACCCAGAGGTGGCCAGACAGTGGGGGTCAGGAGGCCAGTCTGAGCACCCGACACAGCCAGGACACCTTTGTGACAGAGGGACAGGCGAGCCAGCGCACCCCTCCTCTCATGTTAGGGCTCCCCAGGCTCTTTTGGGGGCTAACAGAGCCTGACCGTGTGCAACATGACCTGAGCCTTATTCAGCTGGAAGGCACCTGGGGTGGAGGCGCGGGGGTGAAGGTCCCGACCCGGCACTGGTCCTGGCTGGGGCGCCCGACCCTGCATCACCAGGCGCTGTGTGGGATCAGTAGGCGCCTGGGGGCACCGGGCGCAGTGCAGTTCCTTACCAGGAAAGACTGGAAGAGCCGGAAGGAGCCGACCAGCCAGACGTACAGGTGGGAGTGCACCTTGGTGGACGTGCCGTTGAAGGCGTTGGCCACCACCAAGAACGAGTAGGGCCCCACCGTGAAAAACTCCCAGTCGTAGGCGCCGGAGGTGGCGATGGTCTGGTTGGCCTCGAACAGGCGCGTCCGCGGGTTCCACTTGTAGATGACGCTGTCGATGTTGTGGTTGTCTCCTGGAAGCCAAGCGGCTGCGATGAGGGAGGGGGCACGGACTTCTGTGGCCTCACGGTGGCCTTGGCGGAACCCTGGCCTCCCAGACCCTGCTCCAGGGCCCCTGCCACCTGTATAGCCCAGCCAGGCCTGGGCCACTCTGGGTGTGGCCCGCTCACCCCACACTCTCCTGCACCCTTTCACTCCCCAGCAAGGACGCCCTTCAGGTGGCCTCACTCCTGCCTCCTCCCAGATGAAAACCCTCAGGGTGCTCCCCTTTGGGTGGCTCAGGACCCTTCCCATGGCCTTCAGGGTCTTGGAGGTGGAGCCCCCTTCCTCTCCCCAGCCTCACCTGTCACAGCCCAGGGCCCCCTTGGCTCCCATCTCTCCCGCAGGTCAGGCCGCATGCTCCCTGGGGCCCCTCTGGCCAGCCTCTCACTTCCATGGAGAGCTTGGGGTCGCCCTGCCCATCAGCAGGTGGTGGGGGCTCCTCCTCAGGCCCCCACAGAGCTCCCTTGCAGACCTCAGGCTCAGGGGACACTGAGCATGGAGCCCACTGAGGCCTGAGCTAGAGGTGCCCTGCAGGGCCGTGGCCACCTTGGACCTCCCCTCCCAGCCTGTCCCCCATCACACCCATGTTTCACAGGGTGTGTGTGCACACGATGACCTGTTTTCAGAAACCAGGTCCATGTCCTTCCAGTGACACCCCACCTGTCCACACCCCGTCCCCTGGGCTGACCCTGGGCCTGCTGGTCAGAGAGGTCACCTTCCCACTATGTCAGTCAGAGCCTCCCAGAAGGAGGTGAGTTAGTTAGTCAGTTAGTCAGTTACTAGTTAGTTAGTTTTAAATGAGGCAGTCTGGGCAGCCAGGTAGCCCTCATTTCTGTGGCGACTCTCCTGGGGGCAGGCACAGACCACCGTCTTCCTACCTGGACAGATGGGGAGGTGCTCAGGTGTGTTCACCCTCAGAGGCCGCCATCAGGTGGCCGAGCCTGAGGAATTGGGCTGCTGTGATTTATTATCGTTTTTAATGAGATGAAGACAAGCTTTGCAGTGAGTCATGCCCGCCCCGGGAGGGTCACCTTCAGGTTGCAGGTCACAGCCCTACCTTCCCTGTGGTTGGCCACAGCCAGGAAGTGCTCCCCAGCCACCTCGAAGGCCTCCCAGTCCCGGGCGCTGTGGGTGGCCACCCTCTGGTAGGGTGTGAACCGCAGCTTTCTCGGGCTCCATTTGTAAATGACGGAGAACTCCTGGCCCTTTTCGTTGGGGTCAAAGTTGGCCACAGCCAGGAAGATCTGCAAGAGAGGACCGGGACATTCAGTTCCCTGCCCGCAGCCAGGTCTGTGCAGGTTTCCCAATAGCCGCGTCTCTGTCCGCATGGGCAGGCGTTTGTCTGTCTGCTCACTGTTCCACCCCCAGTGGTGGGTCGAGGGAGGGGCAGGGCTGTACCCAGCACATGCGTGTAGGTGCAGGGACGGAGGCGGAACCCACCCTCTGTTACTGATGGCCTTGGCCGCCTGGGAGCCTGTCTCCAGACCCGTTCATTACATTTAAAACCCTTAAATGTGCCCATATTCGCTAGTCCAGGGGTCCTCAAACTTTTTAAACAGGGGGCCAGTTCACTGTCCCTCAGACGGTTGGAGGGCCAGACTATAGTTTTTTTAAAAAACTATGAACAAATTCCTATGCGCACTGCGGGCCCAGGACGAGTCGGCTGCTAAGCAGGACAGGCAGCGGCACCCGGCAGGCCGGATAAATGTCCTCGGTGGGCCGCATGTGGCCTGCGGGCCGTAGTTTGAGGACGCCTGCACGGCTAGTCCATTAGTGCCATGTCTACCTCCCAACCCCAGGAAAAGCTTCATCACAAAAGTGTTCCTCATCACCCGAGGGAGTAGGAAAGCTCGTAATGCCCTACTCTCCCCCAGAAAGTGGTGTTTGCCATGCAGCCAAGTAGGACACAGAAACCCACTCCATGTGACGTGACCAGCGGGCATGATCGCGCGCTTATGTGGCTGTAACAGGGGCCAGGAGCTTGGCCTGTCGGGTGTGCGCGCTAGAACTAGGAGCCAGAATGCCCAGGTAAGTCCTGTATCTGCTTAGGCAACCTGACAGATGATCTCCCCCTTGTTTTTCCAAATTTCCCTTTTATGTAAAGTTATTATTTTTGATAATTAAAACATAAGCACTTTTAAAATATCATCAACCAAATAATCGGAGAGCGAGTCTCATTCACCATGTTGGACCGGGCGCAAGAACCATGGCAGGCAGCCAGCCACCGGAGGGCAGGGGCTTGTCTGCTTGCTCACTGCTCTACCCCAGTGGGTGGGTCCAGGTGGGGGCAGGGCTGTACCCAGCACATGTGTAGATGAGTGAACGATTTAGGGACAGGCATGGGAAGGTGTCCCCAAGACACTGTTGTTTCAAAGGGAGGAGCTGGGAGAAAATTCATCTGAACGGGAATGGGGTCCTCTCAGACCCTCCACCCGCAGGCCCTCTTGGTGCATCCCTGCCTGGAATGGGGGGCGGAGGGGCTGTCCTTGAGGGTCTCTGTCGCTGGGGCCTGTTTGTGGGGGACAGGGGTAGGCAGGATTGGGCGGGTGGATCAGTTGCATTCTCTCATGACTTCTGCCTTGTTGCCGGGTCCAAGTCAAACGACCTCCACTGGTTTCTAAGTTAGTAACGAGGGTCTGCACCCTATCTGGGCGGCATCTTAGCCAATGGCTTTCCTAGTGTATCGGAAGCTGAACAGACTTTCTCAAGGCCCCTTCTGGGTACAGAGACGCAGGGAAGCCGTCTGGAACCCGACAAAGGCTTTGGAGCCACGAGAAACACGTTTTCCTGGAGAAGCCGTGTCAGGAGCCCACCCTCCGGACTCTGCAGGTGATTCCAACTTGAAAAGGACGGAGAGTCACGAACGCACACTTGCCTTCTTCCCGATGGTGAAGTGCCTCCAGGACTGCGCCTGGTGTGTGCGGATGCTCTGGTACGAGGCGAACTTCCCGTCCGTCCACTTGTAGATGGCGGACGTGGCCTTCCGATTGGCGGTTGCTATGAAGAGCCCGGCCTCGGGGATGACGAAGACCTCGATGCCCAGCGTCTCCGAGTGCGTGAAGAGGTGCTGGTGCTCCTCCACGTAGTCCAGTCTCTCTTTGGCTGGCGAGAGAGACATGGAGACGCGGTTAATGGTCAACGTTTCCCGGCACGGAAGCCTGGAGGCACCATCCTGGGAGCATGACCCCAGGCCCTGAGCCCTGACCCCGGGGCATTAGCGTGGGGCAAGGGCAATTTGCTCAGAGCACCTGGTCACCGCCAGAGGCCTGTCGAGAAGCCCACTCGGCTTGTGTGGGTTTCAGGATCTAGCGAGCCCCAGTGGTACTCATTGGGGGAACCCGATGTGTTGGGTCTTGTGAGACATCCCCCACGCTCACTGCGGCTACAAAAGGCTGTCGTCCCCTAAGGTGACCCAGGAGCTCGAGAGCAGTCCAGCTGGAGCTGGTCCCCCTTTCCTGTGGACACCAGGGCTACCTCACTCCCCCTTCCCACACCAGGAATGGAGCCCTGGACGGCTTGCTCAGTGGTTAGACGTCAGCCCATGAACCGAAGGGTCTCAGGTTCTATTCCCAGTCAAGGGCACATACCTTGGTTGCAGGCTCAATCCCTGGCCCTGGTCTGGATGTGAAAGGGGGGCAACCCGTTGATGTGTCTCTCTCACATGGATGTTTCTCTCTCTCCTCCCCCAACCCCCTCACTCCCCTCCACTCTCTAAAAAAAAAAATCAGTGGAAAAAATATCCTTGGGTGAGAATAGAAAAAAAAAAAAAAAGGGAATGGACAGCTGCAAGGCTTGCTGCGGCAATAATGCCCTCGGGTCCCTGGCATCATCACATCGAATCTACGGTCCGAGCACAGGCAGGGTGCGAGGAGGGAGAGTGGGCAGGGCCCCCACGAGGGAGGCTGGCTGTAGGGAGTCCTGAGCTTTTCCCTGGGCAGGGACGAGGGGAGGTGGCGAGCCCTGCCAGCCTGCCTGTGGTGCCCAGGAGGGCGCATGGTTCCAGATGAAACATAGGGGCTTGCTGCTCTGAGTGGGGGTGCCTCCTAGTCTCAGGTAACGCTGACTCTGAGCAGAGCCGCTAAGTCTCCGGAGCCCCGGGACCACGCCCTCCCTGTCCACCTCACCTGCCAGCACGGAGACCCACTCGCTGCCCACGCACAGGTACAGCCCCTTCTGCCCGGCGTCAAACCAGAACTGGGCATCCTCCACTTTGGTGCACGGAGGAGGGGATCCCAGCGTCACCTTCATGTCGGTTTCTGGGCAGACAGGGAAGTGTCTGGTGAGTGTCCAGTGGAAACGAACTCCCTGCAGGAGGCAGTCCTGCCTTTGCTCTGAAGCTGGGCTCCCAGGACCCACGCAGGCTCTTAAACGGGTCCCAGGAGGCAGGGAGACCAGGGCATGTGGCCGGCCCCAGGGCGTCTGCGTGGCGGGACGTGGTAAAGCTCCCTGTGGCTCCAGAGCAGTATGTCCACCTCCCCCTGGGCCTCCCACTCTTCTGAAAATCCTCCCATATCTGTGACCAATGGGCATGAGTTTATCTAAACTTCTGTTTGGCTTCGTGTTGTGGCATTTTGAGCCCATCTCTTCTTGGAATTACGCCTCCATCTCAGGTCAAACACACACGTCCTAAATGACGCTACTTGGCCACTTCAAAGTGATATCTGCCCTGTGGCCCAGGCCCGAGGCCAGGCTGTGACACTGAGCATGCCCTTGACCCCTCACAGCACGGGGCAGAGGCCTGGGGGCCGAGTCCTTCCCCCGGAGAACCCCTTTGGTTACAGCGGTCCATGTCGCCTGAGGAAGATGCCCAGAGGCCTCCTGCCCAGGGGCTTGAAAACACCGTTACGGGACTGGCTCTCAGTGTCACCCGCTCAAGGTCAAGGGTGTGCCCAGTGAAGCTGGGGAGAGGACCAGGTTGTCCTCCCACCTCGCCGAATAGTGGGGGGTTAGGTGGGTGGGTGAGGGGGTTGGATTCTCCCTAGCAGGGGCTGTGGTTTACATAAATTGTCAATAGCCCTGCCACCATGGCTCAGTGGCTGAGCATCGACCTATGAACCAGGAGGTCACGGTTCGATTCCTGGTCAGGCCACATGCCTGAGTTGCAGACTTGATCCCCAGTGTAGGGCGTGCAGGAAGCAGCCAATTAATGATTCTCTTGCATCATTGATGTTTCTATCTCTCTTTCCCTCTCCCTTCCTCTCTCTTAAATCAATAAAAACATACCAGTATTTTTTTTAAATAATAAATAGTCAACCTCTTACCTTTAGATTGGGAAGGTGCAAACAGAAATTAAAAAGGCGAAGCTGGGGACCCTCTCGGCAGGGGGTTCATGGAAAATAGAAATGTATCTTGCAAAGGTGGGGCCCCCACTGGGACAGGGGCTGGGGTGTGGTGTCTATCGGGGAGGGATGAGGAGAAAGGGCCCCCATCGCTGCTCTGGGCAGCAGGTCGAAGTCGGAGGCTCAAGAGGAAGCAGACTTCTAGTGGGAGCAGGTGGCTCTGGCTTACTAACCATAGGGATATTTTAGCACCTCATTATCCTCCGGCTTCCCCGTGAGACCCTGCAGGATTGGGGGGATGGACAGCACGAGCTCTGCATTCCTGCAGGGACACAGCCTGGGAGTGGCGTCGGAGCCGGGCAGCAGGACCAGCTGCCTGACCAGGCCCTGCGGAGAGAGGGACAGTGTGTTCAGACCCTGGGAGATGGTGGAAATGCCGTGAGGGGCTAGCCATCTCTAGAGCTAGGAGGTAAGAGTCTGCATATAGGTTATGGGGGGCACTGGGTGCATCAGTGGAGAACTAGACACCCTTCTAAGGTCACTAAACCACAAGGGGGCTTTCCTGTGGACTAATCTAGAGTTACTGGCCAACATTGCTTATCTATCCACCCATCCATCCACCCATCCATTCATTTGTCTATCTATTCATACACCATCCATCCAACCATCCATCCATCCAAACATCTATTATCCATCCACCCACCCCCCTATCCATCCATCCATCTATCCATCCATCCATCCATCCATCAATCCACCCATTCACCCATCTATCCATTTATACACCATCCATCCTGCCATCCATCCATCCATCCATCCATCCATCCATCCATCCATCCAAGCATGCCATCAGTGAATATTCACAGAGCACCTGTTATACATCAGGCATGGTTCTAGACATAGGACACACAGGGAACAAGGCTCCCCCACCTCCACTCTAGGAGACAAACAATGAGCAAAAACAAAACACAGCTGGTCTGAAGGTGGTCAGGGCTATGATGAAGAGCCAGGGTCGGATCTAGGAGGGCTGGGTGCGGAGTCATCTTCTCAGAGTGGTGGGCAAGGCCTCCATGGTAAGAGGACATGGGGTAGGGCCCCAAGGGAGTAGGATGTGCGCCGTGGCAGCAAAGGGGACATGTGGGCAGCAAAGGGGACATGTGGGCCAGGAAGAGGGCCCTGAGGGTGTAGGATGTGCGCCGTGGCAGTAAAGGCACATGTGGGCAGGAAAGGGGACATGTGGGCAGGAAAGGGGACATGTGGGCAGCGAAGGGGACATGTGGGCAGTAAAGGGGACATGTGGGCAGTAAAGGGGACATGTGGGCAGCAAGGGGGACATGTGGGCAGCAAGGGGGACATGTGGGCAGCAAAGGGGACATGTGGGCAGTAAAGGCACATGTGGGCAGCAAAGGGGACATGTGGGCAGTAAAGGCACATGTGGGCAGCAAAGGGGACATGTGGGCAGCAAGGAGGACATGTGGGCAGTAAAGGGGACATGTGGGCAGTAAGGGGGACATGTGGGCAGTAAGGGGGACATGTGGGCAGTAAAGGGGACATGTGGGCAGCAAGGGAGACATGTGGGCAGTAAAGGGGACATGTGGGCAGTAAGGGGGACATGTGGGCAGTAAGGGGGACATGTGGGCAGTAAGGGGGACATGTGGGCAGCAAGGAGGACATGTGGGCAGTAAAGAGGACATGTGGGCAGTAAGGGGACATGTGGGCAGTAAAGGCACATGTGGGCAGCAAAGGGGACATGTGGGCAGTAAAGGGGACATGTGGGCAGTAAAGAGGACATGTGGGCAGCAAAGGGGACATGTGGGCAGCAAAGGGGACATGTGGGCAGTAAAGGGGACATGTGGGCAGTAAAGGCACATGTGGGCAGTAAGGGGGACATGTGGGCAGTAAAGGCACATGTGGGCAGTAAAGGGGACATGTGGGCAGTAAAGGCACATGTGGGCAGCAAAGGGGACATGTGGGCAGTAAAGGGGACATGTGGGCAGCAAAGGGGACATGTGGGCAGTAAAGGGGACATGTGGGCAGCGAAGGGGACATGTGGGCAGTAAGGGGACATGTGGGCAGCAAAGGGGACATGTGGGCAGCAAAGGGGACATGTGGGCAGTAAGGGGACATGTGGGCAGTAAGGGGGACATGTGGGCAGTAAGGGGGACATGTGGGCAGCAAAGGGGGACATGTGGGCAGTAAGGGGGACATGTGGGCAGCAAAGGGGGACATGTGGGCAGTAAGGGGGACATGTGGGCAGTAAGGGGGACATGTGTAGGTGAGTGAACGATAAAAGGGGACATGTGGGCAGCAAAGGGGATATGTGGGCAGTAAGGGGACATGTGGGCAGTAAAGGGGACATGTGGGCCAGGAAGAGGGAACAGGGAGTGCAAAGGCCTTGTGTCAGGTGTGCCCGGCGTGTGTGGGACTCCACTGAGCCTCGTGTTCCTCATTCCTGTCTGACACGTGACAATCTGTGGAGCCAGAGCATCGGGACGGCAGGCCTGTGGTGACAGCCCCTCTGCGAACACTGACGAGGGAAGGCCGTCAGGCAGCCCGTCCACACTCACCGTGAACAGGCCTTTGGTCCTCCTCCGGCTGCCGATGAAGAACCTGGCTCCTTGCACCGACAGGGTGGCTGGGAAGGGCACATCGGCAGTTCTGAAAACAGTGGGTGAGGGTTTTAGCCGTGGGAGAGCAGCAGTGCAGGCCATTTGTGTAGAAAAGGACAGAGCAGTGCCGCATGCGGGACGTGCCAGTGTCCTGGGTGACTAACACAGGACCACAGGCTGGGCGGCTTCAACCACGGACATCCATTTCCTCACAGTTCTGGGGGCCAGAAGTCCAACACTGAGGTGCTGACAGGCCCGAACTCCTGCAGAAGGCTCCAGGGGGTCCTTCCTGCCTCTTCCTGCTCCTGGGGGCTCCTGGCTGTGGCTGCATCACTCACTCCCTGTGCTCACCATCACATGGCTCCTCCCCTGAGCCTCTTCTCCTCTTCTTAGGAGGACACCGGTCATTGGGTCAGGACCCACCCTCTCCAGTGTGACCTCAACTGAGCTGGATCACACTGCAAAGGTGCTATCTCTCAATAAGGTCCCAGGCCCTGTGGGACATGAATTAGGGCGGCCCCCTTCGCCCCAGGATGGGGATCTTCTGCAAAAGCGTGTGCTGCCGGGAGTTCCTCGCCACTTCACAGAACGTCCAGTGGCTCCTACGGGCATGGGGTTTCCAGCCAGTTCACCGTCCACTGAGCCCTGGGGGTGGGGGGACAGATGGTGTCAGGGCAGAATGGGGTTCCCTCTCTGGTGACTTGAGCGTGTTGGAAAATGTGGCTGGAGTTGGGTCTTGATGTGCAAGGGGGGGCCAAACTCTGGGGAAAGGTGAGAAGGCGGGAGCCCCGTGGGAGAGGACTGTGGGGCTGGAAAGCCAGGGGTCTCTCCTCACTGCCCAGCGTCTCCCGGGCCTGGTGCCAGGTCCTCTGGTCCTTCCAGTCTTTGCCGTCTGGTGAGGTCAGCCCAGTGTCCGCACAGTTCCCAGGTGGCCTGAGTTCTGGCCTGTGAAGCCCAGGGCCTGAAATCCTCCGTGGCCACTGTGGCTGCAGCCCCGGTTCCCCGCCCCGGCTGGGCCTTTTGCACCCTCCCCGCATGGGTGTCAGCTGCGGGCGCTCGGCCTTGAGCAGCCATCGCCCTGTAAAGGCTCTGGTGTAGCTGAGAGCGTGGTGGGAGGGGTGGTGTAAAAGACATGTTTAAACCAAGTGTATACACGGTATGGATTCTTTTGATTGTGGAATAAGTTTCATAATAACAAAACAGAGTAAGATTCTACCTTTGAAAGTACTATTTGGTATAATGATAGATTTAAAGTAAGCTGGACCACTCGACATGCAAATGTCTCCAGCCCCACTCAGCAAGGATGGATGCGGAGGCCCATGGGTCAGCAGCTGGCCAGGCCGCAGGGACTCGCTGTCTCTGGCCCAAAACGAGGCGCTGGCAAGGACAAGTAATGAACTCGGGCTTCTCCATGCCCAGGGCTGTGTCAGAGTTACTCAGGATCCCTCTGCATGTTTATCTGGAGTTTCAATGAATATTTATTCCCTTATTTCAGATGAGGAAACTGAGTCAGAGAGGTTAAATGACGTGTTGAAAATCACACAGCAAGACCTGGGCCTCAAGCCGGGTCACAGCTTCCGCTTGTCTCTGGTGCCCAAGTTCCTTATGCTCCTCCTCTGTGGCCCTTTCGTCATGGTAACAGCGCCCTGCAGGGCACATACCTGGGCAAGCTCAGCCTGGACTCACACTTCAGCCCCCGCCCAGGGCCAGGCGTCAGCTCGCCGCCCTCCGCCCTCCGCCCTCCGCTCTCAGACTGGTGCCTGCCCTTGTCCCGGCCCCACCACGCCCTCTCTGGAGGCAGGTGTGCTGTCCACCTGCTGGTGACCCAGGCACTCCTGCCACAAAGGCTCCCCCACAAGCCTGACGCCTCCGGCCCACCCTGCAAACTCGAGCTGCCCCTGGATGTCCACTCTGGACTCTATGTCGGACAGCCCACAGCACCAGGCGACCCACCCCGGCATCCCGGTACCCACATGTCCACGGGGACGCCGCAGTCCGTGGTGAGGGAAAAGGAGTCTTCAGACACAGCCAAGACCAGCGTGTGCCACTGGCTGTCCATCAGGGCGGGGCTGCGGAAGGACACTCGGGTCTGCCAGGCGCCCGCCGCGTCCTGGCTGAGGAAGAGGAAGTGCAGCCGGGTGGGTGAGTACCGCAGGCCCAGCAGCAGTGCGTCGGGCCCCTCCGCCACCACCGTGAACAGGTACTCATTCTTCTGCAAGAGAGGGCGGGCAGGTGAGTGCAGGCAGGTGCGGGCGGATCAGGTGAGGGTGGGAGGTGAAGGTGGGCAGGTAAGGGCAGGGCTCACAGCGCAGGGCTGGCTGCCACAACCCTGTGTGTGATAAAGCCAGGGGCACGCTCACTCCCATGACCATGCCGGTATCAGGAACACAGGAAGCAGTGTGCTGGTGAGGACTTAGAGAAATGTGAGCCTGGTGCGCTGCGGGTGGGAAGGTAAAATGCTGCAGCCCCTATAAAAAACAGTGTGGCGTTTCCTCCACAAATTACAAATGGAACTGCCGTATGATCCAGCAATTCTCTCTGCTCTAAATCCAAAGGGACTGCCAGCAGGGTCTCAGAGAGACACATGGACACCTGTGCGTCCTGCAGCGTTACTCACAAGAGCATTATCCACGCAGAAGCAACCCAGCTGCCCACCGGTGGATGGAGGGATGAGCGTAAGTAATGCGGCCAGCCACAACATGGAGCATCTTCAGCCTTAAGAAGGAAGGTCCGACATCGACAGGGATGAACCCCGACGACATTGCGCTGAGTGAAACAAGCAGTCACGAAAGGACGAAGGCTGTAGGATTGCACTAACACGGGGTCCCTGGAGCCGTGGCATCCACCGACACCGAGTGCAGAGGTGGGCGCCAGGGGCCGGGGGCCGGGACAGGAGCCAATCTTTAATGGGAACAGAGTCATCCTGGGAAGATGAGAAAGTTCTGAGATGGAGGGTGGCTATAGCTGCGCACCAATGTGACTGTGCGTCATGCCATTGAGCCATACTGGTAAAGATGATTAAAACGGTAAGCTTCCGGTGATGTGTGTTTTACCACAATTTAAAAACCACACCCCCTCCACAATGGTGACTTCAAACACAATGTGACCCCAAAACCCCAGCCACCCCAGCCACTCGAGCTGCGCAGACACATGTATACATGCCTATAAGCAATTGCAACTTAGAGTCTCTAAATTCCTAGCCGAACACAGTTCAAAGAGTAAAGAATTGAAAGTGATGAAACCTGGGTGATAATTACAGTGTCATTTTTTACAAGTCTTTGCCCATGCAACACTGCGCCCCGAATTCCATGCAACTATTATTCTAAAGAAGTTCAAAGCCTCCACATGCCTCATAATTAATTTAATGCCTAATCAGCAAAATCCACTTGGCTCAGATTGGGTCCCTTGGCCTCTGACCACTCCTTCACGGACCTTCCTGTGTTGGGGTGAGAGTCCCACCCAGTGCCCCGCCCAGAGGACGTAGGCGTTGTGATCACTCAGTCACTCATGCCTAGAAGTACTCCTGGCTGGAGGAGACCCATGTCTGGTGAGAACCCTGTTTCCCAACACCGCCACCGCGGCAATGAAATCAGATGGAGGAAGCGCTCAGGTGATGAAGTGAGTTTATTGGGGTGCAAGAGGAGGTGCTAACAGGTTGAGAATGGAGGTCAAGTGATGGACCGAGAAATTGGGAGGGAATGGCAGGAGACCCTGAGGCAGGTGGAGGCTCCTCCTGGGAGGCAAGAGCCCAGGGGAGCACTGAAGTTGAGGGCTCCTGGGAGCAGAGGTCAGCTCAGAACAGTGGAGTCTGGGGGACCCCATCCTGAGTGGGGGCAGCCACCTGACACTGCTCAGGACCAGACTGAGGGGTGGCTGGGAGGACCACAGTCACAGGGTGAGACCTGAGCCAGGTTGGCACGGGGGACATGCCTGCTCAGCAGCAGGACTTCTGGGCCGAGGTGGAGACACAGCAGGCCGGGCGGGAGCACACGGGGCGGCAGAGCAGGGACATGCAGGAGGAGGGTCTGCAGCAGGATGAGGTGCAGGTGGTGGGCTGGCAGCACGAGGGGGCTGGGCAGGGGGTGGTCCCAGAGCAGACAGGCACACAGCACAGGGGCTTGCAGCAGACAGGTGTGCAGCTGATGGGCACACAGCAGGCCTGCTGACAGGGGGAGGAGGTGCAGCAGGAGGGCTGGCAGAACAAGGATGTGCAGGAGCTGGTGCAGGTTGACTGGCAGGGGCTTGGCCCACAGGTGGTCGGACAGCAGGGGCTGGGTATACAGCTCACTGGGGTGCAAACAAGGGTAAGGCAGGAGGTCGTGGGGCAGCAGTTGGGGACACAACAGGTGGGGACACAGCAGCTGGAGGCACTGCAGGTGGGGACACAGCAGCTGGGGGTGCAGCAGGAAGGCTGGCAGCAGCTAGGGATGCAGCAGGAAGGGGCGCAGCAGGAGGGCTCACAGCAGCTCTCTGGACAGTCGTCCACCTGCCAGGAGGAGTCCGTGCAAGTGTCACAGGTCCCGGGCTGGCAGGCACGGCTGCCATAGCTCATGTCATTGGAGCAGACGGACAGGGTGGATGCGGCCATGGTGGGGCAGTGGGGCTGGAGGAGGGTGTGAGTGTGAGTGTGTGAGTGGGTGAGTGAGTGTGAGTGTGTAAGGTGCCCAGGGCTGTTGGTTTTTATACCCTCCTGGTGTTTGTTTTCCAAGCAGGAGGCTTCCCACGCCTCCTTTCCTTGTTGATATTTTGAGCTGAGTCCTGGGAGCCCTCATTTCTTCTGGTTTATTTCCAGGAAAGAGTCTGCTGCTTGTAAATGTCTGTCATTGTTGAAGAGTGGGTTGACCCTGCCCTGTGTGTGTTTCCTAAGCAAACACCCCTGGAAACATCTGGAGTGGTGGAGCCCTGGCAGCCCACCTGCCCTGCCGTGCTCCACTGCCCAGCTGTTCTCCTGACGTTGCAAGGGATGGTTTGAATCCCAGAGTCAGACACGGCAGCGGGGGCTGAAATTGGGACACTGCTGCTCATCGCTGCAGGACATCCCCACACCCAGGCGGCTGAGGAGGGGGCACCAGCCACAGAGGAACGCAGTAAAGGGGAAGGTAGACGGACAAGGGCCTCAAACAGCAAGAATGACAATAGCTTTGACTATTTGAGCTCCTTTGCTTTCCAAATACTTTCAGACTCAGCTTACTGACAACAAAAAACATCCTGCTGCAATTTTTATTGGGAGTGCCTCTAGTCTACAGATCAATGTGAAGGCAACTGACATCCACCCATGAGGATGGTCGAATTCCCCATTTATTCATGTCTTATTCATTGATTTATTTCATCAGCGTTTTGATAGTTTTCATTATGTTAAATTTATGCTAGTTTTCATTTTTTATTTTGTTGTAAGTCATACTTTTCAACAAAAAGATTGAAATCCAATTCTTTATTAATATTGTAGGGAGGTGGACAAAAGTAGGTTAAATTACCGGCCATCATTACCTAAAAAATAAATCATAGGCAAGGATACAAAATAATAACAATAATAATGAGACAAGTAATAAAAATAAACAATACAATTATCAATAAACAAATAATAACACAAGAATAAGCTGTTTCATGTACTCATAACTGTAAATCTACTTTTGCCCACCCCTGTATAGAACTACAATTAATTTTTACTATTTTAAGTTTGCATTCTTCAGCCTTGCCAAACTCTTATATTTCCAGGAGACCTTTTGTAGATTCTGGCATGCACGTTTTCTACGTGGACAAGCATGTCCTTTATGAATAGAGACAATTTTATTTCTGCATTTCCAATATGCCTGCCTTTTTACTCCTGTCTCTTGTCTGGGTCAGACCCTCAGTGTGAGGCTGAATAGGTGTGGTGGGAGAGGACATCTGTGTCTGGTTCCTAATCTCAGGGAAAAGTGTTATCTTTTCAATGGAATGTGGGGTTGGCTGTGAGATTTTCAGAGATGCCTTATATCAAGTTAAGGATTTTTTGTTCATTCCTAGGTCACTGTAAACCTCAGAGGGAACTCTCCATAACCAATTCTATGAGGCCAGTATTACTCTGATACCAGAGCCAGACAAAGACACTACAAGAAAAGAAAGCTACAGGTCAACATCCCTTATGAACATTGATATAAAATCCCTCAACAAATTACTAACAAATAAAATTCAGCAGCAGATGAAGAGATTTATACACCTTGGCCAAGAGAGATCTATTGCTGAAATGCAAGGAAGGTGCTGCATATGATAGTGTATCAGTGTAATATACAACATTAGCAGAATGAGGGGAAAATACACACTGGTCTCAACTGATGCAAAAAAACACAACCCACATTTGACAAAATTCAACACACTTTCATGATAAAAATACTCAACAAACTAGAAATGGAAGGAAACAGCATATATATAAATATATGTGAATAAAGACATGAATATGTATGAAAAAGCTACAGCAAACATCATACTCAATTTTGAAAGACTAGAAGCTTTTCCTCTAAGACCAGGAGTAAGATAAGGAGGCCCACTGTTGCCACCTCTGTTCTCCATAGTACTGGAACCTCTGGGAAAGCAGATAGCCAGTGAAAGAAATAAAAGGCATCTAAATGGGAAAGAAGTAAAATTATCTGTGTTCACAGGTGCTATCATATTAAATGTAGAAAATCCTAAAAATTCTTGGGAATGGCTCATTCTTTAAAGTTTGCTCTCAGCTTTGTCAGGTAGGACTGAACCACTGGGGCTAATTTTACCCACAACTGAGGCAATGCCCTCTGAGTGGTCTCCCCGATGTCCTGAGAATCAGGACCATGTTCCGACTGGCAGGTGGGAATAGGCGCTACTTTGGGCATGTTTCATTTCTGGGATTAGCCCTCTAATTTTGTGGATTTCCCCAATCCCAGACTCACATGGGGTTGCTGATCATTACTTCGCTGACACTTGAGGGAGACCCTTTGAGGACCAAGAGTTACTCAGGGCAGATCTCCCTCTCTGGCACTCTGGCCATAAACACTAGCTGCCTGGGGCTCCCCCATCGCCCAGGGCCGCCTCTGACTCAGGGGTGCATGGAGCGCTTGGGTTTTCCACAAGAGCCTGGAAATGCTCTAATGGCGGTGAGTGGGGCCAATTATGAGGCTCACTTTGTGTGTTCCCCTCTCTCAGGGGGCCCTGGTGTGTGATCTTCAAATCCACCATCTGAATACCATGGCTCCACGATTTGGCTAATTGATTGGTGAGGCCCTGACAGGAAGGTCATCCAGTCCCTCTGACTCGATATCAGGGTTGGAGCAGCCCCTCCCACCCTCCCTCCATCAGGTCTCTGCTAACAGTGCAGCCCTGAGGGTGGACCACAGGGAAAGCCCCAGGCCCACGGTCTGTGCAGCAAGGAGCCCCATGTTTCTGATGGGACAGTGGGTGGAATGGCCCCGGGGCCGGACACTCCTTAGACCAGGACTTTCTGCAGGAGAGCAGCCTGAGGAAGCCCAGGCACAGGCCCAGCAGGCACTGACCTCCGGGCCAGGGCGAGATCCCTCCTGGTGCCCCACCAGGAGGAGTTAGGCCACTGCCCTTTGGGATCTCTCAGCCAATCATTTCTAGAAATATCCCTGACTGAAGAAGGCAATGTCTGGTGAAAACCACGTGTCCCCACCCTTCCCCATGAAATCAACTGAAGGAAACGATCAGGTGATGAGGTGAGTTTATTGGGGTGCCTGAGGAGGTGCTGACAAGCTGAGAGTAGAGTTCAAGTGACTCAACAGAGAAACTAGGAAGGAAGGACAGGTGTCCAGGGGCAGGCGGAAGCATCGTGTAGGAGGAAAAAGACGAGGGAACAGTGAGGGCCAAGGGTCCTGAGAGTAGACATCAGGTCAAGTTAGTGGAAACTGAGGGACTCCGTAGTGAGTGGCGGCAGCCATCTAACACAGCTCAGGACCAGACTGAGGGGTGGCTGGGAGGACCTCAGTCACAGGGTGAGACCTGAACCAGGCTGGCCCTGGGGGACATGTTTGCTCAGCAACAGGATGTCTGGGCTGAGGTGGGGACACAGCAGGCCGGGCGGGAGCACACGGGGCGGCAGAGCAGGGACATGCAGGAGGATGGGCGGCAGCAGCTGGGCTGGCAGGAGGAGGTAGAGCCACAGCAGGAGGAGGCGGACACGCAGCAGGCAGGCCTGCACACGGGGCGGCAGATGAGGGACACGCAGGAGGAGGGTCTGCAGCAGCTTGAAGGGGCTGGGCAGGGGGTGGCCCCAGAACACACAGGCTTGCAGCAGATGGGTGTGCAGCAGAGGGGCACACAGCAGGCCTGCTGGCAGGGGGAGGAGGTGCAGCAGGAGGGCTGGCAGCTAGCCTGCTGGCAGCATGTGGGCGTGCAGGAGCTGGTGCAGGAGGTAGTGCAGGTTGACTGGCAGGGGCTGGTCCCACAGGTCACTTGGCAGCAGGGGCTGGACATGCAGCTCACTGGGGCACAGACAAGGGTCAGGCAGGGCGTCAGCGTACAACAGCTGGGAGTGCAACAGGTGGGCTGGCAGCAGCTGGGGGTGCAGCAGGAAGGCTGGCAGCAGCTGGTGACACAGCAGCTGGGGGTGCAGCAGGAAGGCTGGCAGCAGCTAGGGATGCAGCAGGAAGGGGCGCAGCAGGAGGGCTCACAGCAGCTCTCTGGACAGTCGTCCACCTGCCAGGAGGAGTCCGTGCAAGTGTCACAGGTCCCGGGCTGGCAGGCACGGCTGCCATAGCTCATGTCATTGGAGCAGACGGACAGGGTGGATGCAGCCATGGTGGGGCAGTGGGGCTGGAGGAGGGTGTGAGTGTGTGAGGAAGTGTGAGGGTGTGATTGTGTGAGTGGGTGAGTGAGTGTGAGTGTGTAAGGTGCCCAGGGCTGTTGGCTTTTATACCCTCCTGGGTGTTTGTTTTCCAAGCAGGAGGCTCCCCACGCCTCCTTTCCTTGTTGATATTTTGAGCTGAGTCCTGGGAGCCCTCATTTCTTCTGGTTTATTTCCAGGAAAGAGTCTGCTGCTTGTAAATGTCTGTCATTGTTGAAGAGTGGGTTGACCCCTGCCCTGTGTGTGTTTCCTAAGCAAACAGCCCTGGAAACATCTGGAGTGGTGGAGCCCTGGCAGCCCCACCTGCCCTGCCGTGCTCCACTGCCCAGCTGTTCTCCTGACATTGCAAGGGATGGTTTGAATCCCAGAGTCAGAGACTGGGCAGCCGGGGGCTGAAATTGGGACACTGCTGCTCATCGCTGCAGGACATCCCCACACCCAGGCAGCTGAGGAGGGGGCACCAGCCACAGAGGAATGCAGTAAAGGGGAAGGTAGACGGACAAGGGTCTCAAACTGCAAGAATGACAATAGCTTTGACTATTTAAGCTCCTTTGCTTTCCAAATACTTTCAGATTCAGTTTACTGACAAGAAAAAACATCCTGCTGCAATTTTTATCGGGAGTGCCTCTAGTCTACAGATTAATGTGAAGGTATCTGACATCACAATATCTCCACCCATGAGGATGGTTGAATTCCCCATTTATTCATGTCTTATTCATTGATTTATTTCCTCAGCGTTTTTATAGTTTACATTATGTTAGATTTATGCTAGTTTTCATTTTGTGTATGTCATACATTTAAACAAAAAGTTTGAAATCCAGTTGTTTATTAATATTATATGGAGGTGGCAAAAGTAGGTTAAATTACCAGCCATCATTACCTAAAATATAAATCATAGGTAAGGATACAAAACAATAACAATAATAATAAGAAAAGTAATAAAAATAAGCAATACAATTATCAATAAACAAATAATAACGCAAGAATAAGTTGTTTTGAGAGAAACCAAGATGGCGGCATAGGTAAACACCTAAACTGCTGCCTCGCACAACAATTTCAAAACTACAACTAAAAGACAGAACGGACACCATCCAGAACCGCAGGAAAGCTGACTGAGTGAAAATTCTACAACTAGAAGGAAAGAGAAAAGCTCACAGAGAATTGGAGGTACAGCAAAGGGGCTTTGTGCGCGCAGAGAGGAAGGGCGGCTGAGAGCCTGGCTGACTTTCTCTGGCGGAAGGGGGAAGGGAGCCCCCGACCGCACTGAACCCCAGTTCTGACTGCACTGAACACCTGTTCCGGGCGAGCCCCTGGGGACCCACGCTCTTGTGGGGGGAGTCTGGACTCTCGGGCGGAGAATCGGGAGCCGGGAAAGCAGAGGACTGAAAGTCTGCTCGCGCCAGTGCGCACAAAGGCTGCGGAGGCTGCCACAGGCTTTCCCTAGCAGAAGGGAGTGAGAGGCTACTGATGGCACTGAACTCCAGTTCTGACTGAAGTGAGCCCCAGTTCTGACTGCAGTGAACCCCAGTTCCAGGCGAGCCCCTGGGGACCCACGCTCTTGTGGGGGGAGTCTGGACTCTCGGGCGGAGACTCAGGAGCCGGGGAAGGCGGAGGACTGAAAGTCCGCTCGCGCCAGTGCGCACAAAGGCTGCGGAGGCTGCCACAGGCTTTCCCTAGCAGAAGGGAGTGAGAGGCTACTGATGGCACTGAACTCCAGTTCTGACTGAAGTGAGCCCCAGTTCTGACTGCAGTGAACCCCAGTTCCAGGTGAGCCCCTGGGGACCCACGCTCTTGTGGGGGGAGTCTGGACTCTCGGGCGGAGAATCGGGAGCCGGGAAAGCAGAGGACTGAAGGCACACACGTGCGCGCAAGGGCAAGGCTGACGGGAAGCCAAGACTGAGACTCCACCCCATCCAAGCTGAGCACAGAGGCTATTGCAATTTGGCAAGCCTAATCCTATAAGGCTGTCTCCAGCACCGGACTTCTCCCAGCATAGACACAGCTGATCCTTACAGCCAACTGGCCTGGAGGTCAATTCTTCCCAGTGATACCAACAACAATAAAGACTTAATTACAACAAGGCTGTACACACAGTCCACAAAGGTGTGCACCAAGAGTGTCCACCTCAGGTTAACTGGGGAGGCAGACCCACTGGGCCAAATTGGAAACCTAGCACACAAATCTACCAACTCAGGGAAGCAGTGAAAATGCGGCGTCTAAGAATCAGATCACAAACAAAAGAAATGGAGGAAAACAAACGACTGGATATAGAATTCAAAACCACGGTTATAAGGCTTTTTAAGAATATCCTAGAAAAGGCCGATAAATATAACGAGACCCTCGAAGAGATGAAAAAGGACCAACTAGAAATTAAACATACACTGACTGAAATAAAAAATATTATACAGAGACCCAAAAACAGACAAGAGGAACACAAAAATCAAGTCAAAGAATTGAATTACAAAGAAGCAAAAAACACTCAACCGAAAAAGCAAAAAGCAAAAAAAAAAATCCAAAAAGTTGAAGATAATGTAAGAAGACTCTGGGACAACTTCAAGCGTACCAACATCAGAATTATGGGGGTGCCAGAAGAAGAGAGAGAGCAAGATACTGAAAACCTATTTGAAGAAATAATGACCGAAAACTTCCCCCACCTGGTGAAAGAAATAGACTTACAAGCCCAGGAAGCCCACAGAACCCCAAACAAAAGGAATCCAAAGAGGACCACACCAAGACACATCATAATTAAAATGCCAAGAGCAAAAGACAAAGAGAGAATATTAAAAGCAGCAAGAGAAAAACAGATAGTTACCTACAAGGGAGCACCCATACGACTGTCAGCTGACTTTTCAACAGAAACTATGCAGGCCAGACGGGAGTGGCAAGAAATTTTCAATGTGATGAATAGCAAGAACCTACAACCAAGATTACTCTACCCAGCAAAGCTATCATTCAGAATTGAAGGGCAGATAAAGAGTTTCACAGACAAGAAAAAGCTGAAGGAGTTCATCACCACCAAACCAGTATTATATGAAATGCTGAAAGGTATTCTTAAAGAAGAGGAAGAAGAAAAAAGGAAAGATAAAAATTATGAACAACAAATACATATCTATCAACAAGTGAACCTAAAAATCAAGTGAATTAAAAAAACCTGAGGAACAGAATAATCTGGTGAATATAATAGAATCAGGGGCATAGAAAGGGAGTGGACTGATAATTCTCAGGGAGAAAGGGGTATGGGGGGGTTCATAAAGAGACTGGACAAAAATCATACACCTATGGATGAGGACAGTGGGGGGTAGGTAAGGGCAGAAGGTGGGGTGGGAAATGGGTGGAGGGGAGCTATGGGGGAAAAAAGGAGAAATAATTGTAATCTGAATAAAGATTTATTTAAAAAAAAAAAAAAGAATAAGTTGTTTCATGTACTCATAACTATAAATTTACTTTTGCCCACCCCTGTATACAACTACCATTAATTTTTACTATTTTAAGTTTGCATTCTTCAACCTTGCCAAACTCTTATTTCCAGGAGACCTTTTGTAGATTCTGGGGGAGTTCTATGTGGACAATCATGTGCTCTGTGAATACAGACAATTTCATTCCTGCATTTCCAATATGCCTGCCTTTTACTTCTGTCTCTTGTCTTGTTGTGCTGGGTCAGACCCTCAGTCTGAGGCTGAATAGGTGTGGTGGGAGAGGACATCTGTGTCTGGTTCCTAGTCTTAGGGAAAAGTATAGTCTTTTCAGTAAAATGTGGCGTTGCCTGTGACATTTTCCTACATGCCTTATATCAAGTTAAGGATTTTTTGTTCATTCCTAGGTCACTGTAAACCTCAGAGGGAACTCTCTATAACCCATTCTATGAGGTCAGTATTACTCTGATACCAGAGCCAGACAAAGACACTACAAGAAAAGAAAGCTACAGATCAATATCTCTTATGAACATTGATGTAAAAATCCCTCAACAAAATACTAACAAACCCAATTCAGCAGATGAAGAGATTTATACACCTTGGCCAAGAGAGATCTATTGCTGAAATGCAAGGAAGTTGCTGCATATGATAGTGGATCAGTGTAATATACAACATTAACAGAATGAGGGAGAAAATACACATTGGTCTCAACTGATGCAAAAAAAACACCGCACATTTGAATGCAACACACTTTCATGATAAAAATACTCCACAAACTAGAAATGGAAGGAAACAGCATATATATAAATATATGTGAATAAAGAAATGAGTATGTACAAAAAACCTAAGCAAACATTATACTTAATTTTGAAAGACTGGAAGCTTTTCCTTTAAGATCAGGAAAAAGATAAGGAGGCCCACTTTTGCCACCTCTGTTCTCCATAGTGCTAGAAGATCTGGAAACCAGATAGCCAGTGAAAGAAATAAAAGGCATCTAAATGGGAAAGAAGTAAAATTATCTGTGTTCACAGGTGCTATCATATTAAATGCAGAAAATCCTAAAAATTCTTGGGAATGGCTCATTCTTTAAAGTTTGCTCTCAGCTTTGTCAGGTAGGACTGAACCACTGGGGCTAATTTTACCCACAAGTGACGCAATGCCCTCTGAGTGGTGTCCCCGAGGTCCTGAGAATCAGGACCATGTTGCACCTGGCAGGAGGGAATAGGCGCTACTTTGGGCATGTTTCATTTCTGGGATTAGCCCTCTAATTTTGTGGATTTCCCCAATCCCAGACTCACATGGGGATGCTGATCATTACTTCGCTGACACTTGAGGGAGACCCTTTGAGGACCAAGAGTTACTCAGGGCAGATCTCCCCTCTCTGGCACTCTGGCCATAAACACTAGCTGCCTGGGGCTCCCCCATCACCCAGGGCCGCCTATGACTCAGGGGTGATGGAGCGCTTGGGTTTTCCAGTTTTGCACAAGAGCCTGGAAATGCTCTCATGGCGGTGAGTGGGGCCAATTGTGAGGCTCACTTTGTGTGTTCCCCTCTCTCAGGGGGCCCTGGTGTGTGATCTTCAAATCCACCATCTGAATACCATGGCTCCACGATTTGGCTAATTGTTTGGTGAGGCCCTGGCAGGAGGTCCAGTCCCTCTGACTCTATCAGGGTTGGAGCAGCCCCTCCCACGCTCCCTCCCTCAGGTCTCTGCTAACAGTGCAGCCCTGTGGGTGGACCACAGGGGAGGCCCCCGGCCCACGGTCTGTGCTGCAAGGAGCCCCAGGTTTCTGATGGGACAGTGGGTGGAATGGCTCCTGGGCCGGACACTCCTTAGACCAGGACTTTCTGCAGGAGAGCAGCCTGAGGAAGCCCAGGCACAGGCCCAGCAGGCACTGACCTCCGGGCCAGGGCGAGATCCCTCCTGGTGCCCCACCAGGAGGAGTTAGGCCACTGCCCTTTGGGATCTCTCAGCCACTCATTTCTAGAAATATCAGTGGCTGGAGGGGATCCAGGTCTGGTGAAAACCACATTTCCCCACCCATCCCCCATCAAATCAGATGAAGGAAGTGATCAGGTGATCAAGTGAGTTTATTGGGGTGCCTGAGGAGCTGCTGACAAACTGAGAGTAGATGTCAAGTGACTCAACAGAGAAACTAGGAAGGAAGAACAGGTGTCCAGGGGCAGGTGGAGGCATCGTGTAGGAGGAAAAAGACGAGGGAGCAGTGAGGTCCAGGGGTCCTGAGAGCAGAGGTCTGGTGAGGACAGTGAGACTGCGGGATCCCGTCCTGAGTGGGGACAGCCACCTGACACTGCTCAGGACCAGATTGAGGAATGACTGGGAGGACTACAGTCAAAGGTGGGACCTGAGCCAGGCTGGTACTGGGGACATGCTTGCTCAGCAGCAGGATGCCTGGGCCAAGGTCGGGACTCAGCAGGCTTGGCGGGAGCACACGGGGCGGCAGAGCAGGGACATGCAAGAGGATGGGCGGCAGCAGCTGGGCTGGCAGGAGGAGGAAGGGCCACAGCAGGAGGAGGAGGGCACGCAGCAGGCAGGCCTGCACACGGGGCGGAAGATGAGGGACACGCAGGAGGAGGGTCTGCAGCAGCTCGAAGGGGTTGGGCAGGGGGTGGCCCCAGAACACACAGGCTTGCAGCAGATGGGTGTGCAGCAGACAGGTTTGCAACAGACAGGCCTACAACAGACTGGCTTACAGCAGACGGGTGTGCAGCAGACGGGCACACAGCAGGCCTGCTGGCAGGGGGAGGAGGTGCAGCAGGAGGGCTGGCAGCTAGACTGCTGGCAGCATGTGGGCGTGCAGGAGCTGGTGCAGATAGACTGGCAGGGGCTGGATCCACAGGTCACCTGGCAGCAGGGGCTGGACATGCAGCTCACTGGGGCACAGACAAGGGTCATGCAGGGCGTCAGCGTACAACAGCTGAGAGTGCAACAGGTAGACTGGCAGCAGCTGGGGACACAGCAGCTGGGGGTGCAGCAGGAAGGCTGGCAGCAGCTAGAGGTGCAGCAGGTGGGTTGGCAGCAGCTGGGGACACAGCAGGTGGGGGCACAGCAGGAGGGCTCACAGCAGCTCTCTGGACAGTCGTCCACCTGCCAGGAGGAGTCCGTGCAAGAGTCACAGGACCCGGGCAGGCAGGCACGGCTGCCATAGCTCAGGTCGCTGGAGCAGATGGACAGGGTGGAAGCGGCCATGGTGGGACAGTGGGGCTGGAGGAGGGTGTGAGTGTGTGAGTGTGTGAGTGTGTGAGTGAGTGTGAGTGTGTAAGGTGCCCAGGGCTGTTGGCTTTTATACCCTCCTGGTGTTTGTTTTCCAAGCATGAGGCTCCCCACGCCGCCTTTCCTTATTGATATTTTGAGCTGAGTCCTGGAGCCCTCATTTCTTCTGGTTTATTTCCAGGAAAGAGTCTGCTGCTTGTAAATGTCTGTCATTGTTGAAAAGTGGGTTGACCCCTGCCCTGTTTATGTTTCCTAAGCAAACACCCCTGGAAACATCTGGAGTGGTGGAGCCCTGGCAGCCTACCTGCCCTGCCGTGCTCCACTGCCCAGCTGTTCTCCTGACGTTGCAAGGGATGGTTTGAATCCCAGAGTCAGAGACAGGGCAGCGGGGGCTGAAATTGGGACACTGCTGCTCATCGCTGCAGGACATCCCCATACCAATGCGGCTGAGGAGGGGGCACCAGCCACAGAGCAACCCAGTAAAGGGGAAGGTAGACAGACAAGGGTCTCAAACAGCAAGAATGACAATAGCTTTGGCTCTTTGAGCTCCTTTGCTTTCCAAATAATGTTAGATTCAGCTTATTGACAACAAAAAACATCCTGCTGCAATTTTTATTGGGATTGCCTTGAATCTACAGATCAATGTGAAGGCAACTGACATCACAATGTCTCCACCCATGAAGATGGTCGAATTCCCCATTTATTCATGTCTTCTTTGATTTATTTCATTAGCGTTTTTATAGTTTTCATTATGGAAGATTTACGCTAGTTTTCTTCTTTTTTTTTTGTATGTCATACTTTTATTTATTTTTTTAAATATTTTCAACAATACAGATTTATTTATTTATTTATTTATTTATTTATTTATTTATTAAGGTATTATATGTGTACATATCTTACCATTATCCCCCCACCCCACTCCCATACATGCCCTCACCCCGCAATGTTCTGCATCCATTGGTAATTCTTATATGCATCCATATAAGTCCTTTGGTTGATTTCTTATTTCCCCACCCCCACAACCTTCCCGTTGTAATTTGACAGTGTGTTTGATGCTTTACTGCCTCTGTATCTATCTCTTTGTTCATCAGTTTATAATGTTTTTTTCTATCCACAAATGAGTGAGATCACGTGGTATTTTTCTTTCATTGACTGGCTTATTTCACTTAGCATAATGTTCTCCAATTCCATCCAGGTTGCTACAAATGGTAAGAATTCCTTCTTTTTTATGGCAGCATAGTATTCCATTGTGTAGATGTACCATAGTTTTCTGATCCAGTCATCTGCTGACGGGCACCTAGGTTGTTTCCAAATCTTAGCTATTGTAAATTGTGCTGCTATGAACATAGGTGTGCATATATCCTTACTGATTCCTGTTTCTAGTTTCTTAGGATATATTCCTAGGAGTGGGATTACTGGGTCAATTGGGAGTTTCATTTTCAGTTTTTTGAGGACACTCCATACTGTTCTCCACAGTGGCTGCACCAGTCTGCATTGCCACCAGCAGTGCACGAGGGTTCCTTTTTCACCGCAACCTTGCCAACACTTGTCGTTTGTTGATTTGTTGATGATAGCCACTCTGACAGTTGTGAGATGGTACCTCGTTGTCGTTTTGATTTGCATCTCTCTGATGTTTAGTGACTTTGAGCACGTTTTCATGTGTCTCTTGGCCTTCCTTCTGTCTTCTTTTGAAAAGATTCTATTTAGGTCCGTGGCCCATTTTTTTATTGTATCATTTATCTTCCTTTTATTAAGTTGTATAACCTGCCTATAGATGTTGGAGATTAAACCTTTATCAGTGATAACATTTGCAAATATGTTCTCCCATACAGTGGGGTTTCTTGTTGTTTTCTTGATGGTTTCTTTTGTTGTGAAAAAGCTTTTTATTTTGATGTAGTCCCATTTGTTTATTTTCTCTTTGGCTTCCATTGCCCTAGGGGCAGTATCAGTGAAGAAGTTCTTTGGCATATGTCTGAGATTTTGCTGCCTATGGATTCCTCTAGTATTTTTATGGTTTCCCGTCTTATGTTTAAGTCCTGTATCCATTTTGAGTTTATTTTTGTGTATGGTGTAAGTTGGTGATCTAGTTTCATTTTTTTGCATGTATCTGTCCAATTTTCCCAACACCATTTATTGAGGAGACTCTCTTGACTCCATTGTATGTTCATGCCTCCCTTGTCAAATATTAATTGCGCATAGTGGTTTGGGTCGATATCTGGATTCTCTATTCTATTCCATTGATCTATATGTCTGTTCTTGTGCCAGTACCAGGCTGTTCTAAGAACAGTGGCTTTGTAATACAGCTTGAAATCTGGTATTGAGATCCCTCCTACTTTATTCTTCTTTCTCAGGATTGCTGTGGCTATTCGGGGTCTTTTTTTATTCCAGATGAATTTTTGGAGAGTTCTTTCTAGGTCTGTGAAATATGCCGTTGGTATTTTAATGGGGAGTGCATTGAATCTATAGATTTCTTTGGGTAGTATGGACATTTTAATGATGTTGATTCTCCCAATCCATGAACATGGTATGTTCTTCCATCTGTTTACGTCTTCCTCTCTTTTTTCAGTGTCCTTCAGTTTTCCGTGAATGCGTCTTTTACCTTCTTGGTTAAGTTTATTCCTAGGTATCTTAATTTTTTTGGTGTGATGGTAAATGGGATTGCTTTTTTAGTCTCTCTTTCTGTAAGTTCACTATTGGTGTACAGAAATGCCATAGATTTCTTGGCGTTAATTTTGTATCCTGAACATTGCTGAATTCATTTATTAACTCTGTTAGTTTTTTGATGGAGTCTTTCGGGTTTTTTATGTACAATATCATGTCATGTGCAAATAAGAACAGCTTTACGTCTTCTTTTCCAATTTGGATGCCTTTTATTTCTTCTTCTTGTCTAATTGCAATGGTTAATACTTCCAGTACTATGTCAGACAGGAGTGGTGAGAGTGGGCATCCCTTTCTTTTCCTGTTCTTAGGGGAAATGGTTTTAGTTTTTGCCCATTGAGTATGATGTTAGCTGTAGGTTTAGCATATATGGCTTTTATTATGTTGAGGTATGATCCTTCTATTCCCACCTTGTTGAGAGTTTTTATCAAGAAAGGGTGTTGGATTTTGTCAAAAGCTTTTTCTGCATCAATTGATATGACTATGTGATTTTTATCTCTCAATTTGTTTATGTGATGTATCACATTTATTGATTTGCGGATATTGTACCATCCTTGCATTTCTGGGATAAATCCTACTTGGTCATGGTGTATGATCTTTCTGATGTAGTGTTGGATCTGATTTGCTAAAATTTTGTTGAGGATTTGGCATCTACGTTCATGAGGGATATTGGCCTGTAATTCTCTTTCATTGTGTTGTCTTTATCTGGTTTTGGTATTAGGGTGATGCTGGCTTCATAGAAGGAGCTTGGAAGTGTTCCTTCCTCTTGAATTTTTTTGGAATAGTCTGAGGAGGATAGGTTTTAGTTCTTCCTTGAATGTTTGGAAAAACTCTCCTGTTAAGCCATCTGGCCACAGGCTTTTGTTTGCCGGAAGCTTTTTGATGACTGCTTCAATTTCTTCCATAGTTACTGGCATATTGAGCTGTTTAGATTCTTCCTGATTGAGTTTTAGAAGGTTATATTTTTCTAGGAATATGTCCACTTCCTCCAGGTTGTCCAGTTTGTTGGAATAGAGTTGTTCATAGTATTTTTAAACAATCCTTTGTATTTTGGCGGGATCTGTTGTTATTTCACCTCTTTCATTTCTGATTTTGTTTATTTGGGTCCTCTCTCTTTGCTTCTTGGTGAGCCTGGCTAGAGGTTCATCAATCTTGTTTATCCTTTCAAAGAACCAGCTCTTGGTTTTGTTGATCTTTTGTATTGTTTCTTTGGTCTCTATGTCGTTTATCTCCGTTCTGATCTTTATTATTTCCTTCCTTCTGCTTACACTGGGCTTTTCTTGTTGCTCTTTTTCTAACTCTTTGAGTTGTAGGGTTAGGTAATTTATTACCATTGTTTCTTGTTTTTTGCAGTATGCTTGTAGAGCTATGAAGTTCCCTCTTAAGACTGCTTTCGCTGTGTCCCATAGATTTTGGATTGTTGTGTTTTCATTGTCATTTGTTGCCATGATGTTTTTTATTTCTTCCTTGATCTCTCTGGTAACCCAGTCATTGTTTAATAGCATGCTGTTTAGTCTCCATGTGTTTAATTTCTTTGGATTGTTTTTATTGCAGTTGATTTCCAGTTTTATGCCACTGTGGTCTGAGAAGACGCTTGATATGATTTCTATCATCTTGAATTTGAAGAGACTTTGCCTATGTCCCAACATATGGTCTATCTTTGAAAATGACCCTTGTGCACTTGAGAAGAATGTATATTCTGTGGCTTTGGGGTGAAATGTTCTGAAGATGTCAATTAATTCCATCTGGTCTAGTGAGTCATTTAGGATTGATGTTTCTTTGCTAATTTTTTGTTTAGAGGATTTGTCCAATGGTGATAGTGGGGTATTAAAGTCTCCTACTATGATTGTATTGCTGTCAATCTCTCCCTTGATATCTCTAGGAGATTTTTTTATGTATTTGGGTGCTCCTGTATTGGGTGCATATATGTTTACCAGAGTTATTTCTTCTTGTTGGATTGCTCCCTTTAGTATTATGAAGTGGCCTTCCTTATCTCTTGTTATGTCCTTCACTTTGAGATCTAATTTGTCAGATATAAGCATAGCTACCCCAGCTTTTTTTTCATTTCCATTCACCTGGAATACCTTTTTCCATCCCTTCACCCTCAGTCTGTGTGCGTCTTTTTTTCTGAGGTGGGTTTCTTGTAGACAGCAGATATATGGGTCTTGTTTTCTTATCCAATCCGTTACCCTATGTTTTTTGATTGGGGCATTTAATCCATTTACATTAAAAGTTATTCTTATTCTTTAAGAGTTATTTTTATTCTTTACCCCTGTGTTCCTTCTTCGCTTCATAAATATATATATATATATATGAAGCGAAGAAGGAACACAGAGGTAAAGAATAAAAATGGTGACAAATAAGTACCTATCAATAATAACTTTAAATGTAAATGGATTAAATGCCCATATATATATATATATATATATATATATATATATATATATATATATATTTTTTTTTATAGCAGACCCTTTAGCATTTCTTGCATTGCTGGTTTGGTGGTAATAAATTCCCTTAGTCCTTTTTTGTCTGTGAAGCTCCTGATTTCACCTTCAATTTTGTTGTTTGTTTTTTTAATATATTTTATTAATTTTTTACAGAGAGGAAGGGAGAGGTATAGAGAGTTAGAAACATCAATGAGAGAGAAACATCGATCAGCTGCCTCCTGCACACCTCACACTGGTGATGTGCCCGGAACCAAGGTACATGCCCTTGACCGGTATCGAACCCGGTATCCCTTCAGTCTACAGGCCGACGCTCTATCCACTGAGCCAAACTGGCCAGAGCTCACCTTCAATTTTGATTGATAGCCTTGCTGGGTACAGTATTCTTGGATTCAGACCCTTCCTTTGCATGACTTTGTATATTTCATTCCATTCCCTTTTGGCCTGATGAGTTTCTGTTGAGAAATCAGTTGCTAGTCTGATGGGGGTTCCTTTGTAGGTAACTTTCTGTCTCTCTCTGGCTGCTTTATAGATTCTTACTTTGTCGTTGGTGTTTGCCAATTTAATTATAACATGCCTTGGCATTGGTCTTTTGGGGATCTTTTTGCTTGGGACTCTGTGGGCTTCTTGAATTTGTGTGGGTTTTTTTCTTCCCTATATCAGGGAAGTTTTCTGTCATTATTTCTTCAAACAGGTTTTCTATTTCTTGCTCAGTTTCCTTCCCTTCTGGAACCCCTATTATGCGGATGTTGTTTTGTTTCGTGTTGTCCCAAAGTTCCCTTAGGCTCTCCTCCTGCTTTTTAATTTTTTTTTCCTAGAAGCTGCTCTACTTGGGTATTTTTTCCCATCTTGGTGTTTGTTTTCCAAGCAGGAGGCTCCCCACGGCTCCTTTCCTTGTTGATATTTTGAGCTGAGTCCTGGGAGCCCTTTTTCTTCTGGTTTATTTCCAGGAAAGAGTCTGCTGCTTGTAAATGTCTGTCATTGTTGAAGAGTGGGTTGACCCCTGCCCTGTGTGTGTTTCCTAAGCAAACACCCCTGGAAACATCTGGAGTGGTGGAGCCCTGGCACCCACACCTGCCCTGCCAAGCTTCCCTGCCCAGCTGTTCTCCTGATGTTGCTAGGGATGGTTTGAATCCCAGAGTCAGACAGGGCAGTGGGGGCTGAAATTGGGACACTGCTGCTCATCGCTGCAGGACATCCCCACACCCAGGCAGCTGAGGAGGGGGCACCAGCCACAGAGGAATGCAGTAAAGGGGAAGGTAGACCGACGAGGGCCTCAAACAGCAAGAATGACAATAGCTTTGGCTATTTGAGCTCCTTTGCTTTCCAAATACTTTCAGATTCAGCTTATTGATAACAAAAAACATCCTGCTGCAATTTTTATTGGGAGTGCCTTGGATCTACAGATCAAGGTGAAGGCAACTGACATCACAATGTCTCCACCCATGAGGATGGTTGAATTCTCTATTTTTCATGTCTTCCTTGATTTATTTCATCAGCATTTCTATAGTTTACATTATGTTAGATTAACGCTTGTTTTCTTTTTTCATTTTGTGTAAGTCATACTTTTAAACAAAAAGTTTGAAATCCAATTGTTCATTAATAGTATATGGAAGTGGGCAAAAGTAGGTTAAATTACCGGCCATCATAACCTAAAATATAAATCATAGGTAAGGATACAAAATAATAACGATATTAATGAGACAAGTAATAAAAATAAGCAATACAATTATCAATAAACAAATAATAACAGAAGAATAAAGTGTTTCATGTACTCATAACTATAAATCTACTTTTGCCCACCCCTGTATACAACTACAATTAATTTTTATTACGTTAAGTTTCCATTCTTCAACCTTGCCAAACTCTTATTTCCAATATGCCTGCCTTTTACTTCTGTCTCTTGTCTTGTTGTGCTGGGGGAAACCCTCAGTCTGAGGCTGAATAGGTGTGGTGGGAGAGGACATCTGTGTCTGGTTCCTAGTCTTAGGGAAAAGTATAGTCTTTTCAATGGAATGTGGTGTTGGCTGTGAGATTTTCATGGATGCCTTATATCACGTTAAGGATTTTTTGTTCATTTCTAGGTCACTGTAAACCTCAGAGGGAACTCTCTATAACCCATTCTCTGAGGCCAGTACTACTCTGATACCAGAGCCAGACAAAGACACTACAAGAAAAGAAAGCTACAGGTCAACATCCCTTATGAACATTGATGTAGAAATTTCTCAAAAATGCTAATAAATCAAATTCAGCAGCAGATGAAGAGATTTATACACCTTGGCCAAGAGAGATCTATTGCTGAAATGCAAGGAAGGTGCTGCATATGATAGTGTATCAGTGTAATATACAACATTAGCAGAATGAGGGGAAAATACACACTGGTCTCAACTGATGCAAAAAAAACACAACCCACATTTGACAAAATTCAACACACTTTCATGATAAAAATACTCTGCAAACTAGAAATGGAAGAAAACAGCATATATATAAATATATGTGAATAAAGACATGAATATGTAAGAAAAACCTACAGCAAACATCATACTCAATTTAGAAAGACTAGAAGCTTTTCCTCTAAGACCAGGAACAAGATAAGGAGGCCCACTGTTGCCACCTCTGTTCTCCATAGTACTGGAACCTCTGGGAACCAGATAGCCAGTGAAAGAAATAAAAGGCATCTACATGGGAAAGAAGTAAAATTATCCGTGTTCAGAGGTGCTATCATATTAAATATAGAAAATCCTAAAAATTCTTGGGAATGGCTCATTCTTTAAAGTTTGTTCTCAGCTTTGTCAGGTAGGATTGAACCACTGGGGCTAATTTTACCCACAACTGAGGCAATGCCCTCTGAGTGGTCTCCCCGAGGTCCTGAGAATCAGGACCATGTTCCGACTGGCAGGTGGGAGTAGGCGCTACATTGGGCATGTTTCATTTCTGGGATTAGCCCTCTAATTTTGTGGATTTCCCCAATCCCAGACTCACATGGGGTTGCTGATCATTACTTCGCTGACACTTGAGGGAGACCCTTTGAGGACAAAGAGTTACTCAGGGCAGATCTCCCCTCTCTGGCACTCTGGCCATAAACACTAGCTGCCTGGGGCTCCCCCATCGCCCAGGGCCGCCTCTGACTCAGGGGTGCATGGAGCGCTTGGGTTTTCCACAAGAGCCTGGAAATGCTCTCATGGCGGTGAGTGGGACTAATTATGAGGCTCACTTTGTGTGTTCCCCTCTCTAAGGGGGCCCTGGTCTGTGATCTTCAAGTCCACCATCTGAATACCATGGCTCCACGTTTGGCTAATTGTTTGGTGAGGCCCTGGCAGGAGGTCCAGTCCCTCAGACTCTATCACTGTTCCAGCAGCCCTTCCCACCCTCCCTCCATCAGGTCTCTGCTAACAGTGCAGCCCTGTGGGTGGACCCCAGGGGAGGCCCCAGGCCCATAGTCTGTGCTGCAAGGAGCCCCAGGTGTTTCTGATGGGACAGTGGGTGGAATGACCCCGGGGCCGGACACTCCTTAGACCAGGACTTTCTGCAGGAGACCAGCCTGAGGAAGCCCAGGCACAAGCCCAGCAGGCACTGACCTCCGGGCCAGGGCGAGATCCCTCCTGGTGCCCCACCAGGAGGAGTTAGGCCACTGCCCTTTGGGATCTCTCAGCCACTCATTTCTAGAAATATCCCTGACTGACGAAGGCAATGTCTGGTGAAAACCACGTGTCCCCACCCTTCCCCATGAACTCAAGTGAAGAAAGGGATCAGGTGATGAGGTGAGTTTATTGGGGTGCCTGAGGAGGTGCTGACAAGCTGAGAGTAGAGTTCAAGTGACTCAACAGAGAAACTAGGAAGGAAGGACAGGTGTCCAGGGGCAGGTGGAGGCATCGTGTAGGAGGAAAAAGACGAGGGAGCAGTGAAGGCCAGGGGTCCTGAGAGCAGAGGTCAGGTCAGGTTAGTGGAGACTGGGGGACCCCGTCCTGAGTGGGGGCATCCACTTGACACTGCTCAGGACCAGAATGAGGAATGACTGGGAGGACCTCAGTCACAGGGTGGGACCTGAGCCTGGCTGGCCCTGGGGACATGTTTGCTCAGCACCAGGATGCCTGGGCCAAGGTTAGGACTCAGCAGGACAGGCGGGAGCACACAGGGCGGCAGAGCAGGGACATGCAAGAGGATGGGCGGCAGCAGCTGGGCTGGCAGGAGGAGGAAGGGCCACAGCAGGAGGAGGTGGACACGCAGCAGGCAGGCCTGCACACGGGGCGGCAGATGAGGGACACACAGGAGGAGGGTCTGCAGCAGCTCGAAGGGGCTGGGCAGGAGGTGGCCCCAGAACACACAGGCTTGCAGCAGATGGGTGTGCAGCAGATAGGTTTGCAACAGACAGGCCTACAACAGACTGGCTTACAGCAGACGGGTGTGCAGCAGACGGGCACACAGCAGGCCTGCTGGCAGGGGGAGGAGGTGCAGCAGAAGGGCTGGCAGCTAGACTGCTCGCAGCCTGAGGGCATGCAAGAGCTGGCACAGGAGCTGGTGCAGGTTGACTGGCAGGGGCTGGATCCACAAGCCACCTGGCAGCAGGGGCTGGACATGCAGCTCACTGGGGCACAGACAAGGGTCCGGCAGGGCGTCAGGGTACAACAGCTGGGAGTGCAACAGGTAGACTGGCAGCAGCTGGGGACATAGCAACTGGGGGTGCAGCAGGAAGGCTGGCAGCAGCTGGTGACACAGCAGCTGGGGGTGCAGCAGGAAGGCTGGCAGCAGCTGGAGGTGCAGCAGGTGGGTTGGCAGCAGCTGGGGACACAGCAGGTGGGGGCACAGCAGGAGGGCTCACAGCAGCTCTCTGGGCAGTCGTCCACCTGCCAGGAGGAGTCCGTGCAAGAGTCACAGGACCCGGGCTGACAGGCACGGGTGCCATTGCTGAGGTCGCTGGAGCAGACGGACAGGGTGGAAGCAGCCATGGTGGGCAGTGGGGCTGGAGGAGGGTGTGAGTGTGAGTGTGTGAGTGTGTGAGTGAGTGTGAGTGTGTAAGGTGCCCAGAGCTGTTGGCTTTTATACCCTCCTGGTGTTTGTTTTCCAAGCAGGAGGCTCATCACGGCTCCTTTCCTTGTTGATATTTTGACCTGAGTCCTGGGAGCCCTCATTTCTTCTGGTTTATTTCCAGGAAAGAGTCTGCTGCTTGTAAATGTCTGTCATTGTTGAAGAGTGGGTTGACCCCTGCCCTGCGTGTGTTTCCTAAGCAAACACCCCTGGAAACATCTGGAGAGGTGGAGCCCTGGCAGCCCACCTGCCCTGCGGAGCTTCCCTGCCCAGCTGTTCTCCTGAAGTTGCAAGGGATGGTTTGAATCCCAGAGTCAGAGACACGGCAGCGGGGGCTGAAATTGGGACACTGCTGCTCATCGCTGCAGGACATCCCCACACTCAGGCGGCTGAGGATGGGCAACAGCCACAGAGGAACGCAGTAAAGGGGAAGGTAGACGGACAAGGGCCTCAAACAGCAAGAATGACAATAGCTTTGGCTCTTTGAGCTCCTTTGCTTTCCAAATACTTTCAGATTCAGCTTATTTACAAGAAAAAACATCCTGCTGCAATTTTTATTGGGAGTGCCTCTAGTCTACAGATCAAGGTGAAGGTAACTGACATCACAATGTCTCTACCTGAGAAGATGGTCGAATTCTCCATTTATTCATCTTTTCCTTCATTAATTTCCTCAGTGTTCTTACAGTTTTCATTATATTAAATTTATGCTGGTTTTCATTTTTTATTTTGTTGTAAGTCATACCTTTAAACAAAAAGTTTGAAATCCAATTGTTTGTTAATATTATAGGGAGGTGAGTAAAAGTAGGTTAAATTACCATCCATCATTACCTAAAATATAAATCATAGGTAAGGATACAAAATAATAACAATAACAATTGCACAAGTAATACAAATAAACAATTCATTAATTAATAAACAAATCATTATATAAGAATCAGGTGTTTCATGTACTCATAAATGTAAATCTACTTTTACCCACCCCTATACACAACTACAATTAATTTTTACTATTTTAAGTTTGCATTCTTCAACCTTGCCAAACTCTTATATTTCCAGGAGACCTTTTGGAGATTCTGGGGGTGTTCTACTTGGACAATCACGTGCTCTGTGAATACAGACAATTTCATTTCTGCATTTCCAATGTGCCTGCCTTTTACTTCTGTCTCTTGTCTTGTTGTGCTGGGTCAGACCCTCAGTCTGAGGCTGAATAGGTGTGGTGGGAGAGGACATCTGCGTCTGGTTCCTAGTCTCAGGGAAAAGAATTGTCTTTTTAATGGAATACGAGGTTGGCTGTGATATTTTCAGAGATGCCTTATTTCAAGTTAAGGATTTTTTATTCATTCCTAGGTCACTGTATACCTCAGAGGGAACTCTCCATAACTCATTCTATGAGGCCAGTATTACTCTGATACCAGAGCCAGACAAAGACACTACAAGAAAAGAAAGCTACAGATCAATATCTCTTATGAACATTGATGTAAAAATCCTCAACAAAATACTAACAAATCAAATTCAGCAGCCGATGAAGAGATTTATACACCTCAGTCAAGAGAAATCTATTACTGAAATGCAAGGATGGTTCTACATATAATAGTTAATCAGTGTAATATACAACATAATAGAACGAGGGGGAAAATACATGACTGTCTCAATTGATGAAAAAGAAACCCACGTTTGACAAAATTCAACACCCTTTCATGACAAAAATACTCAACAAACTAGTAATGGAAGGAAATGACATATGTCTGAACAGCAAACATTAAATCAATTTTGAAACACTGGGAGCTTTTCTTCTAAGATAACTTACAAGACAAGGATGCCCACTTTTGCCACCTCTATTCTCCATAGTACTGGAAATCTAGGAGAGCAGATAGACAATCCTATATAATAAAGAGATAATATGCAAATTGACCCTCATGCCATAATGCTGTCACAAAACGGCGGTGGCGTGCACAGCGGAGGCTCAGTTCCCATAATGAGTGATCAGCAAGGACCTGAGGCTGCGTGGTGCCAGGCTGGACCCGGTCAGGCGCCCTGAGGCTGCGCCCCCCTGCTCGCCCAGCAAGTCTTGACAGGGGACCTCAGGCCATGACCCCCTTCATGGAGGGCTTGATGGGGGACTTCAAGGCGCGCCCCCCAACCCAGCCCAGTTCGGGGGATCTCCAGCTGCGCCCCTTCTGGTGTTCGCCTGGGCACCTGAGGCTATGCCCCTGGCCCAGCGGGGCTTAACGGGGGACCTGAGGCTGCACCCATCCCAGCGGAGCTTGGTGGGAGTGGGGCAGGCCGGGTCTGGGTCTCGCGTGATTTTGAGGCAAACTAGGGTGTGTGGGGACTTGACTCTGGGTCCAGCGGCATGCCCCAGACTCTGACAGGAGGAAGATTTTCATATACGTTTTACTAATTTTCTTTCATCTCTGACACTTCTATTACAGAGAAAGGGCAAATAGCAATATTAAAACATTTCCTCTAATTAATTTCCTTTTAATTAGATCCCTGAGACTAGGAACCAGACACAGTGCATGAATTTCGTGCACTGGGCCATTAGTGAAAGAAATAAAAGGCATCTTAATTGGAAAGCAGTGAGATCACTTCTGCTCACAGATGCTATAATATTAAAGGTAGAAAATCCTAAATATTTCACAAAAGACTGTTAGAACCAACAAAAGAATTCAGCAAAATAGCAGGATACAAAGTTAACACACAACACTCAGTTGCATTTTTGTATGCTAACAGTGAACAGCCCAAAAAGAAAATTAGAAAAACAATTAAATTTACAATAGTATCAAAAAGAATAAAATACTTAGGAACTAACTTAAACAAGGAGGTGAAAGACCTGTACAATGTAAAATTGTTGAAAGAAATAAAAATAAATAAATAAAAAGACAAATGGGATGACAGCCCATGTTCATGAATTAGAATATTTAATAGTTAGGATTTTAATACCACCTAAAGTAATCCACAGATTTAATGCAATCACTATCAAATTCTCAATGTTGTGATGTTTTCAGAAATATAAAAATCCATCCTAAAATTCATATGTAATCTCTTTTTGTTTGTTTACTAATCGCAACCTGAGGATATTTTTCCATTGAGAGTAGAAGGGAGGGAGAGAAACACAGAGAGAGAAACATCGATGTGAGAAAGACACATTGATTGCTTGCCTCCCACACATGCCCCCACCAGGGCCAAGGATTGAACCTGCAACTGAGTGAGGTATGTGCCCTTGACTGGAATCGAACCCATGACACTTCAGTCCTTAGGTGGACACACTATCCACTGAGCCAAACCGGTTAGGGCCATATGGAATCTTAAGGGACCCTGAACCGCCAAAACAATCCTTTAAAAGAACAAAGCGGGAGGGCTCATAGTTCCTGATTTCAAAACTTACTACAAAGCTATAGTAATCAAAAGAGGGTGGTACTGGCATAAAGACACGTAGACCAATGGAATAGGATACAAAGTCCTGAGATAAACCCTCACACAGCAGGTCAAATCAGTTTTGACAAGGGCACCAAGTCCATTCAACGGAGAAAAGACAGTCTTTTCAACAAATGGTGCTGGGTAAACCGATACCAACATGCAAGACCTAAAGCTACAAAACTCTCAGAGGAAAACAGGACAAAAGCCTCACAGCTTTGCACTTGGCAGTGACTGACTGGATATGACACCAAGGGCATGGACAACATAGGAAAAATACACACAGTGGACTTGGTGAAAATTTTAAATGTTTTTACATCAAAGGACAATATCAACAGAGAAAAAGGTAACCCAAGGAAATGAGAAAAACATTTGAAAAGCATGTGTCTGCTAAGGGATAAATATATAGAATGTATAGAGAACTCCTAAAAAGGAAGAACAAACAAAACAAAACAAAATCCAAAAATGAACAAACGAGTTAAATAGACCTTCTTCCAAGGAAGATACAGAAATGGCCAATAAGCCCATGAAAAGATGCTCAACATCACTAATCATTGGAGAAAAGTAAATCAAAACTTTGAGATACCAGCTCACATCCATTAGGATAACTACTGCATTTTAAAAAACAAATACACAGAAAACAGCAGGTTGCTGTGTGCTAGATATTTTGTGTTCAAATGAATACCATTGACCTTTGTTAAAGTATGTGGTGAAGTTCCTGGGAAATGGCTCATTCTTTAAAGTTTGCTCTCAGCTTTGTCAGGTAGGACTGAACCACTGGGGCTAATTTTTCCCACAACTGACGCAATGCCCTCTGAGTGGTGTCCCCGATGTCCTGAGAATCAGGACCATGTTCCGACTGGCAGGTGGGAAGAGGCGCTGAAGCATCCATCTTATATAAATACTGCTGTTTGAAATTTTAGCCCTGCTATTTGGCTTCTGTAAATTCTTGCTTGCTAAGACTACTCCCACTTCAGAGAGGCCATTAAACATTCCACAGACAAGGTTATCAGTGCTGGTGCCAGGCCAGGCCTCTGGTTGAGGTCTCGAGACCCCAGCACATACGGTTTCTTTAAGAACTTGCAAAAGGGGCCGGAAACACCTCATATTGGGGGAGAAAGAAGGTAAAAACATATAAATAGGGAAAATTACTGCATGTTGGGGCCCAGAATTTGAGAGACATTCTCCTCTGGACCCCCGCGTAATAAATGTAACTCCATCTCTCTAAGCATTGCTTTGTTCTTCTTCGGTTTTCTGTAACAGCGCTACTATGGGCATGTTTGATTTCTGGGATTAGCCCTCTAATTTTGTGGATTTCCCCAACCCCAGATTCACATGGGGTTGCTGATCATTACTTCGCTGACACGTGAGGGAGACCCTTTGAGGACCAAGAGTTACTCAGGGCAGATCTCCCTCTCTGGCACTCTGGCCATAAACACTAGCTGCCTGGGGCTCCCCAACTCCCAGGGCCGCCTCTGACTCAGGGGTGCATGGAGCGCTTGGGTTTTCCACAAGAGCCTGGAAATGGTCTCATGGCGGTGAGTGGGACCAATTATGAGACTCACTTTGTGTGTTCCCCTCTCTAAGAGGGCCCTGGTCTGTGATCTTCAAGTCCACCATCTGAATACCATGGCTCCACGATTTGGCTAATTGTTTGGTGAGGCCCTGGCAGGAGGTCCAGTCCCTCTGACTCTATCAGGGTTGGAGCAGCCCCTCCCACCCTCCCTCCCTCAGGTCTCTGCTAACAGTGCAGCCCTGTGGGTGGACCGCAGGGGAGGCCCCAGGCCCACGGTCTGTGCAGCAAGGAGCCCCAGGTTTCTGATGGGACAGTGGGTGGAATGGCCCCTGGGCCGGACACTCCTTAGACCAGGACTTTCTGCAGGAGACCAGCCTGAGGAAGCCCAGGCACAGGCCCAGCAGACACTGACCTCCGGGCCAGGGCGAGATCCCTCCTGGTGCCCCACCAGGAGGAGTTAGGCCACTGCCCTTTGGGATCTCTCAGCCACTCATTTCTAGAAATATCCCTGACTGAAGAAGGCAATGTCTGGTGAAAACCACGTGTCCCCACCCTTCCCCATGAAATCAACTGAAGGAAACGATCAGGTGATGAGGTGAGTTTATTGGGGTGCCTGAGGAGGTGCTGACAAGCTGAGAGTAGAGTTCAAGTGACTCAACAGAGAAACTAGGAAGGAAGGACAGGTGTCCAGGGGCAGGCGGAAGCATCGTGTAGGAGGAAAAAGACGAGGGAACAGTGAGGGCCAAGGGTCCTGAGAGTAGACATCAGGTCAAGTTAGTGGAAACTGAGGGACTCCGTAGTGAGTGGCGGCAGCCATCTAACACAGCTCAGGACCAGACTGAGGGGTGGCTGGGAGGACCTCAGTCACAGGGTGAGACCTGAACCAGGCTGGCCCTGGGGGACATGTTTGCTCAGTAACAGGATGTCTGGGCTGAGGTGGGGACACAGCAGGCCGGGCGGGAGCACACGGGGCGGCAGAGCAGGGACATGCAAGAGGATGGGCGGCAGCAGCTGGGCTGGCAGGAGGAGGAAGGGCCACAGCAGGAGGAGGAGGGCACGCAGCAGGCAGGCCTGCACACGGGGCGGCAGATGAGGGACACGCAGGAGGAGGGTCTGCAGCAGCTCGAAGGGGCTGGGCAGGGGGTGGCCCCAGAACACACAGGCTTGCAGCAGATGGGTGTGCAGCAGACAGGTTTGCAACAGACAGGCCTACAACAGACTGGCTTACAGCAGACGGGTGTGCAGCAAACGGGCACACAGCAGGCCTGCTGGCAGGGGGAGGAGGTGCAGCAGGAGGGCTGGCAGCTAGCCTGCTGGCAGCATGTGGGCGTGCAGGAGCTGGTGCAGGAGGTAGTGCAGGTTGACTGGCAGGGGCTGGTCCCACAGGTCACTTGGCAGCAGGGGCTGGACATGCAGCTCACTGGGGCACAGACAAGGGTCAGGCAGGGCGTCAGCGTACAATAGCTGGGAGTGCAACAGGTGGGCTGGCAGCAGCTGGGGACACAGCAGCTGGGGGTGCAGCAGGAAGGCTGGCAGCAGCTAGGGATGCAGCAGGAAGGGGCGCAGCAGGAGGGCTCACAGTAGCTCTCTGGACAGTCGTCCACATGCCAGGAGGAGTCCGTGCAAGAGTCACAGGACCCGGGCTGGCAGGCACGGGTGCCATAGCTGAGGTCGCTGGAGCAGACAGACATGGTGGATGCGGCCATGGTGGGGCAGTGGGGCTGGAGGAGGGTGTGAGTGTGTGAGGAAGTGTGAGGGTGTGATTGTGTGAGTGGGTGAGTGAGTGTGAGTGTGTAAGGTGCCCAAGGCTGTTGGCTTTTATACCCTCCTGGTGTTTGTTTTCCAAGCAGGAGGCTCCCCACGCCTCCTTTCCTTGTTGATATTTTGAGCTGAGTCCTGGGAGCCCTTTTTCTTCTGGTTTATTTCCAGGAAAGAGTCTGCTGCTTGTAAATGTCTGTCATTGTTGAAGAGTGGGTTGACCCCTGCCCTGTGTGTGTTTCCTAAGCAAACACCCCTGGAAACATCTGGAGTGGTGGAGCCCTGGCAGCCCACCTGCCCTGCCGAGCTTCCCTGCCCAGCTGTTCTCCTGACGTTGCAAAGGATGGTTTGAATCCCAGAGTCAGACAGGGCAGCGGGGGCTGAAATTGGGACACCGCTGCTCATCGCTGCAGGACATCCCCACACCCAGGAGGCTGAGGAGGGGGCACCAGCCACAGAGGAACGCAGTAAAGGGGAAGGTAGACCGACGAGGGCCTCAAACAGCAAGAATGACAATAGCTTTGGCTATTTGAGCTCCTTTGCTTTCCAAATACTTTCTGATTCAGCTTATTGATAACAAAAAACATCCTGCTGCAATTTTTATTGGGAGTGCCTCTAGTCTACAGATCAAGGTGAAGGCAACTGACATCACAATGTCTCCACCCATGAGCATGGTTGAATTCTCCATTTATTCATGTCTTATTCATTGATTTATTTCATCAGCATTTCTATAGTTTACATCATGTTAGATTTACGCTTGTTTTCTTTTTTCATTTTGTGTAAGTCATACTTTTAAACAAAAAGTTTGAAATCCAATTGTTTATTAATATTATATGGAAGTGGGCAAACGTAGGTTAAATTACCGGCCATCATAACCTGAAATATAAATCATAGGTAAGGAAATAAAACAATAACGATATTAATGAGACATTTAATAAAAATAAGCAATACAATTATCAATAAACAAATAATAACAGAAGAATAAAGTGTTTCATGTACTCATAACTATAAATCTACTTTTGCCCACCCCTGTATACAACTACAATTAATTTTTATTACTTTACGTTTGCATTCTTCAACCTTGCCAAACTCTTATTTCCAGGAGACCTTTTGTAGATTCTGGGGGAGTTCTATGTGGACAATCATGTGATCTGTGAATACAGACAATTTCATTTCTGCATTTCCAATATGCCTGCCTTTTACTCCTGTCTCTTGTCTTGTTGTGCTGGGGCAAACCCTCAGTCTGAGGATGAATAGGTGTATGGGAGAGGACATCTGTTTCTGGTTCCTAGTCTTAGGGAAAAGTATAGTCTTTTCAATGGAATGTGGTGTTGGCTGTGAGATTTTCATGGATGCCTTATATCACGTTAAGGATTTTTTGTTCATTTCTAGGTCACTGTAAACCTCAGAGGGAACTCTGTATAACCCATTCTCTGAGGCCAGTACTACTCTGATACCAGAGCCAGACAAAGACACTACAAGAAAAGAAAGCTACAGGTCAACATCCCTTATGAACATTGATGTAAAAATCCCTCAAAAAATGCTAATAAATCAAATTCAGCAGCAGATGAAGAGATTTATACACCTTGGCCAAGAGAGATCTATTGCTGAAACGCAAGGAAGGTGCTGCATATGATAGTGTATCAGTGTAATATACAACATTAGCAGAATGAGGGGAAAATACACACTGGTCTCAACTGATGCAAAAAAACACAACCCACATTTGACAAAATTCAACACACTTTCATGATAAAAATACTCTGCAAACTAGAAATGGAAGAAAACAGCATATATATAAATATATGTGAATAAAGACATGGATATGTAAGAAAAACCTACAGCAAACATCATACTAAGACCAGGAACAAGATAAGAAGGCCCACTTTTGCCACCTCTGTTCTCCATAGTACTGGAACCTCTGGGAACCAGATAGCCAGTGAAAGAAATAAGAGGCATCAAAATGGGAAAGAAGTAAAATTATCCGTGTTCACAGGTGCTATCATATTAAATGTAGAAAATCCTAAAAATTCTTGGGAATGGCTCATTCTTTAAAGTTTGCTCTCAGCTTTGTCATGTAGGACTGAACCACTGGGGCTAATTTTACCCACAACTGAGGCAATGCCCTCTGAGTGGTCTCCCCGAGGTCCTGAGAATCAGGACCATGTTCCGACTGGCAGGTGGGAATAGGTGCTACTTTGGGCATGTTTCATTTCTGGGATTAGCCCTCTAATTTTGTGGATTTCCCCAATCCCAGACTCACATGGGGTTGCTGATCATTACTTAGCTGACACTTGAGGGAGACCCTTTGAGGACCAAGAGTTACTCAGGGCAGATCTCCTCTTTCTGGCACTCTGGCCATAAACACTAGCTGCCTGGGGCTCCCCCATCGGCCAGGGCCGCCTCTGACTCAGGGGTGCATGGAGCGCTTGGGTTTCCCAGTTTTGCACAAGAACCAGGAAATGCTCTCATGGCGGTGAGTGGGGCCAATTGTGAGGCTCACTTTGTGTGTTCCCCTCTCTCAGGGGGCCCTGGTCTGTGATCTTCAAGTCCACCATCTGAATACCATGGTTCCACGATTTGGCTAATTGTTTGGTGAGGCCCTGGCAGGAGGTCCAGTCCCTCTGACTCTATCAGGGTTGGAGCAGCCCCTCCCACCCTCCCTCCCTCTGGTCTCTGCTAACAGTGCAGCCCTGTGGGTGGACCGCAGGGGAGGCCCCAGGCCCATAGTCTGTGCTGCAAGGAGCCCCAGGTGTTTCTGATGGGACAGTGGGTGGAATGGTCCCTGGGCCGGACACTCATTAGACCAGGACTTTCTGCAGGAGACCAGCCTGAGGAAGCCCAGGCACAGCCGAGCAGACCCTGACCTCCAGGCCAGGGCGAGATCCCTCCTGGTGCCCCAACAGCAAGAGTTAGGCCACTGCCCTTTGGGATCTCTCAGCCACTCATTTCTAGAAATATCCCTGACTGAAGAAGACAATGTCTGGTGAAAACCACGTGTCCCCACCCTTCCCCATGAAATCAAGTGAAGGAAACGATCAGGTGATGAGGTGAGTTTATTCGGGTGCCCAAGGAAGTAATGATAAGTTTAGAGTAGAGGTCAAGTGACCCAACAGAGAAACTAGGAGGCAAGGACAGGTGTCCAGGGGCAAGAGGAGGCATCGTGGAGGAGGAAAAAGACGAGGGAGCAGTGAAAGCCAGGGGTCCTGAGAGCAGAGGTCAGGTCAGGTTAGTGGAGACTGGGGGACCCCGTCCTAAGTGGGGGCAGCCACTTGACACTGCTCAGGACCAGACTGAGGAATGACTGGGAGGACCTCAGTCACAGGGTGGGAACTGAGCCTGGCTGGCCCTGGGGGACATGTTTGCTCAGCACCAGGATGCCTGGGCCAAGGTCGGGACTCAGCAGGACGGGCGGGAGCACACAGGGCGGCAGAGCAGGGACATGCAAGATGATGGGCGGCAGCAGCTGGGCTGGCAGGAGGAGGAAGGGCCACAGCAGGAGGAGGCGGACACGCAGCAGGCAGGCCTGCACACGGGGCGGCAGATGAGGGACACGCAGGAGGAGGGTCTGCAGCAGCTCGAAGGGGCTGGGCAGGGGGTGGAACCAGAACACACAGGCTTGCAGCAGATGGGTGTGCAGCAGACAGGTTTGCAACAGACAGGCCTACAACAGACTGGCTTACAGCAGACGGGTGTGCAGCAGACGGGCACACAGCAGGCCTGCTGGCAGGGGGAGGAGGTGCAGCAGGAGGGCTGGCAGCTAGACTGCTCGCAGCATGAGGGCATGCAAGAGCTGGTACAGTAGCTGGTGCAGGTTGACTGGCAGGGGCTGGATCCACAAGCCACCTGGCAGCAGGGGCTGGACATGCAGCTCACTGGGGCACAGACAAGGGTCCGGCAGGGCGTCAGGGTACAACAGCTGGGAGTGCAACAGGTAGACTGGCAGCAGCTGGGGACACAGCAGCTGGGGGTGCAGCAGGAAGGCTGGCAGCAGCTGGTGACACAGCAACTGGGGGTGCAGCAGGAAGGCTGGCAGCAGCTGGAGGTGCAGCAGGTGGGTTGGCAGCAGCTGGGGACACAGCAGGTGGGGGCACAGCAGGAGGGCTCACAGCAACTCTCTGGACAGTCGTCCACCTGCCAGGAGGAGTCCGTGCAAGAGTCACAGGACCCGGGCTGGCAGGCACGGGTGCCATAGCTGAGGTTGCTGGAGCAGACAGACAGGGTGGAAGCAGCCATGGTGGGGCAGTGGGCTGGAGGAGGGTGTGAGTGTGAGATGTGAGTGTGTGAGTGAGTGTGAGTGTGTAAGGTGCCCTGGGCTGTTGGCTTTTATACCCTCCTGGTGTTTGTTTTCCAAGCAGGAGGCTCCCCACGCCTCCTTTCCTTGTTGATATTTTGAGCTGAGTCCTGGGAGCCCTTTTTCTTCTGGTTTATTTCCAGGAAAGAGTCTGCTGCTTGTAAATGTCTGTCATTGTTGAAGAGTGGGTTGACCCCTGCCCTGTGTGTGTTTCCTAAGCAAACACCCCTGGAAACATCTGGAGTGGTGGAGCCCTGGCAGCCCACCTGCCCTGCCGAGCTTCCCTGCCCAGCTGTTCTCCTGACGTTGCAAAGGATGGTTTGAATCCCAGAGTCAGACAGGGCAGCGGGGGCTGAAATTGGGACACTGCTGCTCATCGCTGCAGGACATCCCCACACCCAGGCAGCTGAGGAGGGGGCACCAGCCACAGAGGAATGCAGTAAAGGGGAAGGTAGACCGACGAGAGCCTCAAACAGCAAGAATGACAATAGCTTTGGCTATTTGAGCTCCTTTGCTTTCCAAATACTTTCACGTTCAGCTTATTGATAACAAAAAACATCCTGCTGCAATTTTTATTGGGATTGCCTTGAATCTACAGATCAAGGTGAAGACAACTGACATCACAATGTCTCCACCTGAGAAGATGGTCGAATTCTCCATTTATTCATCTTTTCCTTCATTAATTTCATCAGTGTTCTTACAGTTTTCATTATATTAAATTTTTGCTGGTTTTCATTTTTTATTTTGTTGTAAGTCATACTTTTAAACAAAAAGTTTGAAATCCAATTGTTTGTTAATATTATAGGGAGGTGAGTAAAAGTAGGTTAAATTACCAGCCATCATTACCTAAAATATAAATCATAGGTAAAGATACAAACTAATAACAATAACAATTGGACAAGTAATACAAATAAACAATTCAATTATTAATAAACAAATCATTACACAAGAATAAGGTGTTTCTGTAAATCTACTTTTACCCACCCCTGTATACAACTACAATTAATTTTTACTATTTTAAGTTTGCATTCTTCAATCTTGCAAAACTCTTATATTTCCAGGAGACCTTTTGTAGATTCTTGGGGTTGTTCTATGTGGGCAATCATGTCCTCTGTGAATAGAGACATTTTCATTTCTGCATTTCCAATATGCCTACCTTTTACTTCTGTCTCTTGTCTTGTTTTGCTGGGTCAGACCCTCAGTGTGAGGCTGAATAGGTGTGGTGGGAGAGGACATCTGTGTCTGGTTCCTAGTCTTAGGGAAAAGTGTTATCTTTTCAATGGAATGTGGGGTTGGCTGTGATATTTTCAGAGATGCCTTATTTCAAGTTAAGGATTTTTTTCATCATTCCTAGGTCACTGTAAACCTCAGAGGGAACTCCCCATAACTCATTCTCTGAGGCCAGTATTACTCTGATACCAGAGCCAGACAAAGACACTACAAGAAAAGAAAGCTACAGATCAATATCCCTTATGAACATTGATGTAAAAATCCTCAACAAAATACTAACAAATCAAATTCAGCAGCAGATGAAGAGATTTATGCACCTCAGTGAAGAGAGATCTATTACTGAAATGCAAGGATGGTTCTACATTTAATACTTAATCAGTGTAATATACAACATTAACAGAATGAGGGGAAAAATACATGACTGTTTCAACTGATGAAAAAGAAACCCACGTTTGACAAAATTCAACACCCTTTCATGACAAAAATACTCAACAAACTAGTAATGGAAGGAAATGACATATGACTGAACAGCAAACATTATAATCAATTTTGAAACACTGGGAGCTTTTCTTCTAAGATAACTTACAAGACAAGGATGCCCACTTTTGCCACCTCTATTCTCCATAGTACTGGAAATCTAGGCGAGCAGATAGACAATCCTATATAATAAAGAGGTAATATGCAAATTGACCCTCATGCCATAATGCTGTCACAAAACTGCGGTGGCGTGCACAGCGGAGGCTCAGTTCCCATATTGAGTGATCAGCAGGGACCTGAGGCTGTGTGGTGCCGGCCAGGGCCGGGTCGGGGGCCCTGAGGCTGTGCCCCTCTGCTCGCCCGGCAGGGCTTGACGGGGGACCTCAGGCCATGCCCCCCTTCATGGAGGGCTTGATGGGGGACTTCAAGGTACGCCCCCCAACCCAGCCCAGTTCGGGGGACCTCCGGCTGCGCCCCTGCCCGGTGTTCACCTGGGCACCTGAGGCTATGCCCCTGGCCCAACGGGGCTTAACGGGGGACCTGGGGCTGCACCCATCCTAGCAGAGCTTGGTGGGGGTGGGGCAGGCTGGGTCTGGGTCTCGCGTGATTTTGAGGCAAACTGGGGTGTGTGGGGACTTGACTCTGGGTCCGGCGGCATGCCCCAGACTCTGACAGGAGGAAGATTTTCATATAGGTTTTACTAATTTTCTTTCATCTCTGACACTTCTATTATAGAGAAAGGGCAAATAGCAATATTAAAACATTTCCTCTAATTAATTCCCTTTTAATGTGCATGAATTTCGTGCACTGGGCCATTAGTAAAAGAAATAAAAGGCATCTAAATTGGAAAGCAGTGAGATCACTTCTGCTCACAGATGCTATAATATTAAAGGTAGAAAATCCTAAATATTTCACAAAAGACTGTTAGAACCAACAAAAGAATTCAGCAAAATAGCAGGATACAAAGTTAACACACAACACTCAGTTGCATTTTTGTATGCTAACAGTGAACAGCCCAAAAAGAAAATTAGAAAAACAATTAAATTTACAATAGTATCAAAAAGAATAAAATACTTAGGAACTAACTTAAACAAGGAGGTGAAAGACCTGTACAATGTAAAATTGTTGAAAGAAATAAAAATAAATAAATAAAAAAGACAAATGGGATGACAGCCCATGTTCGTGAATTAGAATATTTAATAGTTAGGATTTTAATACCACCCAAAGTAATCCACAGATTCAATGCAATCACTATCAAATTCTCAATGCTGTGATGTTTTCGAAATATAAAAATCCATCCTAAAATTCATATGGAATCTCTTTTTGTTTGTTTACTAATCCCAACCTGAGGATATTTTTCCATTGAGAGTAGAAGGGAGGGGGAGAGACACAGAGAGAGAAACATCGATGTGAGAAAGACACATTGATTGCTTGCCTCCCACACATGCCCCCACCAGGGCCAAGGATTGAACCTGCAACTGAGTGAGGTATGTGCCCTTGACTGGAATCGAACCCATGACACTTCAGTCCTTAGGTGGACACACAATCCACTGAGCCAAACCGGTTAGGGCCATATGGAATCTTAAGGGACCCTGAACCGCCAAAACAATCCTTTAAAAGAACAAAGCGGGAGGGCTCATAGTTCCTGATTTCAAAACTTACTACAAAGCTATAGTAATCAAAAGAGGGTGGTACTGGCATAAAGACACGTAGACCAATGGAATAGGATACAAAGTCCTGAGATAAACCCTCACACAGCAGGTCAAATCATTTTTGACAAGGGCACCAAGTCCATTCAACAGAGAAAAGACAGTCTTTTCAACAAATGGTGCTGGGTAAACCGATACCAACATGCAAGACCTAAAGCTACAAAACTCTCAGAGGAAAACAGGACAAAAGCCTCACAGCTTTGCACTTGGCAGTGACTGACTGGATATGACACCAAGGGCATGGACAACATAGGAAAAATACACACAGTGGACTTGGTGAAAATTTTAAATGTTTTTACTTCAAAGGACAATATCAACAGAGAAAAAGGTAACCCAAGGAAATGAGAAAAACATTTGAAAAGCATGTATCTGATAAGGGATAAATATATAGAATGTATAGAGAACTTCTAAAAAGGAATAACAAACAAAACAAAACAAAATCCAAAAATGAACAAAGGAGTTAAATGGACCTTTTTCCAAAGAAGATACAGAAATGGCCAATAAGCCCATGAAAAGATGCTCAACATCACTAATCATTGGAGAAAAGTAAATCAAAACTTTGAGATACCAGCTCACATCCATTAGGATAACTACTGCATTTAAAAAACAAATACACAGAAAACAACAGGTTGCTGTGTGCTAGATATTTTGTGTTCAAATGAATACCATTGACCTTTGTTAAAGGATGTGGTGAAGTTCTTGGGAAATGGCTCATTCTTTAAAGTTTGCTCTCAGCTTTGTCAGGTAGGACTGAACCACTGGGGCTAATTTTACCCACAAGTGACGCAATGCCCTCTGAGTGGGCTCCCCGATGTCCTGAGAATCAGGACCATGTTCCGACTGGCAGGTGGGAATAGGCGCTACTATGGGCATGTTTCATTTCTGGGATTAGCCCTCTAATTTTGTGGATTTCCCCAATCCCAGATTCACATGGGGTTGCTGATCATTACTTCGCTGACACTTGAGGGAGACCCTTTGAGGACCAAGAGTTACTCAGGGCAGATCTCCCCTCTCTGGCACTCTGGCCATAAACACTAGCTGCCTGGGGCTCCCCCATCGGCCAGGGCCGCCTATGACTCAGGGGTGCATGGAGCGCTTGGGTTTTCCACAAGAGCCTGGAAATGCTCTCATGGCGGTGAGTGGGACCAATTATGCGACTCATTTTGTGTGTTCCCCTCTCTCAGGGGCCCTGGTCTATGATCTTCAAATCCACCATCTGAATACCATGGCTCCACGATTTGGCTAATTGTTTGGTGAGGCCCTGGCAGGAAGGTCATCCAGTCCCTCTGACTCTATCAGGGTTGGAGCAGCCCCTCCCACCCTCCCTCCCTCCCTCTGGTCTCTGCTAACAGTGCAGCCCTGAGGGTGGACCGCAGGGGAGGCCCCAGGCCCACAGTCCGTGCTGCAAGGAGGCCCAGGTGTTTCTGATGGGACAGTGGGTGGAATGGCCCCTGGGCCGGACACTCCTTAGACCAGGACTTTCTGCAGGAGACCAGCCTGAGGAAGCCCAGGCACAAGCCCAGCAGGCACTGACCTCCGGGCCAGGGCGAGATCCCTCCTGGTGCCCCACCAGGAGGAGTTAGGCCACTGCCCTTTGGGATCTCTCAGCCACTCATTTCTAGAAATATAGTGGCTAGAGGGGATCCATGTCTGGTGAAAACCACATTTCCCCGCCCATCTCCCATCAAATCAGATGAAGGAAGTGATCAGGTGATGAAGTGAGTTTATTGGGGTGCCTGAGGAGGTGCTGACAAACTGAGAGTAGAGGTCAAGTGACTCAACAGAGAAACTAGGAGGGAAGGACAAGTGTCCAGGAACAGGTGGAGGCATCGTGTAGGAAGCAAAAGCTGAGGGAGCAGAGAGGTCCAGGGGTCCTGAGAGCAGAGGTCTGGTGAGGACAGTGAGACTGCGGGATCCCGTCCTGAGTGGGGACAGCCACCTGACACTGCTCAGGACCAGACTGAGGAATGACTGGGAGGACTACAGTCAAAGGTGGGACCTGAGCCAGGCTGGTACTGGGGACATGTTTGCTCAGCAGCAGGATGCCTGGGCCAAGGTCGGGACTCAGCAGGCTGGGCGGGAGCACACGGGGCGGCAGAGCAGGGACATGCAAGATGATGGGCGGCAGCAGCTGGGCTGGCAGGAGGAGGAAGGGCCACAGCAGGAGGAGGAGGGCACGCAGCAGGCAGGCCTGCACACGGGGCGGCAGATGAGGGACACGCAGGAGGAGGGTCTGCAGCAGCTCGAAGGGGCTGGGCAGGGGGTGGAACCAGAACACACAGGCTTGCAGCAGATGGGTGTGCAGCAGACAGGTTTGCAACAGACAGGCCTACAACAGACTGGCTTACAGCAGACGGGTGTGCAGCAGACGGGCACACAGCAGGCCTGCTGGCAGGGGGAGGAGGTGCAGCAGGAGGGCTGGCAGCTAGACTGCTGGCAGCATGTGGGCGTGCAGGAGCTGGTGCAGATAGACTGGCAGGGGCTGGATCCACAGGTCACCTGGCAGCAGGGGCTGGACATGCAGCTCACTGGAGCACAGACAAGGGTCATGCAGGGCGTCAGCGTACAACAGCTGGGAGTGCAACAGGTAGACTGGCAGCAGCTGGGGACACAGCAGCTGGGGGTGCAGCAGGAAGGCTGGCAGCAGCTGGGGGTGCAGCAGGAGGGTTGGCAGCAGCTGGGGACACAGCAGGTGGGGGCACAGCAGGAGGGCTCACAGCAGCTCTCTGGACAGTCGTCCACCTGCCAGGAGGATTCCGTGCAAGAGTCACAGGACCCGGGCTGGCAGGCACGGGTGCCATAGCTGAGGTTGCTGGAGCAGACGGACAGGGTGGAAGCAGCCATGGTGGGCAGTGGGGCTGGAGGAGGGTGTGAGTGTGAGTGTGTGAGTGAGTGTGAGTGTGTAAGGTGCCCAGGGCTGTTGGCTTTTATACCCTCCTGGTGTTTGTTTTCCAAGCAGGAGGCTCCCCACGCCTCCTTTCCTTGTTGATATTTTGAGCTGAGTCCTGGGAGCCCTCATTTCTTCTGGTTTATTTCCAGGAAAGAGTCTGCTGCTTGTAAATGTCTGTCATTGTTGAAGAGTGGGTTGACCCCTGCCCTGTGTGTGTTTCCTAAGCAAACACCCCTGGAAACATCTGGAGTGGTGGAGCCCTGGCAGCCCACCTGCCCTGCCAAGCTTCCAGCCCAGCTGTTCTCCTGACATTGCAAGGGATGGTTTGAATCCCAGAGTCAGAGACAGGGCAGCGGGGACTGAAATTGGGACACTGCTGCTCATCGCTGCAGGACATCCCCATACCCATGCGGCTGAGGAGGGGGCACCAGCCACAGAGCAACCCAGTAAAGGGGAAGGTAGACAGACAAGGGTCTCAAACAGCAAGAATGACAATAGCTTTGGCTCTTTGAGCTCCTTTGCTTTCCAAATAATGTTAGGTTCAGCTTATTGACAACAAGAAACATCCTGCTGCAATTTTTATTGGGAGTGCCTTGAATCTACAGATCAATGTGAAGGCAACTGAAATCACAATGTCTCCACCCATGAAGATGGTCGAATTCCCCATTTATTCATGTCTTCTTTGATTTATTTTATTAGCGTTTTTATAGTTTTCATTATGGAAGATTTACGCTAGTTTTCTTTTTTTTATTTTTTGTATGTCATACTTTTATTTATTTTTTAAAATATTTTCAACAATACAGATTTATTTATTTATTTATTTATTTATTTATTTATTTATTTATTTATTAAGGTATTATATGTGTACATATCTTACCATTATCCCCCCACCCCACTCCCATACATGCCCTCACCCCGCAATGTTCTGCATCCATTGGTAATTCTTATATGCATCCATATAAGTCCTTCGGTTGATCTCTTATTTCCCCACTCCCCCAAACTTCCCGTTGTAATTTGACAGTCTGTTTGATGCTTACTGCCTCTGTATCTATCTCTTGTTCATCAGTTTATAATGTTTTTTTCTATCCACAAATGAGTGAGATCATGTGGTATTTTTCTTTCATTGACTGGCTTATTTCACTTAGCATAATGTTCTCCAATTCCATCCAGGTTGCTACAAATGGTAAGAATTCCTTCTTTTTTATGGCAGCATAGTATTCCATTGTGTAGATGTACCATAGTTTTCTGATCCACTCACCTGCTGACGGGCACCTAGGTTGTTCCCAAATCTTAGCTATTGTAAATTGTGCTGCTATGAACATAGGGGTGCATATATCCTTACTGATTCCTGTTTCTAGTTTCTTAGGATATATTCCTAGGAGTGGGATTACTGGGTCAAATGGGAGTTTCATTTTCAGTTTTTTGAGGACACTCCATACTGTTCTCCACAGTGGCTGCACCAGTCTGCATTGCCACCAGCAGTGCACGAGGGTTCCTTTTTCTCCGCAACCTCGCCAACACTTGTCGTTTGTTGATTTGTTGATGATAGCCACTCTGACTGGTGTGAGATGGTACCTCGTCGTTTTGATTTGCTTCTCTCTGATGTTTAGTGACTTTGAGCACGTTTTCATGTGTCTCTTGGCCTTCCTTCTGTCTTCTTTTGAAAAGATTCTATTTAGGTCCGTGGCCCATTTTTTTATTGGATCATTTATCTTCCTTTTATTAAGTTGTATAAGCTGCCTATAGATGTTGGAGATTAAACCTTTATCAGTGATAACATTTGCAAATATGTTCTCCCATACAGTGGGGTTTCTTGTTGTTTTCTTGATGGTTTCTTTTGTTGTGAAAAAGCTTTTTATTTTGATGTAGTCCCATTTGTTTATTTTCTCTTTGGCTTCCATTGCCCTAGGGGCAGTATCAGTGAAGAAGTTCTTTGGCATATGTCTGAGATTTTGCTGCCTATGGATTCCTCTAGTATTTTTATGGTTTCCCGTCTTATGTTTAAGTCCTGTATCCATTTTGAGTTTATTTTTGTGTATGGTGTAAGTTGGTGATCTAGTTTCATTTTTTTGCATGTATCTGTCCAATTTTCCCAACACCATTTATTGAGGAGACTCTCTTGACTCCATTGTATGTTCATGCCTCCCTTGTCAAATATTAATTGCGCATAGTGGTTTGGGTCGATATCTGGATTCTCTATTCTATTCCATTGATCTATATGTCTGTTCTTGTGCCAGTACCAGGCTGTTCTAAGAACAGTGGCTTTGTAATACAGCTTGAAATCTGGTATTGAGATCCCTCCTACTTTATTCTTCTTTCTCAGGATTGCTGTGGCTATTCGGGGTCTTTTTTTATTCCAGATGAATTTTTGGAGAGTTCTTTCTAGGTCTGTGAAATATGCCGTTGGTATTTTAATGGGGAGTGCATTGAATCTATAGATTTCTTTGGGTAGTATGGACATTTTAATGATGTTGATTCTCCCAATCCATGAACATGGTATGTTCTTCCATCTGTTTACGTCTTCCTCTCTTTTTTCAGTGTCCTTCAGTTTTCCGCGAATACGTCTTTTACCTTCTTGGTTAAGTTTATTCCTAGGTATCTTAATTTTTTTGGTGTGATGGTAAATGGGATTGCTTTTTTAGTCTCTCTTTCTGTAAGTTCACTATTGGTGTACAGAAATGCCATAGATTTCTTGGCGTTAATTTTGTATCCTGTAGAGTGCTGAATTCATTTATTAACTCTGTTAGTTTTTTGATGGAGTCTTTCGGGTTTTTTTTGTACAATATCATGTCATGTGCAAATAAGAACAGCTTTACGTCTTCTTTTCCAATTTGGATGCCTTTTATTTCTTCTTCTTGTCTAATTGCAATGGCTAATACTTCCAGTACTATGTCAAACAGGAGTGGTGAGAGTGAGTATCCCTGTCTTTCCTGTTCTTAGGGGAATTGTTTTTAGTTTTTGCTCATTGAGTATGATGTTAGCTGTGAGTTTATCATATATAGATTTTATTATGTTGAGGTATGATCCTTCTATTCCCACCTTGTTGAGAGTTTTTATCAAGAAAGGGTGTTGGATTTTGTCAAAAGCTTTTTCTGCATCAATTGATATGACTATGTGATTTTTATCTCTCAATTTGTTTATGTGATGTATCACATTTATTGATTTGCGGATATTGTACCATCCTTGCATTTCTGGGATAAATCCTACTTGGTCATGGTGTATGATCTTTCTGATGTAGTGTTGGATCTGATTTGCTAAAATTTTGTTGAGGATTTGGCATCTACGTTCATGAGGGATATTGGCCTGTAATTCTCTTTCATTGTGTTGTCTTTATCTGGTTTTGGTATTAGGGTGATGCTGGCTTCATAGAAGGAGCTTGGAAGTGTTCCTTCCTCTTGAATTTTTTTGGAATAGTCTGAGGAGGATAGGTTTTAGTTCTTCCTTGAATGTTTGGAAAAACTCTCCTGTTAAGCCATCTGGCCACAGGCTTTTGTTTGCCGGAAGCTTTTTGATGACTGCTTCAATTTCTTCCATAGTTACTGGCATATTGAGCTGTTTAGATTCTTCCTGATTGAGTTTTAGAAGGTTATATTTTTCTAGGAATATGTCCACTTCCTCCAGGTTGTCCAGTTTGTTGGAATAGAGTTGTTCATAGTATTTTTAAACAATCCTTTGTATTTTGGCGGGATCTGTTGTTATTTCACCTCTTTCATTTCTGATTTTGTTTATTTGGGTCCTCTCTCTTTGCTTCTTGGTGAGCCTGGCTAGAGGTTCATCAATCTTGTTTATCCTTTCAAAGAACCAGCTCTTGGTTTTGTTGATCTTTTGTATTGTTTCTTTGGTCTCTATGTCGTTTATCTCCGTTCTGATCTTTATTATTTCCTTCCTTCTGCTTACACTGGGTTTTTCTTGTTGCTCTTTTTCTAACTCTTTGAGTTGTAGGGTTAGGTAATTTATTACCATTGTTTCTTGTTTTTTGCAGTATGCTTGTAGAGCTATGAACTTCCCTCTCAAGACTGCTTTCGCTGTGTCCCATAGATTTTGGATTGTTGTGTTTTCATTGTCATTTGTTGCCATGATGTTTTTTATTTCTTCCTTGATCTCTCTGGTAACCCAGTCATTGTTTAATAGCATGCTGTTTAGTCTCCATGTGTTTAATTTCTTTGGATTGTTTTTATTGCAGTTGACTTCCAGTTTTATGCCACTGTGGTCTGAGAAGACACTTGATATGATTTCTATCATCTTGAATTTGAAGAGACTTTGCCTATGTCCCAACATATGGTCTATCTTTGAAAATGACCCTTGTGCACTTGAGAAGAATGTATATTCTGTGGCTTTGGGGTGAAATGTTCTGAAGATGTCAATTAATTCCATCTGGTCTAGTGAGTCATTTAGGATTGATGTTTCTTTGCTAATTTTTTGTTTAGAGGATTTGTCCTATGGTGATAGTGGGGTATTAAAGTCTCTTACTATGATTGTATTGCTGTCAATCTCTCCCTTGATATCCTCCAGGAGATTTTTTTATGTATTTGGGTGCTCCTGTATTGGTTGAATATATGTTTACCAGAGTTATTTCTTCTTGTTGGATTGCTCCCTTTAGTATTATGAAGTGACCTTCCTTATCTCTTGTTATGTCCTTCACTTTGAGATCTAATTTGTCAGATATAAGCATAGCTACCCCAGCTTTTTTTTCATTTCCATTCACCTGGAATACCTTTTCCATCCCTTCATCCTCAGTCTGTGTGCATCTTTTTTTCTGAGGTGGGTTTCTTGTAGACAGCAGATATATGGGTCTTGTTTTCTTATCCAATCTGTTACCCTATGTTTTTTGATTGGGGCATTTAATCCATTTACATTTGAAGTTATTTATATATATATGAAGCGAAGAAGGAACACAGGGGTAAAGAATAAAAATGGCGACAAATAAGTACCTATCAATAATAACTTTTAATGTAAATGGATTAAATGCCCCAATATATATATATATATATATATATATATATATATATATATATATATATATATATATATATATTTTTTTTTTTTTTTTTTTTTTTTTTTTACAGCAGACCCTTTAGCATTTCTTGCATTGCTGGTTTGGTGGTAATAAATTCCCTTAGTCCTTTTTTGTCTGTGAAGCTCCTGATTTCACCTTCAATTTTGTTTTTTGTTTTTTTAATATATTTTATTAATTTTTTACAGAGAGGAAGGGAGAGGTATAGAGAGTTAGAAACATTGATGAGAGAGAAACATCGATCAGCTGCCTCCTGTACACCTCGCACTGGTGATGTGCCCGCAACCAAGGTACATGCCCTTGACTGGTATCGAACTGGGACCCTTCAGTCTACAGGCCGATGCTCTATCCACTGAGCCAAACTGGCCAGAGCTCACCTTCAATTTTGATTGATAGCCTTGCTGGGTACAGTATTCTTGGATTCAGACCCTTCCTTTGCATGACTTTGTATATTTCATTCCATTCCCTTTTGGCCTGATGAGTTTCTGTTGAGAAATCAGTTGCTATTCTGATGGGGGTTCCTTTATAGGTAACTTTCTGTCTCTCTCTGGCTGCTTTATAGATTCTTACTTTGTCGTTGGTGTTTGCCAATTTAATTATAACATGCCTTGGCGTCGGTCTTTTGGGGATCTTTTTGCTTGGGACTCTGTGGGCTTCTTGGATTTGTGTGGGTTTTTTCTTCCCTATATCAGGGAAGTTTTCTGTCATTATTTCTTCAAACAGGTTTTCTATTTCTTGCTCAGTTTCCTTCCCTTCTGGGACCCCTATTATGCGGATGTTGTTTGTTTCGTGTTGTCCCAAAGTTCCCTTAGGCTCTCCTCCTGCTTTTTAATTTTTTTTTCCTAGAAGCTGCTCTACTTGGGTATTTTTTCCCATCTTGTCTTCTAGCTCACTGATGTGGTCCTCTGGTTCTTATAGTCTACTCTTGATGCTTTCTATGGAGTTCTTTACAGCAGCGATGTCATTTTGCATTTCTTCTTGGTTCTTCATTTTCTCTTGGTTCTTACTTATATTGTCGAATTAGTCTTCCATTCTTTTCAGCCACCTTATGATCATTTCTCTGAATTCTTCCTCTGGCAGGTTGCTTGCCTCCATTTCCTTTACTTCCTTTTCTGGTGATGCCTGCTTTTCTTTCATATGCGGGCTGTTTCTTTGTCTCCCCATGGTCTCTCTTCTGTAGATGTCTGGTTATGTAGTTCTCTCTCTCCTTTCCGTGGTGGAGTGTAGAGCTCCTCTGAATCTGCGTGTTTACGCCAATTGGGAACCGGTCTTGTGGGGCTCGCAGCTGTTCTGTGGGTGTCGCAGTTATGGATTTTCAGGCTTTCGATAAGCTCCACTTTCCCTTTAAGGATGACGCAGTCTCCGCGTCCGAGCCAGCAGCACCGGGAGAGGTCCCAACCGCAGTGGGGGCTGCCAAGTCAGGTGAACCCCGACTAGCAGTCCCCCACCTTCTCCTGGAGTTTATCTGTCCCTTAACCTGCCAACAAACACTCCTCGTGTGACCCTCAGCTGTTCTTTCTTTCTGCTCCGGGACAAGGCTCGGGACACGTCTGTCTATTCCGCTGCCTTTTTTTTTTTTTTTTTTTCTGTAGGTCATACTTTTAAACAAAAAGTTTGAAATCCAATTGTTTATTAATATTATATGGATGTGGGCAAAAGTAGGTTAAATTACCAGGCATCATTACCTAAAATATAAATCGTAGGTAAAAATACAAAATAACAACAATAATAATGAGATAAGTAATAAAAATAAGCAATACAATTACCAATAAACAAATAATAATGCAAGAATAAGTTGTTTCAAGTACTCATATCTATAAATCTACTTTTGCCCACCCCTGTATACAACTACAATTAATTTTTATTACTTTACGTTTGCATTCTTCAACCTTGCCAAACTCTTATTTCCAGGAGACCTTTTGTAGATTCTGGGGGTGTTCTATGTGGACATTCATGTCCTCTGTGGATAGAGACAATTTCATTTCTGCATTTCCAATGTGCCTGCCTTTTACTTCTGTCTCTTGTCTTGTTGTGCTGGGTCAGACCCTCAGTCTGAGGCTGAATAGGTGTGGTAGGGGAGGACATCTGTGTCTGGTTCCTAGTCTTAGGGAAAAGTATAGTCTTTTCAATAAAATGTGGGGTTGGCTGTGACATTTTTCTAGATGCCTTATATCAAGTTAAGGATTTTTTGTTCATTCCTAGGTCACTGTAAACCTCAGAGGGAACTCTCTATAACCCATTCTATGAGGTCAATATTACTCTGAAACCAGAGCCAGACAAAGACACTACAAGAAAAGAAAGGTACAGGTCAATATCTCCCATGAACATTGATGTAAAAATCCCTCAAAAAATGCTAAGAAATCAAATTCAGCAGCAGATGAAGAGATTTATACACCTTGGCCAAGAGAGATCTATTGCTGAAATGCAAGGAAGGTGCTGCATATGATAGTGTATCAGTGTAATATACAACATTAGCAGAATGAGGGGAAAATACACACTGGTCTCAACTGATGCAAAAAAACACAACCCACATTTGACAAAATTCAACACACTTTCATGATAAAAATACTCAACAAACTAGAAATAGAATAAAACAGCATATATATAAATATATGTGAATAACATCATGAATATGTATGAAAAACCTGCAGCAAACATCATACTCAATTTAGAAAGACTAGAAGCTTTTCTTCTAAGACCAGGAGTAAGATAAGGAGGCCCACTTTTGCCACCTCTGTTCTCCATAGTACTAGAAGATCTGGGAAAGCAGATAGACAGTGAAAGTAATAAAAGGCATCCAAATGGGAAAGAAGTAAAATTATCTGTGTTCACATGTGCTATCATATTAAATGTAGAAAATCCTAAAAATTCTTGGGAATGGCTCATTCTTTAAAGTTTGCTCTCAGCTTTGTCAGGTAGGATTGAACCACTGGGGCTAATTTTACCCACAACTGAGGCAATGCCCTCTGAGTGGTGTCCCCGATGTCCTGAGAATCAGGACCATGTTCTGACTGGCAGGTGGGAATAGGCGCTACTTTGGGCATGTTTCATATCTGTGATTAGCCCTCTAATTTTGTGCATTTCCCCAATCCCAGACTCACATGGGGGTGCTGATCATTACTTCGCTAACACTTGAGGGAGACCCTTTGAGGACCAATAGTTACTCAGGGCAGATCTCCCCTTTCTGGCACTCTGGCCATAAACACTAGCTGCCTGGGGCTCCCCCATCGGCCAGGGCCGCCTATGACTCAGGGGTGCATGGAGCGCTTGGGTTTCCCAGTTTTGCACAAGAGCCTGGAAATGCTCTCATGGCGGTGAGTGGGACCAATTGTGAGGCTCACTTTGTGTGTTCCCCTCTCTCAGGGGGCCCTGGTCTGTGATTTTCAAGTCCACCATCTGAATACCATGGCTCCACGATTTGGCTAATTGTTTGGTGAGGCCCTGGCAGGAGGTCCAGTCCCTCTGATTCTATCAGGGTTGGAGCAGCCCTTCCCACCCTCCCTCCCTCAGGTCTCTGCTAACAGTGTAGCCCTGTGGGTGGACCGCAGGGGAGGGCAGGCCCACAGTCAGTGCTACAAGGAGCCCCAGGTTTCTGATGGGACAGTGGATATAATGGGCCCTGGGCCGGACACTCATTAGACCAGGACTTTCTGCAGGAGACCAGCCTGAGGAAGCCCAGGCACAGGCCCAGCAGACACTGACCTCCGGGCCAGGGCGAGATCCCTCCTGGTGTCCCACCAGGAGGAGTTAGGCCACTGCCCTTTGGGATCTCTCAGCCACTCATTTCTAGAAATATCCCTGACTGAAGAAGACAATGTCTGGTGAAAACCACGTGTCCCCAAACTTCCCCATGAAATCAAGTGAAGGAAATGATCAGGTGATGAGGTGAATTTATTCCGGTACCCAAAGAAGTAATGATAAGTTTAGAGTAGAGGTCAAGTGACCCAACAGAGAAAGTAGGAGGCAAGGACAGGTGTCCAGGGGCAAGTGGAGTCATCGTGGAGGAGGAAAAAGACGACGGAGCAGTGAAAGCGAGGGGTCCTGAGAGCAGAGGTCAGGTCAGGTTAGTGGAGACTGGGGGACCCTGTCCTGAGTGGGGGCAGCCACTTGACACTGGTCAGGACCAGACTGAGGAATGACTGGGAGGACCTCAGTCACAGGGTGGGACCTGAGCCTGGCTGGCCCTGGGGACAGGTTTGCTCAGCACCAGGATGCCTGGGCCAAGGTCGGGACTCAGTAGGACAGGCGGGAGCACACAGGGCGGCAGAGCAGGGACATGCAAGATGATGGGCGGCAGCAGCTGGGCTGGCAGGAGGAGAAAGGGCCACAGCAGGAGGAGGCGGGCACGCAGCAGGCAGGCCTGCACACGGGGCGGCAGATGAGGGACACGCAGGAGGAGGGTCTGCAGCAGCTCGAAGGGGCTGGGCAGGGGGTGGCCCCAGAACACACAGGCTTGCAGCAGATGGGTGTGCAGCAGACAGGTTTGCAACAGACAGGCCTACAACACACTGGCTTACAGCAGATGGGTGTGGAGCAGACTGGCACACAGCAGGCCTGCTGGCAGGGGGAGGAGGTGCAGCAGGAGGGCTGGCAGCTAGACTGCTCGCAGCATGAGGGCATGCAAGAGCTGGCACAAGAGCTGGTGCAAGTTGACTGGCAGGGGCTGGATCCACAAGCCACCTGGCAGCAGGGGCTGGACATGCAGCTCACTGGGGCACAGACAAGGGTCCGGCAGGGCATCAGGGTACAACAGCTGGGAGTGCAGCAGGAAGGCTGGCAGCAGCTGGTGACACAGCAGCTGGGGGTGCAGCAGGAAGGCTGGCAGCAGCTAGAGGTGCAGCAGGTGGGTTGGCAGCAGCTGGGGACACAGCAGGTGGGGGCACAGCAGGAGGGCTCACAGCAGCTCTCTGGACAGTCGTCCACCTGCCAGGAGGAGTCCGTGTAAGAGTCACAGGACCCGGGCTGGCAGGCACGGGTGCCATAGCTGAGGTTGCTGGAGCAGACGGACAGGGTGGAAGCAGCCATGGTGGGGCAGTGGGGCTGGAGGAGGGTGTGAGTGTGAGTGTGTGAGTGTGTGAGTGAGTGTGAGTGTGTAAGGTGCCCAGGGCTGTTGGCTTTTATACCCTCCTGGTGTTTGTTTTCCAAGCAGGAGGCTCCCCACGCCTCCTTTCCTTGTTGATATTTTGAGCTGAGTCCTGGGAGCCCTTTTTCTTCTGGTTTATTTCCAGGAAAGAGTCTGCTGCTTGTAAATGTCTGTCATTGTTAAAGAGTGGTGACCCCTGCCCTGCATGTGTTTCCTAAGCAAACACCCCTGGAAACATCTGGAGTGGTGGAGCCCTGGCACCCACACCTGCCCTGCCGAGCTTCCCTGCCCAGCTGTTCTCCTGACGTTGCAAGGGATGGTTTGAATCCCAGAGTCAGACAGGGCAGCGGGGGCTGAAATTGGGACACTGCTGCTCATCGCTGCAGGACATCCCCACACCCAGGCGGCTGAGGAGGGGGCACCAGCCACAGAGGAACGCAGTAAAGGGGAAGGTAGACGGACATGGGCCTCAAACAGTAAGAATGACAATAGCTTTGGCTCTTTGAGCTCTTTGCTTTCCAAATACTTTCAGATTCTGCTTATTGACAAGAAAAAAAATCCTGCTGCAATTTTTATTGGGAGTGCCTCAAGTCCACAGATCAATGTGAAGGTAACTGACATCACAATGTCTCTACCTGAGAAGATGGTCGAATTCTCCATTTATTCATCTTTTCCTTCATTAATTTCATCAGTGTTCTTACAGTTTTCATTATATTAAATTTATGCTAGTTTTCATTTTTTATTTTGTTGTAAGTCATACTTTTAAACAAAAACTTTGAAATCCAATTGTTTGTTAATATTATAGGGAGGTGAGTAAAAGTAGGTTAAATTACCAGCCATCATTACCTAAAATATAAATCATAGATAAGGATACAAAATAATAACAATAACAATTGCACAAGTAATACAAATAAACAATTCAATTATTAATAAACAAATCATTACACAAGAATAAAGTGTTTCATGTACTCATAACTGTAAATCTACTTTTACCCTCCCCTGTATACAACTACAATTAATTTTTACTATTTTAAGTTTGCATTCTTCAACCTTGCCAAACTCTTATATTTCCAGGAGACCTTTTGGAGATTCTTGGGGGTGTTCTATGTGGACAATCACGTGCTCTGTGAATACAGACAATTTCATTCCTGCATTTCCAATATGCCTGCCTTTTACTTCTGTCTCTTGTCTTGTTGTGCTGGGGCAAACCCTCAGTCTGAGGCTGAATAGGTGTGGTGGGAGAGGACATCTGTGTCTGGTTCCTAGTCTTAGGGAAAAGAATTGTCTTTTCAATGGAATACGGGTTGGTTGTGATATTTTCAGAGATGCCTTATTTCAAGTTAAGGATTTTTTGTTCATTCCTAGGTCACTGTGAACCTCAGAGGTTACTCTCCATAACCAATTTTATGAGGCCAGTATTACTCTGATACCAGAGCCAGACAAAGACACTACAAGAAAAGAAAGCTACAGATCAATATCTCTTATGAATATTGATGTAAAAATCCTCAACAAAATACTAACAAATCAAATTCAGCAGCAGGTGAAGAGATTTATACACCTCAGTCAAGAGAGATCTATTACTGAAATGCAAGGATGTTTCTACATTTAATACTTAATCAGTGTAATATACAACATAATAGAATGAGGGGAAAAATACATGACTGTCTCAATTGATGAAAAAGAAACCCACGTTTGACAAAATTCAACACCCTTTCATGACAAAAATACTCAACAAACTAGTAATGGAAGGAAATGACATATGACTGAACAGCAAACATTATAATCAATTTTGAAACACTGGGAGCTTTTCTTCTAAGATAACTTACAAGACAAGGATGCCCACTTTTGCCACCTCTATTCTCCATAGTACTGGAAATCTAGGAGAGCAGATAGACAATCCTATATAATAAAGAGGTAATATGCAAATTGACCCTCATGCCATAACGCTGTCACAAAACCACGGTGGCGTGCGCAGCAGAGGCTCAGTTCCCATAATGAGTGATCAGCAGGGACCTGAGGCTGCCTGGTGCCGGCCAGGGCCGGGTCGGGGGCCCTGAGGCTGTGCCCTTCTGCTCGCCCGGCAGGGCTTGACGGAGGACCTCAGGCCATGCCCCCCTTCATGGAGGGCTTGATGGGAGACTTCAAGGTGCGACCCCCAACCCAGCCCAGTTCGGGGGACCTCCGGCTGCGCCCCTGCCCGGTGTTCACCTGGGCACCTGAGGCTATGCCCCTGGCAGAGCGGGGCTTAACGGGGGAACCGAGGCTGCACCCATCCCAGCGGAGCTTGGTGGGGGTGGGGCAGGCCGGGTCTGGGTCTCGCGTGATTTTGAGGCAAACTGGGGTGTGTGGGGACTTTACTCTGGGTCCGGCGGCATGCCCCAGACTCTGACAGGAGGAAGATTTTCATATAGGTTTTACTAATTTTCTTTCATCTCTGACACTTCTATTATAGAGAAAGGGCAAATAGCAATATTAAAACATTTCCTCTAATTAATTCCCTTTTAATGTGCATGAATTTCGTGCACTGGGCCATTAGTGAAAGAAATAAAAGGCATCTAAATTGGAAAGCAGTGAGATCACTTCTGCTCACTGATGCTATAATATTAAAGGTAGAAAATCCTAAATATTTCACAAAAGACTGTTAGAACCAACAAAAGAATTCAGCAAAATAGCAGGATACAAAGTTAACACACAACACTCAGTTGCATTTTTGTATGCTAACAGTGAACAGCCCAAAAAGAAAATTAGAAAAACAATTAAATTTACAATAGTATCAAAAAGAATAAAATACTTAGGAACTAACTTAAACAAGGAGGTGAAAGACCTGTACAATGTAAAATTGTTGAAAGAAATAAAAATAAATAAATAAAAAAGACAAATGGGATGACATCCCATGTTCGTGAATTAGAATATTTAATAGTTAGGATTTTAATACCACCCAAAGTAATCCACAGATTCAATGCAATCACTATCAAATTCTCAATGTTGTGATGTTTTCAGAAATATAAAAATCCATCCTAAAATTCATATGGAATCTCTTTTTGTTTGTTTATTAATCCTCACCTGAGGATATTTTTCCATTGAGAGTAGAAGGGAGGGGGAGAGACACAGAGAGAGAAACATCGATGTGAGAAAGACACATTGATTGCTTGCCTCCCACACATGCCCCCACCAGGGCCAAGGATTGAACCTGCAACTGAGTGAGGTATGTGCCCTTGACTGGAATCGAACCCACGACCCTTCAGTCCTTAGGTGGACACACTATCCACTGAGCCAAACCGGTTAGGGCCATATGGAATCTTAAGGGACCCTGAACCGTCAAAACAATCCTTTAAAAGAACAAAGTGGGAGGGCTCATAGTTCCTGATTTCAAAACTTACTACAAAGCTATAGTAATCAAAAGAGGGTGGTACTGGCATAAAGACACGTAGACCAATGGAATAGGATACAAAGTCCTGAGATAAACCCTCACACAGCAGGTCAAATCATTTTTGACAAGGGCACCAAGTCCATTCAACAGAGAAAAGACAGTCTTTTCAACAAATGGTGCTGGGTAAACCGATACCAACATGCAAGACCTAAAGCTACAAAACTCTCAGAGGAAAACAGGACAAAAGCCTCACAGCTTTGCACTTGGCAGTGACTGACTGGATATGACACCAAGGGCATGGACAACATAGGAAAAATACACACAGTGGACTTGGTGAAAATTTTAAATGTTTTTACTTCAAAGGACAATATCAACAGAGAAAAAGGTAACCCAAGGAAATGAGAAAAACATTTGAAAAGCATGTATCTGATAAGGGATAAATATATAGAATGTATAGAGAACTTCTAAAAAGGAATAACAAACAAAACAAAACAAAATCCAAAAATGAACAAAGGAGTTAAATGGACCTTTTTCCAAAGAAGATACAGAAATGGCCAATAAGCCCATGAAAAGATGCTCAACATCACTAATCATTGGAGAAAAGTAAATCAAAACTTTGAGATACCAGCTCACATCCATTAGGATAACTACTGCATTTAAAAAACAAATACACAGAAAACAACAGGTTGCTGTGTGCTAGATATTTTGTGTTCAAATGAATACCATTGACCTTTGTTAAAGGATGTGGTGAAGTTCTTGGGAAATGGCTCATTCTTTAAAGTTTGCTCTCAGCTTTGTCAGGTAGGACTGAACCACTGGGGCTTATTTTACCCACAAGTGACGCAATGCCCTCTGAGTGGGCTCCCCGATGTCCTGAGAATCAGGACCATGTTCCGACTGGCAGGTGGGAATAGGCGCTACTTTGGGCATGTTTCATATCTGTGATTAGCCCTCTAATTTTGTGCATTTCCCCAATCCCAGACTCACATGGGGGTGCTGATCATTACTTCGCTAACACTTGAGGGAGACCCTTTGAGGACCAATAGTTACTCAGGGCAGATCTCCCCTCTCTGGCACTCTGGCCATAAACACTAGCTGCCTGGGGCTCCCCCATCGGCCAGGGCCGCCTATGACTCAGGGGTGCATGGAGCGCTTGGGTTTTCCACAAGAGCCTGGAAATGCTCTCATGGCGGTGAGTGGGACCAATTATGAGACTCATTTTGTGTGTTCCCCTCTCTCAGGGGCCCTGGTCTATGATCTTCAAGTCCACCATCTGAATACCATGGCTCCACGATTTGGCTAATTGTTTGGTGAGGCCCTGGCAGGAGGTCCAGTCCCTCTGACTCTATCAGGGTTGGAGCAGCCCTTCCCACCCACCCTCCCTCAGGTCTCTGCTAAGAGTGCAGCCCTGTGGGTGGACCGCAGGGGAGGCCCCAGGCCCACAGTCTTCGCTGCAAGGAGCCCCAGGTTTCTGATGGGACAGTGGGTGGAATGGCCCCTGGGCCGGACACTCCTTAGACCAGGACTTTCTGCAGGAGACCAGCCTGAGGAAGCCCAGGCACAAGCCCAGCAGGCACTGACCTCCGGGCCAGGGCGAGATCCCTCCTGGTGCCCCACCAGGAGGAGTTAGGCCACTGCCCTTTGGGATCTCTCAGCCACTCATTTCTAGAAATATCAGTGGCTAGAGGGGATCCATGTCTGGTGAAAACCACATTTCCCCGCCCATCTCCCATCAAATCAGATGAAGGAAGTGATCAGGTGATGAAGTGAGTTTATTGGGGTGCCTGAGGAGGTGCTGACAAACTGAGAGTAGAGGTCAAGTGACTCAACAGAGAAACTAGGAGGGAAGGACAAGTGTCCAGGAACAGGTGGAGGCATCGTGTAGGAAGCAAAAGCTGAGGGAGAAGTGAGGTCCAGGGGTCCTGAGAGCAGAGGTCAGGTGATGACAGTGAGACTGCGGGATCCCGTCCTGAGTGGGGACAGCCAGCTGACACTGCTCAGGACCAGACCGAGGAATGGCTGGGATGACTACAGTAAAAGGTGGGACCTGAGCCAGGCTGGTACTGGGGACATGTTTGCTCAGCAGCAGGATGCCTGGGCCAAGGTCGGGACTCAGCAGGCTGGGCGGGAGCACACGGGGCGGCAGAGCAGGGACATGCAAGATGATGGGCGGCAGCAGCTGGGCTGGCAGGAGGAGGAAGGGCCACAGCAGGAGGAGGCGGACACGCAGCAGGCAGGCCTGCACACGGGGCGGCAGATGAGGGACACGCAGGAGGAGGGTCTGCAGCAGCTCGAAGGGGCTGGGCAGGGGGTGGAACCAGAACACACAGGCTTGCAGCAGATGGGTGTGCAGCAGACAGGTTTGCAACAGACAGGCCTACAACAGACTGGCTTACAGCAGACGGGTGTGCAGCAGACGGGCACACAGCAGGCCTGCTGGCAGGGGGAGGAGGTGCAGCAGGAGGGCTGGCAGCTAGACTGCTGGCAGCATGTGGGCGTGCAGGAGCTGGTGCAGGTTGACTGGCAGGGGCTGGATCCACAGGTCACCTGGCAGCAGGGGCTGGACATGCAGCTCACTGGGGCACAGACAAGGGTCATGCAGGGCGTCAGCGTACAACAGCTGGGAGTGCAACAGGTAGACTGGCAGCAGCTGGGGACACAGCAGCTGGGGGTGCAGCAGGAAGGCTGGCAGCAGCTGGGGGTGCAGCAGGTGGGTTGGCAGCAGCTGGGGACACAGCAGGTGGGGGCACAGCAGGAGGGCTCACAGCAGCTCTCTGGACAGTCGTCCACCTGCCAGGAGGAGTCCGTGCAAGAGTCACAGGACCCGGGCTGGCAGGCACGGGTGCCATAGCTGAGGTTGCTGGAGCAGACGGACAGGGTGGAAGCGGCCATGGTGGGGCAGTGGGGCTGGAGGAGGGTGTGAGTGTGAGTGTGTGAGTGTGTGAGTGAGTGTGAGTGTGTAAGGTGCCCAGGGCTGTTGGCTTTTATACCCTCCTGGTGTTTGTTTTCCAAGCAGGAGGCTCCCCACGCCTCCTTTCCTTGTTGATATTTTGAGCTGAGTCCTGGGAGCCCTTTTACTTCTGGTTTATTTCCAGGAAAGAGTCTGCTGCTTGTAAATGTCTGTCATTGTTGAAGAGTGGGTTGACCCCTGCCCTGTGTGTGTTTCCTAAGCAAACACCCCTGGAAACATCTGGAGTGGTGGAGCCCTGGCAGCCCACCTGCCCTGCCAAGCTTCCAGCCCAGCTGTTCTCCTGACGTTGCAAGGGATGGTTTGAATCCCAGAGTCAGAGACAGGGCAGCGGGGACTGAAATTGAGACACTTCTGCTCATCGCTGCAGGACAACCCCATACCCAGGCGGCTGAGGAGGGGGCACCAGCCACAGAGCAACCCAGTAAAGGGGAAGGTAGACAGACAAGGGTCTCAAACAGCAAGAATGACAATAGCTTTGGCTCTTTGAGCTCCTTTGCTTTCCAAATAATGTTAGGTTCAGCTTATTGACAACAAGAAACATCCTGCTGCAATTTTTATTGGGAGTGCCTTGAATCTACAGATCAATGTGAAGGCAACTGAAATCACAATGTCTCCACCCATGAAGATGGTCGAATTCCCCATTTATTCATGTCTTCTTTGATTTATTTTATTAGCGTTTTTATAGTTTTCATTATGGAAGATTTACGCTAGTTTTCTCTTTTTTATTTTTTGTATGTCATACTTTTATTTATTTTTTAAAATATTTTCAACAATACAGATTTATTTATTTATTTATTTATTTATTTATTTATTTATTTATTAAGGTATTATATGTGTACATATCTTCCCATTATCCCCCCACCCCACTCTCATACATGCCCTCACCCCGCAATGTTCTGCATCCATTGGTAATTCTTATATGCATCCATATAAGTCCTTCGGTTGATCTCTTATTTCCCCACTCCCCCAACCTTCCCGTTGTAATTTGACAGTCTGTTTGATGCTTACTGCCTCTGTATCTATCTCTTGTTCATCAGTTTATAATGTTTTTTTCTATCCACAAATGAGTGAGATCATGTGGTATTTTTCTTTCATTGACTGGCTTATTTCACTTAGCATAATGTTCTCCAATTCCATCCAGGCTGCTACAAATGGTAAGAATTCCTTCTTTTTTATGGCAGCATAGTATTCCATTGTGTAGATGTACCATAGTTTTCTGATCCAGTCATCTGCTGATGGGCACTTAGGCTGTTTCCAAATCTTAGCTATTGTAAATTGTGCTGCTATGAACATAGGGGTGCATATATCCTTTCTGATTCCTGTTTCTAGTTTCTTAGGATATATTCCTAGGAGTGGGATTACTGGGTCAAATGGGAGTTTCATTTTCAGTTTTTTGAGGACACTCCATACTGTTCTCCACAGTGGCTGCACCAGTCTGCATTGCCACCAGCAGTGCACGAGGGTTCCTTTTTCTCCGCAACCTCGCCAACACTTATCGTTTGTTGATTTGTTGATGATAGCCACTCTGACTGGTGTGAGATGGTACCTCGTCGTTTTGATTTGCTTCTCTCTGATGTTTAGTGACTTTGAGCACGTTTTCATGTGTCTCTTGGCCTTCCTTCTGTCTTCTTTTGAAAAGATTCTATTTAGGTCCGTGGCCCATTTTTTTATTGGATCATTTATCTTCCTTTTATTAAGTTGTATAAGCTGCCTATAGATGTTGGAGATTAAACCTTTATCAGTGATAACATTTGCAAATATGTTCTCCCATACAGTGGGGTTTCTTGTTGTTTTCTTGATGGTTTCTTTTGTTGTGAAAAAGCTTTTTATTTTGATGTAGTCCCATTTGTTTATTTTCTCTTTGGCTTCCATTGCCCTAGGGGCAGTATCAGTGAAGAAGTTCTTTGGCATATGTCTGAGATTTTGCTGCCTATGGATTCCTCTAGTATTTTTATGGTTTCCCGTCTTATGTTTAAGTCCTGTATCCATTTTGAGTTTATTTTTGTGTATGGTGTAAGTTGGTGATCTAGTTTCATTTTTTTGCATGTATCTGTCCAATTTTCCCAACACCATTTATTGAGGAGACTCTCTTGACTCCATTGTATGTTCATGCCTCCCTTGTCAAATATTAATTGCGCATAGTGGTTTGGGTCGATATCTGGATTCTCTATTCTATTCCATTGATCTATATGTCTGTTCTTGTGCCAGTACCAGGCTGTTCTAAGAACAGTGGCTTTGTAATACAGCTTGAAATCTGGTATTGAGATCCCTCCTACTTTATTCTTCTTTCTCAGGATTGCTGTGGCTATTCGGGGTCTTTTTTTATTCCAGATGAATTTTTGGAGAGTTCTTTCTAGGTCTGTGAAATATGCCGTTGGTATTTTAATGGGGAGTGCATTGAATCTATAGATTTCTTTGGGTAGTATGGACATTTTAATGATGTTGATTCTCCCAATCCATGAACATGGTATGTTCTTCCATCTGTTTACGTCTTCCTCTCTTTTTTCAGTGTCCTTCAGTTTTCCGTGAATACGTCTTTTACCTTCTTGGTTAAGTTTATTCCTAGGTATCTTAATTTTTTTGGTGTGATGGTAAATGGGATTGCTTTTTTAGTCTCTCTTTCTGTAAGTTCACTATTGGTGTATAGAAATGCCATAGATTTCTTGGCGTTAGTTTTGTATCCTGAACATTGCTGAATTCATTTATTAACTCTGTTAGTTTTTTGATGGAGTCTTTCGGGTTTTTTTTGTACAATATCATGTCATGTGCAAATAAGAACAGCTTTACGTCTTCTTTTCCAATTTGGATGCCTTTTATTTCTTCTTCTTGTCTAATTGCAATGGCTAATACTTCCAGTACTATGTCAAACAGGAGTGGTGAGAGTGAGTATCCCTGTCTTTCCTGTTCTTAGGGGAAATGGTTTTAGTTTTTGCCCATTGAGTATGATGTTAGCTGTGAGTTTATCATATATAGATTTTATTATGTTGAGGTATGATCCTTCTATTCCCACCTTGTTGAGAGTTTTTATCAAGAAAGGGTGTTGGATTTTGTCAAAAGCTTTTTCTGCATCAATTGATATGACTATGTGATTTTTATCTCTCAATTTGTTTATGTGATGTATCACATTTATTGATTTGCGGATATTGTACCATCCTTGCATTTCTGGGATAAATCCTACTTGGTCATGGTGTATGATCTTTCTGATGTAGTGTTGGATCTGATTTGCTAAAATTTTGTTGAGGATTTGGCATCTACGTTCATGAGGGATATTGGCCTGTAATTCTCTTTCATTGTGTTGTCTTTATCTGGTTTTGGTATTATGGTGATGCTGGCTTCATAGAAGGAGCTTGGAAGTGTTCCTTCCTCTTGAATTTTTTTGGAATAGTCTGAGGAGGATAGGTTTTAGTTCTTCCTTGAATGTTTGGAAAAACTCTCCTGTTAAGCCATCTGGCCACAGGCTTTTGTTTGCCGGAAGCTTTTTGATGACTGCTTCAATTTCTTCCATAGTTACTGGCATATTGAGCTGTTTAGATTCTTCCTGATTGAGTTTTAGAAGGTTATATTTTTCTAGGAATATGTCCACTTCCTCCAGGTTGTCCAGTTTGTTGGAATAGAGTTGTTCATAGTATTTTTAAACAATCCTTTGTATTTTGGCGGGATCTGTTGTTATTTCACCTCTTTCATTTCTGATTTTGTTTATTTGGGTCCTCTCTCTTTGCTTCTTGGTGAGCCTGGCTAGAGGTTCATCAATCTTGTTTATCCTTTCAAAGAACCAGCTCTTGGTTTTGTTGATCTTTTGTATTGTTTCTTTGGTCTCTATGTCGTTTATCTCCGTTCTGATCTTTATTATTTCCTTCCTTCTGCTTACACTGGGTTTTTCTTGTTGCTCTTTTTCTAACTCTTTGAGTTGTAGGGTTAGGTAATTTATTACCATTGTTTCTTGTTTTTTGCAGTATGCTTGTAGAGCTATGAACTTCCCTCTCAAGACTGCTTTCGCTGTGTCCCATAGATTTTGGATTGTTGTGTTTTCATTGTCATTTGTTGCCATGATGTTTTTTATTTCTTCCTTGATCTCTCTGGTAACCCAGTCATTGTTTAATAGCATGCTGTTTAGTCTCCATGTGTTTAATTTCTTTGGATTGTTTTTATTGCAGTTGACTTCCAGTTTTATGCCACTGTGGTCTGAGAAGACACTTGATATGATTTCTATCATCTTGAATTTGAAGAGACTTTGCCTATGTCCCAACATATGGTCTATCTTTGAAAATGACCCTTGTGCACTTGAGAAGAATGTATATTCTGTGGCTTTGGGGTGAAATGTTCTGAAGATGTCAATTAATTCCATCTGGTCTAGTGAGTCATTTAGGATTGATGTTTCTTTGCTAATTTTTTGTTTAGAGGATTTGTCCTATGGTGATAGTGGGGTATTAAAGTCTCTTACTATGATTGTATTGCTGTCAATCTCTCCCTTGATATCCTCCAGGAGATTTTTTTATGTATTTGGGTGCTCCTGTATTGGTTGAATATATGTTTACCAGAGTTATTTCTTCTTGTTGGATTGCTCCCTTTAGTATTATGAAGTGACCTTCCTTATCTCTTGTTATGTCCTTCACTTTGAGATCTAATTTGTCAGATATAAGCATAGCTACCCCAGCTTTTTTTTCATTTCCATTCACCTGGAATACCTTTTCCATCCCTTCATCCTCAGTCTGTGTGCATCTTTTTTTCTGAGGTGGGTTTCTTGTAGACAGCAGATATATGGGTCTTGTTTTCTTATCCAATCTGTTACCCTATGTTTTTTGATTGGGGCATTTAATCCATTTACATTTGAAGTTATTTATATATATATGAAGCGAAGAAGGAACACAGGGGTAAAGAATAAAAATGGCGACAAATAAGTACCTATCAATAATAACTTTAAATGTAAATGGATTAAATGCCCCAATATATATATATATATATATATATATATATATATATATATATATTTTTTTTTTTTTTACAGCAGACCCTTTAGCATTTCTTGCATTGCTGGTTTGGTGGTAATAAATTCCCTTAGTCCTTTTTTGTCTGTGAAGCTCCTGATTTCACCTTCAATTTTGTTTTTTGTTTTTTTAATATATTTTATTAATTTTTTACAGAGAGGAAGGGAGAGGTATAGAGAGTTAGAAACATTGATGAGAGAGAAACATCGATCAGCTGCCTCCTGCACACCTCGCACTGGTGATGTGCCCGCAACCAAGGTACATGCCCTTGACTGGTATCGAACTGGGACCCTTCAGTCTACAGGCCGATGCTCTATCCACTGAGCCAAACTGGCCAGAGCTCACCTTCAATTTTGATTGATAGCCTTGCTGGGTACAGTATTCTTGGATTCAGACCCTTCCTTTGCATGACTTTGTATATTTCATTCCATTCCCTTTTGGCCTGATGAGTTTCTGTTGAGAAATCAGTTGCTATTCTGATGGGGGTTCCTTTATAGGTAACTTTCTGTCTCTCTCTGGCTGCTTTATAGATTCTTACTTTGTCGTTGGTGTTTGCCAATTTAATTATAACATGCCTTGGCGTCGGTCTTTTGGGGATCTTTTTGCTTGGGACTCTGTGGGCTTCTTGGATTTGTGTGGGTTTTTTCTTCCCTATATCAGGGAAGTTTTCTGTCATTATTTCTTCAAACAGGTTTTCTATTTCTTGCTCAGTTTCCTTCCCTTCTGGGACCCCTATTATGCGGATGTTGTTTTGTTTCGTGTTGTCCCAAAGTTCCCTTAGGCTCTCCTCCTGCTTTTTAATTTTTTTTTCCTAGAAGCTGCTCTACTTGGGTATTTTTTCCCATCTTGTCTTCTAGCTCACTGAGGTGGTCCTCTGGTTTTTCTAGTCTACTCTTGATGCTTTCTATTGAGTTCTTTACAGCAACGATGTCATTTTTCATTTCTTCTTGGTTCTTCTTCATTTTCTCTTGGTTCTTACTCATATTGTCGAATTAGTCTTCCATTCTTTTCAGCCACCTTATGATCATTTCTCTGAATTCTTCCTCTGGCAGGTTGCTTGCCTCCATTTCCTTTACTTCCTTTTCTGGTGATGCCTGCTTTTCTTTCATATGCAGGCTGTTTCTTTGTCTCCCCATGGTCTCTCTTCTGCAGATGTCTGGTTATGTAGTTCTCTCTCTCCTTTCCGTGGTGGAGTGTAGAGCTCCTCTGAATCCGCGTGTTTACGCCAATTGGGGACCGGTCTTGTGGGGCTCGCAGCTGTTCTGTGGGTGTCGCAGTTATGGATTTTCAGGCTTTCGATAAGCTCCACTTTCCCTTTAATGATGGCGCAGTCTCCGCGTCCGAGCCAGCAGCACCGGGAGAGGTCCCAACCGCAGTGGGGGCTGCCAAGTCAGGTGAACCCCGACTAGCAGTCCCCCACCTTCTCCTGGAGTTTATCTGTCCCTTAACCTGCCAACAAACACTTCTCGTGTGAGCCTCAGCTGTTCTTTCTTTCTGCTCCGGGACAAGGCTCGGGACACGTCTGTCTATTCCGCTGCCTTTTTTTTTTTTTTTTTCTGTAGGTCATACTTTTAAACAAAAAGTTTGAAATCCAAATGTTTATTAATATTATATGGAAGTGGGCAAAAGTAGGTTAAATTACCAGGCATCATTACCTAAAATATAAATCATAGGTAAGGATACAAAATAATAGCAATAATAATGAGATAAGTAATAAAAATAAGCAATACAATTACCAATAAACAAATAATGCAAGAATAAGTTGTTTCAAGTACTCATATCTATAAATCTACTTTTGCCCACCCCTGTATACAACTACAATTAATTTTTATTACTTTACGTTTGCATTCTTCAACCTTGCCAAACTCTTATTTCCAGGAGACCTTTTGTAGATTCTGGGGGTGTTCTATGTGGACATTCATGTCCTCTGTGGATAGAGACAATTTCATTTCTGCATTTCCAATGTGCCTGCCTTTTACTTCTGTCTCTTGTCTTGTTGTGCTGGGTCAGACCCTCAGTCTGAGGCTGAATAGGTGTGGTAGGGGAGGACATCTGTGTCTGGTTCCTAGTCTTAGGGAAAAGTATAGTCTTTTCAATAAAATGTGGGGTTGGCTGTGACATTTTTCTAGATGCCTTATATCAAGTTAAGGATTTTTTGTTCATTCCTAGGTCACTGTAAACCTCAGAGGGAACTCTCTATAACCCATTCTATGAGGTCAATATTACTCTGAAACCAGAGCCAGACAAAGACACTACAAGAAAAGAAAGGTACAGGTCAATATCTCCCATGAACATTGATGTAAAAATCCCTCAAAAAATGCTAAGAAATCAAATTCAGCAGCAGATGAAGAGATTTATACACCTTGGCCAAGAGAGATCTATTGCTGAAATGCAAGGAAGGTGCTGCATATGATAGTGTATCAGTGTAATATACAACATTAGCAGAATGAGGGGAAAATACACACTGGTCTCAACTGATGCAAAAAAACACAACCCACATTTGACAAAATTCAACACACTTTCATGATAAAAATACTCAACAAACTAGAAATAGAATAAAACAGCATATATATAAATATATGTGAATAACATCATGAATATGTATGAAAAACCTGCAGCAAACATCATACTCAATTTAGAAAGACTAGAAGCTTTTCTTCTAAGACCAGGAGTAAGATAAGGAGGCCCACTTTTGCCACCTCTGTTCTCCATAGTACTAGAAGATCTGGGAAAGCAGATAGACAGTGAAAGTAATAAAAGGCATCCAAATGGGAAAGAAGTAAAATTATCTGTGTTCACATGTGCTATCATATTAAATGTAGAAAATCCTAAAAATTCTTGGGAATGGCTCATTCTTTAAAGTTTGCTCTCAGCTTTGTCAGGTAGGATTGAACCACTGGGGCTAATTTTACCCACAACTGAGGCAATGCCCTCTGAGTGGTGTCCCGGATGTCCTGAGAATCAGGACCATGTTCTGACTGGCAGGTGGGAATAGGCGCTACTTTGGGCATGTTTCATATCTGTGATTAGCCCTCTAATTTTGTGGATTTCCCCAATCCCAGACTCACATGGGGGTGCTGATCATTACTTCGCTAACACTTGAGGGAGACCCTTTGAGGACCAATAGTTACTCAGGGCAGATCTCCCCTTTCTGGCATTCTGGCCATAAACACTAGCTGCCTGGGGCTCCCCCATCGGCCAGGGCCGCCTATGACTCAGGGGTGCATGGAGCGCTTGGGTTTCCCAGTTTTGCACAAGAGCCTGGAAATGCTCTCATGGCGGTGAGTGGGGCCAATTGTGAGGCTCACTTTGTGTGTTCCCCTCTCTCAGGGGGCCCTGGTCTGTGATTTTCAAGTCCACCATCTGAATACCATGGCTCCACGATTTGGCTAATTGTTTGGTGAGGCCCTGGCAGGAGGTCCAGTCCCTCTGATTCTATCAGGGTTGGAGCAGCCCTTCCCACCCTCCCTCCCTCAGGTCTCTGCTAACAGTGTAGCCCTGTGGGTGGACCACAGGGGAGGGCAGGCCCACAGTCAGTGCTGCAAGGAGCCCCAGGTTTCTGATGGGACAGTGGATATAATGGGCCCTGGGCCGGACACTCATTAGACCAGGACTTTCTGCAGGAGACCAGCCTGAGGAAGCCCAGGCACAGGCCCAGCAGACACTGACCTCCGGGCCAGGGCGAGATCCCTCCTGGTGTCCCAACAGCAAGAGATAGGCCACTGCCCTTTGGGATCTCTCAGCCACTCATTTCTAGAAATATCCCTGACTGAAGAAGACAATGTCTGGTGAAAACCACGTGTCCCCAAACTTCCCCATGAAATCAAGTGAAGGAAATGATCAGGTGATGAGGTGAATTTATTCCGGTGCCCAAGGAAGTAATGATAAGTTTAGAGTAGAGGTCAAGTGACCCAACAGAGAAAGTAGGAGGCAAGGACAGGTGTCCAGGGGCAAGTGGAGGCATCGTGGAGGAGGAAAAAGACGAGGGAGCAGTGAAAGCCAGGGGTCCTGAGAGCAGAGGTCAGGTCAGGTTAGTGGAGACTGGGGGACCCTGTCCTGAGTGGGGGCAGCCACTTGACACTGCTCAGGACCAGACTGAGGAATGACTGGGAGGACCTCAGTCACAGGGTGGGACCTGAGCCTGGCTGGCCCTGGGGACATGTTTGCTCAGCACCAGGATGCCTGGGCCAAGGTCGGGACTCAGTAGGACAGGCGGGAGCACACAGGGCGGCAGAGCAGGGACATGCAAGATGATGGGCGGCAGCAGCTGGGCTGGCAGGAGGAGGAAGGGCCACAGCAGGAGGAGGCGGGCACGCAGCAGGCAGGCCTGCACACGGGGCGGCAGATGAGGGACACGCAGGAGGAGGGTCTGCAGCAGCTCGAAGGGGCTGGGCAGGGGGTTGCCCCAGAACACACAGGCTTGCAGCAGATGGGTGTTCAGCAGACAGGTTTGCAACAGACAGGCCTACAACACACTGGCTTACAGCAGAGGGGTGTGCAGCAGATGGGTGTGGAGCAGACGGGCACACAGCAGGCCTGCTGGCAGGGGGAGGAGGTGCAGCAGGAGGGCTGGCAGCTAGACTGCTCGCAGCATGAGGGCATGCAAGAGCTGGCACAGGAGCTGGTGCAAGTTGACTGGCAGGGGCTGGATCCACAAGCCACCTGGCAGCAGGGGCTGGACATGCAGCTCACTGGGGCACAGACAAGGGTCCGGCAGGGCGTCAGGGTACAACAGCTGGGAGTGCAGCAGGAAGGCTGGCAGCAGCTGGTGACACAGCAGCTGGGGGTGCAGCAGGAAGGCTGGCAGCAGCTAGAGGTGCAGCAGGTGGGTTGGCAGCAGCTGGGGACACAGCAGGTGGGGGCACAGCAGGAGGGCTCACAGCAGCTCTCTGGACAGTCGTCCACCTGCCAGGAGGAGTCCGTGTAAGAGTCACAGGACCCGGGCTGGCAGGCACGGGTGCCATAGCTGAGGTTGCTGGAGCAGACGGACAGGGTGGAAGCGGCCATGGTGGGGCAGTGGGGCTGGAGGAGGGTGTGAGTGTGAGTGTGTGAGAGTGTGAGTGAGTGTGAGTGTGTGAGTGAGTGTGAGTGTGTAAGGTGCCCTGGGCTGTTGGCTTTTATACCCTCCTGGTGTTTGTTTTCCAAGCAGGAGGCTCCCCACGCCTCCTTTCCTTGTTGATATTTTGAGCTGAGTCCTGGGAGCCCTTTTTCTTCTGGTTTATTTCCAGGAAAGAGTCTGCTGCTTGTAAATGTCTGTCATTGTTGAAGAGTGGGTGACCCCTGCCCTGCGTGTGTTTCCTAAGCAAACACCCCTGGAAACATCTGGAGTGGTGGAGCCCTGGCACCCACACCTGCCCTGCCGAGCTTCCCTGCCCAGCTGTTCTCCTGACGTTGCAAGGGATGGTTTGAATCCCAGAGTCAGACAGGGCAGCGGGGGCTGAAATTGGGACACTGCTGCTCATCGCTGCAGGACATCCCCACACCCAGGCGGCTGAGGAGGGGCACCAGCCACAGAGGAAAGCAGTAAAGGGGAAGGTAGACGGACATGGGCCTCAAACAGTAAGAATGACAATAGCTTTGGCTCTTTGAGCTCTTTGCTTTCCAAATACTTTCAGATTCTGCTTATTGACAAGAAAAAAAATCCTGCTGCAATTTTTATTGGGAGTGCCTCAAGTCCACAGATCAATGTGAAGGTAACTGACATCACAATGTCTCTACCTGAGAAGATGGTCGAATTCTCCATTTATTCATCTTTTCCTTCATTAATTTCATCAGTGTTCTTACAGTTTTCATTATATTAAATTTATGCTAGTTTTCATTTTTTATTTTGTTGTAAGTCATACTTTTAAACAAAAAGTTTGAAATCCAATTGTTTGTTAATATTATAGGGAGGTGAGTAAAAGTAGGTTAAATTACCAGCCATCATTACCTAAAATATAAATCATAGATAAGGATACAAAATAATAACAATAACAATTGCACAAGTAATACAAATAAACAATTCAATTATTAATAAACAAATCATTACACAAGAATAAAGTGTTTCATGTACTCATAACTGTAAATCTACTTTTACCCTCCCCTGTATACAACTACAATTAATTTTTACTATTTTAAGTTTGCATTCTTCAACCTTGCCAAACTCTTATATTTCCAGGAGACCTTTTGGAGATTCTTGGGGGTGTTCTATGTGGACAATCACGTGCTCTGTGAATACAGACAATTTCATTCCTGCATTTCCAATATGCCTGCCTTTTACTTCTGTCTCTTGTCTTGTTGTGCTGGGGCAAACCCTCAGTCTGAGGCTGAATAGGTGTGGTGGGAGAGGACATCTGTGTCTGGTTCCTAGTCTTAGGGAAAAGAATTGTCTTTTCAATGGAATACGGGTTGGTTGTGATATTTTCAGAGATGCCTTATTTCAAGTTAAGGATTTTTTGTTCATTCCTAGGTCACTGTGAACCTCAGAGGTTACTCTCCATAACCAATTTTATGAGGCCAGTATTACTCTGATACCAGAGCCAGACAAAGACACTACAAGAAAAGAAAGCTACAGATCAATATCTCTTATGAATATTGATGTAAAAATCCTCAACAAAATACTAACAAATCAAATTCAGCAGCAGGTGAAGAGATTTATACACCTCAGTCAAGAGAGATCTATTACTGAAATGCAAGGATGTTTCTACATTTAATACTTAATCAGTGTAATATACAACATAATAGAATGAGGGGAAAAATACATGACTGTCTCAATTGATGAAAAAGAAACCCACGTTTGACAAAATTCAACACCCTTTCATGACAAAAATACTCAACAAACTAGTAATGGAAGGAAATGACATATGACTGAACAGCAAACATTATAATCAATTTTGAAACACTGGGAGCTTTTCTTCTAAGATAACTTACAAGACAAGGATGCCCACTTTTGCCACCTCTATTCTCCATAGTACTGGAAATCTAGGAGAGCAGATAGACAATCCTATATAATAAAGAGGTAATATGCAAATTGACCCTCATGCCATAATGCTGTCACAAAAGGTCGGTGGTGTGCACAGTGGAGGCTCAGTTCCCATAATGAGTGATCAGCAGGGACCTGAGGCTGCGTGGTGCCGGGCTGGGCCGGGTCAGGCGCCCTGAGGCTGTTCCCCCCGCCCCCCTCCCCCCCCCCCCCCCCCGCTCGCCCAGCAAGTCTTGACGGGGGACCTCAGGCCATGCCCTCCTTCATGGCGTGCTTGATGGGGAACTTCAAGGCGCGCCCCCCAACCCAGCTCAGTTCGGGGGACCTCCGGCTGCGCCCCTGCCTGGTGTTTGTCTGGGCACCTGAGGCTATGCCCCTGGCCCAGCGGGTCTTAACGGGGAACCTGAGGCAGCACCCATCCTAGTGGAGCTTGGTGGGGGTGGGGCAGGCCAGGTCTGGGTCTTGCGTGATTTTGAGGCAAACGGGGGTGTGTGGGGACTTTACTCTGGGTCCAGCGGCATGCCCCAGACTCTGACAGGAGGAAGATTTTCATATACGTTTTACTAATTTTCTTTCATCTCTGACACTTCTATTATAGAGAAAGGGCAAATAGCAATATTAAAACATTTCCTCTAATTAATTTCCTTTTAATGTGCATGAATTTCGTGCACTGGGCCATTAGTGAAAGAAATAAAAGGCATCTAAATTGGAAAACTTTGAGATCACTTTTGCTCACAGATGCTATAATATTAAAGGTAGAAAATCCTAAATATTTCACAAAAGACTGTTAGAACCAACAAAAGAATTCAGCAAAATAGCAGGATACAAAGTTAACACACAACACTCAGTTGCATTTTTGTATGCTAACAGTGAACAGCCCAAAAAGAAAATTAGAAAAACAATTAAATTTACAATAGTATCAAAAAGAATAAAATACTTAGGAACTAACTTAAACAAGGAGGTGAAAGACCTGTACAATGTAAAATTGTTGAAAGAAATAAAAATAAATAAATAAAAAAGACAAATGGGATGACAGCCCATGTTCATGATTTAGAATATTTAATAGTTAGGATTTTAATACCACCCAAAGTAATCCACAGATTCAATGCAATCACTATCAAATTCTCAATGTTGTGATGTTTTCAGAAATATAAAAATCCATCCTAAAATTCATATGGAATCTCTTTTTGTTTGTTTACTAATCCCAACCTGAGGATATTTTTCCATTGAGGGTAGAAGGGAGGGGGAGAGACACAGAGAGAGAAACATCGATGTGAGAAAGACACATTGATTGCTTGCCTCCCACACATGCCCCCACCAGGGCCAAGGATTGAACCTGCAACTGAGTGAGGTATGTGCCCTTGACTGGAATCGAACCCACAACCCTTCAGTCCTTGGGTGGACACTCTATCCACTGAGCCAAACCAGCTAGGGCCATATGGAATCTTAAGGGACCCTGAACCGCCAAAACAATCCTTTAAAAGAACAAAGCGGGAGGGCTCATATTTCCTGATTTCAAAACTTACTACAAAGCTATGGTAATCAAAAGAGGGTGGTACTGGCATAAAGACACGTAGACCAATGGAATAGGATACAAAGTCCTGAGATAAACCCTCACACAGCAGGTCAAATCATTTTTGACAAGGGCACCAAGTCCATTCAACGGAGAAAAGACAGTCTTTTCAACAAATGGTGCTGGGTAAACCGATACCAACATGCAAGACCTAAAGCTACAAAACTCTCAGAGGAAAACAGGACAAAAGCCTCACAGCTTTGCACTTGGCAGTGACTGACTGGATATGACACCAAAGGCATGGACAACATAGGAAAAATACTCAAAGTGGACTTGGTGAAAATTTTAAATGTTTTTACATCAAAGGACAATATCAAGAGATAAGAAGGTAACCCAAGGAAATGAGAAAAACATTTGAAAAGCAGGTATCTGATAAGAGATAAATATATAGAATTTATAGAGAACTTCTAAAAAGGAATAACAAACAAAACAAAAAAATCCAAAAATGAACAAAGTAGTTAAATAGACCTTTTTCCAAAGAAGATACAGAAATGGCCAATAAGCCCATGAAAAGATGCTCAACATCACTGATCTTTGGAGAAAAGTAAATCAAAACTATGAGATACCAGCTCACATCCATTAGGATAACTACTGCATTTTAAAAAACAAATACACAGAAAACAACAGGTTGTTGAGTGCTGGATATTTTGTGTTCAAATGAATACTCTTTTTTTTAATGTGAGATTCTTTCTTTTAAAATATATTTTTATTGACTTCAGAGATGAAGGGAGAGGAAGAGAGGGATAGAAACATCAATGATGAGAGAGAATCATTGATCGGCACCCCCCTACTGGGGTTGGAGCCTGCAACCCAGGCATGTGCCCTTGACTGGAATTGAACCTGGGATCCTTCAGTTCCCAGGTCAACACTCTATCCACTGAGCCAAACCAGCCAGGGCCAAATGAATACTCTTGACCTTTGTTCTAGGATATGGTGAAGTTTCTGGGAAATGGCTCATTCTTTAAAGCAGTGGTTCTCAACCTTTCTAATGCCGCGACCCTTCAATACAGTTCCTCATGTTGTGGTGACCCCCAACCATAAAATTATTTTTGTTGCTACTTCCTAACTGAAATTTTGCTACTGTTATGAATCATAATGTAAATATCTGTGTTTTCCGATGGTCTTAGGCTCTACAGCAGCGGTTCTCAACCTGTGGGTCGCGACCACTAGCAGGGTCTCCTAAGACCATCGGAAAACACAGATATTTACATTACGATTCATAACAGTAGCAAAATTACAGTTAGGAAGTAGCAACGAAAATTATTTTATGGTTGGGGGTCACCACAACATGAGGAACTGTATTAAAGAGTCGCGGCATTAGAAAGGTTGAGAACCACTGCTTTAAACTTTGCATATCAGGTTTGTCAGGTAGGACTGAACCACTGGGGCTAATTTTACCCACAACTGACGCAATGTCTTCTGAGTGGTCTCCCCGATGTCCTGAGAATCAGGACCATGTTCTGACTGGCAGGTGGGAATAGGCGCTACTTTGGGCATGTTTCATTTCGAGGATTAGCCCTCTAATTTTGTGGATTTCCCCAATCCCAGACTCACGTGGGGTTGCTGATCATTACTTCGCTGACACTTGAGGGAGACCCTTTGAGGACCAAGAGTTACTCAGGGCAGATCTCCCCTCTCTGGCACTCTGGCCATAAACACTAGCTGCCTGGGGCTCCCCCATTGCCCAGGGCCGCCTCTGACTCAAGGGTGCATGGTGCGCCTGGGTTTTCCAGTTTTGCACAAGAGCCTGGAAATGCTCTCATGATGGTGAGTGGGGCCGATTGTGAAGTTCACTTTGTGTGTTCCCCTCTCTTAGGGGGCCCTGGTCGGTGATCTTCAAATCCACCATCTGAATACCATGGCTCCACGATTTGGCTAATTGTTTGGTGAGGCCCTGGCAGGAGGTCCAGTCCCTCTGACTCTTTCAGGGTTGGAGCAGCCCCTCCCACCCTCCCTCCCTCCGGTCTCTGCTAACAGTGCAGCCCTGTGGGTGGACCGCAGGGGAGGCCCTAGGTCCACAGTCTGTGCTACAAGGAGCCCCAGGTTTCTGATGGGACAGTTGGTGGAATGGTCCCTGGGCCGGACACTCCTTAGACCAGGACTTTCTGCAGGAGACCAGCCTGAGGAAATCCAGGCTGGAGGGGACCAATGTCTGGTGAAAACCACGTGTCCCCACCCTTCCCCATGAAATCAGATGAAGGAAGCCATCAGGTTATGAGGTGAGTTTATTGGGGTGCCCAAGGAGGTGCTGACAAGCTGAGAATAGAGTTCAAGTGACTCAACAGAGAAACTAGGAGGGAAGGACAGGTGTCCAGGGGCAGGTGGAGCCATCGTGTAGGTGGCAAAAGCCGAGGGAGCAGTGAAGGCCAGGGGTCCTGAGAGAAGAGGTCAGGTCAGGTTAGTGGAGACTGAGGGACCCCGTCCTGAGTGGGGGCAGCCACTTGACACTGCTCAGGACCAGACTGAGGGGTGTCTGGGAGGACCACAGTCACAGGGTGGAAACTGAGCCTGGCTGGCCCTGGGGGACATGTTTGCTCAGCAGCAGGATGTCTGGGCCGAGGTGGGGACACAGCAGGCTGGGCGGGAGCACACGGGGCGGCAGAGCAGGGACATGCAGGAGGACGGGCGGCAGCAGCTGGGCTGGCAGGAGGAGGCAGGGCCACAGCAGGAGGAGGCGGGCACGCAGCAGGCAGGCCTGCACACGGGGCGGCAGATGAGGGACACGCAGGAGGAGGGTCTGCAGCAGCTTGAAGGGGCTGGGCAGGGGGTGGCCCCAGAACACACAGGCTTGCAGCAGATGGGTGTGCAGCAGACAGGTTTGCAACAGACAGGCCTACAACAGACTGTCTTACAGCAGACAGGTGTGCAGCAGACGGGCACACAGCAGGCCTGCTGGCAGGGGGAGGAGGTGCAGCAGGAGGGCTGGCAGCTAGACTGCTGGCAGCATGAGGGCGTGCAGGAACTGGTACAGGCTGATTGGCAGGGGCTGGGCTCACAGGTCACCTGGCAGCAGGGGCTGGACACACAACTCACTGGGGTACAAATGAGGGTCTGGCAGGGGGTCAGGGTGCAACAGGTAGACTGGCAGCAGCTGGGGACACAGCAAATGGACTGGCAGCAGCTGGGGGTGCAGCAGGAGGACTGGCAGCAGTTGGGGGCGCAGCAGGAGGGCTCACAGCAGCTCTCTGGACAGTCGTCCACCTGCCAGGAGGAGTCGGTGCAAGAGTCACAGGACCCGGGCAGGCAGGCGCAGCTGTCGTAGCTCAGGTCACTGGAGCAGACAGACAGGGCAGATGTGGCCATGGTGGGGCAGCGGCTGGAGGTGAGCTGGGAGAAGTGAGCGGGTGAGTGCCTATGAGTGTGTGTAAGCTGTCGTGGGACTCCAGCGCTTTTATATCTGGTCTCTGGCCTTTGTTGTCCCCACAAAAGGCTCACATGCCCCCTTTCCTTGTTGGGTCAGTGCAGGGCCCGGAAGCCTCATTAGATGAGTCAGATGCCCGTGGGGACCTTGATGGCAGCCTGACCCCCATTTGGCCCTCAGGGAAGCTGGTGCTAGGGCCCTGCTGTGGTCAAATGGTTTCTCCTGCAGGTCTTGATGAGCCGGGGCAATGTGTGGCCGTGATTCTCTCTGGCAGATGGTGGAAGTGGTCACTGGTAGGGCTGCTTGTGGTGGTGTTGGGTCCCACAGATTGTTAGAGAGACCTCTCCTCCTGCTCCTGGAGAGGACCTTGGGGGTGACCGGTCTCCTCGGTGGGGAGGCCACGTGCCAGGCAGGAGCAGAGGACCTGGGTGGTGAGACCCTCGGGGTTCTGGACCCTGACTCCGCCAGGTCCTGCTTGGTTCACTCACTTTCACACCCACACGTAGGCGAGGAGTGGGGTGGTGTGGACGTTGGGCTGGAGTGGTCCCAGGGCCGCCGGGCAGTCCTGGGAATTCGGAAGGGAGCCAGGACAGCATCTTTCTCAGTCCTGCTTGCACGTCGGTCTGGTGTGCACTGGGGCGAGGGGTCCTGACTTCACCCTAAACCTGTTTCCCTCTGGTAGCATCCTGCCTAACCTCAGTACAAATCCCAACCAGGAGATTGAAAAGCCACCGGTCTTATACAGATTTCACCAGATGTACATGTACTTGTGTGTGTGTGTGTGTGTGTGTGTGTTTCTATGCAGTATTTTCACATTTGAAGATCATAGAACCACCCCCACCATCAGACACAGTGTTGTACCATCACCGCAAGGCTCCCACATCCACCCCTTTAGACCACACTCACCCGTACTCTCACCCCTAATCCCTGACAACCACCTATCACTTCTCCATCGCTATTCTCAGCTATGCCGAGAACGTATATAAATGGAGTCACACACTGTGTCACTTTTCCAGAGGGACTTTTTTCATACAGCACCATTCCCTTGCAATCCATGCAAGCTGCCGAGCCCAGATTTGGTCCTTTCTATTGAGGATGATGCTCTGTGGTTGCTTAATCATTCATCTGTTGAAGGACAGCTGGGTTGTGCGAAGGTCTTTAACTACATGTTCCATTTCTTCCATAGATACAGAGCTACTCTGGTTATATGTCTTCTTGATTGGGTTTGGCATTTTGTTTCTGTCAAGGAATTTGTCCATTTCATTTAGGTTGTCAAATTTATGGACATAAAGTTGTTCATAATGTTCTCTTATTATACTTTCAGTGTCTGTAGGATCTCTAATGATGTCACATGATATTGGGGACTAGTGTCTTCTCTCTTTGTTTTGCTGGTCAGCATGGATAAAGATTTATCAATGTTTTTTATCTTTTCAAGGAAACAGCATTTGGTATCCTTCCTCTCCCCGCCCCCCCTCCCGGCCCCATTTCTTTTTTTCCCATTTCATTGCTTTCCTCACTGATCTTTGGTATTGTCTTTCTGCTCTGAGCTTTATTTGCATCCTAGTTTCTTAAAGTAGAAGGTAAGGTCATTTATTTAAGAACCTTTTTGTTTTCTTTTTTTTATTATTGTAAGTAGTTTTATTTTTGTTTTGTTAATCTTCACCTGAGGATATTTTTTCCCCATTGATTTTTAGAGAGAGTGTAAGGATGGGGAGAGACGCACAAAGAGAAACATCCATGTGAGAGAGAAACATCAATTAGTTGCATCCTGCAAGCACCCCTTCCTATGCAACTGAGGTATGTACCCTTGACCGGAATCGAACCTGTGACCCCTTCAGTCCACGAGTTGCCACTCTAACCACAGAGCCAAACTGGCTAGGGCTGAACTTTCTTGTCTTCTGAAAAGGACATTCAGTACTCTAAACCTCCCCCTCCCTCAGTATTGCTTTAGCAGCATCCCATACATTTGGACATACGTTTAATTTTTGTATAGTTCAAATATTTTCTAATTTTCCCTTTCATTCTTCTTTGCTCTGCATGCTCTTTACAAGTCTGTTTTATTTTTGAATATTTGGGGGCTTCACAGAATCTTGTTAATACTGAGGTTCTAATTTAATTACATTGTGATGAGAGACCATGCACTGTATAATTTAAATTCTTTTACATTTGTTGAGACATGTTTTACAGCCCACAATGTAGTCTATCTTAGTAAATGTGGTCTAGATTGGTACCTGTTTTTCATGCACTTAAGAAGAATGGTTATTCTATTCTCAACAAAATATTAGCAAGTGGGATACAGCAATACATTGAAAGAATTATATACCATGACCAAGTGGGATTCATCCCAAGGATTCAGAATGTCTTAAAACCCATAAATCAATTACTGCAATACAGCACATTCAAAAATAAAGGATAAAAACCATATGATCATCTCAACAGATGTAGAAAAAGCATTTGACACAATTCAACACCCTTTTCTGACAAAAACTCTCAACAGAGTGGGAATAAGAGGAACATATCTTAGCATAATGAAGGCCGTATATGACAAACCCACAGCTAATATCATACGCACTGGTGAAAAGCTGAAAGCCTTTCCTCTAAGACCAGGAACAAGACAAGGACGCCCACTATCACCACTTCCATTCAACATTGTCCTGGAAGTTCTAGCCACAGAAACCAGGCAAGACAGAGAAATAAAAGGTAGAATCAAACCGTGACTTCCTGGTTCATAGGTCGATACTCAACCACTGAGCCACACCAGCTGGGCAAGATGTTGTGTTTTTAAACTGAGCTACATGCAAACGAAGGAGAAATTTTTGCCAGAATCTTCTCAGAACAGATTGGAGTAATTTAAAGGCAACAAGAAGTTGGTGTGAATTTTTCATGTATCATGTTCAAGAATATTGATATACTATTGGGTCATAGCTAAACTGGTCATGTTTCTTTCTCCCTCCCTTTCTTTTCTTTTTTTTTTTTAATATATTTTTTATTGATTTCAGAGAGGACAGGAAAGGGATAGAGAGAGATAGATACCTCAATGATGAGAAAGAATCATTGATTGGCTGCCTCCTGCACACCCCCCACTGGGGATCAAGCTCGCAACCCTGCAACCCGGGCATGTGCCCTGACCGGGAATCAAATTGTGACCTCCTGGTTCATAGGTCGACGCTCAACCCTGGCCCCCACACTGGCCGGGCCCTCTCTTTCTTTATAAGAGTAATGGTTCACTTGTCCGTTTGGGTTCTCTACGTAGCAGATGCCAACAGGATAGCTCTGCCAGGGCTTTATTGCAGGCATGTCCATGAGCGAGTAAGGAGTTGCTGAGCAGGTGAGAGGAGCCAAGCAGGTGAAGGGAGGCTGAGTGGGCCAAGACTCCGCTGCCTTCTGTGAGCGGATGCAGAGGAAAGAAGGCCTGGTGAACAGCACCTCAGACCACGACATAGCTCTGAGAAGGCCTCCAACAGGTGGGGGTTCCTGGAGCGAAGGGGCCTGTGAGAGGAGATGTGTGCCCTGCAGGTCCCCTGCTGTGCTTGGTCAATGGCTGAGAGTAGCTTGGGTGGAGCCGAGGTGAATGAGGGATGGCTGCCTGAGTGTGCATCAACCACACTTTCATGGGGGTTTCTCCTGAGGGACTTCCAGGTGGTGCCCACAGGGACAGCCATAGTGTGCCGTTCATAAGCAGCAGCTGACAGGGAAGGAAACACTGTGTTCACCACCCCCAGGACCCCACACCAGGAGGGAGGGCCCCAGGGTGCCAAGGAGGAGAGGGCAGGTGTGGGAGTAGGATCCAGCAGCACTAGGCCCCCAGAGGCCTTATGATTAACCATGGGTGCATGTGGTGGTGCCCTGCCAGGCAAGCACAGGGCAGCGGGGCCTCAGCCAGAAGCACAGGGTGGCTGCTCCATGGTCATGCCACGCTTGGACTCTTGGATTTTTCTGGTTCTCTTTTCCCATGAAAGGTCACAGGAGGTTATGTCAGAAGTCCTGGGGGGCCTGTGCATGCACTCTGCTCCTCAGCCCCTGCCACATTGCACTAGGATCAGGAGAGAAAATGTGAATAAGTATTCGGTGTAAGGAAGGAAAGTTTATCAACCAGATGGGCATGTCCTTTCACAGGACTGACAAGGTGCAGGAATTGGAGCAGGGTGAGGGGAGAGGAGAGAACTGGGACCCAATATGATGACTTACCAATAAATCATATAAACTAGATGAAGTGAACAAGTACTCAGGAACAAAAGAACTGCAAAACTGATATTCTGAGAACTGCAAAGCATTGTTTTTATCTTAAAGAAGTTCAAAATCAGTGAGAAACATCCCACGTTCATGGATCAGAAGACAATATTGCTAAGAAGGCAACACTCCCCCAATCTATCTACATATCTGTGCAATCCTTCTCAGAATCCAAGCTGATGTCTTAGTGAAGGTTGACAAGTTGACTTTACAATTCATATGGAATTACAAGGAGTGAATAGCCAAAACAATCTTGAAAAAGAACAAATTTGGAAGACTCACACTTCCCAATTTCAAAATTTACTACAAAGCTACAGGAATCAAGACAGTGTGGTGCTGGCATAAGGACAGACAATATTGATTTATCAATGAAATAACATTGAGAGTCCAGAAATAAACCCACACATGTATGGCTGACTGACTTCAACAAGGTGCCAAGACCATTCAGTGGGAAAAGAATAGTCTCTTCAACAAATGGGGTTGGGACAACTGGAAATCCATAGGCAAAAAGAATGAAATTGGACCCCTACCTTACACTATACACAAAAAATTAACTCCAATTGGCTAAAGACCTAAATATAAGAGCTAACGCTATAAAACTCTTAAAAGAAAGCATTGGGGTAAATTCTCGTGACCTCAGATTTGGTACTAGATTCTAAGATATGACACTAAAAATATAAGCAAGAAAGGAAAAATAAGATAAATCTGACTCTACCAAAATTAAAAGGTGGTTTTGTGCTTCAAAGGGCACTACCAAGAAAGTGAAAAGGCAACCAACAGAACAGGAGAAAATACGTGCTAATCATATGTGATAGGTGACTTTATCTAGAATATATAAATTCATATAACTCACGAATAAAAAAGGGAAATAACTGAAATGACTCAATTAAAAACTGGGCAAAGGGCCCTTGCCAGGTGGCTCAGCTGGTTGGAGCATCATTCCTTTCACCAAACTGGGCTTGATTCCCAGTTGGAGCACATACCTAGGTTGCAGGTTCAATCCCCAGTCACAGTGATGGAAGAGCAAGGACTTGGACTTGTAAACAGAAAGGGTTTGTCACACGCTTAGGAAGTGCGTTGTCTTGGATCCCACAGTATAGGAGGCAACCGATCGATGTTACTCTCTCACATTGATGCCTCTCCTTTCTCTCTTTCAAAATCAATAAAAACATATCATTGGATAAGGATTAAAAAAAAAACTGGGTGAAGGATTGGAAAAGACATTTCTCCAAAAAAAGATACACAAATTCACACATGAAAAACACGCAACATCATTATTCATCAGGGAAATGCAAATCAAAGCCTCCGTGCAATACCATTTCAGGCTCATGAGGACGGCTAGAATACAAAAGTCAGATAATAACAAGTGTGGACGAGGATGTGGAGAAACAGCAACCCCCAATCCCTGCTGGTGGGAGTGTAAGCTGGCGCAGCTACCTCAGAAAACAGTCTGCTTGTTCCTCCAAGTTAATCATAGAGTCACCATGAGCCAGCAATCCCACGCCTAGGTATGTACACCCCCAAATTAAAAATATTTGTCCATACAAAACCATGTACGTGAATGTTCATAGCAGCATTACTCACAACAGCCAACGGGCAGAAAGAATGCAAGTGCCCGTCAACCAATCTACACTAATAAAAGAGAAACATGCAAATTGACCATCACTCTACTACGCCCACCAGCCAATCAGAGTGAGTATGCAAATTAACCCAACAAAGATGGAAGTTAATTTGCATACGTAGATGCAGAGTGAAAACTGAAGACAGCATAGAAGGAAGAAGGAGGGAAAGCGGAAAGCAGGGCGGTGGTGGCAGCGGGAGGGAAAGCACAGGGCAGCAGCAGTGTCAGCAGTGGCTGCGGGAGGGAAAGTGTGGAGGGGGGTGGGCAGCGGTGGGAGGAAAAGCGCAGGGGGTGAGGGGGTGGTGGCGGTGGCAGCGGGAGGGAAGCCCGCCTGGGCAGGTTTCGCTCAGGCCGCAGGAAGCCCTGTTCCTGCAAGAATCTTCCTACAACAGGCCTCTAGTGAATAGATAAACAAATAGTAGTGTATCTGTACCGATGAATATGATTTGGTCATAAAAAGGAATGATGTACTGACATGTGCTACAATATGGGTGAACCTTGAACACATACTCCATAGAAGAAGCTCTATATTATGTGATTCCATTTATATGAAATGTCTAGACTAGGCAAACCCATGGGTACAGAAAGTAAATTAGTTGTCGGGGGGGCAGGTGAGAGCTAAGTGTGCAGAGCTTGTTCTGGGGGTGATGGACATGTTCCAAATTCACTGTGGTGAGGGTTGGTCCTGTCAGTTCAATGTACTAAACATCACTGAATTGTGACTGTAAATGGGTGACATGTGTGGTATGTTTATTGTGTCTCAATAAGGCTGTTAAAAAAGGACTGGGCATGACAGGAAATGAAAAGATGAAGCAGAGCCAGTCCTCAGGGGATCCACATATTGGAGTCCTCCGCAGAAAGGAATTCTTGCTTCAAAAATTGGAGTTACATTGAAGAAAGTAGCTGGCAAGACAGAGACTTTATCTTGGGACTGGAATTCATATAAAAAAAGAAGAAAATCGAGATTACAAGACTGAAAACACAATGGCTGAGATAGAAAACTCAGCAGTTGTGTTTGACAGCAGATTCGATGGAGCGAAAGGAGAGAGGTTAGTGAGCAGAAGTCCCGGGAAAGATCAGACAGAATCACAGACAAAACCCATAAGGAGGATCACAGTGATGGAAGAGCAAGGACTCGGACTTGTAAACAGAAAGGGTTTGTCACAAGCCTAGGAAGGGCGTTGCCTTGAATCCCACAGGGAACGGTGGCGAAAGATGCCACATCCTTCCCCAGGGCACCCAGCCCAGCAGGGAGGAGGCAGTGCCAGCTGGGTCTGGGGTGGATGGACTGCAAGGCACAGGTAATCAGGCCCCCAAAGGGTACGCTTTGTTAGTTTACAGTTTACTTTTCCTGTTAAATGATGTTAAACTCAAAACTCTAAGCGGTATTTCTAGCCTAGCCTTTGACAGCTTAGCACACCAGGAAAATTGTAACAGCAAGAACTGCTGGCACAAACCCTGAGCAAATGGCCACACAGGCTCTGCCTGCACACTCCAAGTGATGGGGACCTCATGACCCATCAAGGCCAGCATGCCTGACCCCAAAGGCCTAGGAGACTTTGATCGGTGCCTCTCTGTAACCTGAGTCAGCTGTGCCCATCGCACGCGGCCCTGAGGACATCAATTGTCCTAACACGCAGATGAGAAGTGTCACTAACCTTAGGGGGGAGATTGGGAGCTTTCAAGGTTACAACGATGGAAAATTCTTCAGGGAAGAGATCACATCTGACGAAAATCCTCGAAGCAGGGAAGCTCATGGCATGGGGGCTGGAGAGCTGGAGACCCAGCGCTCCTTGAACCCGTGTCACGCTGATGCCACTCTCAGCGCCATTCGGAGGGACCGCCTCTGCCAGGATGTCCAGGGGGCGCAGATCTGTGACAAGGAAATGACAGGCGGGTTATGCCAGGATGTTTACAGGGCACCCGTGTGGCTGGCCAGGTCTCAGCATGGTACAGAATCCTCGCAAGAACCCCAAAGGCTGGTATCATAATTATCCCCAGTTAACCACCCACCTGGGCCTGCCGGTGACCTCTCCTACCCTCCCCCATGACCTGGCTGTGCTGGCTATGTTGAGGGACAAGTCCCAACCCTGGCCCCGGGGAGTGAATGGTCCCACAGGGACAGGCTCACACACATAAGGCATCTGGGGTTGAGAGGTCAAGCCTGGCATCCCCAGTGCCCTCAGCAGTGCCACATCACCAACCAGACATGGGGACACAACAGTGGTCCCTGCAGCTGAGACTGACAGAGTGAGGAGCCACAGCCATGCCAGGCCCCTCTGTCTCAGGCAGTTTCCAGGCACTGTCTGGTTCTGTACCCCTGCACACACCTAGAGTGGGTGCTTTGTTCTTGCCTGTACCTGGACCGACTCCACCATTCCCTGCTGGCATGATGGACAGCGTTTTCTAGTTCCCAGTGTTCCCTGCGGGCCATCCCAGCTCATCTTGCCCATGCCCAGCCAGGCTGGTGTACCAGGGGGTGTGATTATGTCCCTGCCTGCATGAAACCCTCCTCAGGCCTCTCCTCTGTAAATGTGGGCGAGGACAACGGTGACCAGTCAGAGAGGACAGCTTCATCTGTTGCCCTGCACTGGGCATGAGGCACATGGCCGCCGACTGCAGTCACATTGGACCAGACTTCAGGAGCTGGGCAGACAGGTGTCCCTGCAAAGCAAGATGGCCCATGGGATGATCCAGAAATCCCAGGGACACCTTCCCTTATGGGTCAAACCAGTGCCCTTTCTTGAAGCCACAAGGGCTGTTGCCCAAGTGGGCCGTGGAGAGTCTTAGGTTCATTTCCAGCCATTTTTGCAAGAAGCACAGAGTAAGGCAGCAGCGCCAGTGAGAATAGTGGGTAGCAATTGATGCTGGAGAGAGGGGCTTTGAGGCCCGGGGGTCTGTATTATGAGCCAGATCGGGGGATTGGAAATCTTATCCTTCCACTCTCTTTAAAATCAATGGAAAAAATATCCTCCTGTGAGGATTAACCACAAAAAATCCCTCACAAAAAAGCATTTCATGAAATCCAGCATCATTCTTGATAGACTCTCTAAGCAATAAAAGGGAACTTCTAGCCTGAGAAAGCTAAACTAGAAAACACTGCAGCTAATGTGATCCACACGGGAAAGACTAAGTGTGTTCCCAAGTTCAGGCATGTGTGAGTACATGTACATGTGTCTCCTTGCTCTATCCACGGGGAGCGCCTGGGAGAAGTGACACGCTAGCAGCAATGAGCACACCTGGTTCCAGACCTTGGTCTCTACATGCCATCATCCACTAAAAGGGACCAGTGCTCCTTGGAGAAGTGGTTGATTCAGGGAGGGGACAGGGGAAATTCAAGGTGAGCTTGCACCAGAACGTGAGAAGTCAGGGAGGGTGGCATGCCAAAGGGGTCCAAGAGCCAAATGAAGACGCCCCCGATGGTCAAAGTTGGAATGATTCGAACAACAGAAATAGAGAATGATAATATTGCCATCCAATGCAATAGAATAAGTACTTTTTAGTCCATATTGAAATAAATAACAGAACAAATAAGCAAATGGAGGAGAAGGGACCACTCTTCCGTAGAGAAGAATTTTAGCTAGGAAATGGCGATGGATTGGGGAGGGATAAAATCACCATGAGAACGCTGCAGTGACTGGCTGCACATAGTCCCTGACGAACAACGAAGCCAGTGAGCAGAGGTTCAGTAGAAACCAGATATTTGCAAAGTCTTAAAAAAATCTCCCCCAATATGTACTAATTACAAAGGGGGACATGGTCACATTTCCAGAGATAAGACGCATGAACACCCTGACCCCTGCTTCAATGGACATGTGACTTCGGTGAGATTCTGCCCCCAAATATAGCAGCCCCAGACAAATTGTGAAAACACACCAGACAAACCCAATTTGAGGGACGTTCTACAATCCACCCAACCAGTGCTCCTCAGAAGTGTCAAGGTCATAAAGCACAAGGAAACAGAGCAATTGTCCCAGGCAGGAGAAGAAGGAGACTTGACAAGTGCCATGGGGGGTTAGGGGATGGAGGGAGGGTGTTCGTGGGCAACTGGTGACTCTAATACAGTCAGTCCTTTAGTGAACACCAGTGTGGTTTCTAAAATTTGGTAATTGATCTATGGCTATGTAAGATGGCGACACCAGAAGAAGCTGGGCGAGGGGTATAGGTAAATTCTCTGTACTCTTTTTATGATTATTTGATAAAATAACTTTAAAAAAGTCATCCCAGGAGCTCAAGCCGTTCGTGGACAAGCAGAAGTCAGGTGCGAGCTGCCAAACCCTGTCCTTCACCTGCCGCAGACCCAAAGCCCCGAGAAAGGAGACCCGCTCAGCCTCTCCTTCCACCCTGGACCCTGGCATGGGGCCTGCTTCAGAGCAGGTGCTTGTGATGGGCTGAATCGCATCCTCACATGTTGCCGCGCCCTCTCCCCCAGGACCTGCGAATGTGACCTTATTTGGCAATAGGGTCTTTGCAGTTACAGTCAAGTTCAAATGAGGTCCTAATCCGATATGACTGATGTCCTTACGAAAAGGGGAAATTTGGACAGGGAGGCACACAAGGACAAGGCCTTGTGAGCATGGAGGCGGAGATCGGGGTGATGCTTCTCCAAGCCAAGGAACCCAAAGATGGCCAGCAACCACGAGAAGCTGGGGGAGAACGCGGGGGCAGGCGCTCCCTCACAGACTCAGAGCCAACCCTGCCGGCACCTGGACCTGGGACTTCTGGCCTCCAGACGGTGACAAAATACGGTTCTGCTGTTTCTGCTGTGCGAGGCCCACTGTCTGCGGTGCTTTGTTATGTGGCCCCAGGACACTGATGCGGTATCGCATGCACATGATGACTCACACTGTCTTTGTTTAGAAACTAAATACACCTCCAACCACAAGGCACACGACCTGGTTCCGCCTGCAGGGCAGCAACCTCGGGGCTCCGCGGACCAGGGACCAGGATCTAGCTGCCCACACACGTGGGCTCTGACTTGGCCCCCAGTGATCCCACTAACACCGTGGTCGGCAAACTGCGGCTTGCGAGCCACATGTGGCTCTTTGGCCCCTTGAGTGTGGCTCTTCCACAAAATACCACGGCCTGGGCGAGTCTATTTTAAAGAAGTGGCGTTAGAAGAAGTTTCAGTTTAAAAAAATTGGCTCTCAAAAGAAATTTCAATCGTTGTCCTGTTGATATTTGGCTCTGTGGACTAATGAGTTTGCCGACCACTGCACTAACACATCAAGACAAGATTTATTTCTAGGACTATAAACAGGTAAACACACCCCACGCCAATGTAAAGAGTTTTGTGAGCTGAGCAATGAGTCCTGGGATGAAAACATCTGCTGCTTATTCTCCACGACCCACTCTCACTGTCAACAAGGAAGGGACGCGTGAGCCTGCTCCTGGGACAACATACACAGCCAGGGAGGGGCATAAAAGCTGGACGGCCCTCAGCATCTCACACATTCACACATTCACCACACGCTCACACCTCCTCCAGCCCCACTGCCCCACCATGGCCGCATCCACCCTGTCCGTCTGCTCCAGTGACCTGAGCTACAGCAGCCGAGCCTGCCTGCCTGGTTCCTGTGACTCTTGTACTGAATCTTCCTGGCAGGCGGACGACTGTCCAGAGAGCTGCTGTGAGCCCTCCTGCTGTGCCCCCAGCTGCTGTGTCCCCAGCTGCTGCCAGCCTTCCTGCTACACCCCCAGCTGTTGTGTCCCCAGCTGCTGCCAGCCTTCCTGCTACACCCCCAGCTGTTGTGTCCCCAGCTGCTGCCAGCCCGCTTGCTGTACCCCCAGCTGTTGTGTCCCCAGCTGCTGCCAGCCCGCCTGCTGTACCCCCAGCTGCTGTGTCTCCAGCTGCTGCCAGCCTACCTGCTGTGTCCCCAGCTGCTGCCAGCCCTCCTGCTGTACCCCCAGCTGTTGTGTCCCCAGCTGCTGCCAGCCCACCTGCTGTGTCCCCAGCTGCTGTGCTTCAGCCCCGTGCTTGACTCTTGTCTGTGCCCCAGTGAGCTGTGTGTCCAGCCCCTGCTGCCAGGTGGCCTGTGGATCCAGCCCCTGCCAACCAGCCTGCACCAGCTCCTGCACGAGCTCCTGCATGCCCTCATGCTGCCAGCAGTCTAGCTGCCAACCCTCCTGCTGCACCTCCTCCTCCTGCCAGCAGGCCTGCAGTGTGCCTGTCTGCTGCAAACCGGTGTGCCGCAGGCCTATCTGTACTAGGGCCACTCTCTGTCCAGCCCCCTCAAGCTGCTACAGACCCTCCTCCTGCCTCTCATCCTGCTATAGACCCTCCTCCTGCACCTCGTCCTGCTACAGGTCCTCCTCCTGCGTGTGCCTCACCTGCCGCCCAGTGTGCAGGCCTGCCTGCTGCGTGCCTGTCTCCTCCTACTGTGGCCCTGCCTCCTGCTGCCGGCCCAGCTGCTACCGCCCATCCTCCTGCGTGTCCTTGATCTGCCGCCCTGTGTGCTCCCGCCCAGCCTGCTGAGTCCCTGCCTTGGCCAGAAGTCCTGCTGCTGACTGGGCACATCCCCCAGGGCCAGCTTGGCTCAGGTCCCACTGCATGACTGTGGCTTTCCCAGCCACCCTTCCATCCAGTCCCAACCCATGTCAGGAGGCTGCCCCATCTGGAAGCTGATGCCACATCCTGAAATGCCCCAGCACTTAGACCTGGTGACTGCTGGTCCAGCCTGCTGCTGAGCGGGACAATTGGAAGAACTAAAGGACCAGACTAGATGCAATGGCTCTTGAGGGGCTCCTAGGAAGTCCTCCAGGAAGTGCCCCCTCCATGTCTCCCACCCCCTCTCTGTCCCCCGAGGACCAGCTCAGCCTCCATCAGTCTCTGACCCTGAGCCTTGTCTGGATGCACTTTAGTAAACTGGCCAATAAACACGCCTTGAATTGAGCATTGCACTGATGTCAATGTGTCCTCATGGTCATTTCTCAGCTTCACTGCACGTCTACTTTCCCCTTGGCACATGGCACTCTGCCATCCAGCAGGACCCTATGGGTTTCCTGTGGCTCCCAGGTTTCCCAGCTGCGCAGGTAGAGGGTGGGGCAGGCCTCACAGCCCTTTGGCCATTTGGGGCCATCTTGAGTTCATCCTTCACCCTGCTGTCCTATTATTCACTGAATACTAGTAGTTCTTTTTCTTGATCTTACTTTGTGACGTCTCTACAGATGTATTTACCACGGGGTCTGGGCAAGCCACTGAGCCTTGGGTGGAATGGGGGTTGGTGACATCTCTCATGGAGCCCAGAGACCCCAAAAAGTTAGGCTGTGGTTTCTGATATCTCTCTAGGACCCACTGTTAGGATCTCCAGGATCCATTCCTCCCTGGAGAATGTTGGCTGCATGGCCCAGTCCTTGGGGAAGTAGGTATGTCTCAGGTTGAGCTTGAATTTAGCTGGAGTATTTCCCAGCAAGGAAGCAGACAGACTCAGCTCCAGAGCCAGGAAAGAACTTGAGGAATCAAAGAGGGAAGCAAGGGATTGGATTAGAAGAGAAACAGACTCCTCCCACCCTAAGTAATTAGAAAATGAGATGAAAGATATAAAAAGCCACGTTTCAGACACTAAACAGCTGACAGTACAGGACGCAGGTCCCCAAGAGAGGGAAACAAAGGAAGGGAGCCCTGTCATTTAATTTCCTAATTGGACAACTTTCTAGATATCCCTCTGTTAATAATTTCTGATTCTATTGTGGTCAAACAAAATTCTCTGTATGATTTCAGTCCTATCCTATCTAATAAAGAGGGAATACGCTAATTGACTCTCACACCATCCCAAAGATGGCGGTGCACACAGCCAATAAGGAGAGAATACGCTAACTGACTGCCCCGCCCTCAAAGATGGTGGCACCCACAGCCACAAGATGCGGTGTCCAGTCCCCCATCCTGCCGGGGTGGCAGGTACACTCCATGCGCCTGCCTCCGGAGTCCCCCAGTCCCCTCAGCCCCCCAGCCTCCCAGGGCCAGCCCGAGGATCAGGCAAGCCTCGGAGGGTGGCTGCCCAGCCACCCAGGGCTGCCAGAGGCTCAGGTAACCAGGGCCGACCGAGGCTTGCACTGCCGGCAGTGACAGCAGCAGAGGTGTGATGGGGCATCGCCTTCCCCTGATCGCCTGGTTGCCTCCTGCCCCTGAGGCCTCCCGGACTGTGAGAGGGGGTAGGCCAGGCTGAGGGACCCCCACTCCAGTGCATGAATTTTCATACACCGGGCCTCTAGTTAAATATATTGAGGCAACCCTTGTGCACTGCTGGTGGGAATGCAGACTGTGGTGCAGCCACTGTGGAGAACAGTATGGAATTTTCTCAAAAAACTAAAAATGGAACTCGCATTTGACCCAGTAATCCCACTTCTAGGAATATATTCCAAGAGACTAGAAACACCAATCATAAAGGATATATGCACCCCAATGTTCATAGCAGCACAATTTACACTAACTAAGATTTGGAAACAGCCTAAGTGCCCATCAGCAGATGAGTGGATTAAAAAACTATGGTACATCTACACAATGGAATACTATGCTGCTGTAAAAAGGAAGGAACTCCTACCATTTGCAACAGCATGGATGGAGCTGGAGAATATTATGCTAAGCGAAATAAGTCAGAGAAAGATAAATATCACATGATCTCACTCATTTGTGGAATATAGTGAACAACATAAACAGATGAACAAAAACAGATCCAGAGACAGAGAAGCATTGATCAGATGCTCAAACCTCAGAGGGAAGGTGGGGGAGGGTGGAGGTAAAGTGGAGAGATCAACCAAAGGACTTGTATGCATGCATATAAGCCTAACCAATGGACACAGACACCAGGGGGTTGAGGGCATGAGCAGGGGTGGAGGGTAGGGGGATAAGGACACATATGTAATACCATAATCAATAAAGATAGATAGATAAATAAATAAATAAATAAATAAATAAATAAATAAATAAATAAATATATTGAGGCTTGTTTAATTGCTCTGGCTCGCTGGCTGAGAGTTTCCAGACTGCAGCACATGGAGAGGTCACAAATAGTATGGTGGTTTTACAGAGTAGGAATCAGAGTTCATGGAGAATGAGGCAGCATTCAGCAGTATTATGGTTTTATTTTATTGAATTCCAGCATTCAATAAAATATCAGTAGACACATGAAGAAGAGGAAAATGTCACCCCTAACCAAGAGATAAAACAGTTTATAGAAACAAACCCACAGACAGAGTTGATAGAATTAGAAGACAAGATAGTTAAAACAGCCACTATACATATGTTCAGGATTTAAAGAAAAATATGAACATAATGGGGAGAGAAATGGATGATACAAAAGAAAATTAAACAGAATTCCAAACGTTGAAAAATATAACATTAACAATAAAAAATTAGAAGGATGAGCCTTAAAGTAGTTTAGATACCCCAAAAGAAAAGAGTAGTAACCCTGAAGACATAGCCATAGAAATTATCCAAATCAGAGGACAGTGAGAAAAAAAAATAAAAACTTTACAGAGCCTCAGTGAACTGGGAAACAATATTAAGTTGTCTAATATAAACACATCTGGAGTATCTAAAAGAAATAAAGGTGGGGGAGAGGGCAAAAGATATTTTAAGAGATAATAGCCAAATATTTTTTTAATTTGAAGAAATTGATAAATATACACAAAACCTGAAAAACACTGTAAATTAACCTGACCTAATTGATATTTATACAAAATACCATATAAAAACATTCACCAAAATATATCATATGCTAGGCCATTAAACAAGTCTCAATATATTTAATAGGTATGAATCATACAGAGAATGTTGTTTGACCACAACAAGATCAGAAATCATTAACAAAAAGATATCTGGAAAATTGTCTAATATTAGAAAATTAAACAACAAACATCAAAATAATCCTTTAAAATAATCAATTATCTAAGTTTGTACCATAAGAAGCTATAAAAAGAAGTACAAATTGAATCCAAAAATAAGTAGAGGGAAGGAAATAATTAAGAAGTGTAGAAATCTACCAAATAGAAAATGGACAGACAAGAGAGAAAAATCAATAAGCCAAATTTGGTTTTTTAAAAAGATCAATAAAATTGATACATTTTTGCTTTATCAGTCAAGTGAAAAGAGAAAAGAAATAAATTTCTAATATCATGAATGAAAGAAGGCTTACAAGCACAGATTCTACTGACTAAAAGAATAGAAGGATGAAAGCAAACGTTATGCTGATACATTCAACAACTTAGATGAAATAGGCAAATAACTGGAATGATATAAATGATAAAATCGAATATAAGATGAAATGAAAACCTGGATAGCCCTCTGCCAATTGAAGAAATTGAATTCATGGTTAAAACCTTTCCCACAAAGAAGACATCAAGCCCAATGCCTTGACTACTGAAAATCCTAAGGAAGAAATATACAAAAAATACAAAAAAAAAGCTACTAAATTCAAGCGAATTTTGCAGTGTTACAGGATACAAGGTCAATATACAAAAGCCAATTGTATTTTTACCTAATAACAATAAATAGTGAAAAATGAAAAAAAAATCTTACCATTAATTAAAACATTAAAAATGAAATAGGAGCCCTAGCCTGTCTGTCTCAGTGGATAGAGCATTGGTCTGCAAACTGAAGGGTCCTGGGTTTGATTTCAGTCAAGGGCACATGCTGGGGTAGAGGGCTTGATCTTCAATGGGAGGCTTGCAGGAGGCAGCCGATCAGTGATTCTCTCTCATCATTGATGTTTCTATCTCTCTCTCCTTCTCTAGATCTGGATTAGCCAACCAATTTGGAAAAAGAAAAACAGAATTGGAGGACTTACATTGCTTGATTTCAGCACTTAATTTAAAGCTACATTGATTAAGACAGTGTGTTATTAGCATAATAATAAAGATATTTATTATTGGTGTACTAATAAACATAGAAAAATAAAGTAGACGAGAAAGTGTAGAAATAGATCTTCCATATACATGGTTAATAGATTTTTTGGCAAGGGTAATTCAGTGGAGAAAGAATAATCTTTTTTCTTTTTTTTCTTTTTTTTATATATATATTTTATTGATTTTTTACAGAGAGGAAGGGAGAGGGATAGAGAGTTAGAAACATCGATGAGAGAGAGACATTGATCAGCTGCCTCCTGCACAACCCCTACTGGGGATGTGCCCGCAACCAAGGTACATGCCCTTGACCGGAATCGAACCCGGGACCCTTGAGTTCGCAGGCTGACGCTCTATCCACTGAGTCAAACCGGTTAGGGCAAGAAAGAATAATCTTAACAAATGATGTTGGAACAACTCAGAATATATTAAAAAATTAACTTGAAAAAATTTAACTTGAAATGGATCATAGAACTAAGCATGAAAGTTAAAACTGTAAAATATTTAGAAGTAAGCATAGGACAAAATCTGTGTGACCTTAGGTTTAGGCAAAGATTTCTTAGCTAAAATCATTGAAGAAAACATGATCAATTGAATTTAATCAAAATTAAAGATATTAGCTCTTCATAAAGCACTGTTAAGAAGATGAAAGTGGGTCTTTGGGAGAAACCAAGATGGCAGCATAGGTAAGCACCTAAACTGCTGCCTCGCACAACAATTTCAAAACTACAACTAAAAGACAGAACGGACACCATCCAGAACCACAGGAAAGCTGGCTGAGTGAAAATTCTACAACTAGAAGGAAAGAGAAAAGCTCACAGAGAATTGGAGGTACGGCAAAGGGTCTTTACGCACGCAGAGAGGAAGGGCGGCTGAGAGCCTGGCTGACTTTCACTGGTGGAAGGGGGAAGGAAGCCCCCGACCACACTGAATCCCAGTTCTGACTGCACTGAACCCCAGTTCCAGGCGAGCCCCTGGGGACCCACGCTCTTGTGGGGGGAATCTGGACTCTCGGGCGGAGACTCGGGAGCCGGGGAAGGCAGAGGTCTGCAGGCGAGTGCGTGCACGCAAGGGCAAGGCTGACGGGAAGCCAAGACTGTCTGCTCCGCCCTGAGACTCCACCCCATCCAAGCTGAGCACAGAGGCTATTGCAATTTGGCAAGTCTAATCCTATAAGGCTGTCTCCAGCACCGAACTTCTCCCAGCGTAGACACAGCTGATCCTTACAGCCAACTGGCCTGCAGGCCAATTCCTCCCAGTGATACCAACAACAATCAAGACTTAACTACAACAAGGCTGTACACACAGTCCACAAAGGGGTGCACCAAGAGTGTCCACCTCAGGTTAACTGGGGAGGCCGACCCACTGGGCCATATAGGAAACCTAGCACACAAATCTACCCTACCAATTCAGGGAAGCAGTGAAAATGCACAGATCACAAACGAAAGAAATGGAGGAAAACAAACGACTGGATATAGAATTCAAAACCACGGTTATAAGGCTTTTCAAGAATATCCTAGAAAAGGCCGATAAATATAACGAGACCCTCGAAGATATGAAAAAGGACCAACTAGAAATTAAACATACACTGACTGAAATAAAAAATATTATACAGAGACCCAAAAACAGACTAGAGGAACACAAGAATCAAGTCAAAGAATTGAAATACAAAGAAGCAAAAAACACTCAACCGAAAAAGCAAAAATCAAAAAAAAAAAATCCAAAAAGTTGAAGATAGTGTAAGAAGACTCTGGGACAACTTCAAGCGTACCAACATCAGAATTATGGGGGTGCCAGAAGAAGAGAGAGAGCAAGATACTGAAAACCTATTTGAAGAAATAATGACCGAAAACTTCCCCCACCTGGTGAAAGAAATAGACTTACAAGTCCAGGAAGCGCACAGATCCCCAAACAAAAGGAATCCAAAGAGGACCACACCAAGACACATCATAATTAAAATGCCAAGAGCAAAAGACAAAGAGAGAATCTTAAAAGCAGCAAGAGAAAAACAGTTAATTACCTACAAGGGAGCACCCATACGACTGTCAGCTGATTTCTCAACAGAAACTATGCAGGCCAGACGGGAATGGCAAGACATTTTCAATGTGATGAATAGCAAGAACCTACAACCAAGATTACTCTACCCAGCAAAGCTATCATTCAGAATTGAAGGGCAGATAAAGAGCTTCACAGATAAGAAAAAGCTAAAGGAGTTCATCACCACCAAACCAGTATTATATGAAATGCTGAAAGGTATTCTTAAAGAAGAGGAAGAAGAAAAAAGTAAAGATAAAAATTATGAACAACAAATACATATCTATCAACAAGTGAACCTAAAAATCAAGTGAATTAAAAACCTGAGGAACAGAATAATCTGGTGAATATAATAGAATTAGGGGCATAGAAAGGGAGTGGACTGATAACTCTCAGGGGGAAAGGGGTATGGAGGGTTCATGAAGAGACTGGACAAAAATCGTACACCTATGGATGAGGACAGTGGGGGGAGGTAAGGGCAGAAGGTGGGGTGGGAACCAGGTGGAGGGGAGCTATGGGCGGAAAAAGGAGAAACAATTGTAATAATCTGAATAAAGATTTATTTTAAAAAAATAAAATAAAAATAAAATAAAAAAAATCATCCCAGGAGCTCAAGCCGTTCGTGGACAAGCAGAAGTCAGGTGCGAGCTGCCAAACCCTGTCCTTCACCTGCCGCAGACCCAAAGCCCCGAGAAAGGAGACCCGCTCAGCCTCTCCTTCCACCCTGGACCCTGGCATGGGGCCTGCTTCAGAGCAGGTGCTTGTGATGGGCTGAATCGCATCCTCACATGTTGCCGCGCCCTCTCCCCCAGGACCTGCGAATGTGACCTTATTTGGCAATAGGGTCTTTGCAGTTACAGTCAAGTTCAAATGAGGTCCTAATCCGATATGACTGATGTCCTTACGAAAAGGGGAAATTTGGACAGGGAGGCACACAAGGACAAGGCCTTGTGAGCATGGAGGCGGAGATCGGGGTGATGCTTCTCCAAGCCAAGGAACCCAAAGATGGCCAGCAACCACGAGAAGCTGGGGGAGAACGCGGGGGCAGGCGCTCCCTCACAGACTCAGAGCCAACCCTGCCGGCACCTGGACCTGGGACTTCTGGCCTCCAGACGGTGACAAAATACGGTTCTGCTGTTTCTGCTGTGCGAGGCCCACTGTCTGCGGTGCTTTGTTATGTGGCCCCAGGACACTGATGCGGTATCGCATGCACATGATGACTCACACTGTCTTTGTTTAGAAACTAAATACACCTCCAACCACAAGGCACACGACCTGGTCCCGCCTGCAGGGCAGCAACCTCGGGGCTCCCCGGACCAGGGACCAGGATCTAGCTGCCCACACACGTGGGCTCTGACTTGGCCCCCAGTGATCCCACTAACACCGTGGTCGGAAAACTGCGGCTTGCGAGCCACATGCGGCTCTTTGGCCCCTTGAGTGTGGCTCTTCCACAAAATACCACAGCCTGGGCGAGTCTATTTTGAAGAAGTGGCGTTAGAAGAAGTTTCAGTTTAAAAAATTTGGCTCTCAAAAGAAATTTCAATCGTTGTCCTGTTGATATTTGGCTCTGTGGACTAATGAGTTTGCCGACCACTGCACTAACACATCAAGACAAGATTTATTTCTAGGACTATAAACAGGTAAACACACCCCACGCCAAGGTAAAGAGTTTTGTGAGCTGAGCAATGACTCCTGGGATGAAAACATCTGCTGCTTATTCTCCACGACCCACTCTCACTGTCAACAAGGAAGGGACGCGTGAGCCTGCTCCTGGGACAACATACACAGCCAGGGAGGGGCATAAAAGCTGGACGGCCCTCAGCATCTCACACATTCACACATTCACCACACGCTCACACCTCCTCCAGCCCTACTGCCCCACCATGGCCGCATCCACCCTGTCCGTCTGCTCCAGTGACCTGAGCTACAGCAGCCGAGCCTGCCTGCCTGGTTCCTGTGACTCTTGTACTGAATCTTCCTGGCAGGCGGACGACTGTCCAGAGAGCTGCTGTGAGCCCTCCTGCTGCGCCCCCAGCTGCTGTGTCCCCAGCTGCTGCCAGCCTTCCTGCTGCACCCCCAGCTGTTGTGTCCCCAGCTGCTGCCAGCCCGCCTGCTGTACCCCCAGCTGTTGTGTCCCCAGCTGCTGCCAGCCCGCCTGCTGTACCCCCAGCTGTTGTGTCCCCAGCTGCTGCCAGCCCTCCTGCTGTACCCCCAGCTGTTGTGTCCCCAGCTGCTGCCAGCCCACCTGCTGTGTCCCCAGCTGCTGTGCTTCAGCCCCGTGCTTGACTCTTGTCTGTGCCCCAGTGAGCTGTGTGTCCAGCCCCTGCTGCCAGGTGGCCTGTGGATCCAGCCCCTGCCAACCAGCCTGCACCAGCTCCTGCACGAGCTCCTGCATGCCCTCATGCTGCCAGCAGTCGAGCTGCCAACCCTCCTGCTGCACCTCCTCCTCCTGCCAGCAGGCCTGCAGTGTGCCTGTCTGCTGCAAACCGGTGTGCCGCAGGCCTATCTGTACTAGGGCCACTCTCTGTCCAGCCCCCTCAAGCTGCTACAGACCCTCCTCCTGCCTCTCATCCTGCTATAGACCCTCCTCCTGCACCTCGTCCTGCTACAGGTCCTCCTCCTGCGTGTGCCTCACCTGCCGCCCAGTGTGCAGGCCTGCCTGCTGCGTGCCTGTCTCCTCCTACTGTGGCCCCGCCTCCTGCTGCCGGCCCAGCTGCTACCGCCCATCCTCCTGCGTGTCCTTGATCTGCCGCCCTGTGTGCTCCCGCCCAGCCTGCTGAGTCCCTGCCTTGGCCAGAAGTCCTGCTGCTGACTGGGCACATCCCCCAGGGCCAGCTTGGCTCAGGTCCCACTGCATGACTGTGGCTTTCCCAGCCACCCCTCCATCCAGTCCCAACCCATGTCAGGAGGCTGCCCCATCTGGAAGCTGATGCCACATCCTGAAATGCCCCAGCACTTAGACCTGGTGACTGCTGGTCCAGCCTGCTGCTGAGCGGGACAATTGGAAGAACTAAAGGACCAGACTAGATGCAATGGCTCTTGAGGGGCTCCTAGGAAGTCCTCCAGGAAGTGCCCCCTCCATGTCTCCCACCCCCTCTCTGTCCCCCGAGGACCAGCTCAGCCTCCATCAGTCTCTGACCCTGAGCCTTGTCTGGATGCACTTTAGTAAACTGGCCAATAAACACGCCTTGAATTGAGCATTGCACTGATGTCAATGTGTCCTCATGGTCATTTCTCAGCTTCACTGCACGTCTACTTTCCCCTTGGCACATGGCACTCTGCCATCCAGCAGGACCCTATGGGTTTCCTGTGGCTCCCAGGTTTCCCAGCTGCGCAGGTAGAGGGTGGGGCAGGCCTCACAGCCCTTTGGCCATTTGGGGCCATCTTGAGTTCATCCTTCACCCTGCTGTCCTATTATTCACTGAATACTAGTAGTTCTTTTTCTTGATCTTACTTTGTGACGTCTCTACAGATGTATTTACCACGGGGTCTGTGCAAGCCACTGAGCCTTGGGTGGAATGGGGGTTGGTGACATCTCTCATGGAGCCCAGAGACCCCAAAAAGTTAGGCTGTGGTTTCTGATATCTCTCTAGGACCCACTGTTAGGATCTCCAGGATCCATTCCTCCCTGGAGAATGTTGGCTGCATGGCCCAGTCCTTGGGGAAGTAGGTATGTCTCAGGTTGAGCTTGAATTTAGCTGGAGTATTTCCCAGTGAGGAAGCAGACAGACTCAGCTCCAGAGCCAGGAAAGAACTTGAGGAATCAAAGAGGGAAGCAAGGGATTGGATTAGAAGAGAAACAGACTCCTCCCACCCTAAGTAATTAGAAAATGAGATGAAAGATATAAAAAGCCACGTTTCAGACACTAAACAGCTGACAGTACAGGACGCAGGTCCCCAAGAGAGGGAAACAAAGAAAGGGAGCCCTGTCATTTAATTTCCTAATTGGACAACTTTCTAGATATCCCTCTGTTAATAATTTCTGATTCTATTGTGGTCAAACAAAATTCTCTGTATGATTTCAGTCCTATCCTATCTAATAAAGAGGGAATACGCTAATTGACTCTCACACCGTCGCAAAGATGGCGGTGCACACAGCCAATAAGGAGAGAATATGCTAACTGACTGCCCCACCCTCAAAGATGGTGGCACCCACAGCCACAAGATGCGGTGTCCAGTCCCCCACCCTGCCAGGGTGGCAGGTGCGCTCCATGCGCCTGCCTCCGGAGTCCCCCAGTCCCCTCAGCCCCCCAGCCACCCAGGGCCAGCCCGAGGCTCAGGCAAGCCTCGAATGGTGGCTGCCCAGCTGCCCAGGGCCGCCAGAGGCTCAGGTAACCAGGGCCGACCGAGGCTTGTGCAGCTGGCAGTGACAGCAGCAGCAGAGGTGTGATGGGGTGTCGCCTTCCCCTGATCGCCTGGTTGCCTCCTGCCCCTGAGGCCTCCCGGACTGTGAGAGGGGGTAGGCCAGGCTGAGGGACCCCCACTCCAGTGCATGAATTTTCATACACCGGGCCTCTAGTTAAATATATTGAGGCAACCCTTGTGCACTGCTGGTGGGAATGCAGACTGTGGTGCAGCCACTGTGGAGAACAGTATGGAATTTTCTCAAAAAACTAAAAATGGAACTCGCATTTGACCCAGTAATCCCACTTCTAGGAATATATTCCAAGAGACTAGAAACACCAATCATAAAGGATATATGCACCCCAATGTTCATAGCAGCACAATTTACACTAACTAAGATTTGGAAACAGCCTAAGTGCCCATCAGCAGATGAGTGGATTAAAAAACTATGGTACATCTACACAATGGAATACTATGCTGCTGTAAAAAGGAAGGAACTCCTACCATTTGCAACAGCATGGATGGAGCTGGAGAATATTATGCTAAGCGAAATAAGTCAGAGAAAGATAAATATCACATGATCTCACTCATTTGTGGAATATAGTGAACAACATAAACGGATGAACAAAAACAGATCCAGAGACAGAGAAGCATTGATCAGATGCTCAAACCTCAGAGGGAAGGTGGGGGAGGGTGGAGGTAAAGTGGAAGATCAACCAAAGGACTTGTATGCATGCATATAAGCCTAACCAATGGACACAGACACCAGGGGGGTGAGGGCATGAGGGGGGGTGGAGGGTAGGGAGATAAGGACACATATGTAATACCATAATCAATAAAGATAGATAAATAAATAAATAAATAAATAAATATATTGAGGCTTGTTTAATTGCTCTGGCTCGCTGGCTGAGAGTTTCCAGACTGCAGCACATGGAGAGGTCACAAATAGTATGGTGGTTTTACAGAGTAGGAATCAGAGTTCATGGAGAATGAGGCAGCATTCAGCAGTATTATGGTTTTATTTTATTGAATTCCAGCATTCAATAAAATATCAGTAGACACATGAAGAAGAGGAAAATGTCACCCCTAACCAAGAGATAAAACAGTTTATAGAAACAAACCCACAGACAGAGTTGATAGAATTAGCAGACAAGATAGTTAAAACAGCCACTATACATATGTTCAGGATTTAAAGAAAAACATGAACATAATGGGGAGAGAAATGGAAGATAAAAAAGAAAATTAAACAGAATTCCAAACGTTGAAAAATATAACATTAACAATAAAAAATTAGAAGGATGAGCCTTAAAGTAGTTTAGATACCCCAAAAGAAAAGAGTAGTAACCCTGAAGACATAGCCATAGAAATTATCCAAATCAGAGGACAGTGAGAAAAAAAATAAAAACTTTACAGAGCCTCAGTGAACTGGGAAACAATATTAAGTGGTCTAATATAAACACATCTGGAGTATCTAAAAGAAATAAAGGTGGGGGGAGAGGGCAAAAGATATTTTAAGAGATAATAGCCAAATATTTTTTTAATTTGAAGAAATTGATAAATATACACAAAACCTGAAAAACACTGTAAATTAACCTGACCTAATTGATATTTATACAAAATACCATATAAAAACATTCACCAAAATATATCATATGCTAGGCCATTAAACAAGTCTCAATATATTTAATAGGTATGAATCATACAGAGAATGTTGTTTGACCACAACAGGATCAGAAATCATTAACAAAAAGATACCTGGAAAATTGTCTAATATTAGAAAATTAAACAACAAACATCAAAATAATCCTTGAGTCAAAGAAGAAATCACAAGAAAATTAAGAAATATTTTGGCCCTAACCGGTTTGGCTCAGTGGATAGAGCATCGGCCTGGGGACTGAAGGGTCCCAGGTTCGATTCCAGTCAAGGGCATGTATCTTGGTTGCGGGCACATCCCCAGTAGGGGGTGTGCAGGAGGCAGCTGATCGATGTTTCTCTCTCATCGATGTTTCTAACTCTCTATCCCTCTTCCTTCCTCTCTGTAAAAATCAATAAAATACACATTTAAAAAAAAAAGAAATATTTTGAATAAAATGAAAATAAACTAACACAGTGTATAGGGGAAATGTATAGTTTTAATAATGTATATTTAAAAAGAAGTCAGGATTGAGATCAATTATCTAAGTTTCTAGCATAAAAAGCTATAAAAAGAAGTACAAACTGAATCCAAAAATAAGTAGAGGGAAGGAAATAATTAAGAAGTGTAGAAATCTACCAAATGGAAAATGGACAGACAAGAGAGAAAAATCAATAAGCCAAATTTGGTTTTTTGAAAAGATCAATAAAATTGTTACATTTTTGCTTTATCAGTCAAGTAAAAAGAGAAAAGAAATAAATTACTAATATCATGAATGAAAAAGGGCTTACAAGCACAGATTCTATTGACTAAAAGAATAGAAGGATGAAAGCAAACAATGTTATGCTGATACATTCAACAACTTAGATGAAATAGGCAAATAACTGGAATGATATAAATGATAAAATCTAATACAAGATGAAATAGTAAACCTGGATAGCCCTCTGCCAATTGAAGAAATTGAATTCATGGTTAAAACCTTTCCCACAAAGGAGACATCAAGCCCAATGCATTGACTACTGAAAATCCTAAGGAAGAAATATACAAAAAATACAAAAAAAAGCTACTAAATTCAAGTGAATTTTGCAATGTTACAGGATACAAGGTCAATATACAAAAGCCAATTGTATTTTTACCTAATAATAATAAATAGTGAAAAATGAAAAAAATCTTACCATTAATTAAAACATTAAAAATGAAATAGGAGCCCTAGCCTATTTGTCTCAGTGGATAGAGCATTGGTCTGCAAACTGAAGGGTCCTGGGTTTGATTTCAGTCAAGGGCACATGCTGGGGTAGAGGGCTTGATCTCCAATGGGAGGCTTGCAGGAGGCAGCCGATCAGTGATTCTCTCTCATCATTGAAGTTTCTATCTCTCTCTCCCTCTCTAGATCTAGATTAGCCAACCAATTTGGAAAAAGAAAAACAGAATTGGAGGACTTACATTGCTTGATTTCAGCACTTAATTTAAAGCTACATTGATTAAGACAGTGTGCTATTAGCATAATAATAAACATATTTATTATTGGTGTAATAATAAACATAGAAAAATAAAGTAGATGAGAGAGTGCAGAAATAGATCTTCCATATACACGGTTAATAGATTTTTTGGCAAGGGTAATTCAGTGGAGAAAGAATAATCTTAACAAATGATGCTGGAACAACTCACAATATATTAAAAAATTAACTTGAAAAAATTTAACTTGAAATGGATCATAGAACTAAGCATGAAAGTTAAAACTGTAAAATATTTAGAAGTAAGCATAGGACAAAATCTGTGTGACCTTAGGTTTAGGCAAAGATTTCTTAGCTAAAACCATTGAAGAAAACATGATCAATTGAATTTAATCAAAATTAAAGATGTCAGCTCTTCATAAAGCACTGTTAAGAAGATGAAAATGCTAGTCACAGATAGAGAGATTTTCATTTTATGGATATGACACATGCCTGGTATCCAGACTAGATAAATAACACTCACAATTTAGTAATAAGGACAAACAATCTGATTTTGTACAGATGGGCAGAGGTTTGGAGCAGGCACTACACTGAGGAAGACATACAAATGGCAAACAAGCACATGAGATAATCGCCATCAGTAGTCATCAGGGAAATAAAAATACCGCTACCCACACTGCACCCACCATGCGACCAGCAGTGCCGCCCCGAGGCATTTACCCAAGAGAAATGAAAACACGCTGAGTGCAGGTGTTCACAGCGGCTTCATTCAGAATCACCATAACCTGGAGACAACCCAAATATACTTCAACAGGTGAGTGGGTAAACTGTGCTATGTCCATTCAATGAAGCTCGACTCGGCCATTAAAAAGGAATTAACTGCGGTTATATACGACAACACGGACAAGTAAGTGGAGCCAGACACTGAGGGCTCACACAGCGCGATTCCTGCCCTGTAGCCTGTCTTTAGTGGGACAGTGGCTCAGGGATGGCTGGGCTCCGGGCAGAGAGTGGTGGATTGGGAAGGAATGCAAGGAACCTTTGGGCTGAAGCAAATGTTCTACATCTCTCTCCTTTTTGTTTTTGTTAATCCTCACCTGAGGATATTTTCCCATTGATTTTTAGGGAGAGTGGAAAGAAGAGAGAGAGACACAGAGAGAGAAACGTCAATGTGACAGAGACACAGTTGGCTGCCTTCACACATGTGGGCATACAGCCTGCAACTGAGGTACGTGCCCTTGACCAGAATCGAACTTGGGACCATTCCGTCCCCAGGCCAACGCTCTTTCCACTGAACCAAAGTGGCCAGGGCTCTAAATCTTGACCTAGGTAGAGGCAACAGGATAGCGACCTTTTGAAAAACTCATCAAACTGTACAGTTAAATTGAGTGCATTTGATTACATGTAAATTATATCTCAACAAAACCAGTTTTAAGCAGAAGTGGATGAAAAACTGGTCAGCAGGAGAAGAGGGAAGTTTGGGCGTGCAATGTGCAGCAGGCAGGGTATGGTGTGGGGTGGGAGGTGGCCGGCGTTTCAGGGGAGGAGGCAGAGACCGCAGGGACATCAGGGGCTACCTCCGTGGGTTCTGGCCATGTCACTGGCTGCAGGAAGAGTGAGGGGCTCACAAGCAGGGAGGCAGCACTTCGTCCATGTGCTAGGCCCAAGGGGGGCTGAAGATTGCCGGATCCTTTCCGGGTTGGGGACAGTGGTCCATTTCCTTCAGCAGTTCTGGCCACTGCCCCTAGGGGGTGATCTTGCTGGGGTATTTGCACATTGTCAACATGTGCCCTTGGGTGGTGTCAATGTCATCCTGACATCAGAGTAGGCTGTTGCCCATGGCCCTTTGGTTCGTTGAGGCCTGACAGGAGCACTCAGGTCCCAGGGGAGCCCTGCATCGTGGCTGGGTGTCCCTCACACTCCCAGACCAAGCCGGGAGCTGCCAGAGGAGGCCCTCGGGGCACACACACAGACATGGGACACTGTAGGTCCTGCCACCCGCTCCTTCATATTTTGTTTCCACATCCGGTTGTTTACTCCTGTGAGCTCCCTCACTCCATCAGTCTGTGCTAACAGTGCAGACCTGCAGGTAGATGACCAGGTGGCCCAGCCCACAGAGGTGTGCTGCACGGAGCCCCAGGCCAGCTCCCTGATAAGCAACTCTGAAGGGTGGGTTTGCCCAGGTGGACAGTGGGTGGCAATGGATTTGAGAACCCCTAGATGTGTCTGCAGGTGACCAGCCTCTGGTAAGCCTGGGACAGGGGCCCCCCAGACACTGACATTCGTTGGTGAGGGCAAGAGTCCCACCCAGTCACCTCGCCCAGAGCAGTTAGGACACTGCCCTTTGGGATCTCTCACTCATTTCTAGAAATACTTGAGGCTGGAGGAGAACAATGTCTGTTGAAAACCCGGTGTTCTCACCCATCCCCCATGAAATCAGATGAAGGAAGCGATCAGGTGATGAAGTGAGTTTATTGGGTTGACCAAGGAGGTGCTGACAGGCTGAGAGGAGAGATCAAGTGAATTGACAGGGAAACTTGAATGGAAGGACGGGTGACCCAGGGGCAGGTGGAGACGCCTCCTTGGAGGCAAGAGCCCAGGAAGCAGTGAGGTTCAGGGCTCCTGGGAGCAGAGGTCAGCTCAGAACAGTGGAGTCTGGGGGACCCCATCCTGAGTAGGGACAGCCATCTAACACAGGTCAGGACCAGACTGAGGGGGGCTGGGAGAACCACAGTCACAAGGTGGGACCTGAGCCAGGCTGGCCCTGGGGGACATGCCTGCTCAGCAGCAGGACGTCTGGGCCAAGGTGGGGATGCAGCAGGCCGGGCGGGAGCACACGGGGCGGCAGAGCAGGGACATGCAGGAGGACGGGCGGCAGCAGCTGGGCTGGCAGGAGGAGGCAGGGCCACAGCAGGAGGAGGTGGACACGCAGCAGGCGGGCCTGCACACGGGGCGGCAGATGAGGGACACGCAGGAGGAGGGTCTGCAGCAGGAGGAGGAGGTTGTGCAGGTGCCAGCCTCAGAGCAAATGGGCATGCAGCACACGGGCTTGCAGCAGACAGGTGTACAGCAGACAGGTGTGCAGCAGATGGGCTTGCAGCAGACAGGCTTGCAGCAGACAGACACACAGCAGGCCTGCTGGCAGGGGCAGGAGGTGCAACAAGAGGGCTGGCAGGAGCTGAGGACACAGCAGGTAGGTTGGCAGCAGCTGGGGACACAGCAGGAGGGCTGGCAGCAGCTGGGGACACAGCAGGAGGGCTGGCAGCAGCTGGAGACGCAGCAGGTGGGCTGGCAGCAGCTGGGGGCGCAGCAGGAGGGCTCACAGTAGCTCTCTGGACAGTCGTCCACCTGCCAGGAGGAGTCGGTGCAAGAGTCACTGGAGCCGGGCTGGCAGACGCGGCTGTCGTAGCTCAGGTCACGGGAGCAGACGGACAGGGTGGATGCGGCCATGGTGGGGCGGTGAGGTTGGAGTGAACTGGGAGGAGGTGTGAGTGTGAGTGTGAATGTGTGTGGTGCCCAGGGCTGTTGGCTTTTATACCCTCCTGGCTCTGTGTCCCATTTCCGCTTCCCAGAGGCACAGGATGTTTGTTTGCCTGGGATGTTGTCCAGCTTGTAAATCTTCTAGATCGGTTAGCTCAGGAGCCTGCCCCGTCGTGTCCCCAGGGGAATAGGAGTGGGTGGCAGGTCCCAGTCTGGGTCCTCAGACCGGGGAGGGTGAGGTCTTGCCTCAGGCCATCTTGGATGTGCTGGGGCATCGTCCAGTCCAGTCTGCTGCCAGGGCAGCCTCAGTGCCTGGCTCACTCTGTAGGCAGCCACACTAGGAAGAGTTTCCCTGTGGTTCAAACACCCCATCCCGTGGGGCGCAGGACTGTTGGCAACTTGTGTGGGAGGAACGGAGAGGCCGGGGCGTTGGGTGACCTCCAGGGCCACATCAGTGCGGCAGGACTGGACCTCTTGGCCGGAGCTCAGGGGGATTTCTTATCATTAATGCACCTCTCTCCGAGGCCAGCTGTCCGTGTGTCCATGTTCTTCCTGTCCGTGAGCTTGGGAGACCACAGGACTGTATTCTAGGGAAAATCGTGTGGCTCCCTTCCCCAAAGGAAAGTGACAGCTTCCTATGCGTGACCCACAGGGAGCACCTAGGCTGAACCAGGGAAGGGTCACAGCCCTGGTCTCCCTCTTGGGTGGCCTGCTCTGTGGGGAAGCCCAGCTTCTCCTCCAAGACAGCACCCCACAGCCTTTACCCGGCCCTCTGCCGGTCGGATATCCCGCCTGCCTACTCCAGACAACCCACAGGGTCGCTAAGAAGCACAGGCCACAGAACACAAAAAAAGATGCAAAATGTGGCCAAGAGAGTGTCTCCCTCACTCTGTGTGTCAGCACCCACATCCCCGCTCGGGAAGCAGCGACTTCCACTCCTTTATCTTCTCTGTCCCTGTCTCTCCATCTGTGTGTCTGTGTGTGCTACACACACACACACACACACACACATACACACACACACACACACTCTTACACATAGTCCATTCTCATTCTTCCTAGTAGTTATGGTCTATGAAGTTGCCGTAAACACTGAATTAGCACATGCTGAACCATGGCGCTGGGGGAAATGCAGGGTTGGGACCCTGTGAGCCTCTGGGCACAGTATTTTCATCAGCCCATCAATACGTAGCCTTGTTTGATGTGTGTTTCTGGTTAAAGACTTCTTATTTAATTAATGTATATTTAATATACATCTTATGCAAAATTGGATTATAGTAGCCACCTGCACTCTCGCTCTCGTGTGAACATGTATTGTCTCCGTGAAGCACAGCGCAGCCTTCTTGCACTTAGGACACCAGACAGCACTTCAGCTCCATGCTGTGGGCCATTTCAACCAGCAAAGTCACAAGCATAAAGCCCCCACATGTGGAAAATCACAGCCCCAAAGAGACCCGGGAAGGACACGTTTACAGACCGAGAGCTGACACAAGAGGCCGTGTTGCCTTGTGCAGCCTCAGCTGGGAACTCAAATTTTTGGTCACCCTGCACAAGCCCACAAATGACCACACAGGCACCACAAGTGTTGATTTGGGGGTTACAAATGAATCGTAGTGAGTAGGTGAATTCACAAATAAGGAATCCCTGACTAATGAGGATTGACTGCATATCTCTATCATCCATCTATCTGGGTATAGATAAAGTCTGTGTATACATTTTTAAAATACAAATTGTTTCATAGTTTACCCACTATGTGTTTTTTTTTTTAAAAAAAAACCTTAATAATGTGGAGCTCCTTCCCTGTGAATACATGAAGACTTCTCTTCCTTGTTGATAGCTGCCTAGAATTCCTCATTGGTCTGGGTGCTTCTTTCCTTTTACTGGTAACGAATTACCACAAGCTTACTGGCCTAAAACAATGCACGTGTCATCTCAGTCTCTGGGGTCATGCTGTACTGGGTTTCTTGTGGGTTCGCATCACGGGGTCTCATCTGGAGGCTTGACTGGGGAAGGAGTTGCTTCCCAGCTCACGTTCTCATCAGAATTCAGTTCTTTTGCAGGTGGTCTGGCTGAGGGCCTCTGTTTCCTGGTGGCTGTAACTGGGATTGCTCTCATTTCTTGCCACAAAGCCCTGTCCATGGGCAGTTCACATGGGACAGCTGGTTCCCACAGCCATCACAGGACAGAGTCTCCTCCCAAGACCAGCATTACAGTCTTACACACTGTTACCACACACATCCCGTCACCTTTATGCCTGAAGCATGTCACAGGTCCTGACCACACTCTGGGGGTAGGGGCCACAAAATGCATGATACCACTGTTTTATTCCAAACTTAAAATAGCCATTTCCACTCAGATTATTTTTGTCTCCTTTTCCTTTAATTATTGAGATAGGTGTATTAATGTCCCCAATTATGACTTTATCATTATCTAATCTACTTTTAGTTCTGTCAATTTTTTATTTCTATGTTTTAGGCTATGTTACTAAGTGCATACACATTTGGAATTGTTATAGATTCCTGGTGGGTTGACCCTTTTAGCTCTATAAAATGTCTTTATCTCAAATAATGCTTCTTGCCTTAAAATCTATTTTTCCTGATATTAATAAGCCACACCAGCTTTCCAAAGTTGGTGTTTGCATGATGTATTCTTATCCATGTTTTTACTTTTAATCTTTTGTAAACAACATACATACCTATTTATATCTACTCCCTGATTACATGTTTTCTATTTGCCCCAAAATGTTCTTTTTAATTATTTTCTGACTATTTTGAGTTAATTGAGTATTTTTATAATTCCTCTCCCTTTTTTTAATCCTCACCAAGGGTAAGCTTTTGTTGATTTTAGAGAGAGAGGAAAGGAGAGAGAAAGAGAAACATCAATGTAAGAGAGAAACACTGATCCATTACCTCCTGCATATGCCCCACTGGGGATCAACTCAACAATGCAGTTAAGTGCCCTGACCAGGAATCTAACCCACAACCTTCTGGTATACAGGCCCACGTTTCAACCAGCTGAGCCACCCAGCCAGGACCATTTCCCTTTTCTACTCATGATTAGTTACCCACTGTATTCACTGCCCTTTCAGTGGTGACCCAGAGATTGTAGTGTACATTCTTGGCTATTCAAGTACACATGGGTACTCTTACTGCTTTCAAAGCAATGCTGAGACTTCAGAACACTTTAACTGTTTACCCTTCTCACTCTGACTGTTAACACTGCTGTGCATTTTATTTTTCTACTAGAGGCCCGGTGCACAAAATTCATGCACTGGGTGGGGGGGGGGCGTCCCTCAGCCCAGCCTGCACCCTCTTGCAGTCCGAGACCCCTCGGGGGATGTCTGACTGCTGACTTAGGCCCAATACCCTCAGGGATCGGGCCTAAGCCGGCAGTCGGACATCCCTCTCACAGTCTGGGATCCCTCACTCCTTACCATCCACCTGCTCACTGCTCCTTACTGCTCTGCTCGCTGCTCCTTAGCGCTTCCATGGAGGCGGGAAAGGCTCCCACCACTGCCACTGCACTCGCCAGCTGTGGCACTCCCCCTGTGGGAGTGCACTGACCACCAGGGGGAAGCTCCTGCGTTGAACGTCTGACCCCTTGGTGGTCAGTGCACATCATAGCAACCGGTCGTTCCGCCATTTGGTCGATTTGCATATTAGGTTTTTATTATATAGGATTAACAATCAAGAAAATAAACAGGAAACACAAGCAGTCCTCGTTTTCCATACAGTGGCCTTGCCGTGGTGGCAGTGCTTTCTGCAGGGAGGTGGACAGGGATCTCTGGCTCACACACACAGCTTCCAGTGTCAGGTACATGCAGATGGCATGGGAAGGCTGTGGACAGGTGCAGGGTCTGTGCCTCACTAAGCGGTTGGGCGGGTGACAGGGCTGTGCACCGCCCACCCAGGGACATGGAGGTGCCACTGTCAGACCATCCAACTTTACCTGCTTGCCAGCTGGCCCAGGGGAGTCCCTGAACTGGAGGGCATGCTGGGGAACCACAGTTAGAAATGCTCCAGCCTTCTGCCCTCTCTGGCCCAGGCCTCTCCAGCCAGGCGCTTGGGAAGCTGTGGCACCCAAACAATCAGAATCCCTAAGTGAGCACAGGACATCCCAGGTGTCCAGAAGGGGCAGTTGGACTAGGATAGATGGTTCTCTCATGAGGCCAACTCAGACCCCGGGACATGCTATTTGCAGACACACATCACTTCTACCTCAATGTTATGAACTAAAGGAGCTTAGGGTGCATCAACAGAGCACACAACACCCTAGGAGCTTTATCACCGAGCAACAACTCACAGAACGAAAACACAAACCCGGCACTAATGAGAGTTCTCTGTGTCCCAAACACAAACAAGGAAGAAGGCGTGCGAGCATCCTGTGGGGAAACACAGCCAGAGAGGGTATAAAAGCCAACAGCCCTGGGCACCTTACACACTCACACTCACACCCTTCTCCCAGCTCACCTCAGCCCCACTGCCCCACCATGGCCACATCCACCCTCTCCGTCTGCTCCAGCAACCTGAGCTATGGCAACCGCACCTGCCTGCCCGGGTCCAGTGACTCTTGCACTGACTCCTCCTGGCAGGTGGACGACTGTCCAGAGAGCTACTGTGAGCCCTCCTGCTGCATACCCACCTGCTGTGTCCCCAGCTGCTGCCAGCCTTCATGTTGCACCCCCAGCTGCTGCCAGCCCACCTGCTGTGTCCCCACCTGCTATACCCCAGCTTCCTGCCTGACCCTCATCTGTACCCCAGTGAGCTGCATGTCCAGCCCCTGCTGCCAGGTGACCTGTGAGCCCAGCCCCTGCCAATCAGCCTGCACCAGCTCCTGCACCAGCTCCTGCATGCCCTCATGCTGCCAGCAGTCTAGCTGCCAGCCCTCCTGCTGCACCTCCTCCCCCTGCCAGCAGGCCTGCTGTGTGCCCGTCTGCTGCACACCCGTCTGCTGCAAACCCCTGTGCTGTGTGCCTGTCTGCTCTGGGGCCTCCTCGTGCTGCCAGCCCACCCCCTGCACCTCATCCTGCTGCAGACCCTCCTCCTGCGTGTCCCTCATCTGCCGCCCCGTGTGCAGGCCTGCCTGCTGCGTGCCCGCCTCCTCCTGCTGTGGCCCTGCCTCCTCCTGCCAGCCCAGCTGCTGCCGCCCGTCCTCCTGCATGTCCCTGCTCTGCCGCCCCGTGTGCTCCCGCCCAGCCTGCTGTGTCCCCGCCTCGGCCCAGAAGTCCTGCTGCTGAGTGATCATCTTAAGGGCACCCAAACACTCAAGAGCTCACTGCCATCTGCACCCAGGATTCTTTACTAAGAGCCAAGACAGCTGCCAAGTTTCTTCATGGGTCCCGCACTGGGCATTTGTGGTCGCCTGGCCACCGCTGTGCATTTCTCCCTCTGGAAACAGTTCACCCATTTCTCCACTGACTTCCCCCAAAGCAACGTGCCCTGCCACCCAGCCCTGGCTGGCAGTGACCCCAGCGAGGCCAGCTGGACTCTCCAGGCCTTGAGAGGAGTGAAGGGAGAGAAGCTCACCACCTCAACCGTGTGACTTAGCACCCCACTGCATCCTATGCTGGCTTCTTCACTTTCCCCCCACCCCCATTCTGTGTACTGTCTGTCCCCTCCAATAAATTCCTTGCCTGATGCATTTAACAGGATTCATTTCTGTTGTTTACAACAAAGACCCCTACCTGACATCCCCCAGATAGGGTTGGTCCCAAGTCATTCCCTGGGCCACCATGTTTCTGCCCCTCAGTGGTGACCTGGGAGCCCCTGTGACTCTGGCCACATCCATGTCCAGGAGAAGGACATACTTTCTGGACACAAAAGCTGAAGAATCGGACAGCGGTGCCTGCCCTGGGGGAGGGACTACTCTTCAGGGGTGACTCAGGCTGTCTTTGGCGTCCCACTCAGAAGGGCCTGTTCAGGAAGGGGTTTGCACAGCAGGTCCCCAGCACATGTGACTAGGGTGCCTCAATGAGCCTAAACCACCTGTGCTGACACCGGCTCTCCCTCTTGGAGCCTGGAATTTGGGGAAGTGCCGGGCAGAGGTGCCATGTGACCAGCCCCCGATAAAAACCCTGGGCCCTGATCTGACAAGGTCCCCGGTGGACATCTCACAGGTGCTGTCACACTCCCTGTGGGCAGTTCAGTGCATCCTGCATGATCCACCGGGACAGGCCCTACACCTGATGTCCCCAACTCCTCCCCAGGAGCCTTTTCCTGCGCTGACTTAGCTCTGTGTACCCAGTCCTAAGAGTTCTAGAGAGTCATCGAAACTGGAGGGCCGAGGACCCCAACACCCAACAGAATGAAAAAAAAAATGTTCAAGTCTGATAATAACAAACAGGCCTAGAGTGTAGACAGGTAGATTTTAAAACATGTAAATCGCACTTAAGTAGCATTGACTTGTTAAAAGAGTTTGACCAGGAGGATGGAAAACACAGCCCCAGACGGGAAGAGATTCGCAATGCACAGACCCCCAGGGGTGCGCTGAGGCCGACTTGCCCAGCTCCTAAGAGCTGACCAGACACCTCTCTTCCCAGCTCAGTGTTCAGTAACACCACATTGGGAGTTATTGTGAGAATAGTTACACAATGGAAATTGGCAAACACCACGGAAATTGGCAAACACCACGGAAATTGGCAAACACCACAAATCGGGGCTTTTTTGTTGTTTTGTTTCACAGGCAGCCAGTTATTAAACATTTACCAGCAGACCCTGCACACAGACAACAAAGAACGCATATTCAGAATATATAATTTTCTACAAATCAAAAAGTACAATAACCCTGTTTAACTAAAACAAGCACCTGTAAGAAAAGATATTCAATGTTCAGTGAGCAGCTTTACTCATCAAGGAACGCAAATTCATGCAACAACACCAGCCGCTCACACACTTTCCAAAATGAGTAAGATTTTAAAGGATCGACCATACCCCATTTTACACAGGATATACAGTCATTGGAGTTCATAAAATTGACTAATGGGAAGGTACATTTCTTTAGAAACGCGTTGGGCAGTATATTTTAAACTAAACTCATGCCTGCCGCGTGACCCAATAATTCCATTTGTGTCTGTACCCTGAAGTTACTAAATATACTCATCATAACCAAAATGTACAAGACTTTTCATAACAGCATTATTAATGTCAGCCAAAATCTGGAAATAATGAAAATTTCCATCATTGACAAAGAGAATGGATAAATAACATAAAGCAGGGTTTGAAATGCAATGGTTTACCTCACAGAAAAAAAAAAAAAAGAAAAAGAACTACTGATTCATGCAGCAACATGTGTTTATCATAGGCTTTTTTTTTTTTTTTTTTTAGCAAAATGGGCCATAAGCAAAAGAGCAGACAGAACAAGCAGAACTAACCAAGGAGGAGAGAAGGCGGAACAGTGACTTCTCCTTGGGGGAGGTGGGTTAACTGAGAATCAGTACAGGAACATTTAAATTTCTGGAAATGTTGCACATCTTCAACAAATAGCCTAAGGCAGTGGTCAGCAAACTGCGGCTCGCGAGCCACATGCGGCTCGTGAGCCGCGGTTTGCCACTCTGTTGACTAATGAGTTTGCCGACCACTGTCCTAGGGGCTTAATCACAAGGAACAACAACAGCCTGTAATTATTGGAATCAAGAGTCTAGGTCAGTGGTCAGCAAACTCATTAGTCAACAGAGCGGCAAACCGCGGCTCCCGAGCCACAGCCGCAGTTTGCCGACCACTGGCCTAAGGGAAACTTTTTAATCCAGAAGACTATACTCATCTAAGCTATCCATCAGCTACAAAGGCGGAACAGAGGCATTGTTAACTATGCTGTGCTCAAACGTTTCTCTCCAATGCACCCATTTTCAGGAAGCTTCTGCAGGGTGGGCTCCACCAAAACAAGGGCAAAAACCCAGGAAGGAAAACACACCCCATTCAGGAAGTCAGAGTTCCGTGCCTGGGGAGAGAGGAGGGAGCATCCAGAGACAACGGTGAAGGGAGAAGCCCAGGTGTCGCCTCTGCACCGGTGGGAGGGACAGCCCACAGCCACAGAGGTCCAGGAGGGGCTTTCTGAATGAAGCTGACTGATCACCTGATACGTGTGAACCTCCTGAGCGGAGCTTGGGGACTGTTTGATGACAGGTACACAGGAGAACAAGCAAACACAAAACACGTGCAGGTAAGGATGTTAACCCTGGTTCCACTATACAGACTTGGCTGTGAACAATACTCAGTGAAAATAATACGGGTCTGAACACAGATTTAACCAATATTCGGGTCTGACTGCCTCCTGGGGCTGGGAGGGGGGATTTTCACAGGACTGGTGGCAAACAAGAGAAAGTGCTTTCTTCCTCCACAGAAATCGGCTCGTACCTAAAACGGAAAACTCAAGAAATAACAGAATCTGCACGGTATTCGGTGATTTTGAGATAGAAGGGGAGCTAAGAACAGGGTCTGGGCCGGACACTGGGAGAGAAGCACACAGAGAAGAGCCATGGACACCCCACTGGGGTTTGGGGGTGGCACAGGCAAGGAGGCACTGGTCTTGGCCAAGGCCCCCATGCTCCGTGGAGGAGGGTGTGGGGCACATGTGCAGCATCTGCTGGTGCAAAGCACCCTGGGACTGGAACTCACGCTAAAGGTGCACAGAGGGGCTAGGCCTCACAGTCACACCCACCTCCTGAGCCGTCCTTTAGGATCTCTGCGTCTCAGCACTTGCTTTCAGGACACAAACACTCCTCCAGTGACAGCCATCACCAGCCACACTCAGAAGTCTGGCATGGCAGATACCTGCTGCTCCAGAACCTGTGTGATCGCCACACCGGCCCTGTCCGTCTGCTCCAGGGACCTGAGCTGTGGCAGCCACGTCTGCGCCCCCAGCACTTGCCTTGGCTCCTCCAGGCAGGTGGACAATTGCCAAGAGAGCTGTTGTGAGCCTCCCTGCTGCACCCCCAGCTGCTGCCAGTCTACCAGCCACACCCCAGCTCCCTGCCTGACCCTTGTCTGTGCCCCAGTGAGCTACATGTCTAGCCCCTGCTGCCAAGGGGCCTGTGGGCCCAGTGCCTGCCAATCAGCCTGTACCAGCTCCTGCATGCCCTCTTGCTGCCAGCAGTCTAACCGCCAGCCCTCCTGCTGCACCTCCTCCCCCTGCCAGTAGGCCTGCTGTGTGCCCGTCTGCTGCACACCTGTCTGTAGCAAGCCTGTGTGTATGTGCCTGTCTGCTCTGGGGCCACCCCCAGCCCACTTACTGCTGCTCATCCTGCTGCAGACCCTCCTCCTGCGTGTCCCTCATCTGCCGCCCCGTGTGCAGGCCTGCCTGCTGCGTGCCCTCCTCCTCCTGCTGTGGCCCTGCCTCCTCCTGCCAGCCCAGCTGCTGCCACCTGTCCTCTTGCATGTCCCTGCTCTGCCGCCCCGTGTGCTCCCGCCCAGCCTGCTGCGTCCCCACCTCGGCCCAGACATCCTGCTGCTGAGCAGACTCCTCTCCAGGGCCAGCTGGCTCCAGGGATTCTCCCTACTCTCTGCACCGGAAGACCCTGGAAGCCCGTGACCTCCAGCTCCCGGGGCTCACCCTAGCTGGGTGTAGCTCAGCCCCACTTCCTCTAGCCCAGCCCAGGGGTGGCCTGGAAGCTCACGAAGCTCCTCTCCTGGCCATGGCCCTGGGTGCCCTGGCTGCGCCACACCACGCTTCCTGGCTCAAGGCCATCGCCCTCCTTTGGTCAGGGATGGGCCCTGCCTGACCCTGGTCCCGCACAAAGCAGTGTCACTCAACCTCTGAGCACCAATAAAAACTCTGCTCCCCTCACTGGCCCTGCATGATGACTGCGCACATCTGGGGGTGGGCGGGACAGTGGTGAGGCCTGTGCCCTGGGCTGTCGTGATATCACCAGTTTAGGGAAATTTGAGGGGCTCTTGCTCGTGACACCTGGAAGCTCATGTCCCCTCATGTCATTCAGCTGTTTGACCACCATCACAGGTCCTGCGGGGTCCTAGCTTTGTTCCGGGCCCAATCCTGTGGGCACCGCCTGGCCTAGCACCCAGACTGGCTTCTTGGGATGGCTGGGCACCCTGAACTCACACACAGTCATAGACACGGGGACACACACCCTGTGCCCCAGCACCGAGCCAGCTCCTGGGACACGGAGGGCAGAGACCAGGATGCAGCCTTCAGAGCTCCACCTGCTGGGCTGGGCTGAGGGGGAGCAGGTGGGAAAGGGAAGATCCCGGGCGGGCGGCAATGGTGTGGAAAGCCCAGAATGCGCGGGAGCGAGTCCAAACCATGAAGTGGGAGGTAGATGTGAACACAGGTGGCCAGATGTGGCCAGATGCAGGTTCACACACGATTGAGCAAATCTGACAACAGACTCCCAGAACTAGGACTGCAGAGCAAAGTGTGCAGACACTGGTGATGTGAAGATCACCGCACTGCCCACAGGGGGTTCTGGGTATGAACAGTAATAGCACAGATTGTCCTGGCTGGTGGCTCAGTTGGGTGAGTGTCGCTTCCTACACCAGAAGGTTGTGGGTTCAATTCCCCATCAGGGCACATACCTAGGTGCAGATTTGATCACCAGTTGGGGCACATACAGGAGGCAACCGATTGATGTTTCTCTCTCTCTCTCTTTTTCTTTCTCTCTCCCTCTCCTTCTCTTCTTTCCTCTCTCTAAAAATCAATAAACATGTCCTCAGGTGAGGATTAAATTTTTTAAAAAATAGCACAGATTTGCAACATGGAGGCTCACATTTCTCTATCTTTGCCAGTTTGATAAGAAAAATATTTTATCATGATTTCTTTGCCGAGGTATACATCCTCCCAAAGTGTGGACACACCATTATCAATTCATGTACCGTACCAGATGGACAGGCACTTAAAGGCTCTCTAGTCTTGATTATTACCAACACCACTGTGAGGGTCCTCACATGTGCCCATGTGCACTAGTGTATGTTTTCATGGCGCGTACATTCCTTGACGTGGCATTTCTAGGTTGGAATGTTTGCCAATTTTAAATTCTGGGAGATACTGACAAATGCGCTTCTAAGGACTTTTCAAAATTGTGCCCACTAAAATGTCAGAAAACAGAAAATAGGGAACTCTAAGCTCCCCTCCCCAAAACACTGCAAGCGGTGTGGGGAGAGGGGACGCGCGTTGGCAAAGCTGACAGAATGAGCTGGATCTAAACTCTGGAAAATGGTCAAAGGTTTAAAACAGCCAAGGAAATGCTTTGTCAAGAGAAAAAGCAGGAGCAGCTACATGGGACTACTTTGCAGCGTGTTAGCAGTCCCTAGCGCCACCCCCATCGCCGCTCAGCAACTGTCTGAATTGAGCAGCCTGTGCTGTTCCCGGTGATTCCTGGTGCTGGAGGGAGCACAGCAGACCTTGTCTTAAAGGAAGCGTGGTTGTTTGTTTTAACCTTCCTGGTGGCTTGATGAAGGACTCACACAGGGCTTGCCTTTATTTCTCCCAACTCAGAACTTCCTCAAGGCATAGAGGCATGTGCATGGGCAGTGTTTGTCAAATAAACAAGTTAAGGCACCTGAGGGAAGAATATCAGCTGTGGCAAACAGAAGACACCCCGATAAGCCCAGAATGACAAGCTGGGGGATGGGATGCTTTCAAGAATAAGGTTTTCAAAGCTTCCACCAATTCCTGGGAGTCTAGAAGCTCCGTATGTACATATGAGGGGGTGTGTGCTCAGAAAAAACCTGAGAAGGCCTTAAATACTCACCTCTGACTGCACTTCAAACTCTGAGAAAGCAGGAAGTGAAGGTGAAGGCAGCATTGTCCAGCTGAGGGTTGAAGGCATGCTCCAACAGAGCCCAGCTAAAAAGACTAGGAGGAAATAAAATTGGGGGGATCCAGGTGTTTAAGGAACTATCTGTCAAATTACTATTTGACTACAAACAGAGACCACACATGACAAAGAGTACAGTCACTACAAAATAGTTTAAAAGAGTTGCTAAACAAACAAACAAAAAGCCACAACAATCAGCAACAACAAACTGTATGGAGGGAAGAGAATATGATGTCAATTATCTACACCAGGGGTCCTCAAACTTTTTAAACAGGGGGCCAGTTCACTGTCTCTCAGACCGTTGGAGGGCCGGACTATAGTTTAAAAAAAAAACTATGAACAAATTCCTATGCGCACTGCGGGCCCGGTACAAGTCGGCTGCTAAGCAGGACAGGCAGCGGCACCCGGCGGGCCGGATAAATGTCCTCGGCGGGCCGCATGTGGCTCGCGGGCCGTAGTTTGAGGACATCTACACTAATAAAAGAGAAAGATGCAAATTGACCATACCTTTGCGACGCCCACCAGCCAATCAGGAGTGAGTATGCAAATTAATCCAACAAAGATGGGGGTTAATTTGCATACGCAGGTACCGAGTGGCTGGGGGCAGGGTGTGACGCTTGTGTAATCGCCATGGTGACGACACAGGCATTCCGCATCACCCCAGCAGCTCCGGGCCTCTGGGCAATGTGGGAAGGCGGAAAGGCAGCTCCAGGTCAGAGCGAAGGTGGTGCCAGCAGGCAGGGGAAGGAAGGCCCATTCTTGCACAAATCTTCATACATCAGGCCTCTAGTCTATATATATATATATGTATATATATATATATATATATATATATGCCTAAGTGACCAGCCAACTGACCAGTAGCTATGATGCACACTGACTACCAGGGGGCAGACACTTAACGCAGGAGTGGAAATCACAGGCCATGGAAACATGGAACAGACAGATGAATCTCAGAGGGAAGGAGGTAGGGGGGAGGGCGGGAAGAGATTATACAAAGATCTTATATGCATACTAGAGGCCTGGTGCACAGATTCGTGCATTGGTGGGGTCCCTTGGCCTGGCCTGTGGGGATCGGGCCAAAACCAGCTCTCCAACATCCTCCAAGGGGTCCTGGATTGTGAGGGGGTGCAGGCCAGGCTGAGGGACCTCACTGGTGTCCCTCTACAAAACCGTGCACCAGGCCTCTAGTCACATGATAATATTCAAAATGTTTTCAAAAAAATTACAAGGCATGTAAAGTTCAGGAATTGAACTTACTAGACAAAGCCTTTACGTCAACTTTATTAATATACTCTAAGAGTTAATGAAAACCATGGACAAAGAGTTAAGAGAAACCAAGAGAATTATGTCTAACCAAATACAGTGTAATCAATAAAGAGACAGAAATATAAAAAGGAACCAAATGAAAATTCAGAGTTGAAAAGTACAATAACTAAAATGAAAACTTCACTAGAGGGTCTGAATAGCACATTTGAGCAGGCAGACAAAAGAATTAGTGAGAGTGAAGATAGGTCAACTGAAATACTGTAGTCTGAGGAGCAGATAGAATAAATGAAATGAAGATAAATGAATAGAGATTAAGGCACCTGTGGGACACCATCAAGCACAGCAACATATACTAAATGGAGTCCCAGAGAGATGAGGGAGAAAAAAGAGCAGAAAAAAATGGTAAGAAATAGTGGTCAAGCCCTGGCTGGATGGCTCAGTTGGTAGGAGCATTGTCCCATGCACCATAAGGTGCAGGTTTGACTCCCAATCAGGGCACATACTTAGGTTGCAGGTTTGATCCCTGCTCAGGGCATGTATAAGAGGCAATCAATCAATGTTTCTCTCTCATATCAATGTTTCTTTCTCTCCCTTCCTCTCTCTCTAAAACTCAATAAAACTTGAGTGGTGATTTAAAAAATAAATAAGTAATGGTCAAAAACTTCCCAAATTTGATGAAACATAGGTTATCTACATCCAAGAAGCTCAATAAACTCAAACAGAATAAACTCAAAGAGATCCACACTGGGATGCATTATAATCAAATTATTAGAAGACAAAGAGAGAGTCTTAAAAACTGCAAGAGAAAAGATTAACAGCCAATTTCCCATCTGAAAACTGTGAGACCAGAAGACAGTAGGATGCCATATTTAAAGTGCATTAAAAATTGTCCATCAAGAAGTCTATATCCAACAAAAAAAAAGTGTCCTTTAAAAATGAAGGAGTCATTAAGACATATCCAAATAAATAAATGTCGAAAGAGTTGATTACTAGTAGATCTGCCCTACAAGAAATAATAATTCAGGCTGAAATAAAAGGGTACTAATCAGTAAAGTGGGGCTATATGAAGAAATAAAGAACACCAGTAAAGTATCTGTTTCAGTAGTGTGTGTGTTTTAAGGATTTTTCCATTATGTCTAGGTCTAACGTTTCAGTGAATAGTTGTTCACAGTATTCTCATACACTCCTTTTTATTTATGCAAGGGCAGTAAATATGCCCCATTTTTACTTCTGATTTTAGTAACTTGAGTCTTCTTTCTTTTTTTCTTAGCCAATCTAGTTAAAGGTTTGTCAATTTTGTTGTTGTTGTTTTCAAGAATAAACTTCTGGTTTCATTGATCGCACTATTGTGTTTCTAGTCTCTATTTTATTAATCTGTGTCCTAATCTTTATGTCCTTTCTTCTGCTGCTTTGGGTTTACTAGTAGTTTGCTCTTCTTTTACTAGTTTGTTAAGGTGTAACATTAGGTTATTGATTTGAAATCTTTCTTCTTTTTAATTGTGTCGATAGCTATAACTTTTCCTCTGAGCATTGTTTTTCTGTATTCTTTAAGTATTGGTTTATTATGTTTTCATTTGCATTAATCTCAAAGTACTTTCAACTTCCCTCTTTATTTCTTCTTTTGTTTCTTTGTTGTTGGATTTTCACATATTTGTAAATTTTTCAGTTTTCCTTCTGTAATTGACTTCTAGTTTCATTTCATTGTGATCAGATAAGATACTTTGTGTGATTTCAATATTTTTAAATGTATTGAGATTTGTCTTGTGGCCTAACATATAGGCTAATCTGGAGAATATCCCATGTGCAGTTAAGAAAAATGTGTATTCTGCTGTTGTTGAGTTGAGCGTTGTATACATGTCTGTTGGGTCTAGTTGCTTTATAGTGTTCTTCAAGTCCTCTATTTCATTGTTGATCTTTTTTAAAAATATATTTTCATTTATTTCAGAGAGGAAGGGAGAGGGAGAGAGAGATAGAAACATCCATAATGAGAGGGAATCATTGATTGGTTGCCTCCTGCACAGCCCCTACTGGGGATCAAGCCTGCAACGGGGGCATGTGCCCTTGTACGGAATCGAACCCGGGACCCTTCAGTCTGCAGGCCAACACTCTATCCACTGAGCCAAACTGGCTAGGGCTATTGTTGACCTTTGATCTAGTTGCTCTACCGTTTCATTTTTTTTAATTAGTGAAAATGACTTATTGAAGTCTCCAAGTATTATTGTAGAATTGGAATTATCTATTTCTTTCTTCAGTTCTATAAATTTTTTCTTTATGTATTTTGGAAGTCTGTTGCTAGATATATATGTTTATAATTGTCAAATATTCTTGATATATTGACCTTTTATCAATAGTTGAAGTCTTTATTTATCTCTTATAATAATTTTGACTTAAAATCTATTTTGCCATTTTATTATAACCATCCAGATTTCTTTTGTCTACTATTTGCATTAAATATCTTTTTTCCATTCTTTCACTTTCAATATATTTTCTATCTTTGGACCTAAAGTGAGTGAACTGAATCAATAAGAAATAGACAAGCTGAAGAGACATAAAACAAGTAATGAGATTGAATCAGTAATAAAAAACCTCTTCCACAAGAAAAGCCCAGGGCCCCATGGCTTCAATGCCAAATTCTGCTAAGTATTCACAGCAGACTTGGCACCAACCCTTCTCATCCGTTCCAAAGAACACAATACGAGGGAACACTTTCTAACTTACTCTATGAGGTCGGTCAGCATTATCCTGATATCAAAGCCAGAGAAAGATAACAAAGGAACACTACAGACCAATATCCTTTATTGCCAAAGTTTTAAAATCTTCAACAAAATACAATTATGCCAAATCCAGCATTATATGAAAATAATTATACACAATGAGCAAGTGGGATTTATCCCAAGAATGCAAGAGTAATTCAACATATGAAAACCAATCAGTGTAATGTGCCATGTCAATAGAATGAAGGGGAAAACCAAGTCATCCCAATTGCTACAGAAAAAGCATTTGATAAAAAGACTTCTCTTTCATGATAAAAAATGCTCAACAAACTAGGACTAGAAGGAAACTTCCTCAGCATAACAGAGAACATTATGAAAAACCCACAGCTGACAATATTCAATGATGAAAGACTAAAAGCCTTTCCTCTAAGGCAAACAACAAGACAAGGATGCCCACTTTTACTACTTCTATTCAACACTGTACTGGAAGTTCTAGACAGAGCAATTGGGCAAGAAACTAAAATAAAAGACATCCAAATTAGAAAGGAAGAAAACTTACTATAAAACTATAGTAATCAAAACAGAGGTACTGGCATAAGGATAGACATACACTGAGTGGCCAGATTATTATGATCTCTGAACACATAATAATCTGGCCACTCAGTGTATATCCTATATAATAAAAGGCTAATATGCAAATTGTCCCCTCGACCAGGAGTTCAACCAGCAGGCAGGCCAGCCAACCACCCATCTCCCCCTCCCCCTGGCCAGGCTGGCCGGACCCCACCCATGCACGAATTCATGCACCGGGCCTCTAATATGTGTATATATACACTGAGTGGCCAGATTATTATGCGTTCAGAGATCATAATAATCTGGCCACTCAGTGTATAAATCAATGGAATAAAATTGAGAGTCCAGAAAAATACCCACAAATATATGGTCAATTGATTATTTTTTTAAATATATTTTTATTGATTTCAGAGAGGAAGGGAGAGGGAGAGAAACATCAATGATGAGAGAGAATCATCGATCGGCTGCCTTCCGCATGCCCCGCACTGGGGACCTAGCCCACAACCCGGGCATGTGCCCTTGACTGGAATCGAACCCACGACACCCCAGTCCGCAGGCTGATGCTCCATCCACTGAGCCAGACCAGCCAGGGTGTCAACTGATTATTAATAGTAGTGTCAAGACCATTCAATGGAGAAAGAATAGTCTCTTCAACAAATGTTACTGAGACAACCGGATATTTACATGCAAAGGAGTGAAGTTGAACCCTATCTCACACCAAATATAAAAATTAACTCACTTTCGTCTCAGAGGAGGCTTAGGTGCAAATTTCTTCAGTCGTACAAATCTGGGTTTATCTGACACCAGCCACCTCCACCATGCTGCCGAATTTTAACCCCAACAAGACTGAAGTCAGATACCTGAGGTGTACCCGTGGGGAAATGGTGCTATGTCTGTGCTGGACCCAAGACTGACCTCCGGGCCTGTCTCTAAAAAAGGTTGGTGACAACATCACTAAGGCAACCAAAGATGGGAAAGATCTTAAAGTTACAGTGAAACTGACTGTTCAGAACAGACAGGCCCAGATTGAGGTAGTGCCTTCTGCCTCGGCCCTGATCATCAAAGCCCTCAAAGAACTGCAACGAGACAGAAAGAAGCAAGAAGACATTAAGCACAGAGGAAATACCACTTTTGATGAGATTGTCAGCACTGCCCGACAGATCAGCACCCATCTTTAGCTAGAGAACTCTCTGGAACCATTAAAGGGATCCTGGGGACTGCCCAGTCGGTGGGCTGCAATGTTGATGCCGTCACACTCATGACATCACAGATGACATCAGCAGTGGTGCAGTGAAATGCCCAGCTAGTTAAGAACTACAAAGGAAAATATTTTTTATTTTTTTTTTAATAAATCTTTATTGTTCAGATTATTACAGGTGTTCCTCTTTTTTTCCCCCTAGGTCCCCTCCACCTGATTCCCCACCCCACCCCATGCCCTTATCCCCCGCCACTGTCTTCATCCATAGGTGTAAGCTTTTTGTCCAGTCTCTTCCCGCACCCCTCACACCCCCTCCCCCCTGAGAATTGTCAGTCCACTCCCTTTCTATGTCCCTGATTCTATTATATTCACCAGTCCATTCTGTTCTTCAGATTTTTTATTCACTTGATTTTTAGATTCACTTGTTGGTAGGTATGTATTTGATGTCATTTTGTTGTTCATAATTTTTTATCTTTACCTTTTTCTTCTTCTTCCTCTTCTTAAAGAACACCCTTCAGCATTTCATGTAATCCTGGTTTGGTGGTGATGAACTCCTTTAGCTTTTTCTTGTCTGTGAAGCTCTTTATCTGACCTTCAACTCTGAATGATAGCTTTGCTGGGTAGAGTAATCTTGGTTGTAGGTTCTTGCTGTTCATCACTTTGAATATTTGTTGCCACTCCCTTCTGGCCTGCATAGTTTCTGCCGAGAAATCAGCTGACAGTCGTATGGGTGCTCCCTTGTAGGTAACTAACCGTTTTTCTCTTGCTGCTTTCAAGATTCTCTCTTTGTCTTTTGCTCTTGGCATTTTAATTATGATGTGTCTTGGTGTGGTCCTCTTTGGATTCCTCTTGTATGGGGTTCTGTGCGCTTCCTGAACTTGTAAGTCTATTTCTTTCACCAGGTGAGGGAAGTTTTCAGTCATTATTTCTTCAAATAGGTTTTCAGTATTTTGCTCTTTCTCTTCTTCTGGCACCCCAAAAATTCGGATGTTGGTAAGCTTAAAGTTGTCCCAGAGGCTCCTTACACTATCTTCATATTTTTGGATTTTTTCTTTTTGTTTTTCTGGTTGGGTGTTTTTTGTTTCCTCATATTTCAGATCTTTGGTTTGATTCTTGGGGTACGTTGATCTACAGTTGAGTTTCGGTATATTCTTTATTTCAGACAGTGTATGCTTAATTTCTGACTGGTCCTTTTCCATTTTTTTGGCATTCTCATTAAGGTCCTTGAAGGTCTCATCAAGTTTCTCGGCGGTTTTTAGAAGATTCTTGAGTAACCTTATAAATGTGGTTCTGAACACTATGTCGTCCATTAGTTTGCTTTCCTCCATTTCTCTCTTTCGTGACATGTTTCTTTGTCTCCGCATTTTGCTGCTTCCTTATGTTGATGGAGTGGCTTTGTGTGGTAGGTGACCTATAGGGGCCAGTAGCTCAGCCTCCCCAATCACCTGAGGTGGACGCCTTTGGTACACCCCTTTATGGGCTGAGTGCAAAGTCTTGGTGTAGTTAAGCCTTGATTGCTGTTGGTACACTGGGAGGAATTGACCTTCAGGCCAACTGGCTGTGAGGACCCGCTGTGTCTATAATGGAAGAACTGCTGCGCTGGAGACAAGCTTATGGTGCAGGGCTTGTTTCAGTGGGGCTTTGGTGCTCACTGAGTCTGCCTCTTGAATGTATCACTTATGGATGTGAGGAGTTGAAATCTGGTGTCTCACACTGACCACTAGGTACACTGGCTTCTGGATCTCCAATGGGGTGCAGGTCAGCTACTGTCTGAGGCCACCCAGCAGGAGCTACAGCAAGAACTACAGTTTTCTCCTCTTTGCTTGGAGTTTGGAGGTTTTGGAGCTGTCTGACCCGGGCTGCAAGTTTGCTAGGTTAAGCTGCGATAGGGCAGGCCATTCATATGCTAAAGCTGCTGCTTGGAGCTTGGGTGGGTTCGTAGATTGTGCAGGGCGGGGTCTCAGGGCGTGACTAGGCTAGGGCGTGGCAAACAGCGATGGCTGCCAGTAAGCCGGCTCTGCAGCTCCGACCCTGTCCCCGCGTCCTGTGCCCCAGCACAATAAACAATTGTTCCTGCGCGCAGCCCTGCAAGCAAGCCTCCCTCACTTTCCAACCCCACGGCAGACAGTCCAGCTTCTCCCTGTAGGAGTTTGGGTCCCCCGCGTCTCCCCAGAAACGAGTTCGGAGTAATCGGGAGCTTATCTCCCTTCGGGTTGAAAACAGCAGCGCTTTCAGTCACCCGTCACCAGCCCAATTCGCGCGTCTCCGTACCTCAGCTTTTCAGCGCTTGTGCACCCCTCAATGCTGTTTGCTCTTTTCTTCTAGTTGTAGAACTTCCACTCAGCCAGCTTTCCCGTGGTTCTGGGTGATAGACGTTCTGTCTTTTAGTTGTAGTTTTGAAATTGTTGTGCGAGGCAGCAGTTTAGGTGCTTACCTATGCCGCCATCTTGGTTTTCTCAAGGAAAATATTTTAACTAAAGATCATTTGACAACCAAAAAGAAAAAATTAACTTAAATAGATTGAAGACCTAAATATAAGAGCTAAAGCTATAATTTTAAGAAGAAAACATAGAGGTAAATGTGCATGACCTAGATTTGGCAATGGTTTCTTAGATATGACGCTAAAAGCACAATCAACAAAACTGGATTTCATCAAGATTTTAAAATTTGTTATATTAAAGGGCAGTATCCAGAGAGTGAAAAGACACCCCACAGAATGGAAGAAAACACTCGCAAATTATAATCCTGTAAGAGTCTAGTATACATAATACATAAAGAACTCCTACAACTCAACGACAAAAAGACAACATAATTTAAAATGGGCAAAGCCCTTTGATAGACATTTCTCCAAAGAAGATATACAAACAGCCAACAGCACCTGAAAGGAAGCCCAATGTCATTGGTCATTTGGGAAATGCAAATCAAAACTACAATGAGGTGCTACTTCATCCCCACGAGGGTAACTGTAATTAAAAACTAAATAAACAGCAATAGTGTGGGCACGCATGTGAAGAAATGCAATGCTCATACATTGCCGTTGGGAATGCAAAATTATGCAGTCACTGTGGAACATAGTCTGGCAGTTCCTCAAAAGTTAAACATAGAGATACCGTACGACCCAGCAATTCCACTACTAGGTTATAGACCCAAGAGAAGTGAAAAGAGGTGGTCAAACAAAAACCTATACAAAAATGTTCACAGCAGCATTATGCATATTAGCCAAAGGGGGAAACAACTCAAATGCCCCCATCAACTGGATAAATAAAATGTGGGATGTCCATACAATGGAATATCATTCCCCCATAAAAAGGAGTGAAGCACTGACACCTGCTACAATGTGATGAACCTTGAAAAACTGTGCTCAGTGAAATAAGCAGACACAAAAGGCCACATCTTGTATGATTTGTTTTCCACGGAAAGTGCAGAATGGGCAAATCCATAGAGCAGGAAAGCAGAGAGGTGACTGGCAGGGACACGAAGGGATTACTTAATAGCTTAGGACTTACTATTAAGTGATGAGAATGTTCTGGCTAGAGAGTGGTCATGGTCGCACAACACTGTGACTGCACTAAATTTCACTAAACTGTATACTTTCCAATGGTTAAATTGGTAAATTTTATATTATGTGTTATCACACAGGCATGACAAACACGCCTTTTAAGTGTTCCTAAGAGCGAGGCCCCACGCTCAGCAGCACTGGACATGAGCATATTGTAAATCTTGGCTGATCTTACAGGGGGGATAGCTATGTTTTAATTTGAGAAATTTTCATTATTAACGAGGTCAATAGCTTTGCCTATGGTTATTAAAAATATGAGTGTTTTGAATTTTGCATTTGATCCTTTTGTATCTTACTCTGCTTTAGTTGTAAGGACTTTTTAATGTTCACACTGAACATGCATATTGCAAATATTTTCCGGAAGCTCAGTATCCACAATTTACATCTCATAAAGGTTCCCTTTGGGTTGTGGTTGAAATTACATCCATGATGAATTGCCCATGCCTGCCTCCTCCAGGTAAATCCACCCCAGCCACAGGCCCTGCCCAGGACTTGCCTCTCCCAGGAGCTGCCCACGGCTTCAGGGACGTGCCTCAGGACCCACAGGTCAGCCTGTGAACCTGGACCCCTAACAATCCAGGGGGCCAGGCCTGCTGGAAGTTGCCTCTCCTTGGAGAGAGGAGGTCCTTCCCTGTCCTCAGCCTCCTCACCCTCGCAGCCCTCGGCCGACACCATGGCAGTTCACAGAGCCCACCAGGAAGGGCCTGTCCTCACGTCGCCTTTCCCTCAGAACAGGCCAGGCCTGTTCAACTTCTTTTCCAATCACAGGCCAGGCCTCCAGCCCAGGTGAGGGCACCAAAGGCTGGGCCCACACGGAGTGAGGCCCCAGGGCCCAGCTGCCACCAGGTGCCCTCCAGGGGGAAACCGAAAGGTCAGCCAAGGAGAAGCTGTGGCTTCCTTCCAGGTATCCCTGCAGGGGTCAGACTCAGGCCAGGGAAACCAGCCCCATCCAGGACAGGCAAACATTTATGATCTGACAAGGACATCTCATGACAGAGGACTGACCATAATGAAGGTGCTCACTGTGTAAACACCAACAAGGAAGGGAGGGCGTGAGCCTCCTGCTGGGACAACACAGGCACCCAGGGAGGGGTATAAAAGCTGGACAGTTCCAGCACCTCGCACACTCACTCACCTTCACCCACTCTCACACTCTTCTCCCAGCTCGCCTCCAGCCCCACCGCCCACCATGGCCGCATCTGCCCTGTCCGTCTGCTCCAGCAACCTGAGCTATGACGGCCGCGTCTGCCTTCCCGGATCCGGTGACGCTTGCACCGACTCCTCCTGGCAGGTGGACGACTGTCCAGAGAGCTGCTGTGAGCCCTCCTGCTGTGTCCCCAGCTGCTGCCAGCCCTCCTGCTGTGTCTCCAGCTGCTGCCAGCCCAGCTGCTGCCAGCCTTCCTGCTGCACCCCCAGCTGCTGCCAGCCCAGCTGCTGCACCCCCAGCTGCTGTGCCCTGGTCCCCACCCAGACTCTCATCTGCACCCCAGTGAGCTGCATGTCTAGCCCCTGCTGCCAGGTGATCTGTGGGTCCAGCCCCTGCCAATCAGCCTGCACCAGCTCCTGCACCAGCTCCTGCACGCCCACATGCTGCCAGCAGTCTAGCTGCCAGCCCTCCTGCTGCACCTCCTCCCCCTGCCAGCAGGCCTGCTGTGTGCCCGTCTGCTGCACACCTGTCTGCTGTAAACCCCTGTGCTGCGTGCCCATCAGCTCTGGGACCTCCCCCTGCTCAGTCTCCTCATGCTGCCAACCCATCACCTGCACCTCGTCCTGCTGCAGACCCTCCTCCTGCGTGTCCCTCATCTGCCGCCAAGTGTGCAGGCCTGCCTGCTGCGTGCCCACCTCCTCCTGCTGTGGCCCTGCCTCCTCCTGCCAGCCCAGCTGCTGCCGCCCGTCCTCCTGCATGTCCCTGCTCTGCCGCCCCGTGTGCTCCCGCCCAGCCTGCTGTGTCCCCGCCTCGGCCCAGAAGTCTTGCTGCTGAGCAGCTCCATCTTCTGCCTCTCGAGCTGCTGTCCTTGCTCCTGAGCACAGTTTTCCTCTCCCCGGAGCCCCAGAGCCCCTCTGCTGGTGCCAGGCCCTCCCCCTCCCACCCTCTGCTGGTGCCAGGCCCTCCCCCTCCCATCCTCTGCTGCTGCCAGGCTCTCCCCCTCCCACCTTCTGATGCTGCCAGGCCCTCCCCCTCCCACCCTCTGCTGCTGCCAGGCCCACCCCTCTCCCGTCGGTGGACCCACAGTCATTGCCTGATGCAGATTTGAACGTGCCCCCCATCCCTTTTTGAGAAGAGATGACCCACAAATCCCTCACTGGGGTGGACTTGGGCCCCCACAAGCCTCCTCTGCAGGACTGGTGGCGTGCTTTCCATGTGACAAAAGCCAATTGCTAAATCAATAAAACGTTTGTGCCGGGAAATACGTGTTTGCTTTCTCCTCCCCTGCGCCCCCTGGGCCACTCCAAATCTGGGCTCTGTGTGCTCCGTCTGGCAGGAGCCAGACCATAAAGACGTGCTCTCCAATCCAAGTTCAGAGCAGCTGGGCGACGAGATCTGAAAAGGGAGCCATCTGCACGCTCGTCTCCCTTCCCGACCCAGAGGCCCACCCTCCCTGCAGTGGGCAGCCCTCCACGGCTGGGCCCAGGAGGCAGGTGTGGGTGCTGGAGGCTTGGACCCTGAGGGACGTGGGCTCCTGCCCATGTCTGTACCCCTACCTGTCCAGGTGAAGGGGGAGTTGGGAGCAGCAGACACCCTGTTGGTCAGGAGCTGTGTGACAGTGTCCCCTACAGGGGGACCACCACGGCCTGGGTCAGACACGGCCAGAATCTGTGCTGGAGGCTCCACGGGTGGGAGGACTAAGGGTGATGCTGCCCGAGAGTCCCCACGGTCCGGGTGAACCCTGGGGACCAGGACAGGGAAGACGCGCAGGCCAGGGGAGAGCCTGAAGCAGGACAGACCTGAACAGGGGCCCCGCTGCTAAGCACCTAAGAAGGGACCGGATCACCTGGAGGGGGGCCTCCTCCCTGGCAGGCGGGCATGGAACAGAGGCTCAGCAGGAGGAGCCCAGAGAAGAAGAAGGGGCTCAAAGTCCCCGGAGCAGGTTTGCAAATGTATAGTCTCACAGCTCCGGGGCCCAGAGCCTACCATGGGTCTCTCTGGGCTGAATTCAAGGTATGGGCAGGACTGGACCTTTCTGGAGGCTCGGGGGAAGAATCTGTCCCTTGTTCACCCTCCAGCTCCTAGAGGTCCCCACCACATTCCATATTTGCCTGCTCTAAGTGTCGAGGCAGCCTAGCGCCTCATTTCCATCTTCCCGGGGCCTCCTGTTCTGTAGCCCAGTCTCCTGCCCCCTCATAAGTCCCTGTAATGACATTGGGGCCCCTGGGTGACCTAGGATCATCTCCCATCGCAAAGCCCTTCATTGGCTCCCATCATCAAGTCTCTTTGCCTGTAAGCATCATAGTCACAGGTTCTGGGATTAGGACGAAGACATCTCTGGGGACCACGGAAGTTGCCCATCAAGCCCTCTCTGCTGACTGGGAAAAGGAGCCATATTTTTCTTTTTTTTGAATTTTTTAAAATACATTTTTATTGATTTCAGAAGACAAACAATCCAATCAAAAAATGGGCAATGGACCTAAGTAGATACTTTTCGAAAGAAGACATAAGGAAGGCCAAGAGATATGTGAAAACATGCTCAAAGTCACTAAACATCAGAGAGATGCAAATCAAAACGACAGTGAGGTACCATCTCACACCTGTCAGAGTGGCTATCATCAACAAAGGACAAGTGCTGGCGAGGATGCAGAGGAAAAGGAACCCTCGTGCACTGCTGGTGGGAATGCAGACTGGTGCAGCCACTGTGAGAACAGTATGGTGTTTCCTCAAAAAACTAAAAATGGAACTCCCATTTGACCCAGTGATCCCACTTCTAGGAATATATCCCAAGAAACTAGAAACACCAATTAGAAAGGACATATGTACCCCTATGTTCATAGCAGCACAATTCACCATAGCTAAGATTTGGAAACAGCCTAAGTGCCTATCAGCAGATGAGTGGATTAAAAAAATTTGGCACATCTACACAATGGAATACTATGCTGCTGTAAAAAGGAAGGAACTCCTACCATTTGCAACAGCATGGATAGAGCTGGAGAGCATTATGCTAAGTGAAATAAGTCAGTCAGAGAAAGATAAATACCACATGATCTCACTCATTTGTGGAATATTGTGAACATAAACCGATGAACAAAAATAGATCTAGAGACAAAAAAGCATCCATCAGATGCTCAAACCTCTGAGGGAAAGTAGGGGAGGGTGGGGGTGAGGGGGAGAGATCAACCAAAGGACTTGTATGCATTCATATAAACATAAGCGATGAACGCAGACAAACAGGGGATGAGAGTGAGGGCAGGACTAGAGAGATGGGGGGACAATGGGAGGATAACGACACATATATAATACCTTAATCCAGCCTTGGGCAAACTATGGCCCGCGGGCCGGATCCGGCTGTTCTATCCGGTTCTCTTGCTCCCCCCTCCGCTCCTTTACTTTGAATTTATATTAGTTCACACAAACACTCCATCCATGCTTTTGTTCCGGCCCTCCAGTCCAGTTTAAGAACCCATTATGGCCCTCGAGTCAAAAAGTTTGCCCACCCCTGCCTTAATCAATAAAGGAAAAAAGGAAATATATATATGTATATATTATTATTATTATTATTATTATTATTATTGATTTCAGAGAGGAAGGGAGAGAAAAAGATCAAAACATCAATGATGAGAGAGAATCATTGATCAGCTGCCTCCTACATGCCCCACACTGGGGATCGAGCTCGCAACCTGGGCATGTGCCCCTGACCAGAATTGAACCTGAGACCCTTCAGCCTGCAGGCCAATGCTCTATCCACTGAGCCAAACTGGCTAGGGCAGAGCCATATTTTTCAATGGAGCATGTAGTTTTGACTTTAGCTAGAGGGGAGCAGGGGACCTGTTTACCTAAATGGGGTCAGGTCAGCAAGCTAGTGATTTGCCTTCAGTCCCACACCGAGCTGGCTAAGAACTGAACTCGTAAGTTCAAGGAACAATGTGGGACAAAGGAAGCCATGTGGCTGGACACTAGGAGCACCCCTGTCACCCCAGAGGTGGCCTTTGAAGGGTCAGTCCCTGCCCTCTCTGCAGAAGGAACTTTGCAGAATCCTCGGAAACCACACCCAGAAGCAGTTTAGGGAACTGAAGGAGGGACGTGGCCACACTCGGGTGAGCATCACACTCTGATATTTGTTAGGCCTTGGATGCTGGAGGATGCAGGTCCTGGACACTGTGGCACCTGCCGGTGGGATGAACTGGGGGCAAGGCCCTCGGCCTGGCTTGCTGGGATCCAGTGGCCGTACTACAAAGTGGTCTAGTAGTACCACTTTGGGATACAAGTGGGATCCAGGAGGTCTAAAGTGGACATCTGGACTGACTCAGAGGGATTCATGCAACCGGCTGCTCCTGACCCCAGGTGGAGTGTCCTGGCAGGCCACAACTCAGGGGCCGGAAGGTGTGCGGCAGGGGACCTGTCTACAGATGAGGGTGTGGCAGCACGGCTGGCTGCATCCAGAGGGCTGTCAGGAAGGGGCATGCACACAATGGGCCTGCAGCTCATGGGCACACAGAAGGCTGCCTGGAGGCCCAGGGACATGCAGCTGGTCACCTGGCAGGGGCTGGGCACACAGCTGGCCAGGCTGCAGGAGGAGGGCTGCTGGGCAACAGGGAGCTGCAGGCCCATTGGCAGGAGGTGGCTGAGCTGCACACTGGCAGGCACAGCAGAGCCGCATGGGGGGCACAGCAGGAGCTCCCGCAGCCCAGGGGCGGGCCACCAGCGGCAACTCAGCCCAGGGGACTGGTGAGGCAGCTGGTGTGGCACATGGCGGCATATGGGGCTGGAGTGGGGTCAGGGCAGAGGACAGGGCTGGTCTGCAGGCTCCTTCCCGGGGCGACCTTTACACCAGGCCGCAGTGTCCCTGCAACCAGCCGCATGGTGCCTTCCTTGTGGCTGCCTCGCCGGCTTCTCCTCCTCTTCCCTCTTCACGTGCCTCTTCCTGGTGGAAGTGACCCCGTTCAGGAAATCCCAATGGCCCTATGATTTCTGGAACCAGAGCCCAGATTGGATAGTGAAGGGCCATCATTAGGGGACAGGGAACCCAGCAATGATTTTCAAGGTCCTCCCCAATTTTAAATACCCTGTCCTCTGTCCATGTAAGCACAGTCACATTGCTGCACTGGGGGTCCCCCGTTTAGATGTGGAAACTCAATGATTCAGAAGGTCTTCCCAACGCTGCTGGGCTCCCCAGGGGGAGCGCAAGGACCACGTCACCACAATAACAATAGTAACAAATCAACCTTGGTGCCAGGTCTGTGCTAAGTGTTTTACACGAACTGTCTCATAATTGATTACTTATCCATCCGCACTATTCCAGGATGGGTGACGTGTGCCCGCCCCATCACCACAGACAGAGAAGCAGGCGTGCGAAATGGCTGTTTCACTCTAGAGTCCATTGTGCCAAGAAACGCTGGGGCTTTGGGGTTCTGAGATTCTCCCATCTATAAGTTAGGTTTTTTACATCAAATTTGGAGATTTTGTCTATATTTCTTCAAGACATCCGTATGTCTCAATGTCATTCTCCTCTTGAGTTAAAAGTACCTCTATGTTAGTTTTTTTTTTATGTTCTTTCAGAGGCCCTTTTCTTAGTTCTTTTTCCTCTTCTTCAGATTAGATACTTTCTATTGAGTGTCTTCGAGTTCACCAACTCTTTCTTCTCCATCAGCTCCGGTGGCATGACCTGAATCGGTCCACCTGTGCCTGTGCCCTAGCACCTCAGATTCTGGGACTCCCCATCGCTCCCAGAGCGAGCCCATTTCTGTAGCAGTGCCCTCACATCCCCAGGTGCCTCTGCCTGGGACACTGCCCTTCACATCACCCACTGCAGCTCAGCATCACCTCTTCATGGAGGCCCAGCCGCCCGCCAGCACCCCTCACTCCCTATCTGCTGCCCCTGTTTTCCTCCCTGGAATCACTCTGTGCATGAATTTCTCCATCCGCTCCTTTATTCCTTGCCCTGGAAGGCTCCCGAGGCCAGGATGGCTCCACTGCCTGCACACGGGGTTGACTATTTGTTGCATAAACAAGTCAATTTCTGCCTAGATTTTGGACAAACTTTCTGCAAAGGGCAGATGGTGAGCATTTCGGGCTTTGCTGCCACAAGGTCTCTCCCATAACTGCTCAGCGGCTTGCGCCTAAGTAGCCCTAGACAGACGCAGGGACATGGACGTGGCTGCGTCCAACAAAGCTTTTATTCGCACACGGGCAGCAGCCAGATCCTTCCTGCAGACTTCCGTTTGCAGAGTCCTGCTTTCAGGACATGAGACAGCAATGGCTGAAAGGATACGGTTCTCTGAGCGAGCCAGGGTGCTCTGTGCACAATAATGGCCTGGCGGAACCCCAGGAGCCCACGTGGTCAAACCAGAACACCCTGTTTACAGAGGGGACCCGGCCTCGGAGCCAAGCTTGTTTATGTGGAGCCTCACACAGGAGAGCGCGTCCCAGGAAAGAAGGTGCTGGAAACACGGAGGAAGCAGCCGTGGGGAAGCATGAGGAAGTCAACAGTCGTGCTTCTGTGTTGCCGGGACGCCCACAGCCTGGGTATAAAGGCCGCCAGGGAAGAAGCCCGCAGACATCTCCGCCCTCACTCCCACCCCAGCCAGCCCACGACAACATGTGCCACACCAGCTGCCACACAGGTGGCCAGGCTGGCTACTGCTCGCCCAGCCCTTGACAGTCCTCCATCTGCCTGCCCATGAGCTGCAGGCCCACCGTGTGCATGGCCCCTTCCTGCCAGTCCTCCATGTGCCTGCCCATGAGCTGCAAGCCAGCTGTGTACGTACCCGTGAGCTGCCAGGTGCCCTGCTGGCCTGTGAGCTGCAGACCCACGGTGTGCATGGCTCCCTCCCGCCAGTCCTCCGGGTGCCTGACCGTGAGCTGCAAGCCCGTCGTGTGTGTGGCCTCCTCCTGCCAGTCCTCTGGGTGCGCCCAGCCCTCCTGCCCCACCCTGGTCTGCAGACCCATCTCCGGTGGCACCCCTTCCTGCTGCTGACCGCCAGCCTCCTCCCCAGCTGCTCCCAGTGCAGACGGGCCACACCTGCACTCTCCCGCAACCAGTCCTCAGCGGGCCTCCAGGTTCTGCACGTGGCAGATGACAAGCACGTTCGACAAGCCCTCTGAACTCCAGGACGAGAAGGCGGCAGGGCGATCTGGATCCCTCGTGGCCCTGGGCATCCCCTCAGGGAAGCCCTGGAACTTAGGGTCCCCCTCTGGCTCCAGCAGGAAACCCCACCCGGTGTGAGGCAAATAAACCGCGCTTTCTCCACGCAGCTGTGCCTCTTTTTTCTCCTTCACATATTTTAAAGTTTTCTCTTTGAAGGTGAATACCTGCATAAGCACAGCCACACCTCCTCTCTTGCTGCTTTTAAGAGCTCTCTCTGGAAAGCCCAGCTAAAAGTGGGGGTGTCCTCAGTGGGTGGGGGTGTCCTCTGTGGGTGGAGGGGTGGGGGAAGGTGCTATTCCCAAGGCTGCAACCCAAGACATTGTCAAAAGGGCAGAGGAAAAACTTATCTCCAGCTGAGTGGGATGGAAAACAGTCCTGGGCCCTGGGTCATATAGGGTACCCTAAAGAATTGCTACAACAGGGGTGATAAGAACCAAGATGGCAGCATAGGTAAACGCCTGTACTCGCCACCTCCCACAACCACATCAAAATTACAACTAAAATACAGAAAATCCATCATTCAGAACCACCTGAAAGCTGGCTGAATGGAAGTCCTACAACTAGAGAAGTAAAGAAGAAAGCACAATGAGACTAGTTGGAGGGGAGCCGGAGCTGAGCAGACTGGTACAACACCCACGTGTGCCGGTTTTTCAATCAGGAGGAAGATTGTCTTTGTGGAGGCTGCTGGAGAAGGGAAAAGGGTCCCAGCCCCACACCAGACTCCCATCCCAGGGTCCCAGAGCTTGGAAGAAAAGTTCCCATAATTACAGGCTGTAAAAACCAGCAGGAATTGTAACTGAGAGACATGGAGGCTGCTGGAGACCCAGCTGTTCCTATTAAAGGGTTAGCACACAAACTTACCTGGACTCGATACCACTGAGCTCCAGCACCAGGTGGCTCTGGGGGACCCAGACACATATGGGGAGGAACTGGACTGTCTGTCATCTGGGCAGGAACCCAGGGGTGGCCTTCTTCCAGACAGGAGTGCTCACAAGGGTCATTGTTCCCACGCTGGGGTCTCCTCTGTCGTAGGGCTGACTGGCAGCCATATCAGCGTGGTTCACACTGTTTGTTCTGCCCAATCCAATTTGAAGCCTCACCCAAGTGGTATGCAGCAGCTTTTCTGAATGAATAGCCTGTCCTGGCGCAGGCTTCGCTAAAATCTCTTAAATAAGCTGCAGCTGGTGGCAGCCCCAAACCTATCAATAAAAGGTCCAAGACCTGGCACTAGCGTCAGCCTGCCTTGCTTCACAGCTGAGCCTTGAATCCTGCACAGCAGCTCTCCCACTGTAGTTGCAGCTGGTCCTCCCAGCCAATTGGCCTGGAGGTCAACTCCTCCCAGAGACGCCAACAGCAATCAAGGCTCAACAACAAAACTGTGCACACAGCCCACACAGGGGTGCATCTAGAGTGCCCAGCTGTGGTGACTGAGGAGGCTGAGCCACTGGGCCCTATAGGAAACCTACTACACAAGGCTACTCTACCAATTTCAGGAGATATAGTAGCTCTACCCCATACACAGAAATAAACACAGGGAAGCAGCCAAAATGAGGAGACAAAGAAACCTCACAAATGAAAGAAATGGAAGCAAGCAAACTATTGGATACAAAGTTCAAAACCATGGTTATAAGGTTACTCAAGGATCTTCATGAGACTTTCAAGGATCTTAGTGAGAATGTCAAAGACATGAAAGAGGACCAGTCAGAAATTAAGCATACACTAAATGAAATAAAGAACAACTTACAGGGATACAACAGTAGAGTAGAGGATTCTAAGATTCAAATCAATGATTTGGAATATGAGGAAGCAAAAAACACCCAATCAGAAGAGGAAAAAAAAAGAATAAAAAAATATGAAAAAAGTGTAAGAAGCTTCTGGGACAACCTCAAATGTGCCAACATTCGCATTATGGGGATGCCAAAAGGAGAAGAGAGACAGCAAGATATTAAAAACCTATTTGAATTCTATAACAAAGCTGGACAGAGGCCTTCAGCGGAGTGCCAGCACAGGTGTGGCAAGACTGACACCCCAGAAACTTCTCATTCAGAGAAGGGTTCACACATTACAGATGGCATGTCACCTCCAAACCGGTCCTGAAGGAAGTAGAAAGTCAGCACCCACAAAAACCAAATGCCAGTGTCTGTAACCACCTCAGCAGAAAGAACACACCCTGATGCGGCTGGCACAGGGGTCTGGCCTGGCCGGCCTCAGAGGGCTCCCTGTGTGGCTTGATTCTCTGCTGTCACTCTCTTGAAATTCATGCCTTTATCTGTGCCTTGTGTTTCGTGACAACAGAGCAGGTGTGAGCAGCCGACATACATGCAGCATGTACGTCACCGTTCCCTGCGCCCTGCTCACATAGGGTGTCTGAGATGCCCAGGAGCTCCGGGGGCCTACTATGCCCAAGGTCAGCAAAGTCAAGGTGAGTCCAAGGTAGGGAATGGGCTCTCGGCCTCTCTGAGCCTCAGGTGCCTCAACCATGCCAACAGGAGTAGGAACTGCTTCCTCGGAGAGGCAAAGGGAAGTTTCGTGGGGATCCTGTATGGAGAGACTCCAGCGCGGCCTGGCGCAGGGCCAGTTGCATTCCATCCTTCTTGTGGTCACCTGCTGGCTCAGGGAATGCTTGGTTTGCCCTTTCCCAGGGGCTGGAGGACCTTGGGTCCCAGCTATCCTGGTTGGACACTCCTGTTGTGGGTCAGGCCCGGATGACTACAAGTGTCCCCCCTCTCTTCTGAGATCAGGACCCCATACCAGGAGGCAGGACACCCAAACATCCCTGCAGGAAGAGAACCAAAATGGGGGGCTGACACCTGCAGCCAATGCAGGAGTCTGTGACAATGCCACCCGCTGCCATGGGCACCCATGGACACACTGCAGAGTGCGCATGTCAGCACCCACCAGGGACACCCAGGGAGTGGATGGACAGGTGCACCAAGACAATGAGCCCAAGGTCAGGTTCACTCAGTGCCAACAGGGCCCTGGGCCCAGCCCAACATGAGCCCAGCCCACCCTGGCACTGGACACTCCAGCTCAGAGACTGTCCTCTACACGTGGGCTTTCTTTACTGGACTGGCTTCATGGGGCACCCAAAACAGAAACAGGGACATGACATCAGCAATAACAGCAAACAGTGGACATGTAACCAGGACACAAGGCCCGGGTAATAAAGGCCACCCTGGGGGAGGAGTCTCCAGACCAGCCCCACCCCAGCCCCATACCACCATGTGCCACCCTAGCTGCTCCCAGGTCGAACCACCTGCCTTGGGCCCTCCGTCCCTGTCCTTGCCTGCTGCTCTCTCATGGGCTGCGGAAGCTCCTGCTGCTTTCCCCTCCCTTGTCTGCTGTGCTGGCCCGCGGATGGGTCGGCCGCCTCCTGCCAGCCTGCCTGCAGCCCGGACTGCTGCCAGCCCGCCATGTGCGAGACCTCCTCCGGTGTCACCGTGGCCTGCCTACCTGTCTTCTGCTGCACCCCTGTTTGCTGCTGATGCTGTGATTGGCACACCAGCCTCTCCCTGGTCATAGACAGCCGAGCGGTGCCCTGCACGGGAACACCCTTTCCAGGCACCATAACTGGTCTCTGGTTAATGACCACGGTCTTTGCATGGCTCCTACTGGACGACTGAACCAGGAACCACCCAATGGCTGGTTAAGACACTGATTCATCTGGCATCCTCTCTGGAAATCTCCATTAGTGCCCTCCTCTGGGGCGAGAAGGGGTGGTACAGCCTCTAAAAAGAGGGTCTGGGATGAAGGGCTGGGGCTGGCCCATCCTCCTGAGGATGGTGAGTGTAGCCAGAGCCTGGTGCCCACCTCTGTCCTGCCTGCAGGCTGCTGGCATGCCCTCTGCCCTGGGCCACACCTGTGAAAGAGCACTCGGTCAGGGCTGCCACCGGGAGACTGACACTGAGATAGCACAGGGTGGGGTGACAGCCCAGCCATGACCCTCTCCGCTCCCCAGCAGCTCCCTTCTCCCACTGACCGGCTCTCGGCAGAGAAGTGGCACATTCTCTGAACACAGCACCGACGGGCTCCTCGGCCAGCTCCCTGAGCAGCATGCTGGTATGCTGGCCTCTGCCATCAGCTGACTGGGGATGCTCCTGGCCATGGTTCCCTAAACGATAAAGAGCAGGACACCAGGCCCTCATGTCTGACCACATTTCCCACGCACCTCTGCACTGGCCCAGGGCAGACAGCCGTGAGCTAGGACAGCAGAGCCCAGCCCCGTCCAGTGGGGGACGAGGTGACTCTCAGTGACCACACAGGTCAGGGTGAACATTCAGCTGAAGCAGAAGAGAGGAGCCCGCCCTCCTGGATGGTCTGTCATCCTAGCCCTCGCTCATCCTATAGTCTAGCAGTGCTGTCTCGCACACTGTTGGACTCACAGCCTTCTCCTTCCCCTTTCCCTCATGGAGGCTGGCATCTGCCTTGTCTGGGGCTCAGTGCTGTGCTGTCAGGTGGAGCTGGGTGTGAATTGCAGCTCTGCCATCTACATAGCCACCTGGGGCACAATCTGCCTCTCTGTAACCTCAGTGTCCCCACCTGGCACAGCTAAGAATGTGCCCGGAACTGACTCAGGAGACTGCCATGCTGTCAGACACCATTCAGAGTGAGCAGAACACAGTTCCTGGCACGTGTTTTCTAGAGGCATGCACACCTCAATCTGAGCTTTTTAGAGTTAACATACATAACGCAAGAACTTCATGTGTGAGCCCACAACCCCAAACACAAAACACACGAGAGCATGTATGCACACAAGCCAAGGGTCATAAGAACAACAGACGTGCCCTAGCAGATTTGGCTTGGTGGATAGAGCGTCAGCCTGCGGACCGAAGTGTCCCAGGTTCGATTCTGGTCAAGGGCACATGCCTGGGTTTCAGGCTCGGTCCAACCTGCAGGAGGCAGCCAAGCAATAATTCCCTCTCATCATTGATGTTTCTATCTCTCTCTTCCTCTCCCTTCCTCTCTGAAATCAATAAAAATATTTTTAAAAAAAGAACAAGAGACCTGAAAGGGAAATGCTACCCAGCCATTGATGCAATAAGGGAGACACAGTCCTAACCCTTAGTCTGATGGAGAAGGCATAGTCCCAAATCCCAGCTTGAGGGGGAAGGCATGGCTCGAACTGCCAGTGTTCCAAGGACTCCATGTGATGGAAATCTTGATCACAGAATTGTAAATCAGTGTGCTTAAGAACAAACAATAGAATGGGAAACATAAGAAAGGGACAAGATATATCCTTTAGAAAGATATATTGGAGAGAATCAAATACAGCTTCTAAAGCTAAAATATGTAAAGTCATTGAAATAAAACCCACTGCCTGGGTGAGATGGAAGATTAGACAGGCTGCATGGAGTTTGCATGAATTAGAATGCTGACCTGAAAAATTATACAAAAACAAGATATTTTTAAAAAATTAAAAAGTGGCTAAAACTCTTGGAAGATAGAAAAGGTTCAATATTCAATTGACATTCGGAGGAAGAGGCCAGAGAGACCTGGGGAAAGGTAACATTCAGAAATGTAGATCATTTTCCGGAAATGAGAAAAACATGTACCTCCGAGTCACAAAGCACAACACACACGAGAATAAAAAGAAATGCCGAGGTCCATGCAGTGGAAACCAGAACACTCACAAGAGAGAACGTGTTGAAAGGAACCAGAGAAAGAAACCTAGAATTACCATATGACCCAGAAATTCCTCTCCTAAGTTAATACACAAAAGAACTGAAAAAGGGCACTCAGCTCTTCCTTGCAACCTTATTCTCAGTAGCCAAGAAGTATAAACAACCCCAGTGTCCATTACCGGAGGAATGGGTAAACACAATGGGGATGTCCATACAGTGGAATGTAATTCAACCATGAAAATACAAGAACTTCTGATTCATGCTACATACACATGGACCTTGAGGACATTATTCTAAGGCCACATTCCAGGGGCCTCCTACTGGCCATACCTCAACTTGGCTCAGAATCCCTTCAGGTGCCCAGGACCCCCATCATCTGAGACCCCTTTCATCTCCAAGTCCCTGGCCCCCAAGGTGTGTCAGCTCATCCTAATACATAAAAAGCCAGGGGCCGTCACAACGGAAACAACCGGACAGACGACCAAACAACAGGCTGTGTGGGGCGACATGGCTGGCAGGGGGGTTAGTGAGGGACGACCAAACAACTGACAGCAGGCTGCATGGGGCAACCAGACCAGCAGGGGGGTTAGTGAGGGATGACCAAATGACTGAACAGCAGGCTGCGTGCGGTGACAAGGCTGGCAGGGGGGGCACTTGGGGACGACCAGGCCGGTGGGGTGGGGGGCAGTTAGGAGCAACCAGGCCTGCAGAAGGGGGCAGTTGGGGGCAACCAGGCCAGCAGGACGGGCAGTAAGGGGTGACCAGGCCAGTGGGAGGGGGGACAGTTAGGGGCAAACAGGCTGGCCGGGGGGGGGGCAGTTGGGGGCAACCAGCCCAGCAGAGGGGGCAGTTGGGGGTGACCAGGCCGGCAGGGGGGGCAGTTAGGGGCAATCAGGCAGGCAGGCAGGTGAGCAGTTAGGAGCCAGTTTAGTCCCCAGATCGGGCCTAAACCGGCAGTCGGACATCCCCCGAGGGGTCCTGGATTAGAGAGGGTGCAGGCTAGGCTGAGGGGACCCCCCCCCTCATGCACGAATTTCTTGCACCGGGCCTCTAGTGTGGTTTATAAGAACCAGATGTGCAACAGCCAGGACATTTGCAGGCCAGTTATTAAACCACTATTGGCTTGAAGTCAGCCATGGCAGGAATATTCATACCACCGTCACTGGCAATCCTGCCAATCTGGGCTTTTCATTTCAGAGAGGCCAGTCCACTCTGTCAGCCCTCACTTCTCCCACTGCCTGTGAGCATCAGGCTCCCTCTGACTGTGGGTGCAGCCAAGCAGCCCCCCTTACTCTCAGTCCCGTCCTAGCCGTGGACCACAGAGTTCTCAACAAAGAATGCTGTAGAATGTCTTTGTTCTCTTTATTTATTTTACTTTATTTTTCGATTACAGTTGACAAAATGTCTCTGTTCTTGACTTTAAAAACTACTTGCCTCCCAGCCTCCTAGACACCCGCTCTGGGTGGTGGCTTCCCCTCACTGTCATATTGTCCACATTCCTTCCTGCAGGTAAATAAATGCTCATTTTCTCAAGTTCCATCGAAAAAGCTCCTTTTCTCAGAGCTAGCACCTGCTCTCCGGGCACCCACATTTCCACATAAACCTCACACCACAGTTCTAATCCAACTTCATCCCGTCCCCCACCACTCCCACAGAATCCAGATTTATTGTGACTTTCCCTGTCTCTCTGTTCTCTGGGGAGCAGAGCTTATAGTTAAGGACACAGGCCACTGGGTTCTGATCCAGGCTCTTCTGCTTGCTAGTGTGGCTTTGGTGCAAGTTCTTAGCTGTGCCTCAGTTTCCCCATCTGTAAAGTGGAAATAACAACAGCTCCTCCCTCACAAGGCTGTTGTGAGGGTTGTGGAGTTAATATTTATTAAGTTGCTCAGAATAGATGCTGGCATAGCAAGAGCTATTATTTAAGTATTTGCTAATACAATAAAAGTCAACACAGCTCCCAAACCATTCATTGCTGTGGATTCAGGAGACAATTACAGCCCTAAATAAGTAGGATATAAAACAGAACAAAATATGCTTGTGATCCAACTGAGCGTTGAGAAGTAATAGTAAGAAACACCAGAAAGCTGCTCCGAGCGGGGCTGTGGGGAATACCTGGCCCTCCTGTGTCCATGCCCAGGTCAGCCCCAGCTGTTGCGGCCTCCCCTGCACCCCAGCTCTGTGGGCCCCTGGCCTCCAACCTCTCAAGGGTTTAATGAGCTGCGCTGTCACGGGTCTATGACAAGCATCCTCAGGGACCTGCTCCAACAACAAAGAAGCAGACTCTTCCGGGCCCTCATGATGGGACAACACACACCGCTGAGCCATATAAAAGCCCAACCACCCTGAGCAGCTCACACAACCTCACCACCACTCCCTCACACACACACACACACTCACACCCTCCTCCAGACTCTGCCCCACCATGGCCGCATCTGCCCTGTCCGTCTGCTCCAGCAACCTGAGCTACGACAGCCGAGTCTGCCTGCCCCGTTCCGGTGACTCTTGCACCGACTCCTCCTGGCAGGTGGACGACTGTCCAGAGAGCTGCTGTGAGCCCTCCTGCTGTGTTCCCAGCTGCTGTGAGCCCTCCTGCTGTGTTCCCAGCTGCTGCCAGCCCACCTGCTGTGTCCCCAGCTGCTGCCAGCCCACCTGCTGTGCCCCCAGCTGCTGTGCCCTGGTCCCCACCCAGACCCTCATCTGTACCCCAGTGAGCTGCATGTCTAGCCCCTGCTGCCAGGTGACCTGTGGGCCCAGCCCCTGCCAATCAGCCTGCACCAGCTCCTGCATGCCCTCATGCTGCCAGCAGTCTAGCTGCCAGCCCTCCTGCTGCACCTCCTCCCCCTGCCAGCAGGCCTGCTGTGTGCCCGTCTGCTGCACACCCGTCTGCTGCAAGCCCCTGTGCTGTGTGCCTGTCTGCTCTGGGACCTCCTCGTGCTGCCAGGCCACCCCCTGCACCTCGTCCTGCTGCAGACCCTCCTCCTGCGTGTCCCTCATCTGCCGCCCCGTGTGCAGGCCTGCCTGCTGCGTGCCCTCCTCCTCCTGCTGTGGCCCTGCCTCCTCCTGCCAGCCCAGCTGCTGCCGCCCATCCTCCTGCATGTCCCTGCTCTGCCGCCCCGTGTGCTCCCGCCCAGCCTGCTGTGTCCCCGCCTCGGCCCAGAAGTCCTGCTGCTGACCGGGCATGTCCCCCAGGGCCAGCCGGCACTATGGGGCACTGCAGGCTTCATAGCCACCTTAGGGTCTGTCTCTTAGGAACTCCTGAGGTATGTGGACAGCCCTTCCTCCTCTCAGCCCAGGAGGATGGCCCAGGCCCACTACTGCACTCCGCCTGGGCTCAGGGTGGGGTCCCTGTCCACAGTGCAAGCCTCAGTGGTCTCACCTCCTCAGAAGCTGCTTGAAAAACCTAATAAACTCACCTGCATTTAACCTTAATGGCACTTGGCTCTCTTTCGGCCATTTCTGTTCGAATTGCCAGCCAGTCCCCACAGAGGCCGGCCCACCTGCTTGTGTCCCTGACGGACCCCAGCTGCAGGGGCCCTGCTCTGGCCCTGCCTGTGCTGGCCTGGCACCTGGCTCCCATCCCACAGGGCCTGGTCCAGGCCAGGAATGGTGGCCTCAGTGTGGGCAGCCCCCTTCCCAGGAGCCCACAGCGGTCGATCCTCAGGGACTTGGCAGTGGTCAGTCCTGGCACAGTCACCACACTGCCCTGGGCGTCTCCCTCAGAAGACCACTTAGAGGGGGGCTCCCTGCAGAAGGGCCTGGCAAGACATGGGGCTCAGTGTCTCCCCCACGGAAGTGCAGCAGCCCCTCTGCCCACGCCCGGAGAATTGGGGTCAGGCAAGACTGTGACCTGCTTTCCCAAGCCCTCCAGCTCCACCTTCCTCCTCCCCTCTCTGGAGCGTTCCGCTGGGATCACACAGATCCCCAGGTCTCCTCCCACATAATAATGATAAATAAAGCCAGCTGTCCTCCCTCCTGCTCAGTGCTGCCTGCACCCCTCACCCCTCCAGAGGGGAGCTGCCCCATTTCTTCCCTACTCACCCCTGCACCGCAACACCCTTCCCTTCCCCTCACACACCACGCCGCTGACCCTGCCAACAACTGCTGAGATCAGCCTCACTCTCGTCCCTTCTCCTGGGGCCCTGTCCCTGCAGAGCTTGGCCCTCTGCCCCAGGAGGTGTCCCTCCTGCCCCTTCACTCTCTGCCTGTCCTGTGCCCATCACCCCGCCCACTCCCCCCCCCAACCCCCCCCCCACTTCCCTGGGGTATGAGGACCTGGCTCTTTCTCCTGACACACCCCCAGGGCCTCTCCCGGGCTCAGGGCACTTACACCTCCAGACAGGAACTTCCTCCAAACTCACCTCTCCCAGTCCACCTACCTCTGCCTCAGAGTGGGACCCCTGCCCAGCCCTCTGGACTCTGCCCCCACTCCCCCACCCCTCACACACACATCCGGTCCTGCCACTGAGCCTGAGGTGCTTCCCATTGGTCTTTGTTCCCCTGCTTGCTAAACGACTCTGGGCAACCCAAGACAGGCGGGGTCCCAGCTCTCAGCGCCCCAAGGCTGCCTGCTGCCAGGCCCTGGGGTGAGACCTCCCCAGCAAAGTCGGTGTTCTGGGGGCTCCCAGTGGCACGTGCACATTCTTCTCTAGAATGCATTTTGGGAAGAAAATGAGCCTTTGTCCAGTAGAAGATGCCGATCCGGGAGAAAGATGATGGTGAATCTGATAGGTTTGGGAGAAACTGCCATCTAGGGTCCCACATCATCGCAGCCACAGCGTGAGCGAAGGGAGCCGCGGGCAGAGATGAGCGGCCCTGTGGGCTCCCACTGCTCTTGGCTGGGCAGAGCCATCTGTCTGTCCTGAGGTCCTGCCCTCACCTGAAGTTCTGGGCATGAACAGCTAGGATGGAGGGAAGTTTGCTCGAGAGAAGCAGAGAGAACAGACGGCCTGGGGTGCTCCTTTTACCCAAAGCCACCTCGCAAGCAGCAGCCTGGGAGCTATTTCCGTAGGCGGCTACCTGTGAAAGAAGTGTCTGGACGGACGGACAAGGCCTCCTGTTCCCTCCAAATGCTGTAGAAGCCCAGGAAATCAGAGCTTCGGATCTGACTGTAGGGCCGGGTAGTGTGAACTCGCCATTGGGCCTGAAGCCTCGGCCCCCTGCTTGCATGTTCCGGTCAAACCCACATGCTGGACCAGCAGCAGGATGCATCCCGGTTCTTCTTGACGGCAATCGGAGTTGCCTTGCTAAGCACGGTGCTGCCATATGGCCAATAAAACCACAGCAAGACCAGGGGCTTGGTGAAGCACCGAGTAAGCATCAAGCACTGAACGTGTTCCAATCACACAGCAGCCCTGGCCGGTTTGGCTCAGTGGACAGAGCATCGGCCTGCGGATCGGATAGTCCCGGGTTCAGTTCCGCTCAAGGGCACATACCTCGGTTGCAGGTTCAATCCCCGGCCCTGGTCAGGGTGCATGCAGGAGGCAACCAATCAATGTGTCTCTCTCACATCAATGTTTCTCTCTATCTTCCCCCATCTTCCACTCTCTCTAAAAAAATAAAAATAAAAATCAATGTATAAATATCCTCGGATGAAGATTAACAAAAACAAATAAATAAATAAATCACACAATGGCCTGGGTACATTGGGACCCCATCTTGTTGAAGAGGAAGCGGGGGCCCACAGTGACCTGCCAAGGTCATACACACCAAATCAGGCAGTGCGAGTGAGGGGTGGGTGGAGCGGGGAGAGACCACGTGGGGAGGTGAGACATGGAGTGTTTGCAAAGAATGCTGCCGTGAGCCAATCTCATCCCCTCCAAAGACAGCCTCGTCCTAACACCACACCTGTGGGTGTCACCTTGTGTGGAAGGACTCTGCAGACTGGCCAGAGGCTGCTGACTAAATTAAGAATCTCGCGATGGGACACAGTCCTGAGTCAGCCAGGTTGGCCCCACAGGGCCTCACAAGTGTCCTTCACAGGGAGAGAGACACCACTTCCTTCTCACACAGACAAGGAGGCGGACACATAACCAGAGGCAGAGCCTGGAGCACCGGCATCACTGCCAAGATATGCCCGGAGCCTCAGCAGCTGGAAGTGGCGGGAAAGACACCCCTGGAGCCTCCTGGGGGAGGGGGGGCCCTGCGACACCTGGGGTCTCAGCTCAGGAAACTGCACTCAGGTGATCTCCAGAGTCTGAGAGGACCCATGTCGGTCGTTTTAAACCATTACGTGTATGGCCAATTGTTACAGCCCCAGGACACAAAATCAAATGTACGGCCAGCCCTCGCTGAGCGTTGTGGAGAGATTCTGCAGTTTTAAATGAAATGACAAATAACAAAGTCAACTTCACCACAGGCACTGAGACAAACAAGAGTTAGGTTCCTACGGCATCTCATCAACATTATAATGAGAAATATCATTACTTGAGGACCTGCTGTAGATGACAAACTTTGCATGATAAATGTAGCTTTCATACTTTCTAAGGATTCTGGTTAAAATGTCATTGAGCTCAGCTGGTGTGGCTCAGCGGTCGAGCAGAAATCTATGAACCAGGAGGTCACGATCCAATTCCCGGTCAGGGCACATGCCCAGGTTGTGGGATCAATCCTCAGTAGGGGGCGTGTAGGAAGCAGCCAATTAATGATTCTCTCTCATCATTGATGTTTCTATGTCTCTCTCCCTCTCCCTTCCTACATGTATCTTGACCACCCTGCCCTTGCCCACAGCATAACCCCGCCAGCTTGAGCCACAGGCTGGAGGAAGAACAGCACAAAGCTGCTCATCCCCAAGCTGCACCTGTCTATCAGGCCACAACCTGAGGCAGGGACAGCTGGCGCCAACCACAGGCAGAACTGGCCACACCCTCCATCATCTACAGGAACTCGGTGACAATGCAAAAGAAAGGGGACCCCATGCCCCAGAGACAGGCTTTCACATGAGGAGCCATTCCTGGGTCCCAGAATCCAAGTTACCCTCCCCCATCACCAGGTCCCTGCGATGAGCACTCAGCAGCCCACCCTCTGTCCACCTGCCTCAGCTCTACCCAACCTGGTCTCTCAGGCCCACTCAGCAGGCTTGGTCAGGACTGGCCACCCAACCTCAAGCGTAGGCAGGACTTTTACGAGCTGGCCAGCATCTCCTAAGAAAATAAACCAGCCCTAACGAGGGTTCCCCAGGAACAGGCTCCAAACACCAACAAGGAAGGGAGGGCGTGGTGAGCCTCCTGCTGGGGCAACACACAACACAGAGGAGGGGTATAAAAGCTGACAGCCCTGGGCACCTCACACACTCACACTCACACTCACACACCTACACACTCCTCCCAGCTCACCTCCAGCCTCTGCCCCACCATGGCCACATCCACCCTGTCCGTCTGCTCCAGTGACCTGAGCTATGGCAACCGCGCCTGCCTGCCCGGGTCCTGTGACACTTGCACTGGCTCCTCCTGGCAGGTGGACGACTGTCCAGAGAGCTGCTGTGAGCCCTCCTGCTGCGCCCCCACCTGCTGCACCCCCAGCTGCTGCCAGCCTTCCTGCTGCACCCCCAGCTGCTGTGTCCCCTGCTGCCAGCCCACCTGCTGTGCCCCCAGCTGCTGTGCCCTGGTCCCCACCCAGACCCTCATCTGCACCCCAGTAAGCTGCATGTCTAGCCCCTGCTGCCAGGTGGCCTGTGGATCCAGCCCCTGCCAGTCAACCTGCACCAGCTCCTGCACGCTCTCATGCTGCCAGCAGTCTAGCTGCCAGCCCTCCTGCTGCACCTCCTCCCCCTGCCAGCAGGCCTGCTGTGTGCCTGTCTGCTGCACACCTGTCTGCTGCAAGCCCCTGTGCTGTGTGCCTGTCTGCTCTGGGGCTACCCCCTGCACAGCCTCCTCGTGCTGCCAGGCCACCCCCTGCACCTCATCCTGCTGCAGACCCTCCTCCTGCGTGTCCCTCATCTGCCGCCCAGTGTGCAGGCCTGCCTGCTGCGTGCCCTCCTCCTCCTGCTGTGGCCCTGCCTCCTCCTGCCAGCCCAGCTGCTGCCAGGCCACCCCCTGCACCTCATCCTGCTGCAGACCCTCCTCCTGCATGTCCCTGCTCTGCCGCCCCGTGTGCTCCCGCCCAGCCTGCTGTGTCTCCACCTCGGCCCAGAAGTCCTGCTGCTGACCGAGCACATCCCCCAGGACCAGCCCCCACTCTCCTCACAACTGCCTTCAGGATTTAACCCAGCACATGCATTGGGACGTGTCTCAGCATGAACGCTTGCTAACCTCAGACCCCAACAACCAGGCTGAGCCTGTCTGCAGCCTCCACATCAGGCCCAGATGAAGCTGAGATGAACCTCCCCTATTATTGGGGGTCCCAGGTTGTTTCTGACAGACCTGGCTCCTGGCCTTTCTCCCATAGCCTTACTGAGGCCCCTGCCTGGTCTCGACCCCCGCACCCTAGATGCTGTTTGCCCTCCCCTCTTCATACCCGTTTCTTGAGCTGAGTGAATAAACTTGCTGTCCTGGCTACCGTTGTCCTTTCTCTGGGCCTAGTTGTGGGTTATGTCCAGCTTTCCAGATTAACAGAACCCTGGCTTCTGCATCTTTAGACACAAGTCACATCTTGGGAGCTTTCCAACAATGTTGTCTGAGGCCCACCCAGAGCGGTCCCCGGCCCGCACTCCTGTGTCTGCACCTCTGGGCAGCTCTAGGTGGCTATGCTGTATGTCTGGGATTCAAGTGGCCGACAGCCCCCTGGCCAGCAGGCCCTTGGCAGGAGGACCCTGTTGTCCCTCCCTGATCAGGGTGAGGACCCCAGGGGGCAGGGCCTAAGCTGGCTTCTGGGCCAGGAGGCTGTGGGACCAGGACATTCCTGGGCCAGAGCTGACACAGAGGGTTTCTACAAACAACCAAATTTCTGCACCTGTCCCTCCATCTCCCCTTGAATATCCTCATTTTATTCAAATGTCCCAAACCTACCTGACTGTGCCCGCACAGGCCAATGACAATGTCCTTCCCCAGACCCAGGTCCAGTTGGGTGTGGCAGAGGCCAGGGGGACCCTTGCCCTAGGTCCAGCCTGAGTGTGGCAGAGGTCAGAGGGGAAAGCCAGAGGGTAGGCGATTCAAGCGATTCAAGGGCTCACACTCTGGGGTCCAGGCCTGCTGCCTTTGGAGGGTTTTCCCTCCTTGCCAGTCTGCTTGGGGCCCCCACATTTCCCAAACTTCCCAAGCCCAGCCCTCACTCCTGGACAGAGCCACTTCCTAACTGAGGTCCCCCTGCCTCCATACTCCAGCCAATGCCACCTCCTCGCCCTTGACCCTCCCCTGCTATTGACATGACACCATGTCCCACCGAGGAGGCCAAGAAACCCAGCAAAGCACTCTTCAAAGGCGGGTCAATGTCAGTGCCCCCACCCTTAGAGCAGGTTTAAGAGATCATCTGACCCTCACGTACTCTCCCCTGGAGAACCTGGTCCAGACCCCCTGCGCTGGGCTGGCTTTTCCAGAGTCACCCACACAAAACGGGGGTCCTCAGGGAACCTGCCAGTGGAATGAGACTTGGATGGCATGAATTCATGCGGACCAGTGTCCACAGTCCTTCCTCCTACATTCTGAGGCCGCTTCCCCTGGGGGACCTTGCCCTGCCCGCCTCCATCACTCTCCCGGGGGAACCCTGCCCCTCCCTCCTGGCACCCTATTATGAAAGGGGTGGTAAGAAATCAATTCCCCCAGCTGTTATGGGGCCAGAAAATTCCCTGGACTTCTGTCGACTGTAGCTTTTAGCAGCCTGCCTCTGGACAACTTCATCTGCACCGCCCCCCAGAGACCGTGAACTGGGGACCCCAACCTCCTGTGGGCCTGGACCTCTCTGAGCACTGAAAATCCATAAGACACTTCTTAGAAACAGGTATCCTATATAATAAAAGCCTAATATGCTAAGTGTCCGACGGTTCATCTGACGGTCCGTTCAACTGTTGGACCAGTCAGTCACTATGATGCGCACTGACCATCAGGGGCAGACGCTCTGACTGGTAGGTTAGCTTGCTGCTGAGGTCCAGCTGATCCGGACTGAGCCGGATGGCACTTGGCTCTCTTTCGGCCATACCAGGTATTTTTCGTTAAGGTATTAACCAACAAGAGGAAAGGCGGCCTCATGAGGATGGGGGACAGATGTCCCCCCAAATCTACCATGGGGCACAGAATGCGGGTGCCAGTCCCAGGTGCCGCCACCACCGCGCACACCCGCACACCCCTGCAGGACTGCTGCGAATGGGTTGGAGTCAAGACGACAAAGGTGCAGGAGTTCCCACCCAAGTTCACGGCCCTGAATTCCATCCCCCACCCCTAGACCCGGACGGAGCCCAGCGGTGTCAGAGTCTGAAAGCCGCCCTGACCAAGGCACCCTGGTTTAACCACAAACAGCCGGAGAAGCCACCGCCTGAGCGCTGTTCTGCTCCGCTCTGCGGGACGCCGGCAGCGGCCTGCCCCACACTGGTGACCCTCCCTGGAGTGCCCCGGCTCAGCCCCGACCCCGCGTGCGCGACACGCAGACTCCCAGGGAAGGCGACAGCTAACCCAGCGCAGGGGTTCCCCGAGCGCCCGCCTCCAGCAGCGTTTCCACCGGCTGCTCGGTCTCCACCCGCTGCTCACACGCCGCGCCAGGGGGCGCTGTGGAGCTGCATCCGAGCCTGGGGAGGCCCCTACCCACCTCCACGCGCGAGACCGGCGTCAGGGCGCCGTTCAAGCCGCGGAAGGAAGAGCATGAAACGAATTTTATCTCCTGGGTGGATATGCTCTGGGTTTTTCTCAGCGGCGCACGCGCGTGCACATTCACACGCACACACCGCCTGCCCCTCTGAATAGCACGACACCCTCCCGTGCCCCGTGCTCCCCTCGGACCCAGCCCTGCCCGCAAACCCGACCGCGGGCCACCTCCACCCCACCCTCCCCCGCCCAAAGCGGGCAGCTCCCGACTCCAGGTCGCCCCGCCTCCCCCTTCCTTCGCCAACAACCCAAGAGGCAGCGGAGGGGGCTCCAGGGCTGCAAGCCGACCCTGAAGTCACTTGTGCAGCGAGGTTGGCATTCCCTGCCCCCCGCCCCCCCCCCCACCCCACCAATGGCAGGTAAGTGAGCCTGACATTGCCCGAGATGCTCCTTAGATTGGATTCCTCTGAGACCACCCCCTCCCCCGCCCCCGGAAGATCTCCACCGCAGGGCAAAGGTTAACAAAGTCGCTGTGATGGAAGGGAGGGGCTCTAACAGCCAGAGCCCGCATTCGGGGTGCTCCTGCAATCGGAGATGCGGGGTTGGGGTGCGGAGGGTGACAGCCAAGCATCCTGTCCCATCTTCCCGCCGCCCCCCCCCCCCGCCCCCCAGACTTGGATGAGAAGGGTAGTGGGCGCCTCCTGCCCCAACACGGAGTTCTCTAAGCCTGGGGCTCAGAATCCACCTGGGAGGATGGGGCGGGGGAGGAGGGGTGCAGAGGGGACGGGAAATGGGGTGGTCCGTCAGGAAACCGGTCCAGACCCGAAGCATGCGCCTTGACTGTGGAAAAAGACTGCCGGGAAATCCATGATTTACTTTTAAAGATCGAAACCACAGAATCAGCGGTTCTGATTTTTATGAGGTTCCATTAGAAAAAAAATGAATATTCTTTGTTTCCCGATTTCTGTGCAAATAATTAAAAAATACCCCTGTCCTAACAGCTGAGAATTTTTAAAAGGAAAACAGGTGTCAGGGTGACAGAGTGTCCTGGTGTAAGGCGTGGCCTCCTCTGTGCTTGGGGGAGAAGGGGATGGGTGTCCCTCAGACTTGTGTTTGGAGAGACAAGGATGAGGGTTGTGCTGGGGTCTCCTCCAGAGTGCAGGTCACTGAACCTGTCCTGATGGGGTGGGAGTTGTCATTCATTTAATGCCACGTATGAACTTTCGCTAAAAGTGACATACATAAAAAGCATTAGCGCTACAAGTGATGGGAATGGCTTGTCCCTAATTGCCAGCCACTCCCGGGCCCAGTAGAACTGTCAGCCTCCTCCCCCTCCATGGCCTCTGGCCTCCGGGACCTCCAGTGCCAGCCGGGGGACTGCTGCTCAGATTCCCAGGGGCCGGTGGGCGCCGCACAGAGGACAGCAGCGGACCAGGAGAGAGAAGCTACAGGCTCCTTAACTGCAGAAGGCTAAAAGGCTTGACTGGTGTGGATGTGAGCCTCCAGCAGGGGTTGTCTCCCAGAAACGGGTTTCAGGGGCCTCTCAGCGAAGGGCCAGAACTCACACCTGGAATCACCCACCGAAGCACCACCGACCCCAGAGCTCCTGGTAAAGACGTCCAAGGACAAAGTCCCTGAAAGGGTTCGGCGCTCCCCACCCCCACTTACTGCCCCAGCTGCAAAGGGGCCCAAATGCCCACTGCCGCCCAGCCAGCTGGCTTTAAAATGCAAATCTGTTCCCAGCATTCCGTGGGTACTTCTCAGTCTCCAAGGCTCGGGGCACGCCAGGCCTGACCACTCTACGCACTCCTGCATTCGGCCCACCTTGGGGTCCCTGCCGAAAGCCTTGGCCATGTGGCTCCTCTGGGTTCTCCTGGCCTCCTGCCCAGGGGGCGAGAGCTGTTTGCTCTGCACAGCTGCAGTTTGATGGAGGTGTAAGTCCCCAGTCCTTGGGACACACTGCCTTCTGCTGTGACCCAGCGGCAGGCACAGCCACCATCCTTGCTTAGGTATTGGACAAACGAAGGAGAGGAGGTGGTGGGGGGGTGGGGGGGCGTGGATGGGTGCCATGCAGATTAGGCCTTGAGTCCTGGGTGAGGATCTAGGTGACAGATGACACTCACAGACACAACACAGAAGGTGGGACACGGTTCTCCTGACTTCCCATCCCCATCAGACACCCCACTTTACCCCTTTCTCTGCCCAGTTCCCCTAAGCCTGTCAGTGACCCCAATGCATTGGGTCAAGCTGTCCCCCAGAATTATGGCTCCCACAGAATTCTTCACCTTGGCCTCCTGCCTGGTTGGGACAAGCTGAGTTGGGATGGATGACAGGGACTTTCCACCAGCACCACCTGGCCCCCACCCATGACCGCTGCCCCTTCCCTGATGGAGAGCCCCCCTCTAGGACATGCCCACCCAGGTGTCTCCCCGAAGGACACCCACACATATGTCATGCAGCTGGAACCACTGGCCTTTTATAGTATCTTCGCAATCCTTATTTCAACTTTTCTATTCCAACTGGCCCCTGCTGAGGGGTCCAAGCCTCAGAGGGCATGGCCTGGCTCTAAGGGTCAGGGAGGCCAATAGCACGAGAGGCATCTTGGCCCAGAATCCTGCCGGCCACACTCAACCCAGGGCATGCCCTGAGCCCCAGCTGCTGGCTCCAGAGCCCCTTCCACCCTCTCATCCTGAGGCTGGTCCAGTGGCTGCACCTCCCACCTGGCCCCTGACCCCTGGAGGCTTGTTCGTGCTGACCAACTGCTGGCTCGTCTCAGGCTTGGCTGAGACTGAGACCTGACCATCAGACAAACTGTGCAGAAGGGCCAGCCAGTCCCCAGGCCCCACCCCTCTGCAGAGGGTCCCAGCCACACCACCTTCCCCTAGGAGGTGTCCATCGGCATGAGCTTCCCAAAAAGGGCTTTGGTGACCTGCTGCTGGTCAGTGTGCTAGTCAGTTGGGGCGCTGCTGGTCAGTCCACACCTGAGTGGTCCCGGCCAGTTTCCCAGGGACCCCTGCCTGCTCCCCTGCCCAGACCCCACGCCCCCTTTAACTGGGACACAGCTCCTGCAGTCCCAACCCTCCGAAAGCCAGATGAAGAGGCCTGCTTCCTGTCCAGACAAGGCCCTCCCTCCCCACCCCTGGCCTCCTGCACTGCCCCTCCCCGTACATCCCAAAGCCATACAGACACCAAGTCCCACTGAGCCATAGTCCCCTGTTCTCCCAACTCCTGGGCCACTCCAGCCTCTGCATTTGCCCAGACTTCCTAAGGTGTGTTTCTCTCCCCTCTGCTGTCCCACTGCCCGGGGACCCCTGAAAATCTTAGTCTGGAGGTCCCCCACAGCCCTGCAGTGACCTTAAGCAATCTGATACTAGGGAGAGAGTGTGACTGGGACGGAGAGATGGCACAGTGGTGGCAAGCAAAGCGGCCTTCTCCCAGCACAGCACCCTCCTGAGGGGAGCACACAAGCTGAAGCCTTCACCGCTGTCCTATGACCCGCACGTCAGCCACCAGCCACCCCTCCAACCTGGACAGAGTCGGGGGGCCAGGACTTCAAATCCCAGGTACCGCAGCCGAGGCCCCGGCATTTCCCATACACGCGATGACAGGTCCGTGAACAAAGCCCAAAGGAAAGTGGAATCCAGCTCCTACACACGCACACACACAACCCTGCAGCGTAACTCGTGTGCTTTGCAAAGCTGGAGGCAATCAAAGCGGTGTTTTTAACTCCCTGAGCTCCCGACTCGCCTTTCTACAAGTGTCTTGGGAGTGTTCCAAGTGTAGTTCAATATTATTTCGTGACTTTTATCTTTCCTCTCTCGATTGTGGTATTTAGAACTGGGTCATCTTTTAACTATTTGCAATGTACCTTCAGGGGAGAGGGGGCGGGCTTTATAAATAACCTTTATTATTACGATGCAGGTTGATTCTATTCCCAGCGCTGAAGGGAACGTGAAGGTACATGTCAGTGACTCATCCCCACCGGGACACTGCCGCGAACTCAGGACGGCACGGGCCCCTGAGCGGCACGGGTCCTGCGGGGGCTGCTGGGACCCCGTGTGCTGCTCCCTGTGCCAGGGAGGGAGTTGGGCCTTCAGTCCCTTGAAGCCAGGGGACTTCTCACAGGTTGACCTGGCTCCTGTATGATTTTCAAATCTGGTGCCCAAGACAGTAAAGGGGGCAGGTGCAGCACCCTACTCAGGTGGCCCTACACCCCACGCAGCGGCTGCCTCAGGACCCCACGGGCTGCTCACGCTGGCTGTTTAGGGTGGGGGCTGGGGACTTTAATAGACACCCCCACCCATGCTAGTCAGTGCTCCAACTTAGATCATCAGCAGGCATCTCCTGGTCTCCTCCTTGGAACCAAGTGCCATCAGAGCGAAGAGCCATGGCATGGAGGCGCCTCGCTGATTCCAGGGAACCAGGGATGAATAATTTTCAGATAAAACCAGAACCACACACCAACCCCTTTCGGCGACTCCCTGGGACACCCAAATTGCCACGCTCGCGAGGCCACACGTGCCTACATCACTTGCTCATGGTCCAGCAACCGGCTTTCTGGCTACCAGGCCTCGATTCCCTGTTACGTTGCTTTTTTAAATTACTATTTTTTAATCTCTTGGTAGATAATCCAGGAAGGTATGGTGTCGTCATGGTCATTAGCAAGTCCACTCGGCCTTCCTGAAAAGAAGGGAGCATAATTTGCCCACCCCTCACCCCTGTTTCACCCACCCGGCAGCCCTGGTGAGCTGGGCAGCGGAGCCCCGGTCTGATGGAGATCCCCCCAAAAGGAGTGTTGGGGGCTGTTCCCATCTTCCTCACTTCTCATGGGACAGAACTGCCAGGCTGGGGGGTGGCCCTGCGCTTTGCCAAGTGCCGGCCTGGGTTCTCCGCCTCCTTCGAGGGCTTCGTTCCTAAAGCAGGTGTAAGGCCTCCCCCCGGAGGGCAAGCAGGTAAATACATGTGAAGGGCCCCCGATGGCGGCTGCTTACCGCTTTGAACCAAGTCCCCACCCTGTTAGCAGTTAAAGACCGAGGAGTTTCTATTGTGATTGCCTCCCTGCTCCCTTTCATCTTCTCCACCTCTGCCCGCCCCGCCTCTACCTGTCCGAGGGCACCAGGGACCTTGAATCGCATCAGGAAGTGGCATTCAGTGCCTAGCAACACCCTCCCGGCTCCCAGGGCAGCAGCCCCCTTACCTGTGCAGGGCTCCCATCGCCGGCCACCTCGGCCTGGAGTCACCAGGGGCAGGAGCACGACACACAGCGTCAGCAGGATAGACATGAGGGGTCTGGGTCCCAAGCTCCATCCAGGGCTCGCACTTGGCCCAAGGGGAGGCAGCTGCTCCTCAGACACCTGGTCAGCCCCTGGCACGGGGGCTCCTGGGCAGTCACTGCGATGGCCACATGCCAGGGCCTGTGGCAGGGACAGAGGTGGCCCTGGTGGCAGCCCGCGTCTAGCAGCTCCGCTCGGGAGGCAGGTGGTGCTGGCAGGTCGGGGCTGCAGCCGCCCGCTGTCTAGCTCCTCATTTCCGCATGGGCTCGGGGGCTGCTGCGGTGCAGGTGACAGCTGATAACATCTCCGCACGGGCCTCGATTAGTCATTGGCAAAGCACATTTTTCCCAAAGGAAAGACAGAAATAGATCGTCCAGGGGAGAGCTGAGAGCAAACCAGAAAAACTCAGAGAACCAGTTTTCCTCGCAGGTAGAGCTCCGCTGGCAGCCGTTAGGACGGAGCTCGGCCACCAGCTGGGGAGGGCCCAGCAGATCCCCGAGGGCGCTGGCTGGGCTCCGCGGCAGGTGCGGTGCTGGGGTCCGGATGACAGGCCCCCACGCTCTCCCGGGGCCCCAGCCCCAGGTCCCCGCACTCTGCTGGGTCCCCCGGTGGCAGCGGCAGGTCCCCACTCTCGGCAGTGGACGTCCCCCTTTTATCTGGTGCCCGGCCCTCCGGAGGGTGTGTGGGTTTGTCAACTGTTGGGTTTCAGGAATTTCCCTCCGGAGGGAAGTCAGTCCTTCAAGGGAACAGCTAATGAGAAGAGAGTCGCCCGGGGGAGGGGAGTGAGCACGTGCGTGTGCAGTGGGTGGTTCGCATCTTCAAGGCCCAGGGTCACTCCAGTCTGACCTCTCAAAACCGCAGCTGACGTGAAGTGCCGCTCCAGGCGGACAGCCATGAAGTGTGGCTAGTCTTTAAAAAACAGCCTGCCCGCCTGCCCCTCCCAGCAGCTCAGGGACAGGCTGGGAGGGAGTTCCCAGCGGTTGGCAAGGGGCTTATGCCCTTGTAGGAGACCCTGGCATCCCAGTCCCGCACTGGCAGCTGCCCCTCGGTCAGTCAGTGGGACCCCTCTCAGCGGCCCCTGAAATGCAGTGTTGCAGTGTGAGCTCCAAGCTCCCCTGGGGAACCCCAGCTCCAGGTCTGGGCAGAGGCTGCTCGGGACACAGGTGTTTGTGAAAAGCACACACCCTGGGGCTGGGGCTTGCTGGAGGGCGGAGACAGAGGTAGAGACCAGGAGAGAGACAGGCAGGGAGGGAGGGAGAGAGAGAGTGTGTCACAGGCTCTTTCCGTAAAGCAACCTCTGTGCCTGGAGAGTCTCTCTCTCTCTCTCTCTCTCTCTCTCTCTCTCTCTCTCTCTCTCTCTCTCGTCAATATATAGATAGATGATAGATGTGTGTGTGTGTGTCTTAGTATCTGTTGAATATATATATATACACTGAGTGGCCAGATTATTATGATCTCTGAACGCATAATAATCTGGACACTCAGTAGATATATATTAGAGGCCCGGTGCATTAATTCGTGCATGGGTGGGGTCCGGCCAGTCTGGCCAGGGGCAGGGGACATGTGGGGTTGGCTGGCCTGCCTGCTGGTCGAACTCCTAGTCGAGGGGACAATTTGCATATTCGCCTTTTATTATATAGGATATACCCTGAGTGGCCAGATTATTATGCATTCAGAGATCATAATAATCTGGCCACACAGTGTGTATATATATATATATATATATATATATTCAACAGATCCTAAGAGATGGTTTTCATCCTGGTCATATGGTCACATGGTCTCAGTTATCTGGGGTCATGTGAAGAAAACCTGGAAGTGGCTCTTATTACACAGAACCCCATTCCCAGCCCCAGGTGAAGCCTGGAGTTGGTCCTCCCTCCCCTCCACCCCAGGACCCGCAGGCCTGGCCGGCACACAGTGTGAGGACAAAGGCTTTCTGACCCTCTGGATCTTAGGAGCTATGAAACGTCACACTCCCAGGAACAATCATTATAACCATTATCTGATCAAAGGAAGGACATAGCCCTCCAGATGTGAAAGGCTGATCTTTGGGGGAAAGGCAGCTGTGTAAATTGGATAATCGAGCTTTCCTCTTTTCTTTCCCAATTGATGAGAACTTTGGGGGTCACAGTGGCCCTGGGTGGGGCAGGAGCAGGTCAGGATGGGAGATGTCACTTGTGCAGGCCACAAACCCAGGCCCCGTCACTGTGACTCCTGTCAACCTCACCAGGTGACCCTTGACCTCGGGTCCCAAGTCTCTCACTAACCTTTAATTGGTTGATAAAAATGAGATCATGTGTCATCCCTTAACTACCAGATTTGAAGCATCAGAATTGTGGTGCCGTGAACCCTTCCAGGAAAGGTTTCCTCTGTTACATCCGACCCAGTAATGCCAGTAATGCTCTTGATGACAAACGGGGTAATTAGTGGGATCTCGCTCCTATTTTAAAATGCTAACGTACGTGCCTGAACGCAGCAAAGTGCTCAGAATTGCCTTCTCTAGACTGGGCCCCGTATGGCCCTGGACAAGTCACTGAAATGCTCTGAATGTTGATCCCCCATCTGCGAAACGTGCCTGGTGGGGGGACCTGCATGGGAGGGAGAGCCTACAAATGAAGGGATGGGTGCAATCTACATAAAGCAGCATTTCTGCAGACACATTGCCAGCACGCGGGCTCTGAGATGCCCAGTGAGAACAGGAGACTCAGTGTGGGATTCCTCCAGGTCCCCTCCCTGGGGACACACCAGCACAGCCGCTCGATGAAGGATCGGAGGCCCTGGCAACAAGAATGCGCTTAAGTTTCCTGCCCGTTTTCTCCACGCTGGATTCACTGCCCCGTGCCACACACTGAGGTCCCAGGAAGCCACTAGACCAGCCCAGGTGGAAAGAGCAGAGCGTGGCCCTGCCACAGTGTCACAGACCAGAGCTCCTGCCATGACTGTTCAGAACCTGCTCAGACCTTCTGTTGTCGGGCATCACCCCCAGGAAGCAGGCTGGCTACATCTCCTATTGGGAGCCAGACACAGCCCCAACAGCCCCCCGAAATCAGGCTAGAAGACCAGCCCACCCTGGTCCGCCAGCTGCCTTCCCATGAGAAAATAGGAAATCTCCCAAGAATCTCCCCCCGCACATCCTGTTGGGCTCCGCTGAAGACCTCTGTCGCTCTCAACTCAGTCCGCTCACTGGTTGAGAGGAGGGCCACGCTGACTGGCTGGGACAGGGCTATTTACCCACGTGGATGAGCGTGCCCCACAGGCGCTCAGCCAGGGCTTCCTTATGGCGCGACCCCTGAGAGCATCACCGTGTGGCCGAAGGTGGCCGTTAGTGTGTCCCCATCTCCTCGGGGGCTGGTCAACATATCCCAACCAGGGAATGAAGCTTTCTCTAGGAAAATGAGATGAAGTGACAGGTAAAGGAGAAATTTGAAATGATAACTCCATGTTACAAAAATGATAACTCCATGTTACAAAAAGATGCTAATACCATGCAATCCCCCAGTTTGGGGTTATATGAAGTTAACCTGTCACTTATGTGGAATACTGGGGGGGGGGGGGGAAGAGAGCACTTGACATGTGACCACGGGTCTAGATAGACTAGAATAGGTGGCAGGCTTAGACAGCGAGCAATGGCCATCTCCCTGGGCTCCCACCTGGCACCCAGCGTGGGTCCATCAGTCACTGACACCTGGAGGGGCACATGTGAGGCCCGGGGTCTCCAGGAGATGCAGGTTAGAATTCCATTTTGAAAGTGATTTCATGAGAGAGGTCTCGTGAGGTTATTGAATAAGAGAATAAGACTTGGTTTTTCCAGTCCCCAGAAGATTTCTTCAGATCAGCAAGCCATTAACTCTTTGTCTGCTGAACAGTTGCTGCAAATATTTCATCCCTATCACCTCTTTTTTGATGCTTTGGTTTAATTGCTTTTTTTTTTTTTAAGGAATGCTTTTTGGAGCTTTTGTCTTTTGCCAGGTATTTTAAGCTTTTATTTAGTCAGTAACATTTTCTTAAGACGTATGGATCTTAAAATACAATTTTTAAATGTCTCCAGGGTCTTGTTGTGTTTATGTTTCGCTCTCCATTCCATCTGGAGTGTGAGCATGAACATGGGCAATGCAGGGAGTGGGACTCTGTTTCCAGAAGCTGCTATGCACCATTTGTTAAATGCCTCTCCTTCCCCGTCACCTGGAAATGTCACATGTAGGATGGATTAGGCTCCTACCTACACTTGGGTCCAGTCCATTAACCTCTGTTTTAAAATCCTTTGGTCTCTTTCCTTTGCCAGCATATTATCTCAATAGCAGTCTTTACAGTAAGTGTCAGACCTACAGATAAAGGACATATGCATTAGCCTTCCCTTTGCACAAATGTATTAGCAATTCTCACACAGTCTCTCTTCCATATGAACTTCAAAAACTATTGGTTCTCATCTTCACCTCCCAAACCCAAATCAAACCAACAATAAAAAACATTATAGGAATACCCATTGGCATGATATAAGTTTGTAGATCACTTTCAGAATAATGAACATTTTTATGATATGACATCTTCCGACTCAGTAATACATATATCTCTCTGTTTATATCCATCTTGAATTAAGTTCATCAAAAAAAATTTTAGTGTTATTCCTGTAAATATCCTATAAATTTACTTATATACTATTAGAGGCCTGGTGCACATTTATGCACTGGGTGGAGGGGGGGTCCCCTCAGCCCGGCCTGAGCCCTCTCACAGTCCGGGACCCCTCGGGGGATGTCTGTCTGCAAGTGGGCCTAAGCCAGCAGGCAGACATCCCCCAGGGGTCCTTAGTGCTGCCATGGAGGCAGGAGAGGCTCCCACCACCACCACTGTGCTCGCCAGCCATGAGCCTGGCTTCTGGCTGAATGGCACCTCCCCCGCCCCCCCCCCCCCCCCCCCGTGAGAGCGCACTGACCACCAGGGGGCAGCTCCTGCGTTGAGCGTCTGCCCCCTGGTTGTCAGTGCGCGTCATAGTGACCGGTCATTCCGCCGTTTGGTCGATTTGCATATTAGGGTTTAATTATATAGGATATTCTCATACAGTCTGTGAATGTGTGTGTTTCCAAGCCCTCTGTCCTGTTCCACTTCTCCCTGTAACCCTGTCCATTATTGCACCATAAATTCTGGTGCCGTATTGTTAGGTGCATATATGTTTGTGACCATTATATGCTCCTGAGTTTTTTCTTTCCTGGTTGGTATAGAACATTCTTCTTTATCCACAAGGTCTTACGTTTCTACAAGTTTGTTGAACATGTTTTGCTGCTTTGGTTGTGGTGCCTTTTCCTTTTGTATCATCACAAAAACTCCATCTTTGTCATGCTGCCCAGTGTTGGTGCTCTTTCTAATCTGGGCGGATCACTCAATGTTGCAGAAATTGACTTGCTCCCTGAAGATAGCATAGCAATAAAAGATAAAGATGGACAGAGACTGAGCCTCACACATGCCACAAGGAAAGAGGAAGCGGGGTCAGCAAAGGGGTCGGGGGGAGAGGAACTCGACCTGCCAGAGGACCTGTACAGAAGAACTGGTAGGAGCTGGTAGAGTGAGAGCCCAGTGCTGACCTAGAATTAAAGTGTTTATTTGGTGGGTAATACCAGGGTCTCTTCTTTGCCCTTAATGTGAATCCACTTCACCCAATCAGTTGAAGACCAGAAAAAGACAGGCTCCTTCAAGGAGGGAGGAAATCTGCCTTCAGACTTAAGCTGCAATACCAGCTCTTCCCTGGGTCTCCAGCCTGCCAGCCCACCCTGCGGATTTTGGACTTCATGAACCTGCTAGCCTCCGCAATCATGTGAGCCAATTCCTTCAAATATCTCTCCTGATACACAGATAGATGATAGATAATAGATAGGTAGGTAGATAATAGATAGATGAATAGATAGATAAATAGATAATAGATGGATAGATAATAGATGAATAGATAGCTGATAGATAGATAGATAGATAGATAGATAGATAGATAGATAGATAGATGAATAGATGGATGGATAGATGGATTGATGGATAGATAGAATATAGAGATATATCCATATATAGCCTCATCCCCTGTTTGGTTCTATTTCTAGAACCCTGGCTACTACAGCTCAGGCAGTTCTTCTTAAATCATCGTCTGAGGCGGAGGAAGTAGAGCTGAGAAAGTGAAGCAGCCTTGCTTTTAGTATTCCTATAAATTGGAGTCCCATGTAATGTCACTTTAGTGGGAAAGATTCTCCTAGATTAAATTTAGGTCTGGAAATCACTGTTCTGGGAATTTCGATGTGGGGCTCATTTATGCGGGTGCCAACAGTGGGATCTCTTTAAACGAGCCCCTCTTTACCTGAGTAGGTGATGCCGTGCCCCAGGCATCGTGTGCTGTTTTCTGCACCATTTGGTCCCATAGCATCAGTGTCCAAGTGTCTAAGGGGTCTTTAGTATGGACTCACCCAGGCAAGCCCTGTCCGAGGGCTCAGGAATGGAGTCTCATTTGCGATTCAAGGAGGGCCCTGGGAGTTTCCCTTTGAAGGCTCTGGGCTCAGCCAGGTTTGCTCACTGTGGGTGTCACAGTTGTGTTTGGGGAGCAAATGTGGAGTGGGCTGAAGGAGGCCGTCCAGAAGAAGGACATCAGACTCAATTTCTATTTGTTATTTTTCTGAACAGCCAAACCCTCTGCTGAAGTAGGCATCGCTAAGGCCCCACCCATGATGCTTTCTCATAGGGAACCAAATTGGGGGGGAGGGGGCGGGGATCAGAAAGAAATATTTCCCTCATTTTCTCCCACAACTGGCTTTTAGCTTCACATACCAAAAACTGCATTTGTGTAACCACTCGAGTTGGTTTTATTAGCTGGTTAGGAAAGGGAGCGCATGCCGAAGTGGCCAAGCCGAGAGGCTTGCTGCCTGTGTTGTTCATGAGCTCTGAAGGCAGGACAAGGGGTGTCGGGCCACTTGTGCCGCGGGGACAAATGGCACTGCCTGGGCTTGGCACGGAGGCCGCCAGCCTGCTTCCTGTCCCTGGCTCACCAAGCCTGTCATTTTCAGCTTGTGAGGGGCACCAGTCCCACCTCCAGGCAAAACCTATCCTTACCACACAGAGCATGTTCTTAAAATTCTTTACAGCTTAACCTACAGTAATCTAGCCCCGATAAAAGCATAGGTTTTACCTGCTGCTCCGAGCTGCATTGTAATTTCCCCAACAACCTGCTGAAAAGACCCAGGGAAACTTAGCAACCGGCAGCCGGCCTGGAGGGAAGCTGCAATTACCAGGGTGCGAGGCCTGCGGGCAGCGGCACCCACTTCAAAGGCGTGAGGGGCGGGCGCAGGCAGAGCTGTAATTAGCCAGGCCGCCGGGCACCAAAGCCCCGCGTGCGCACGCACCACCGCGGCGGGAACAAAGGCGCCCAGTGTTTGATGTGAATCACCCAGAGTCCGGGAGGAGGGTGTGCACCTCCGCCCTGCACCAGGACCCCCGCGGAACGCACATCCTCTCTGGTCAGGCGCACCATGGGCACCTGCATAGGAAGAGGCCCGAAGAGCAGAGACCACACCCTCCCTGCCAGGGGACCTGGAGAGCTGGAGAGGGGAAGCCCTGGCTGGAGGGGAGAAGGAAGCATGAGATTCCTGGTGGCTGACCACTGGCCACTTGCCCGATGGCCAGACCCAGGCTGCTCGCTGGTGAGGGCAGGGCTGGGAGAGGGGCACACCCAGCAGAGGGTGAGGTCAGGTATGGAGATGACGGCAGGACAGTGGGCCCCCCTCTCCTGGGTGGTGAGCCTCTCTGAGGACGGGAGTCGGAGAGTGGGAGCTGGTATGCGCTTCTCAGGCAATGGGGGCAAAGGGAAAACCTCAAGACAGGAGAAGCTGGAAGGTTCCAGAAGGAGCCAAGCCCCTTGCAGAGGGGAGGGAGAGAAGGGGACAGGGAGAGGAGGGCCTGAGGCAACGGGAGGACTGCGTGCCACCAGAGGCCATGGTGGCAGGGAGGGCTCGGGTCCCCATGTAAACCGTGCCTCTGACAAACGGCCGTCTTCTCCGTGTCCTCACGTGGCTGTCCCTCCGTGTGTCTGTAGCCTAATATCCTCTTCTTATAAGGACGCCAGTCATGGCGGATCAGGACCCACCCTATCGACCCCATGTCACTTCCATCGCCTCTCAGACCCGTCTCCAAATACAGTCACACTCTGAGGGACCAGGGGTTAGGGTTTCAACTTAGCCCATAAAAACCATCATCATAGAAGGGAGAGGTTAAGTCACTATTTATTTAAGACAAAAGTAAATACGTAAAAGCACATCTGGTATTAGTCCTTTTCTCGGTGTCAGGAATAACATTGGCAACACGATAACTAAATATTCGCCTTCGCTGAGCGATGTTCTTGGTGGGGGGTGTGCAGGCGTGAGCACGGCAGGCCCCACGTTAAGCTCGTTCCTGGCACATTGCATACGTCAAATATGAGGAGTGTGTTGTGATTGGAATGACTGCATTCTCTCAGCTGGAATTCTGGAATCACACTGAGTTGGGAGCACAGGTCCTACCCATGCCAGGGATACACTTCTGTGTGGTGCAACAAGCATGCGCTCATGTCTTATTTGTGTAATCTGTTAAAATAACAGTGACAGGAAGGCCACCAAGCTTTTACAGCTTTATTCCCTGCTGACAGATTTGAGGGGCGCTGTCAGCCGAGAAGCCTTCTCAATAGTCTAGGATGGTCCTCGTCTATTACAGCCTGCAAATAAATGACCTCACTTGGACATACAGGTGCTTTTAAAAATAACTTTATTTTTCTTATGACACAAGTAAAAGTAGGTTCGTTGTTGAAACCTCATCACATGCTAATGACGAAAGGAAGGAAATGAAAATGATCCATAACCCCGCTGTCAGAGGCGATCACTGAGCATGGCGGTGTATGCAGCAAGAATCATATGCTACAGTATACTATATATGCGTCATCAGCATACGACACACTCCTCTGCCGTCTCTTCTTACTGACAATATAGCTGGCGATGTGAGTCGCCTGAGCACTGAGGCCATCCTTGTAAACAGCCCTGGCCCCCGAGCAGGACACGCTGCTGTGCCCATTTCTACGGAGATCCAGAGAGGGGGCCCCCCTGGGTGCAGGAGGCCCAGCTCCTCCTGTGTGGCCGAGAGGAGCTGGCGCAGCAGTTCTGGGCCAGCCTGTGCCCCCTGTGCATCCCTCTCCCTGGTCAGAGTAAAGCAGATGCTCCCTGCAACCCGGGCCCCGCACCTCCATCCACCTCCCCTGCAGGGGACAGGGCATTTCATCAAAGGGGCAGCACCTCCCTGGAAGCTGGCCTCCCTGCCAGGCCCTATGGCTCTCTGCCTGAGGCCAGGCCTCTGGACTGGGGGCCAACACCCACGGGGGAGAGGCAGGACAAGTCCCTTTGCCTTGCTGTTTCCATTTCCTACAACAGGAACACCCGTGGTGGCCGCCCTGCCTGGCAGAGTGGATGCAGAGCAGGTGACCGGGGCCCACTGTGGGCGGGTCTTCGCCCAGCTCCCTCCAGGGGATGGGAGAAGGGAATCACCAAAAAGGATTGGGCTGACTCTTGTCAGTACACAGTGCGGCGGATACTTTCAGAGATCACGCAGCCCCTGGACGCTCACACCTTTCATCCTGGAGTCCCCAAAGCAGGAAGCAGCCCACCCTCCGCCCCTCCCCCAAGCAGGGTACTAGCCGTTTCCCTGCGCCTGGCACATGGAGGTCCCTCTCCATGTGGATTTATTGTCTCGTGTGACAGCTCCTAACCCACATGCCAGGTGCAGGGCATGGTCCAGGCTTTCAGGACACACGTTTTATCTTGTACTTTCCTAGACTGGAGTGGGAAGGAACGTGGCCAGACAGTGGACGGGCCCACGCAGCTCGGTAGACCGCTGAGGTTCATGCCTCTGCCCTGCCCTCTCCCACCTGTCCCTCCAATTTCTCTCCCTCTTCTAGCCTCCCCCCAGGCCCAGCCTCCCCCTGGAGCCTCCTATCTATCCAAAACTGGAACCCTCCCTGCTGCCTGCCCTCCCTCACTTGCTCCCGACCCGGACCCGTTGTGCAGTGCTGGGAGAGGATCCTGGGGTCTCGAGGCCCCAGCCCCAGAGGCAGAAGCGTGGGAACTGCTCCAGGAACCGACAAGCCGCCATCAGGCAAAGCGGCAGCTCCTGAGCAAAACGGCTGCGGGGCGGCGGCGGGGGGGGGGGGGGGGGGGGGGGGGGGAGGGGGGATGGACTTGGCACAGCGGGGGCAGCAAGGACAGGGAAGGGACAAGCAGGGGCTTCACTATCTCGGCCGCCCTGTGCACCGCCCAGCGTGGGCTCCCTGGTCCTGGAGGGGCCTTAGCTGTGGTTCCTTCTCCGACTTCTCAGTGTGAAGAGTTAATGTCCCAGGGCGGCAGGTGAATGCTCGTGAGAATGGGGGCCCAGGAACTCTGTGAGACCCAGTGAAACTGAGTGAGGCCCACTGACGACGTCACTGAAGTTATCTGAGAGACAGGACGTTAGGGTGCAGTCGAAAGGGGTGCTCTGGGTCGGATGAAGAGTGGGGGACAGTCATTGAGGGTGTCCAGGGCTCCAGCACCGCCTGCCCAGCCAGCCCTGCTGAGTAAACGCCCGTTCCAGGCCCCACGGCTCCCATGTACCAAGCAGAAGCCCTTACCCCACCCCACCCCCGCCCCATGACAACCAAGTGCTGGAGGCAGGAAGCGATGCTGTGTTTGGGCTTGGAGCCAAAACGAAAGCCGGGCAGAACCTGTGGAGGATTTTCCCACTTGAGACACCTCCGCTCGGCTGTTAGCTGGTTCAAAGCTGCAAAGTTGAAGACGGGATCATTGGCCACGATGGGAGAGGAGTGACTGATTGTCCTCTCTTGATCGATGTATGATGTGTTGGCTGCTCTCAGAAAACACAGCATCTTCCTCCCCCACAGGGTCCTGGGGGTGCTACCTACATGGTGGGCACCACAGGGAGAGAGGGGCTGGCCAGGTAGGCAGGGACAAGACACGAGATGACAGGTGTATTTGCTCCTGGAGCAGCTGGAAAAAATGAACACCAACTGAGGGGCTTAACAGAACAGGAATTCATCCTCTCAGTCTGGCAGCCAGAAACTGGAGATCCAGGCATGGGCAAAGCCACGGTCCCTGCCCCCCAGGCTCTGGGGAGGATCCTCCTGCCTCTTCCAGCTCCTGGTGCTGCCAGAATCCCTGGTGTTCCTGGCTTATGGCGGCATCACCCCGACCTCTGCCTCGGTTGTCAGACGGCCCCGCCCTGTGTCTTCCCCTGCTCCAGCCTCACCTCCTCTGCAAGGACCCGCCAAGCCTTCCTGATAAGCTGGCGATACTGGGGAGCACGGCCCACCACTGTGGATTTGGAACTCCCTTGCCATACCCCTCTGCACCCGGGCAGCCCCAGGGCCCAGAGCCCAGGCTGGAGCAGGAACCCCCGCTCGCTCACACTGGCTCTGAGCGGCAGAGAGGCTGGGACTTGGGCTTCCCGACTGCGCAATTCGGAGGCCTCACCAGGTGTCAAACCGCCAGACACAGCTCTGGCTCATTACGTTTCCACTTATGATCTGATCGTGAATCAGCCGTGACTCTGAGCCACGATTCCTCCGAGCTCTGTGCTTGGTCTGTGCCTGGACCTATTGCTTAGGAGGCTGGCTGGCTTCTTATTCCAATCTAGGGTGGTTTATAGAGCAGCCTAATTCCTCGCCCCACCGTGGCTGGGTGCAGTGGTGTAAATGGCGAATGAAATGCCAGGTGTGCGCTCACCAGCCAAGCGAGCTCCTGAAGCGCGGCGGGGCCAGGGCACTGAGTGCGGGAGTGCACAGAGCAAACAGAGGCGGCCAAACGCTGCTCCCTGGGGTAAACGACCTGGGGTGGGGCAGTTCTTCCCTGTAGTGACGGACCTGGGGACAGGGAGGGATGCACGATGCGGAGAAGGTACCCACACAACTCACAGAACACTGCAGGACCCGCTGTTCCCCGAGGGTTCCACGAGGCCAGTGGCTGGGCTGCTCCCTGTCCACCCCCACCTGGGGAAGCTGCCACTCTCAGCCTTCCCTGTACACGTGTCTGTATGTGGTATGTATGCATGTGTGCACACATGCGTGTATGTGCATATGTGTACGTGATGTATGTGTGTGTACATGTGTGTGCGTGTGTGGCCATTTAACCAGTAAGGACAACCGCCCCGTGAAATCCGAGGCCGTGAGTCACCTCCCGCTGCCGGGACTGAGCGCTGGGGGCAGGCCTGTGGCTTTGAACGGGAAGATAGGATCTGGCAGACAGTGAGTGATTGCATCTCCAGGTGGCTGAAGGGGAGGAAGCTGGATGCGTTCCGAATGCGACTCCCGTTCTGAAGGGGGAAGCACCGGGAGCGACGTCGTCAGTGCCATCGCTAATGAGCCGGCTCACAACTCGTCTCAACACGTGTCTGTGCCCATAAAAGAAGAAGGAAGGGCCCCCATGGAACTCGCACATTTCACTGTCGGGGCTGCTCAGGGGCCCAGGCCCTGCTCCAGTGTCTCTCTAGCCAGGCCTGTCACTGTGTCGTCATCCAGGCGAGAACAGCACTTGGAAGACACTTTAATAGAAACTGCCTTTTACTGTCGAAGCCCCTGAGCCCTGGAGGTCTCCTGGGGGAGCCACAGTGGGCAGCAATGGTAATAACAACTATGACAGTGATAATAGTGACAAGAATGGGTTGTTGATTGCACACACCCTAAGCAACAGGCTCTTCTGAGGCAGATCCAGAACCAAACCCAAGTCTACCTGGTTCCCAAGCCAAGTTCTTAACGGGCTCTTAGGTCACTCTACAAGGCCCTGATGGGGATGCTCTGGTCTGACCTCAGATGTATGGGTCTAGGGCAGGGGTGGGCAAACTTTTTGACTCGAGGGCCACAATGGGTTCTTAAACTGGACCGGAGGGCCAGAACAAAAGCATGGATGGAGTGTTTGTGTGAACTAATATAAATTCAAAGTAAAGGAGCGGAGGGGAGAGCAAGAGAACCGGATAGAACAGCCGGATCCGGCCCGCGGGCCGTAGTTTGCCCAAGGCTGGCCTAGGGTGAGTTTTCACCATTGCAGCCTCTCAGAGGTCAGCTCACAACCAGCAGGGCAGCTGTTCAGGGAACACTTCAGATGCCTGCAAGTCACAAACATGGAACAATGCACTTATTGAAGGATGAGGGAGGGAGCGCTTGGCACCTACACAACCCAGCTGGGGTCTCAGCCGTGTCCTGAGATGGGGTGGGCCTGCAGCTTGTTCAGCTGCAGAGCTGGACATGGGCCTGACTTGATGGGAGGAAGAGCCGTAGGTGAGAGAAGACACTAGTGAATTAACCGGTCAGCTCTTGGCAGCTGCTGCCCTGCTTCTCTTTGCATCCTGAGTGGTGGCTCAGGTCCTCAGGTGCTAGTGCAGGATGTGCAAGCTGCTGTAGCCACCAGGAACATTGCACGTTATGAATCACCCTATAGACGGCGGGCTGGGCGGGCATGCCCGACATGTGACTTCACGTGAATGTTCAGATTGCAGATATTTCTTTAAAGCCTTTTCAATAAAATTTAATTAAGTTTTCAAAAGAATTAACTTTTTAAGAGTCTAATTTTCATAACTTGCCTTTATATTTTATAATCATTATAACTCGTATTTTGCAAATTATTAATCAATTTACTTTGTATTTTAATATATACCTTTAAATACCTTAGAAGCAAATAACTTGTTGAAAACACTGAAAAAATACTTTCAGCTTTTAATGTTTAACTTTAATGTGTGTCTATATTTTATTACACGTCCAGTGTAATGGACGTGTGTGGACACTTTTGTCGGTAGGAACACCAGCTTTTGATACATCTTTGTGCAGGAAGGGGACAAAACCTGTTTTATTTCACAGCTTGTCAGCGTGGAGTCTTGCTGTTTCCATGTGTGGATCTGGCAGTGGCCTCCCTTGCACACTTGCCCTGAGCCTCTGTGTGGAGGGAAAAGCGGCTCAATGGGGCGCACCCCTCAGGACCACCTGGACAGTAGAAGGGCGGGGAGTCAGCCTCCCTGAGCCCTGAGTTCTGGAGGCATCTTTGCAATGTGAACCAGCCCATCCTGGCTAAGAGAAGCACGTTCCATCCTGGATCCCCACAGAGCCATGTGCATGTCCAAGACACCTGACGGCAGCTCGAGTAGCCACCCAGGCCAGACCCTGAGACCCTTGGGTTCTGTGCCAAAGGATGTCCTCCTGCAGTGCGAACTCTCCTAGGCCATCAGCTGGACAGAGGGCTGGCCAGCAACCAGGCAATCCTATGGGGTTCTGCTCTCTGCTGGCACGCAGGAGCGGCGGGCCAGAACCACAGCCTCAGCCGCCAAGGCAGCCTGGGAGTGATGGCAGCCTGGTGACCGGCTTGGCCACCTAGGGTTTGACATGAAGTCAAGTCAGCATGTGTGTGCAAGTATCTGTGCCCCTCTGACTGAAGCTGCAGGCCCGAGCTCCTGGTGGTGGGCAGCTGTCTGTCCCCGGGTGACGCTCACCTGGAAGCAAGCATGTGCAGGCTGGCAGTCATGGATGACTCATGTGGCTCATTTCTTTATGACAATCAGGCTAAATTTAGGTTAATTACTTTTTAACCATTCTCCTGAGGATGCATGAAGATACTTGACACGGTCCACAGGCTCCGACACTGCTATCTGATGGACCCAATGCCAGCCTGGTTGTGCGGGGCCCTGCCCAGCGTGTGGGGAAACCGGGGTCACCAGCTGGAGAGAACCTGAGGCGTTGCTGTCCAGCATGCAAACTGGCAGCCCGTGTGGGGTTTTTGGACACTTAGGCATGAATGTGTGCAGTTTGTCTGCCTGCCCAGCCCTGCAGTCCCCTTCCCTCCCCAAACCCTCACCCAATAAGCCCGTACCCTGAGACATGGGAACCTGGGGAGCCCTCTAGCTGGGATGCCACCACAGACCCTTCTCCCTGGTCTCCTCATCAACCAACAACTGAACTTCCCAGAAAGTCACTCTGGGACCCAGAAATGTCAACCTACCCAGCTGTGCTGCCAGCCCCTCGCAGCACATCTCCCGCCCCCAGGCCCAGCCCCACCAGTCTGGGCTTTAACGAACCCTCACCTGGCTCACCCTACACCCTCACCTGGCTCCTCCAGCACCCTCACCTGGTTCCCCCAATACCCTCACCTGGTTCCCCCAATACCCTCACCTGGCTCCCCCAGTACCCTCATCTGTCTTCGTCCACTAGACTTCAGCCTCCCTAAGCCCTACCTCGGCGGAGCCCTCTGGGCAACTACTGGCTCAGCCATCACTCTGGCTCACAGTTGCCGGCAAAATTGTCTGGCTCCTCAGCTGCCCATGGAAGTGAGGGGCTGCCCCCTCACAGAGGAGCTCCAAGGGGCACATGGTTAGAACAGCCACAGTCAGACAGCGCTGGCCACACTAGCACACCCTTCAGGCTCTTCCCATATGTATCAACTCAGAATGCTCTAGAAGCTGAGGGGACCCACTGCTGCCCTGTGACTAACCCTGTGTACTCCATTCTCTCCCTCCAACACCAGGCCAGAAACACTGCCCTGCTCCCGGGGGACTGTGCCCCACAGACAGCGGACTCCCTCTTGTCCAAATCCACTCACCACAACTCCTGGCCCAACACGGCCAGGCACCCCGCACAGAGGCCTTACAAGTCAGCTCTGGGTCACGCTGCTTTGGGTGGGCCTGACAAGGCCGTGTGAGGCCTGAGCAGAGCATGGTTCTCACAGAGGCTGGTCTAAAGCCCAAAGGTACTGTGACATCTCTGTAAAGGTTGTCTGTGGAGGATGAAGCACTGGCATCAAACAAAACTGCATGCGTTTCCACGTCCCCTCCCCAAGCAGGGTCCGTCCCTGCAGCGGGCTGAAGGGTAAATAATGGAATTCCTTAGCTCCACTTCACTACCTCCCAGGAGAGCCAGCAAACAGCCTGAAACCCCATCAGAGATGCACCTGCACAGGGTGGGAACCAGCTTAACCAACGTTTTAATCTTTATGAAATTTTAAAGGCAGCACGTGTCGGCTGTAACAATGAACCAATGCAAAGCAAAGGAGGTGATGGCCTCTGTCCCACCGCAGCCACGATCATAACTGGTCCTGACCAGCACTTTTGCCCTAAACCAGTGGTCGGCAAACTCATTAGTCAACAGAGCAGCAAACCGCGGCTAGCGAGCCGCATGTGGCTCCCGGGCCACGGTTTGCCAACCACTGCCCTAAACCAATAACACACTAACAGAATACACAGGCCAGTCTCCAGGTAGCGGATGAGGGCTGGTGCGAAACTGTGACCCCAGAGAGGGAGAGAAAGGCTGCGGGAGCCCTGGATCCACCCCTCCCCAGCCCCACCCCCAGCACAGTCTCTCACGTGGCTCAGCGCTGGGCTCCAGGCAGAGCATGGCAGGTGGAGCTCAGAGAGGAATGTGCATCAAAGAAACTGCGTGGAAATGGGAACCCAGATCCAGGGCCCCCAGTCCTTGGCTGAGGACTATCTGCACCTACCAGCGTGAGCACGTGGGAACTGCTGGAGAGGCTGCTCCGGGAACAGAGACTGAGAAGTCAACTGGTCCGGCCCAGCGGCGTGGAAAAGCCCCTCGGCCCTCACTCAGCCCCCGGGAATCCAGTGGAGACACCAGGACAGCCATGCCTGAGACTTGAGGAAGGTCACGACTTGCAGTGGGGACAACATTTTAAGTAAGGTCCATGCTAGACACCCACTCCCACAAAGCCCTAAGGAAAGCCCTGACAGAAGCCACAGGGACAGGGGCTGCCTGTGGAGTCCCACCCAGTTACAGGAGCTTAGAGAACACCTAGGACACACCTCAGAGCTAAACCAACAAAGCATAAAACCAAACTCACACAAACCCAGAGCCAATTAGATAAAAAAAATCAGCACTCTTCAGAGGAAGATAGGAACCCAGAGTTTCCATGACCTCCGCAGCCAAGTTCAGCAGAGATGAGGAGAAGGAGGGGGGAGGAAAGGACCAGTGGGAATAAGAAAGTCAATTAACAGTCATGAGGTGGGCCAAAGGTGGGACTCAGCAGAGACTGAAAGCAGGTGTGGTAAACAGGCTCCAGGAACACAGGGAAGGCAGAGTTTGATATGAAGAAAAGGAGTCTCAGCACATACACAGAAACTGTAATGCAAATCATACTTCTCAGTTCTGGAATATCCAAAATGAATAATTCACTGGATTATTAAAAATGAGCAATCTGCCGAAACCGGTTTGGCTCAGTGGATAGAGCGTCAGCCTGTGGACTGAAAGGTCCCAGGTTCGATTCCGGTCAAGGGCACGTACCTTGGTTGCGGGCATATCCCCGGTAGGAGGTGTGCAGGAGGCAGCTGATGGATGTTTCTCTCTCATCAATGTTTCTAACTCTCTATCCCTCTCCCTTCCTCTCTGTAAAATATCAATAAAAAAAAAAAGAAAGTTCATCTCCCTGTTATCCTTGAAAACATTTAATAATATCTGTACTTAGCCTTAATAAATTCATAACTAATATAATAATAAAAAAATAAAAAATAAATAAAAAACAAAACAAAAATGAGCAATCTGAGGAAGAGAGAAAAAGGAGCTTGAAGAGAAACACGGGGTCGGGGGGGCCACAGGACAATTGTGAATGCCCATCTTACCTAATAATAGACAAACATGCAAATTGACCGTACCTCCGCTATGCCCACAGCCAATCAGAGTGAGTATGCAAATTAGAAGGCAAAAAATGGTGGCCGCCCAGCTGCTCCAGGCGCCGAGTGGCCAGGCGGGGCAGGACGCCTGCTATGAGAGGGAGGGCAGGGGGAGAAGGGATCTACAGGAGTGGAGTGCCTCAGCGAAGACAGACTGCAGACTGCGGAGTCTGCAGCGAAGACGAAGATGGCAGACTCCAGCTGGAGTCTGCAGCAAAGACGAAGACGGCAGTCTGCAGCAAAGATGAAGACGGCAGACTCCAGCTGGAGTCTGCAGCAAAGCAGCAAAGATGAAGACGGCAGTCTGCAGCAAAGATGGCAGACTCTGGCCAGAGTCTGCAGCAAAGATGAAGACGGCAGTGCAGCAAAGCAGCAAAGATGAAGATGGCAGACTCTGGCCTGAGTCTGCAGCAGAGATGAAGATGGCAGACTCCAGCTGGAGTCTGCAGCAAAGCAGCAAAGACGAAGATGGCAGACTCTGTCCTGAGTCTGCAGCAATACAAAGACAGACAGACTTTGGCCAGAGCGAAGGCCTGGGTCCCGGGTGCCAGAGGAAAACGGGTGCTGGAAGCCAAGGGTAGGAAGGCCTATTGCATGAATCTCTTCGTGCAACGGGCCTCTAGTAAACATATAAAATTTGAAAAATTACTCAACATACATGAAAAAATGAACCAATTCCCAAGGGAAAAGACAATTAACAGACGCCAACCACAAGACACAGATGTAAGAATTACCAGACTTGAAGGTGGTTTTCACAAGCACCCTCCACAAGGTGTGGTGAACCACCCGAATTGAGTGGAAATAGGAGTTCTCAGCAGAGAAATGGAAAGCATTAGAAAAACCTAACTTCAGAACTAAAAACAATACAGCATCTGAAGTAAAATAAAATATGAATTGTACGTAGAATGTGGAAGTTAGGGCTGTGTATTGTTATCCCTAGAGTGGCCACTAAAAAAATAATATGAAATTAATACAAATTAATACTACATACAATTCACATTTTATTTTACTTCAGATGCTGTATTTTTTAGTTCTGAAGTTAGGTTTTTCTAATGCTTTCCATTTCTCTGCTGAGAACTCCTGTTTCCACTAAACAATATACAAATAATCCAAAAGGATGCAGGAAAACTGATACAAAGCAACAAAAACCAGAGGGACAGAGAGGTAAACAGTAAAACTGCTGACCCAAATCCAATGATCTCAGTAAAGAAACCCACTTTAAAAACAATGCTGTAGATGGGTTAATGTTAAAAAAACGTTCCCCCCATAGAGACCAGAAAAACCAGGTGGTTTAACAGGTAAGTTCTACCAGACTTTCAAGGAACAGGGAATCCTATAAGAAAAAAAAAAACAAAAAAAAGACTCTCCAAGTCCTTCTCTGAGGCCTGTAAAACTGATGCCCAAACCAAACAGACATAAGAGAGGAAAAGTCAGGTCTCCAGGCACTCCTGAATATGAACACAAAACCCTCAACAGACACCAGCAAGTCAAACTGAACAAAGTAACTTCAAGAACACACCACAAACTGGATTACCGAGAAACATAAGAAGGGTTTAAATACAGAAAATCCAGAAATGTAACTCACTGTGACAGATGAACAGAGAAAGGGTGTCAAGGATGCAGGCGGGTGGGGCCAGCAGCACAGGTGCTCACAGGGAGCCACTTCTCAGCAGTGCCCTGAAAAATGCCCTGGGAAGACCCTCTGGGTGGAGCAGAGGGAGACAGGGAGGCAGAGGCGCCCTGGCCAGGTGGGTCAGTTGCGAGTTCCATTCCCGGTCAGAGCACATACCTAGGTTGAGACATGTATGGAAGGTGTCTCATTGTTTCTCACATGGATGTTTCTCTCTCTCCCTTCCTCTCTAAAAAAAAAATCAACCCAGGTGAGGATTTTAAAAAAAGAGGCAGAGCCATTAATCCCTCCCCCACGCCCACCCCAAGGCCCAGGGACATAACTCTGTAGGCCCACAGGGGACCTGCTAAGAGCACGTGTATGTCCTGACACCTCCCCCTACGCCCCGCTGATTTCAGTGGTCGAGTTTTTGCCACACTTGAATCCACTCAGAGCCTGCAGGAGGAGAGGAACATATTCAAACAGTGGGCCACGAGGCTGTGCTGGTCTGGGGTCCCAGGTGAGTGGGTATCTGGTGCGGCACCTGTTCCAGCCCAGTCTCTACCATCCACATATGGCAACAGAACTGAGCTCGAGTGGACCAGGTCCAGGGAACCACAGCCGTCAGGGCTGATGGGACAGGACATCCCAAAAAGCAGCCCGGACAGATGATGGTTGGGGAAGAGGAGGGGAAGAGTCTGCAGAGAGACAGAGATCTGCATTTTCCTGAGGTTGTTCAGACACCCCATGGGCCCTGGGGCACATTCGTGGGCCTGTCCTCTCCCTTGACTGCCCATGGCCCCAGTCCAGGAAGGCTGCCCTGAAGCTTCACTGCAGACCCACACACTGTGTGCTCAGAGCCCTGCCCCCGCCCCCTGCACACGCTCACCCCTCCGCCTGCTTCAGGCCCTGCATTCCTGGGGTCCAGCGTATTTTTGTGGGTGGAAAGAGAATGGGCATGGAATTCGCCCCCACACTCACCCATCACTGGGCTCTAGTTGGCAGAGGCTGGTTCCACCCCTGCAGCCCTCACCTGTCAGGGCCCCTCTCCTCAGCTACAGCTCAGCAGGTCTGGACAGCCTTCCACCCTGTCCCTGCAGCCCAGGCCCATGTAAGCCTGCCCTGGTCCCAAAAAACCTGCCCGCACCTCTGTCCACAAACCCTCCAAGTACCCCGTTGAGCATCCATCTGTCCTTGCCAGGACCTGCCAGCCCGGTGCGGTCCCAGGCAGTGCCCAGGGATTGGCAGCGGTGAGCTGTGAAAGCCAAGTCCCATCCCACCGGCACGGGCAGACCTCAGGTGCCCGCAGCCTCCTGGGACTTCACTGTTGGGAAAATAAAGATGGAGGTGGCAATCAGGTACCCAGCCTCAAAGCCACTGGGGCTTCTTGCCCTGAGGAGTGATATGTATATGTACACACTTATATGCATGTATGAGCTGTGCACACATGTGCTTGTGCACTCGTGTGTGTGCACAGGTCTTCACGAAGGTAGGGCCATGCTGGGTGAGGTGGCGCCCAGAGGTCTGGTGGGTGGGACCTTGCTGCTGCCCCATCCCTGCTTAGCTTAGCTGCTCCCGTGGGCGGGAACTGGTCCAAGAGGGAGAAACCCGTGAGAACCCCCAGCCTGCTCTGCCCTAAAGCTGCAACTGTTTCATGTGGTTCCAACTCATTTAGTGTATTATCCAGGATTTCAAAGAGCCATTAGCAAGACAATCCCTCAGTCCCTGGTTTCCACCTGAATCTGGGCCAACGTTAGGTCCTCTGCCAGACAGGTAAACCCGCACACACATGTACATGCACACACGTGCACGCACACACACATACACAACTTGAAAGGAACTTGTCGCCACCGTTACCCTGGAGCAAACAGGAGTCAGGAGGACCAAGGCAGGACATGAGGTCAGTGCCATCAACACAGTCACACACACAGCTGGCCATGCAACCATGGGGGCCCAAGGGGCAAGCACCGAGCACCCACCACCTGCACTCTGCGAGATCTGCGCTCTGGTCTTGATTCCTCCAGGCCCACCCTACCCCTGCGCCAGTGGCTGATATCTGACAGGGTTAGTGTTGCCAAGAGCCAGCGGCAGGAGCTGAGGAGGTGAAGGGGCTGGAAGCAGTGAGATAGATCCCTGGGTTGAGATGGACCTGGGCCCCAGCTGCACAGCCAGGGGCTTCGGGCAGCCACAGAGAGACTCACCTCCCGTGGAGGGCGGAGGGGCTTTGTCTCAGAGACTGGGGAAAAAACAAACCCTGGCCTGCCGATTAGCCGGCTTATAGACAAGCACTTGGAGGCAGAAGCCCATGTCCCTCACCCCCAGGACCAGAGCCTTGGTTCTTGCCCGTGAGGCCATCAGGGGACTTCTGGCTCCAGAGCACGGCCCTTTGACCAGACACCTGAGCCACTCTACAATGAGCTGCACTCCGGCCAGGCAGGTCCAGGAACCCCGCACAGCTGAATGGCCTCCAGCCCCACACCATGGCAGGCGCATCTGCAGCCATGCCCAGCTTTCCTGGGCAAAACACCTGTGAACACTTGTGGGTGTCTGTGCACCCCTGAGTAGCTTGGGGACTCCGGTCACCTCAGGTGCCAGGTGGAGAGGAAGTCTCGGCAAATGCTCAAGCCACACATAAAACCAAGGTTCCTAGGGCTTGGGGTGACAGGTGTTGGTGGCCAAGGCAGATGGCCTTGAGGGGAGGGTGGCATGCCTCTCGATGTGGAGGACAGAGGAGCAGCCTCCATATGACTGGGCTGGTGCCAGCATCTGCGAGAGCTGGGTTTCAGTCGAGTGGGAAGGCTGTGGACACCAGGTGGTTCACACCCAGGACACAAGGCCTAATGACCCGTGGGGCCTGGGTGGCAGGGGATATTAAAGGTGCTGCTGGGCCAGGTTCTGGTTTGGTGGTGGGACGGGTCTCTGAGGGAGTGAACAATTTTGTCCCCTGTAAAAGCCCAGTCCTGGGGGAGGGAAGCATGACCTGAATAGATTTGGGGGGCTGTAATACTGGGCCTCTGGCCACACAGCTCAGCCTAGGAACACCATTCTCTACATGGAAGGGGATGTGTGGTGTCGAGTCCACGAGGGTGCCTCCCCTGCAATCAGACCTCCTGGGACTTGCCTAAGGGGTCAGGTCCCTGGCCTGAGCACCAACAAACTCAGCCAGCATGGCCTCTCCTGCCTGCCCAAGATTGGCCCTTGGCTGGCACCTGAGAATGTGGACTGCAGACTAGGGTGCCTCACTGGGCCTACACCATCTGTGCTGACGAAGGGTGTGCCGACACCTGCTCTCCCTCTGGGAGTCTGAATTTGAGGAAGTGCAGGCAGAGGTGCCATGTGACCAGCCCCTGATAAAAACCCTGGGCCCTGATCTCTGACAAGGTCCCTGGTAGACATCTCACAGGTGCTGTCATACTCCTTGCTGTGTGCATCCTGCATGAAATACTGGGACGGGCTCTAATCACTCACCTGGTGTCCCCAAATCCTCCCACAGGTCTTCCCTGTGCTGTATGCTTTCACTGTCCTGTATCATGGCTGTGAGTCCAGCAAGTCACCAAATCTGGGCTGGTCTGGGGCACCCCAACTCGAAATCACATCAGAGATCTGACATTAAAGGAGTGAAAGCCCCTCAATAGAAGGCAGAGTGAGCACTGCTGGGGGAGGGGGATCCAAGACCTGAGCCTGAGCACCTCAGAAGGTGGTCCAGGGCCCAGGGCTCAGGGCGGGAAAGGAGGGCCAGGCCTGGTTCTAGGGAAGCCTGGGAACGAAAAAGAAAAGCCGACCATGACAGTCACCAAACAGTACTGAGGTCAGCAAAGCTGGGACCTGGGCCCCTTTACTAATTTACACACTAAGCAAGGAACTTCAGAGGCACGTCCCACAGGGACTGTGACTTCACGTCCCAATGAAAATCCGAGTGTGCTCTTAGCTTCCTGCAGCTTCCTACTCACACGCCTGTTCTTTGCTGCCCATGTCCAGTCAGAGGCTGGTCAACAGACATCTCCTCTAGACAATTTCACAGACTGATGCTGCCACAGACCCAGCTAGGAAACCCGGGAACTACAGAAGGAAAGACACAGAGAATGGAACAAAGGGACTAAGAGAATGAACCCATCCAAGGCTCACACAAGTCCAGAATAAAGTGACCTCTGAACAATCCTGACACGGAGTCTTGGTGCCCATACATACTGCCCAAGGAAGGGTAGCTCTATGGAGGGGCTTCTGGCGTATTCCACAGCGGGCAACCCTGTCGTGGGTCTCCACATCATTATATAAAAACTAGAGGCCTGGTGCACGAAATTCATGCATGGGGGGCGGGGAGGGCCTGGCCTGCACCCTCTCCAATCTGGGACCCCGCAGGTTATGTCTGACTGGGACTGGGCCTAAACCGGCAGTCGGACATCCCTCTCGCAATCCAGGACTGCTGGCTCCTAACCACTCACCTGCCTGCCTGCCTGATCGCCCCTAACCACTCTGCCTGCCTGCCTGATGCCCCTATTCCCCTGCCAGCCCGGTCGTCCCTAACTGCCCTCCCCTGCCAGCCTGGTCACCCCTAACTGCCCTCCCCTACTGGCCCAGTTGCCCCTAACTGCCCTTCCCTGCCAGCCTGGTTGCCCCTAACTGCTCTCCCCTGGAGGCCTGGTCGCCCCTAACCGCCCCTGCCTTGGCCCTCGCCACCATGGCTTTGTCCAGATGTCCAGTCTAATTAGCATATTACCCTTTTATTAGTATAGATGCGACAAATAAAAATACACTGCAGAATGGGGAAAATATATAACTTTATTTTTAACCAGGGGATTCTCTTTCCATTTAATAAATACAAATTAATAAAAATACTTTGTTTTACAAAGAGACAATCTCTCTTCTTTCTCCAGATTTCTTGGAAGCCCCCATGGCTACCTGCTAATGTGGCTGCAATGCCCGCTCTCCAGCCATGTCCACAGATCACATCCCCACACACTTTCCCTCTCTGTGGAGAGGGCTCTGCCTCCTGCAAATGGGCCTACAAATACTGTTTAGGTGCAACACCTCTTTCCCTCCCCTTCCAAATACAAATCCTTGTACTAAATTCCAAATCTTAAAAGATGCCCTTCTGAGGAGAGAATCTGGTTTCCAATGAAGCCCAATACGGAGCCCCCTTAGCCAGTATTTGTCAACCCAAGAAATTATGTGTGAGGTGGCAGTAAAACAAATACCACAACTGCCCACCGGACACATCATGAAAAGGGAGGAAGGGACAAAGGAAGATCTATTCTATGTCTTGAAGGCCGTCCCTTATTTTAAAAATAGAAATACCTATTTAAATGTAACCTGTTTGAAACAGGCTGAATGTGTGATTCTGCAAGCAATATATCTGTTATTGCTCATAATGGACCCTGGCATCATGCTGCTGAGCCGCCCATACTGGAGAAGACTGACTGTAATCCACAAGTAAGTGATTTGTGCCCACTGGGGCCTGGGACCCCGCGTGCCACACTTCCACAAGTGAGCGCAGGTCAAGTTTGGAGATAAGGCACGCCTCTGCTCTGCGCTAACAAAAGATCCCTTCCAAGTTGCAAAGAATAATTTTGTCCCAATAAGTCAAAGTTCCAGCTGCAACCACAATGTGCAAAAACCTAGAACTCCCTGGTTTTGAGACTGGAAAAAGTAAACTCCTATAGATCCAGAAGAAACTGTGACTAAAAACTTTCAGTCTCATATTTTCCTGTATTAGTAACTGAGAAATGACTGTCATCTTTGATAAATGTGATCAGGAAAGATGGTTGGTCTGTGTGGTAGCAGTGAGCCTCCCCATGTGCCCACTGTTCAGTCATCCACATTTAGAAAAGTATTTATTTCCTGAAAGTATTACTAAGTGTGATAGTTTGTAATACACAACAAATGAAAAAGATGTAACTAGATTATAAGAAAAACACCTGCTTGTAAAATACAACACACTGAAATGGCTGCACACTGCTCGTGGGGCACACAGGAGCCAGAGGGACCACAGACGCCCGGCCCTGCCCTTTGCCTTGGCTCCAGTCCTGAGGAGGCCAGCACATACCCTCTCAGCACTCAGGAGGGAAGGGAAGCCACTAACTGTTGGGTTTGCAGGTGCTTCAGCTGGGAGAGGTAGTGGCGACAGCTTTGACAATCTACCTGAACCACCTTGCTGGGAACACTCTAAAGCTGCATCCAACTGTCATTATCCTACGTGAATTGTAATTTCAGAAGAGAAGCCCGTTTGGGGTGGGAGGGGTGGAAAAGAAGACCAGAGCTGCAGTTCTACAAGCTTGCCTTTTTTGGTACCAGCACAGAGTGTCACTGTCACTCAGTGTCCTGGAGGAGAAACACTGGAGACTGCCTGGTGGTGTATGTGCACACACACGAGCAAGGCCTTAGAGCCCCAGAGACTTCTGCACGATCTGCTTGGCGATCTTGTAAAACTGCTCTCGGTCATCCCGCCACATTTTGGAAGCATCCACATTAGCTCCACTTTCGTCGTTGGGCTCTGGAAGAGAAGGCAGACGTGTCCACATGAAAGGGGCTCCTAAAGTAAGGTCTGAATTGACAAGATCTTCATTCCACTCCCAAGATGTGTCCCAGAAATAAGAGATGCTGACGACTGAAATGCTGGGGGAGGAAGCCTGTTCTTTAAGAAACAAACAACAGCCCCTCCCCTGAGAAGAGGTGTGAGGTCAGTGGAGAGACACGTCTCGGGGCAAGATCCACTCTCATGACTCCTACCTTCTGAGCATCTTAAATGTACCCACAGAAGTCATCTACCTCGCTTAGCACATAGGACAACTGGCACATGACCTGCGGAGTGCCCAGAGAGCGAGTCACAGACCACCCACCCGCCAGCTTATTCCTCCAGGACTTGCTCTGTGCAGACACTTCTCTCAGAGCCCTTCTCAGTGCAGCTCCCCCTAGCAACTATCAGAGTACACGGCCAGGGAGATGTGGCCCCACATGGACTTTCAGCCCATGTGGACACCTGGCCCCAGGCTAGAATCAGCAGACACACAGAGAGGCAGCCGGGGCCTGTGGGAAGGGGACAGGGGAACCAGCAGTGACAGAGGTATAGGCAGTCACCACCATGTAGAACCCGAGAAGCGACCAGATCAGAGCAGAGAAGGCTGCCTAGAGGCCAGCAGGACAACGAGCACAGTTCTGAGCTCAGCATGGCCCCAGGCTGCTCCCTCCCACTCTAGCCCTCCTTCCCTAAGCTGCCACCGTGTCTGTGACTCTTCAACCAATAGCACTGTTTCCCTCCCTTCTTTCATTATTCAACAAACCCTTCCTCACCAGCTCCTGTGTGGGAGGCCTCATTCTGGACACTGGCTATGCAGGGGACCCAGTGACCTGGGCCCTCTGAGAGACACCCTCTCATGGACCCACAAATGCCTCATTCCAAACTAAGTGCTACAAAGGGGAAAACAGGACAGCAGGAGGCAGGATGACTGGGAGTATGTAGGCTTCTCAGAGAATGTGGCATTTAGGGGACCCCTGTTTGAAACAGACTTCAGGGAACAGCCAAGCATGGACAGAGCCAGCCCCCAATTCCTGCCCACAGCCTTTGCCCGGGGAAATTCCAGTGCCCCAATGGCTTGCAGAGGCCCAAGGACCGTAGTCTCCTAGAGCAGCACTGAAACAGACCACACAACTGAACGGGAGACAGCCTGGCCAGACTAAGCGCAGTGGCGGTGCTGGAAAAGCAGCTCAGAGCAGGGGACTGGTATTCCAAGAGGAGTGTGTAAAGAATACATTAAAACCTTTCAAAAAAGGAAAACAATTTAGACCAAAAATGTTTACAATAGTAGACCTTATATCTGACATCTGAAGATAGCCAAGTCACTGCCTCTCTCTCGTCTTCAGACACCTTTTGTCTGATGCTGTTTGCTCATGTGAGAATGCAGAGAGTCTCCAGCTTAAAACACGCATGCTGGTGTGGCTCAGTTGGTTGGGCATCGTCCCATGCACCAAGAGGTCACTGGTTCGATTCCTGGTCCGGGCACATGCCCAAGCTGCAGGCTCGATCCCTAGTAAGGAGGTAGCTGATGGATGATGAGCTCTCACACAGATATTTCTCTCTCCCTCTTCTCCTTTCATCTCTTCTCTAAAAATCAATAAACTATTCTTTAAAACAACAACAACAAACACACAAAAAACACATACACTGAAATTCTTGACTTCAGGTTCCTGGACTTCACTGAATCCCAAGCAGTCAGCTGAGGACCTCCAACAGCCCAAACCTAGTGGCCACTGAGGTTGGCCTCCAGCTGGGACCTCCTACAGCACCGTCAACTTTCTCTGTCTGACATGCCTCCATTTCCTCCTAATTTTCCAGACCACTTCCCCCATTCCTGTGAGGACCCCTCTCCTTCTATGTGCTCTTTTCTCCATTATCCCCTTTGTCCTACCCGTTACCAACAGATGATCCCATATCCTCACTTCCATGACCCACCCTCAGATGAATGGCTTCTGGACAAGCACTGGAGGGTGGACATTCATACCCCAAACTGTTCCCTTCCACAAATTATGCTCCCTCTGGATTCCTGTCCCCAAAGAGAGCACCCCATTGCCCAGGCACTAGGGTCAGAAACACAGGAGGAATTACGCTTGGAACAGTGTATATAAATAACGTAAAATGAAAAAGCAGAAAAGCATATATATAAACTCATCAAAACAATAAAGCTGAATTATAAAGACGAGGATGAAATGAGGGAGGAGGCACAGCCACTGAGCTATCTGGCTTCCTCTACTAGCAGCGAGCCCACAGTGGCCAAGGCTTTTCTCACCTGCCAGCATGCTCACCACCGACAGGAGGATCTTCTCCACGCTCTGCACAGGGCTCCACCTCTCGGCACTGCTCTCGTAGCCCATGGGGTCGTCGCCTGGAGCATGGAGGATGGAAATGCAGACTCTGCCATCAGGGTAGACTGCAGGGGCCAGAACACACCAGGTGAGCGATAACTGGGCCAGTGACCCAGCATGTGGTCAGGCCCCACAGAGGCAGGGAGCAGGAGGTGCAGACAGAGAGTGGGCTGTCTGCACAGCTGGAACACAACCTGAGTCCCCAAGTGTCAAGTTCCCATCCACACACTCCCATCCACATGGTCCTGGAAGGCCTATACGGGCCCCTCAGGTCACTGCTCACCCCCTGAAGGGGCTCTAGGCTGGTCTGTCCAGTTCTAGTCATTATGGGACAATTCTACCGTCATATGGTTGTTTTTAAAAAAATATTATATCCAAAAGAAGTAAATGAAAGGTTACCTGGCAATCAAATATTTCACCAAAATAGCCTATCTAATAAAAGGGTAATATGCAAATTAACCACCACTCCGTCACAAAGATAGCAGCGCCCAGTCCTCTCAGCCCCACCGGAGTCCCCCAGTACCGGGAGGGCGGCCGCAGAGAGCAGGCAGCATGAGCGACCTGGCAGAATGCTTGTTTCGTCGTTGCCCTGGTGACGAGGCAAGCGTTCCACACCCAGCTGCAGATGAGCCTCTGGGCCACGGAGAGCCTCTGGGCAGCAGGTGCGGAGCGGCCAGGCCCTGCAGAGAGCTACTGGCACACGGATTCGTGCGCAGGGCTACTAGTCTCACATAATCAGGATTGTTCACAATAATTCTACCATTAAATCCCTGAAAAATGTTCACATGGCTAGGACAAAGACAACTGAAATTACTTAAATATTTAAAAAAAGGCACGGGATTTCTCTTGGTAACTTACACTTTTATCTACATTAAACTGTCCTTCTAAACTGAAACCACAATGTTGTCAATACCACCATGATTAACTTGCTAAAGTTCAGAACATAAAAAATGTTTTCAGTGGTCTATTTCACTCACAGACACCACCTTTCATGTAGTCACTCTGGGGCCCTCCTGGAACCACTAAAACAACTTCCAAAAGTACTCACTGTTGGGATGAAACATCTCACAGGTGAATCTCATCTTTGGGGGACTTAATGGGTAATCAAGCGGGAAACTCAGGATGGCAGGAAAAACACCAAACTCAAAGCAAGTGTCTTCTGGGCCCCTGAAAGATATAAAATACACAGAACTTGAAGGTAATTTTTTCAATGTCTACCACACTTTAGAAATGAGTTCAAGGTATTTTTGCTTAATTGCACATGAAAAGATTATCTAAATACTAATGATGAATTGGTTCTTTTTCTGAATGGAAAATCCTGTCTCACTGTTGCGTTCCAACCTGGTTTAAATCTTAGGTACAAGCACAAAGATGAAGTTACAGGTAGTTTTTACACTAATAGAAGTAACAGTGGGGCCACAGAACCTCTATCATCATAGGATTAGAGAAAACTAAGGCCAGCACTGAAAGACCCTGAGGACTGTGCTTTTTTGTGTATGTGATACAATTACATTTTAGGAGAAAGATAAAAATTATGGCACATGTTAGAGCAAGATTCTATTGTAGTAAATAAATGAGGGGTTGAGAGTTGTTTTCCAAAGGGTATTTTTAATTTTTAAATGAGCTTCAGAAGTAGTTTTTCTAACCTTCCAGAAACAGGTAAAGAGCAGACGTGTGGTCCCTGCCAGGTTCCCTATAGAAGGCCAGGTATGCACACGTGCAGCAGTGTTGCAAGCAAGCCCTGACCTGCAGGCCTAAGCTCGGGGCCACACCCTGCATTTACACGGTCACCTAAGCACTCAATGTCACCAGGCACGTGCATGCCTGTTTGCCTGGGTTTACCAACTCCTCAGATGGAAAGTAGCAGAAACAGACTAAACCACTTCAGAAGTCCTATCACATTTTAAAACTCTATGAATATAAATGAACACTCTCTTGATCAATATACAATACCATGGCCGGCAGGAGAGGAGAAGTGAGAGCCACCAGCTTGAAATTTAAAAGAGATGAACTCCTCCACCCCATACAAATGTTGTTTATAAAATCTGCATTAGAGTAGCTTTAACAGATTTCAGACCATTTTTCCTATGTAAATTTTTATAGAAAACAGAATTGCTAAACAACTAAACACTAGGACAGCAGCAACCACTTTGGGTATGACCCATTAACTCAATAAGAAAAGAAATTCTACTCTATTCCTGTGAACCGAGAGGAGGTCTCTTTAGCAACACCTGTCTCTCTCTAAACAATGAGCCCAGCATGTTAATTCTACAGCATAGTGAGTGCCATCACAAGCACAAAAGCCTTGGCCACTGCAGAAGCAGTTCAACACAAGAGACCTGCTGCCTCTCAAAATAAATAAATACAAGATATAGCACAGGAAAAAAATTAAAATATATTTATTCTAAAACAATCTACATACATTTTAAAATTGTCTCTTAAAGTATAAATTTATTTTAAATCTTGATAAAATTATTTTTATTCAGTGAAATTTTAAAAATTTATGTAGATTGGCAAATATTAGAAACAACACTTATCTCTACAATTAAAGGAAACAGACAAAAAATTCAAAAAGAACAGAACTTTAGCCCTGGCTGGTGTGGCTCAGTTGGGTGAGCACTGTCCCAGTTGCCAGTTCAATTTCAGGTTGGGGCACATGCATGGGTTGAGGATTCAGTCCCAGATCAGGGTGTGAGCAGGAGGGATCAATGTTTCTCTCTCACATAGATGTTTCTCTTTCTCCTCCCTCTCCTTTCCTTTCTCTAAAATCAATTTTAAAACATGGAAGGAAGGAAGGAAGGAAGGAAGGAAGGAAGGAAGGAAGGAAGGAAGGAGGGAGGGAGGGAGGGAGGGAGGGAGGGAGGGAGGGAGGGAGGGAGGGAGGGAGGGAGGGAGGGAAGGAAGGAAGGAAGGAAGGAAGGAAGGAAGGAAGGAAGGAAGGAAGGAAGGAAAGAAGGCCGAAGAAAAGAACTTTATTTTCATTTGGTGCCAACACTATGGGCTTTCAATGACACCACCATAGTGGAGGCCAGGACCGAGTCACCAGCCTGGAGGCTGGGCTGCGGTAAAATGTTCAAAACAGGAACAAGGCAAGAAGTGTTCGGCGGAGCTAAATATTTTCTTTTTATTTATATATATATATTTTTACTAATAAATCTTTATTGTTCAGATTATTACAACTGTTCCTTTTTTCCCCCCATAGCTCCCCTCCACCCGGTTCCCACCCCACCCTCTGCCCTTACCCCTCCCCGACCCCCGTCCTCATCCATAGGCGTACGATTTTTGTCCAGTCTCTTCCCACACCCCTTTCCCTGCCCCGAGAATTGTCAGTCCACTCCCTTTCTATGCCCCTGATCCTATTATATTCACCAGTTTATTCTGTTCATCACACTTTTTACTCACTTGATTTTTAGATTCACTTGTTGAAAGATACGTATTTGCTGTCACTTTGTTGTTCATAATTTTTGTCTTTACCTTTTTCTTCTTCTTCCTCTTCTTAAAGAATACCCTTCACCACTTCATATAATACTGGTTTTCAATTTAAGAGGCTAATCTTGATTCTGAAAACTGTGTCCTTGCTACTTTAGGGGGAAGCCACAGTGAATAGGTACTTTGTTTTGGAAGGGTGTCACTGCATAACAGCGCCCAGAGCCTTGGCCTGAAACCAGGACAGGAAAGCCATAAGAGGAGGCAGGAATGGGGTGGGCTCCTGGAAGAGAGGTGGCCCACCAAAGCTGCAGGGGAAGGCGTCCGGCCTGGCACAGGGCTGCAGGCCACCACCACCAGGAGCTGTGCTCTTCCTGAATGGTGCCCTGGAAGCCTTTCTTTCTGCACACAGGGTCAGCACAGACCACATGCGAGATTTCCAATCGGCCCACACCTCTTTTCCAGAAGACCTCAAAGCAGATGGAAGTGCCACTCTGTCCTTACTCCATATGTCCTTCTGATAAAAGCTGTCAGGAAGTGCTGTTTTCACTTAAGAAAAGCTGGGATATAGCCAAGGATGAAATGACTTGGTCAAGGTCTTAAACCAGTTCAGTCCCGGAGTTAACAGTAGAACAGTTCAAACTGCTAACTCAGACGCTGGGCAACAGAGATATTATCTTTAAAAACAACAGTGTTACTAGGTCAGGAATGTGTGCCAGTGCTTCAATCTTTCTGGCACCTCTTTAGTAGAGGAAAAAAATGTCGGGGTAATGTTTCTGGAATGAGCCAAATGGTACTTGCTCAATACTCTGATAACAGTTCTTTGTTTCTCATAATAGAGCTTTCTTTAAAATAAAAAATCCACTGGATCGTCTGCAGCCTCAGAAACATGATCAAACATTTCCTAAAGTGTTCCCACATCTTAAATATCAAAGTGATTTTCAAATGCTCTGGTTCGCTACTGGTTTAAAACCAGGGTTCCTTTCTCTTCCAGAGGTCCTGGTGCCGGGGACAAGCCTACAGCTGGGCCCATGTGGGCAGTGGCATGCCAGCTGACTGATGGAAAACACTAGCGAGTAAATTCCTGAAGCAAGACAGAGAGACATAATTAGTATTATTTTTGGACAAGTTTTAGTGCCATACTCCAGGCAATAAAGAAGTGATAGCCTCCCTTCTTCACTAAATGCCTCATCTGAAAATCTTCAGGGGAAAAAATGTACAAGAAAAACCAAGGAAGCAAAACATTTTATCTATCTGAGGCAACTATACATTCTTCAAAGCCTGAAAATTCTTTTTTATCTCATTAATTAAAATAATGGCCTAAATTATTTCAGAGCTCTGAGATAGGTACTTATTTATTTGTTGAGACGAGTATTAAAGCAAAATACCCACGCTGCACTCTATAAAGGAAATTGTTCCACATCGCTCCACTCGGACGACTAGCTCAGGTGAGTCAGATGCTGAGGAGGAAATACCGAGAGCAACATGGGGGTCTAACCCTGACCACTGTTCATAGTGTCTGCTCTGCCTGAGGGACAGCTGCCTGCTGCTTCCTCCTGGAGTCGTGGCACCCCAATTCTGCACCATCCATAACAACCGATCACCTGTGCAGCTAGGCGTGCCTGCTGTGAGCCACCTGCCCTTGGGCATGTCCTAGCATCACAGCCCACATGGCTCTCCAGCTGGGGCAGGTGGTGAAGAAGCTGTTTTTGCTATTCCCTTTTTCAGGTTTGTCACAGCACACGAACAAAATGTCTCATACATGTGACAAGGGTTTAAATAATAAAGATTGTAAACCCATTCATTAGTACTTAAATTTGAACTGGATTACAAAGGACGGTTATGCTCCAAAGACATAACCGCCTGAAGCATAAAAAAGGTACACTGCTTCATAACACCTTCCACTTCCAGGCGGGTCCCAAAAGAGCCTGGCAGGCCATGAGGGGCACTGGCAGTACAACCCAGTCATCACATTTAGTCCTCAAGAAAAGCAGATAAATTCCACAATAAGATCCCACTTCACACCAGACAACACCAAGTGTGTGTGCGGGGGGAGTGGAGAAATGAAAACCCTCACCTGCGACTGGTAGGAATATAAAATAATGAGTGAGCTACTGTGGAAAACAGTTTGACTGTTTCTTAAACTGTTAAACACAGATTTATTCTATCCTCCAGCAACTCCACTCCTGCGTATCCAACCAGGAGAAACAGAAAAGCATGTCCACACAGACGGTTCACAGCAGCACTATAGCCCAAACATGGCAACACCGAAGTGTCCATCAGCTGATGAGCGGACACCTCAGATGGGACCCAACACACAGCGGAACACGACTCAGCAACAAAAAGGGAGGAACCACTGACACTCTGTGACACAGAGGAATGCAATCTATGCAGTACACTGAGTACCAGAAGCCAGACACAAAAGACAAGGTATTTTATGATTCCATTTGCAGGAAAAGTCCAGAAAAGGCAAATCTATTAAGGCAGAGAGTAGAGCAGAGCTGCCTGCAGCTGAGATGGGGATGGGAACTGACAGCAAATGGGAAAAGTTCTAAAACTGGATTGTGATGATGACTAAAAAACTCTGACTTATCACTTAATACAAGACAACTATGGTATATAAATTACATCTCAACAAAGCTGCAAAAAATTTTACACTGGGGGGCAACAGCTCAGTCATACTAGAATTTCTCGACCTCAGCACTGGTGCATCTTGGGCCAGACCGCCCCGTGCTGTGTTAGAGGCCATCCGGCGCACTGTGGGGTGTTTAGCAGTGTCCCACTAGATGCCAGTAGTGGAGCTCCCCTTACCCCTCAGTTGTGATAACCAAAAATGTCTCCAGACATTGCCAAATGTCCCATGGGAGTTGGGGGGGGGGGGGAGGGGCGCAGAATCAACCCCAGTTGACAACACTGGTCTAGACCTGCTGTTACATAATTTGCTTCTTCCTCTCCATAGCCACTGTGGACACATCTCTAGGCCAGTAGGTGGATTCTGCCTGAGCCTCTCTCGAACCACGTGGCATTCCACCGTATGGATGATCTGTAAATTATATTGGACAATGCCGTGTCCATATTACTGCAACCCAGATACATGCCCTTGACTGGGAATTGAAATTGCGTCCTTCTGGTATTTAGGCCAACACTCTAACCCAGCCGTGGGCAAACTATGGCCCGCGGGCCGGATCCGGCTGTTCTATCCGGTTCTCTTGCTCTCCCCTCCGCTCCTTTACTTTGAATTTATATTAGTTCACACAAACACTCCATCCATGCTTTTGTTCCGGCCCTCCGGTCCAGTTTAAGAACCCATTGTGGCCCTCGAGTCAAAAAGTTTGCCCACCCCTGCAACCATTGAGCCATGCCAGCCAGGGCTCATACTGAGATCTTGATAGCACTTCTATTGAAGAAATTCTTGGGGTTGGGACTGTTCAGTCAGAGAACATACAATACAAATTATAAGCATCTATCTTAATGTCTCAGGTCTGTTTTAGTAGCACAACACGCATGAGAGAAGCTCTATGATACTTTTCTGTCAACAAGAAAGCCTAATGTAAGGGTGGCTACTGTGACCATGATGTTCACACCTAATGTAAGTCAAGCCCAGTCCTAGGAGAAGCAACAGCCTCGGAATCCTTGCACCCACGGTCGTAACCCAGCTTGGACCCAAATGTGCCACAGTACCATGGGGGTAGTCAGCAAAGGGTCCCCAACCATTCAGGAAGAGGAAGTCCTTGTCATTTTATCACAACCGACAGATCCCCCTGGTCTGGAGAGGGGACAGCAGCTAGGCCATGGACCAGGCAGGGACGTCACCACTGCCAACTACTTCAAGAATGCTGGGGAAGGACAGAAACAACGTGGCAAAATTCCTAGGAACTTCATGCTTTTTCCAGCCATTGAGGATATAACAGATGTCCTGTACCCCATACTACAGGGCTCCAAAGAAAGAGTACGTCCAACCTCCACAGTTAAGGACCTCAGACAGCTCCCCACACCCACAGCCAGGGGCCAAAGAGGTCATGCAGCCAGACCCTGGAACACGAAGCCACTAGTTCATGGATGTTGAAGCCCTGTCCAAGTGGCTCAGCTGGTTGGAGCGTCGTCCCATATACCAAAAAGGTTGTGGGTTTGATCCCTGGTCAGGGCACATATCCATGGCAGCCATATGCCCTGCTGGCACACCTCCCTCAGTCTGATAGGAAGCCCCTGCCCTTCTTACTGAGTATAGGTTCCAACTCTAACATAAGCTCCGCAGAAAGTCATCAGAGTTATTTTCCCCTACTGACCGGACAACGGGCAGCAGTGATCTTACTTAATTATTCCTTGTTCACTAATTTGTTGTGCTCCCACCCCAGTCCCCCAGTCTTGTTCTTTCAGGATGGAGGTTCAGGGTCACCCCTACTATGCCTGTGTCTGCGAAGAAGTACCCTAATAACAGGCTCTCAGTGTTGTGTGTCTGGGACATGTGAAAAGATGTTTTCTTCCCGGCACATCTGAGATGGAGGCTCTGAAAGTAAGCTGAAAACTCTGGAAAATGAGACAAGCATGACTTTTATAAACACTAAGGTATGGGAGAAACTCTAGAAACAGTCAAAGAATAAAAAGAAAGAAAAGAAAACCTATCACTAAGTAGAGAAACTCAGCCAGCTGTCTGCCAAGACAGGAGGGTGAGCCGAATCAATGGGAGGACAGTTAATTCCTTAATAGATGTTTTAAGCACACTGGTGAACGGCCTCTTGTTTGTGAAAGGATCTGGAACAGGACCAAAACCCACATACTCACAAGATCCTGAAGCAGGGGAATTCCACATTAAAGCAAAAGCCTTATTCAAACACAGAAGTGCTCTACCTAAAAAATAGTTCTAATTACTTTTTAAGACAGGTTTTCATAATATTGATTTAATTTTATACTGTTTATCTAAAATTAGTAATAGTTACCCTAACAGATTTTAAACAATAAACACTATTAAAAAACCATAGTGAGAGGCTCATGTGTCCCTTTAAAGGCTTCTAAATAGTCTCCTGGGCTGCGCATCGTCACTACCTCCCAGACACAAAAGGCCTATCAGGTGCCCACAGACCTCTGCACTCAAAGGGACTTCCAAAATTCTGTCCCTACAAGCAGGCTTGCTGCCTGGTGTATGTGTATGTGTCTGTGTTAACACAAAGGAATTGCACGTGATACAGTAAATGAGAAAAGCAGGTTAAAGAGCAAGTTCCTACAGTGTGATATCTTGTTTCTTTAAAAGCTACACTAACATGAGTACAGTATTCCATTGGATGTAGGTCATTGCTGACCCGGAGCCCACGCTGTGGGGTGAAAGACACAATGCAGTTACAAATACACGCTGCAAAGACATGCTCATACCAGAAACACTGGAACACAGGAAAACTATGGGTATCATGGACCCAAGCAATGAAGAGATTACAAATGATCAGGAAACATTAGCATGCTATACTGTCTCTGGATAGTGTTCACTCATTTTTGCTTATCAAAAAACTTATCTTCACATCAATTTTCATATATTAATCTAACCTCACAGATAACAGCAGCAACTTGTTTCTCAAACTAACATGTAAATGTTAGGAACTAATGTCATACAAGCACCAGGAAAATCCAGAAAGTCTGATTACATTTAAAATTACATCCTGAAATCAGAGTTCACATTTGCTGCAGCAGCTTCAAGCTTCTCCCAGTCCCTTCCCAGTAGGGCACTGCATCCAACGGGAAAACTTCCTAGCTAGGTGAAGACCTCATCTCATGAGAAAACCGAGGACTGATTATAAATCTCAACTACCTAAATGTTACCGGGCCACATTTTCTTGAAATACCCTAAGTCTAAGAATAGCCCAAAAATTGTACATCTAAGGTATAAAGAAGGCAAACAAAGAGCCTGGGTCATAGAGCCATAGAAGACTCTAGAAGCAGAGGTCTATTTGTTGCTCTTTAAGCAACATCACTGTACATGAAACCCAGTTACAGTCTTTCTAGACTGGGTAGGAACTGCACAGGTCATCTCAGAAGAACTGAGCATGTCTCCCGGTCAGGGACGATGGAAGGCCAGACAAGGCACACGGAAGGAGAGGCAGAGGGGAAGACCAGTCCTGGTGCGCAGGCGGGGTGGCCACCCCCACACGAAGGAGCCTTTTCAACCTCAAAGCCTTGGCTCTCAGAAGTTCTTGAAGCCAAAGCCACCCATGCTGTTTGAAGCTAATTCAGCACAACACAGACCATTCACCATTTATTTTAAAACTCTACAAATATATAATGCTTACTAAACCTTTTACTGGTGGTGCTAAGGAAACACTTTCATTTCTTATGGATAAATGTTTGTGTTGTTTTCCGCCTTCAGATTATCAGACTAGAGAAGAGCTAAATTTCAGACACACTTAGCCTTTTTTCTGATCAACACTTCTTAGCAGAGTTGCACTGCCAAACATGATGTGCAGGTCTAATTTCCAGTAAAGTCTTAAAGACTAAAAACATATAGGATTAACTTACATGATCAATGCCTCCCATTCAAAAAAATTCTCTTCATTCATGGGACCTGCAGAAAAAGAAAAATAGCCACATTGTCACTTAGAAGGCAGCTTTGGCTATTAAAAGTTAATTAGAAAAAGGTTAACTTTAGTGCCTCACCTGCCACAATTCCTTCCGGAGGATTCAGTGTTAATTCTATAAAATTAAAAAGTAAAACCATTATGAAACAGAATGAATATTACTGTTGGCATTTTAACAAAACAACTGTAAAAACTATACAAACTATAAATTATATAGTATAATATTAGCAGATCAAAATTCTTTGTACAAAGTGAATGACTGTTCCAGTTACATTTCTGATAGACTATAGTGAATAATTCTTTATTCCAGCAAAAAAGCAGAATTTTAGAGCTAGAAACCCTTTCATTCTACAGATGAAGAAACAAACAAAAGGAGTTAACTGTCTTTCCAAAATACTCCTGCTGGAAACACAGGATATTATTTTCCAACTGAAAAGTATCTCCTGTCACTCTAAGACAAACTAGAGAAGTGAGGAGAACTGAGGCTTCAAAAGCTTGACTCAGAATCAAGGACACCAAGCACTGCATAGACCAGCTGCCAGCCTCTAACATCACTGCACAATCTATGAGCCCCACAGATGTAATATTCCACAGAGTATCAGACTTCAGCACTGACAGCAGAAACACTAAGAAATAAGTCAACAGCAGCACTGCTCAGCAATTTAAGATCATTATGTAGTTGTTGAAAACGGTGAGGCCCAGCTCTGCAACTTAGAAGCTGCCACTAAGAAAAGTCATTTAACTCCTGGCCTCCTAGTTTTTATGAGAGACTCCCAGTGAACAAATCCAGAAATATGAGGAGAAGAAGATGAAAAATCATGGGCAATAAGGGTGGCAAACAGGAGTAAGGAAGTAGGCCAAAATGCATGCCCCATTTGGGCTGAGGACATCACTAAAATAGTAAGAAACATGCAAACAGAAGATCTATAAAACCAAACGTTGTTTGTTTTTAAATATATTTTTATTGATTACAGAGAGGAAGGAGAGTGAGAGACAGAAATATCAATGATGAGAGAGAATCATTGATCGGCTGCCTCCTACACACCCCACACCAGGGCTAGAGCCCACAACCCGGGAATGTGCCCTGACTAGGAATTGAACTGTGACCTTCTGGTTCATTGGTTGACGCTCAACCACTGAGCCACGCCTGCCTGGCCAAACACTGGTTTTTAAAGAGACATAAAATTAACAAATCCCTGCTAAATAAACAGGCCTAAGGACTGGAAAAGAAAAAATAATTTGTCATTAGTCATAGATGCTGTGCCAATATACATAGAAAGTCCAAAGGAACCTAAAAAAAAATATTAGAAAAAGTAAGTTTGCCAATACTGCTGAATATATATATATATAAAACTGAGTTGTATTTCTATATATTAGCAAGTTAGAAAAGGGAAGTATTAAAAATGATACCATTTATAATGGGAAATGTAAAAATAATTTCATTGTTGTTAATCTTCACCTGAGGAGATTTTTTCATTGATTTTTAGACAGAGTAGAAGGAAGGGGGGGGGGGGGAGAGAGAGAGAGAGAGAGAGAGAGAGAGAGAGAGAGAGAGAGAGAGAGAGAGAGAGAAACATCAATGTGAGAGAGACACATCGATTGGTTGCCTTCTGCACGTGCCGCAACCGGGGCCAGGGTTCAAGCCTGCTACCAAGATACATGCCCTTGACCAGAATCGAACCCGGTACCCTTCAGTCCTCAGATCGACAGACACTCCAACCACTAAGCCAAACTGGCTGGGGCTAAAAATAATTTTTTAAAAGATGTGCAAGATCTGTAATAGATGAAAAGAACTTATTAAAGAAGAGTATCATACTCGTGGACAAAAACAAACTCATTATTATATAGTTACCAACCCTTCGCAAAATGAATCTATTAGTTCAATGCAACCTCAGCCAAAATCCCAACATGTTTTCTTGTTTGAATTTGACAAGACTATTCTAAAGATACATGAAAATGCAAATGACCAAGAATAGCCAAGACACTCTCACGACTTATCCTAAAACTACACTATGTGCATTGTGATGTTGGCACAGAGTTCCATAAATCAATGGAATAGGACAGAGCACAACCAGAAACAGGCTCATGGAAATACAGACCCTCAATTCACTCTGAAGGCAGTACTACAGAACAGAGGGGAAAGACAGGCTTTCCCACAAATGATGCTAATCTTTAGACAAAAAACTTTTCACCCTGACCAGTGTGGTTCAATTGGTTGGGTGTTGTCTCACGCACCAAAAGGTTGCCGGTTCCATTCCTAGTCAGGGCACATGCCTGGGTTATGGGATCCGTCCCCTGTATGGGGGGGTGGAGGGGTGCAGCTGATAGATGTTTCGTTCTCACATCAATGTTTTTCTTTCTCTCTCTCTCCCTTCCTCTCTAAAAATCAATTTAAAAACTTGAACATTTTTATTAAAAATAAAACTTTCCCCCCATTTCATACTATGTACAAAAAACAGAATATATAAGAAAAAAGAAAGAAGGAACATGTGAGATAATAAAAAAAAATATGCTGGTCTCTGTTCCTAGCTCCTGGGCACAGTGCTCCTGAAACCCTTGGAAATTCCTAAGTGACAGGAAAATCAGGAGTATCTTTGGTTCTATTTGGGCTCTGCTCCTGTCCTGCCCAACTCCTTGTTCCTGACACAAGGCTCCTAAATCCCTTGAACTCCCTGGGTGACAGGAGTCTTTGTTCTAATGAGGTGACTGTGGGTGGGCTCCTGGGTGGCTCTTGGATGAGGGCTGGTTACCAGAAAGACAGAAATGTAACTAGATATAAGCTTGGAACTTTCAGTCCCTTCCCGCATTCCTCAGACAAGGGAAAGGAGCTGGATGGAGATGGAGGTAATGATCCATCATGCCTATGAGAGGACTCCATAGAATCCCAATAGCATGAGGTTCAGGGAGCTTCTAGGTTGTTGAACATGAAGAGGAGCTTATTCAGAGAGGGCACCAAAGCTCCACACCCTTTCCCCATATGTTGCCCTACACATCTCTTCCATCTGGATGTTTACCTGTATCCTTTATCCTTTTATAATAAACTGGTAAACTATTTTCCTGAATTCTGAGCAGCTCTAATAAATTTATCAAACCTACATTGAGGGTCAATTTATAGTTAATCAGTCAGAAGCACAGGTGACAACCTGGACTAACAATTGGCATCTGACACCATCTCCAGGTAAATGGTGTTAGGACTAGAGGGCACCCACCTGGTGTCACAGAATTGTCTGGTGGAGGGAAATATGTTAATTAAACCCACACATCTACTTTCACAAGTGTTGTGACTGTGAGAGTAAAGGAGACACACAGAAGTATAGTTTTCTAAACACCGCAAAGGATGTGAACAGACATCCAAAGAAGACATGCATGGCAAATCAGCATGTGGAAAGATGTTCAACATGTGAGTCATAAGGAAAAGGAAAATTAAAACCACAAAAAGATATAGCTCTATATCTTTATCTGTAAAAATACCTTTATTCAGTCAAAACAAAATTGCTAAAATAAATAAATAAATAAAAGACTGACAATGCCAAGTGTTGGCAAGTTTAGCAACTGGATCTCGGATGCATCATTGGTAGAAATGCAAAATGGTCTGTTAAAACAGTTTGACCATCCTAATATATAAAAACCCAGGGTCCATAACATCCAAAACAACTGAAGGCTCGACCAATCGGAATTCAGTCCTGTAGTCAGTGCTGGGTTGCCGCTGTGACCCAGCACTGACTATTGAGGGCGCTGCAGATCAGGCCCCAAGAGAGGCCTGGAGAGAGAAGCAGGGTCTGATCTGTAGCCTCCGTGGCAGATGTATCAGCACTTGCCTCTCTCTTTCTCTCCGGGCCTGGCCAGCAGTCACTCCTCTCTTTCTCTCGGGCCTCTGCTGGGGCTACTGATCAGCCCCGCCTCTCTTATCAGGCCTGTTGATAGGCCCAGAGACACTGACTGGCAGAGAAACCAACCAATCAGAACCAAATCTGGGTGAAGTGTGAGGAGCCAATGGCTGCCTAGGAGGCGGAGATTTGGACGCTGATTGGCGTAGAAATCGACCAAATCAGAACCAAATCTGGGTGAAGTGTGAGGAGCCAATGGTTGCTTAGGAGGCGGAGCTTTTGATGCTGACTGGCATAGACACCAACCAATCAGGACCTAATCCGGGTGAACTTAGAAGGCAGAACCTAAGGTGGGGACTGAGGAGGGGTTTTAAGGGCAACAGCTGTTTGGTGTAAGGTATAAGAAAGCGGTTCAATTTTTTAATGACCGGTTTGGTAGTATAGTGCATATGGCTGGCCATCAGTCCAGCTATAGGGATTATGTATTTTTGTCTGCCAAAAGCATCTCCTCCTGATGAAAAAGACTCCCCCCCGACCCGCCCAATTTAAGCAATCCTATCCTATATAATCTATCTATACTAATAAAAGGGTAATATGCTAATTAAACCAGGTCAACCGGCCATCTTCCGGACGTCCGACTTCCTTCCGGACAAAGCCATGGTGGTGGAGGCTGAGGTAGAGGCCGTTGGGGGTGATCAGGCCAGCAGGGAGAGCAGTTGGGGGTGAGATCAGGCCGGCAGGGGAGGGCCATTGGGGGCAACCAGGCCGGCAGGGCAGTTAAGGGCAATCAGGCAGGCAGAGGCAGTTAGGGTCTATCAGGCCGGCAGGGGAGGGCAGTTGGGGGCGAGATCAGGCCAGCAAGGTAGGGCAGTTGGGGGTGAGATCAGGCCGTCAAGGTAGGGCAGTTGGGGGCAATCAGGCAGAGGCAGTTAGGGGCAATCAGGCAGGCAGGCAGGTGAGCTGTTAGGAGCCAGCAGTCCCACATTGTGAGAGGGATGTCTGACCACAGGTTTAGGCCCAATCCCTGTGGGTGGGATCGGGCCTAAACTGGTGGTTGGACATCCCCCAAGGGGTCCCTGATTGGAGAAGGTGCAGGCTGGGCTGAGGGACACCCCCCCCCCACCCCGGCCACGAATTTCATGCACCGGGTCACTATTTTCTAATAAAAACAATTTAAACGTATACTTACCCTGAGACCCGGTGGACTCAAGATAAATGAAAACATACATTCCCACAGGTGCATACATGAATATTCATAGCAAGTTCATTCATATAAACCCAAACTGGAATCAACCCAAATGTCCATCCTCTGTAAATAAACAAGGTGTGATCTTGTGTACAGCACTTGGCAACGAAGGAACTAGCTACTGACACACCCAAAAAAATGAATTACTCTCAGAACACTAAGTGAAAGAAACCTATTTATATGAAATTCTAGAAAAAAAACAAGACCATAGTAATAAAAAGCAAATCAAGTGTGGCCAGAGGCCAGGGCCACAGGTAAGTGGGAGGGGACTGCAAAAGGAACAAGGGAACTCTCTGGGGTCATGGAAATGTTCTGTATCAGGATTGTACTGATGGCTACACAGCAGTGTATACTTGCCAAAGCTCCAAGAATGGTATATTTGAAGTTGGTGCGTTTTACTGTATGTAAATTTTATCTCAATAAGTTGACACCCCCAAAATTAATTTCAGTTGTTTTAGGAAATATAAAACAATAAATCTCCTAGAGCCGTGGTTGGCAAACTGTGGCTCACGAGCTACATGCGGCTCTTTGGCCCCTTGGTCTTCCACAAAAGACCATGGCCTGGGTGAGTCTATTTTGAAGAAGTGGTGTTAGAAGAAGTTTAAGTTTAAAAAAATTGGCTCTCAAAAGAAATTTCAATCGTTGTACTGTTGATATTTGGCTCTGTTGACTAATGAGTTTGCTGACCACTGTCCTAGAGGATAATACAGGGGAATATCTTCATGCTCTAGTAAAACTAATAATACAGTTAATAACCAAGGAGTACTAACCATAAAGGAAAAGACTGAAAAAATTAAGTACATTAAAAGTAAGAATCTCTTTATGTCAAAAGATATCTCTTTAAAAAAAAAAAATTCAAAAAATTACTTAAGAGAGTAAAAAGGTAAGCCACAGCCCAGCTGGTGTGGCTTAGTGGTTGAACGTGGACCTATGAACCAGGTGGTCATGGTTTGATTCCAGGTCAGGGCACATGCCCTGCGTACCCAGTGAGGGGTATGCAGGAGGCAGCCAATTGATGATTCTCTCTCATCAGTGATGTTTCTATCTCTCTCTTCCTCTCCCTTCATTTAGAAAACTGACAATAAGAAGTGTCTGTACAGATAAAGAGCAACAAAAACACACTGCTGGAGGGAGTTTAAGTTGGTATTTTGGAAATGAGGTTGCTATTACCTACTAAGACCCAGCAACTCCTCGTAGGAGTACAAACACAGATATATGTGCATCAAGAGACATGTCTAAGAATATTTTTTCCCACTTGCTGATGTCATCACTCAGAAGAGCTACAGATTCTAAGTAGCAACCAACATGTTTCTATGCAGAGTAACTTATACCAAATTATAACAAATCCCCTATGAATCCACCTCTGGAAAAATACAGGGAAATACTAGGTGAAATGTCACTGGATTAATTATGGAGTTTGATATTTAACATTTTGGCATGCTCCCTAAAGAGACAAAGGATACCAGCTTAAGCAAGTGAGCATTTGATGACCCTAAATCCTCAGATTAAAAAAGAAAAGAATGCATGCATTGATGGAAAAGTAAAGCTAAACAAGGAGGAGACTCTCCTGTGAGGAAGAGCTGCCAAGGGGTGGGGGGCCCACCCCATGGGGTTCTAGAGGGCTGGCAGCCTTCTCACTTCCCCTGGCTGGTAATGCTCTCTCTGAGAACTCCCTAAGCTGATATCCTTCCTTGTACTTTTCTTTGTCCCATTATATTTCAAGCTAGTAAATACTTTTAAAAGCTGTTACTGCAACAGTTCTGACAGGGAAGATGATGCCCTAGGCCAGTGGTCAGCAAACTGCCGCTCGCGAGCCACATGCGACTCTTTGGCCCCTTGAGTGTGGCTCTTCCACAAAATACCACGGCCTGGGCGAGTCTATTTTGAAGAAGTGGCGTTAGAAAAAGTTTAAGTTTAAAAAATTTGGCTCTCAAAAGAAATTTCTATCGTTGTACTGTTGATATTTGGCTCTGTTGACTAATGAGTTTGCCGACCACTGCCCTAGGCCAAAATAGCAACTGTGAAAGTGGTAAGGAATGGCCCATAGGCAGAGGTGGCAGGGCTTGCTGATAAAGCTGATGTGCTATGTGAGGACAAACAAGAGGAGTCCAGACCACTAAGTGAGTGGTGGCACCATTACTGGAATGGAAGAGTTCTCACTTAAACATGGGAAGGCCGAGACATCAGTAAACAGACAAGCAGAGGTGACTAGCAAGCAGTCGAGAATGAGTCTGAAGCTCCAGGAAGGATGGATGTTGGAGACAGAAAGTGGGGAGTTACTGCATGGGGAGTGCACAGAGCCTCCAGGGCCTGATGGGATTCTCCAGAGCAGTATTTCCCAAGGAACATTTGGAAATACGGGGGGTCATTTTTAGATTGCACAGTGACTGGGGAATGCTACTGCCATCTGGTAGGAAGTGACCAGAAGCACTTAACATTCTGCCATAAATGAGTCCTACACAAGGAAAAATTATTTCACTCAAAATGCCAGTAACACCTGTGGAGAAACCGTGACCCAGGAAACAAGTAAAGGGATGTCTGTTACTGAGGATGAAGAGGAAGGGACAGCAGATGTTAGGGGAGGCCAGTGAAGTAACACAAATTAGATATTGTCCCAAACACCAAGTGCTTTAGTAAATACTTCAAGGAGGGAAGAACCAAGTGCAAATGAGGTCAATTACCAAGGAGACTGAGACCGTTGGATTTGGCAAGACAGACCCTGACTATCTCAGCCCCTCTCTGTATCTCTTCACAGTAGTAGACTGGGAGAAGTGACCCTAGGACCGAACTCACCAGGCTTTATACACCTAGTCATCTGAAATCTCATCTGGTTTTTGTGTCAAATCACATTTTTGTAAAAACAACAATAACAACAAAGAAATAAACAACAGATTAAGGCAGGTGGGTTATAAATTGCTAAGGGGAGCAGGGGGGCTGGGGTTGGAGGGATGACAACGTCAATGCTAATGGAGAAGAGTGCCTAAGAGCAACACAGAGAAATAATTACACCAATAATTTTCATGGAATCTCAAGGAGGAGCTTACACCAAAAAGAGCTGGCTTTCTTCTTCATTTGTGGAGTTCCCCCTTGGAACTTCCCTCTGTGCCACCCTCCCTTTAGGGAGAGAGCAAAGGGTTGTCTAAACTGTAGCTGGAGAACCAGCCCACATGCAGCAGCCTTCCCACCAGCATTCTTATTCACCAGCGGCATCTACTGGTCAGTACGAAACTACAGTAACCCAGTTCACTAAGAGGGAATGCTGTGGACTACACACACATAGACACATACACATACACACACACACACACACTACAGTTTTGTATTTACAGATAAAAACAACTTTAAAAAGAGAAACAAAATCTTAACAATGCCAGAGAAATTTGCAAAGACCATGCCACTGATTATTCGACAATGTTGTTAAAAGCATTTTTTTAAAGTGGCTTAAAAAATAGCTGCCACACAAAATGAAATATAAATTAAACCTTTAACCCAGCAATCCCATGTCTCAGAATAGATCCCACGGAAACACTGGTAAAAATAAGAGACATGCATAAAGCTATTCATTTCAGGACCATTTATAATAGCAAAAAAACTGGAAACGATTCCAACACTATCCATAGGGGACCAGTCAACTCATGTTACATCTGCCTAAAGCAGTGTTTGGCAAACTCATTAGTCAAAAGAGCCAAATATCAACAGTACAACAATTGAAATTTCTTTGGAGAGCCAAATTTTTTAAACTTAAACTTCTTCTAACGCCACTTCTTCAAAATAGACTCACCCAGGCCGTGGTATTTTGTGGAAGAGCCACACTCAAGGGGCCAAAGAGCCGCATGTGGCTCACGAGCCACGGTTTGCCGACCACTGGCCTAGAGAATACCTGCAGCTGTGAAAAGGAATGATGAACACCTCTATGCACTAACACAGAATAAACTCTAGGGCGTCTATATAATAAAGAGCCAGGGTTGTAACAACCATTACGACCAAAGGCTCAACCAGACCGGCAGTCAGTGCTGGGTTGCCGTGAGGACCCAGCACTGACTGGGGCTGCTGCCGGCGCCCTGACCCAGCACTGACTACCTAGGGGGCTGCGGATCAGGCCTGGAGAGAGGCCTGCAGAGAGAGAGGCAGGGTCTGATCCGTAGCCTCTGTGGCAGCCATTGATCAGAGCTTGCCTCTCTTTCTCTCCCAGCCTGGCCAACAACCGCGCCTCCATTTCTCTCCAAGCCTCCATCAGGGCTGCTGATCAGCACCGCCTTTCTGATCAGGCCCTGTTGATAGGCTCAGAGATGCTAACTGGCATAGAAACTGACCATTCAGAACCAAATCTGGGTGAATGTAAGGAGCCAATGGCTGCCTAGGAGGCAGAGCTTTTTACACTGACTGGCATAGAAACTGACCAATCAGAACCAAATCTGGGTCAACTGTGAGGAGCCAATGGATGCCTAGGGGGCGGAACTTTTGACGCTGACTGGCATAGAAACTGACCAATCTGAACCAAATTGGCTGGCAGAGGAGGGCAGTTGGGGGCGAAAACAGGCCAGCAGGGGGGGGCAGTTAGGGGTGATCAGCCAGGCAAAGGCAGTTGGGGGCTTGATCAGGCCAGCAGGGGAGAGGAGTTGGGGGCTCGATCAGGCCGGCAGGGGAGGGCAGTTAGGGGCGATCAGGCAGGCAGGCAGAGAGTTTAGGGGTGATCAGGCAGGCAGGCAGGTGAGTGGTTAGGAGCCAGCGGTCCCAGATTGTGAGAGGGGTCCCTGATTGGAGTGGGTGCAGGCTGGGCTGAGGGAAACCCCCCTCCGTGCATGAATTTTATGCACCGGGCTTCTAGTCTATAATAATGAAAGTGTAATAAGCTAATTAGACCAGATGTCCTTCTGGACTAAGCCAGGGCTGCGAGGGAAGCCCAGGTCCTGAGTGCCAGAGGGAAGCCGGTGCCAGCAGCCGGGGGAAGGCCTACTCTTGCACGAATTTTGTGCATCGGGTCTCTAGTATAAAATAAAAAACAAAGAGGAAAATGTGTAACTTGCATCCCTAATGAAGTGATTCAGGTTAAATGAAGTTGCTGGGATGGGTTCTAATGTAATCTGACTGGTGTCCTTATAGGAGATTAGAACACAGACACAAAGGGATACTGCATGAGGACACAGGGAGAAGACAGCTGTATGCTCAGGAGAGGTTACATTATATGAAGAATTCTTACAACTTCATAAAACAAACATAACTAAAACATGAGCAAAAAACTCAAAGACACACCTTCAAAAAGGTATTATGGATGGCATATAAACACATTAAATGATACTCAATGTCACTGATCATTAGGAAAATGCAAATTAAAACCAAAATGAGAGGATGGTGACGTATAAAGATCTGAACTCACTACCCCAAAAAGATACTTTTTCCCTCTTATTAACAAACTAAAGGCCCGGTGCATGAAATTCATGCACTGGGGTTAAGGGGGGGGGGGAGGTCCTCAGCCCAGCCTGCCCCTTCTCACATTCCAGGAGCCCTCAGGGGACAGCTTAGGCCCACTCCCCATGGTCTGGCCTGGCCTGCCTCTGCGGGAGGCTACTGAGCTGATCAGGAGAAGGCACCACCCCCATCACCCCACTGCTGCTGCCACTGCTGGCCGCCACAGCCGCCAAGGTGTTTTCATCAACACGGACTCCAGTCCCTTCACCACGAAAAAATGACCTTTTTTTAAGGCATTTTCAAGATATCTCTTTCATAGGATATGACATTTCTTTCTTTCTTTCTTTTTTTATCCTCACCTGAGGATATTTTTCCATTGATTTTTAGAGAACGTGGAAGAGAGAGGGAAAGACAGAGAGAAACATCAATGTGAGAGGGACACTTCAATTGGTTGTCTCCTGCATGAGCCCTGACCTGGGGCCCGGCTAGGGAGAAGCCTGCAACCTAGGTACATACCCTTGACCAGAATCGAGCCCGGACCCTGCAGTCCACAGGCCGAGGCTCCATCCACTGAGCCAAACCGGCTAGGGCAGTGGTCGGCAAACTGCAGCTCACGAGCCACATGCGGCTCTTTAGCCCCTTCAGTGTGGCTCTTCCACAAAATACCACGGCCTGGGTGAGTCCATTTTGAAGAAATGGCATTAGAAGAAGTTTAAGTTTAAAAAATATGGCTCTCAAAAGAAATTTCAATCGTTGTACTGTTGATATTTGGCTCTGTTGACTAATGAGTTTGCCGACCACTGGGCTAGGGCAGGATATGACATTTCTTAGCTCCTCCAGCAGCGGACCTTCATTTTTTCCTCCAGGAATGAGGTGGAAAAACCCTAGATCACCTTCTTGAATTCTTATTACCCAAGTTACCAAGAACACTGCAAGTGGTATACCAGGAGCTTAGCCAATGAGCAGTCAGAAAAGGTGTTTCCTCTGCAGCTCATGGGCAGAGGCAGGCCCTGTCTCCGCTCCGGGCCTGCCGCGACGGCGCTGGCAGGCCCCCCTGTCTCCACTCCAGGCCTGCTCAGGCCGCTGCGGCATCCATGGCTTGCCTCACCTCACACGCAGTCCCCTCCCGCCCATCTGCGCATGCATCCTCCTCCTGAGCGGTCGTGATGTTACGGTATCCTGGAAAATTTGCATATTACCTCTCTCTCTCTCTCTCTCTCTCTCTCTCTCTCTATATATATATATATATATTGAGTGGCCAAATTATTATGATCTCTGAACACATAATAATCTGGCCACTCAGTGTATTTGTATCTCAAATGGGTACCAAAAGTATTCTAGACTTTTGCTGGTGATCAACCACCTATTTGCCCTGAGCTTTCTATCAGCCAGTGCAAAGGGGAAAACTGATCAGGTGCACAATTTATAGTATCTTTGATATCAAATAAATGAGGTACTCAAGAGAGTACACTGAGTGGCCAGATTATTATGCATTCAGAGATCATAATAATCTAGCCATTCAGTGTATGTGTGTGTGTGTATGTATGTATGTATGTATGTATGTATGTATACACTAGAGGCCCGGTGCACGAAATTCGTGCACTGGTGAGGGGTGTCCTTCAGCCCAGCCTGCACCCTCTCCAATCTGGGACCCCTCGGTGGACATTCCTCTCACAATCCGGGATTGCTGGCTCCCAACCACTCGCCTGCCTGCCAGCCTGATCAACACCTAACTGCTTCCCTGCTGGCCCGATTGCCCCCAACTGCCCTCCCCTGCCGGATATCTTTGACCACATGGAGAGGCCATCTTGTACGAGGGTGTGAGGGTAAATTTGCATATTACCTCTTTATTATATAGGATAAACAAAAAACAACCAGACAACTACGCATCGGGCAAACGGGAAAAATGGCCCTGCTCCAGAGCACCCGTATCTCCTGGAAGGGAGCCTGATGCCCCAATTTTTGCAACTGCCCTTGAACACTGGCTCTGGAGGCCAAGGGAGCCATGTTCCTGGTCACATGGGACTACAATAATCAGTGTCACCCAGAAAAGAGCTCATACCCCAGTCTGGCACCCCAATATTTGTGAATGCTGCCAGGTGACACCTCTACATCACCTACCTCTGGTGGCTAGTGGGGCTTACACTGGTGGGCCCTCTGGACTGTAACCAACAGAGTAAGATTTTTTATTTTATTTATTTTTTAAAATATATTTTTATTGATTTCAGAGAGGAAGAGAGAGAGAGAGTGAAAGATAAACACATCAATGATGAGAGAGAATCACTGATCGGCTGTCTCCTGAACGCCCCAACTGGGGATTGAATCATGACATCCTGGTTCATAGATGGACACTCAACCACTAAGCCACACCAGCTGGGCCAGAGAAAGATTTTTTAAACAGCTATCAATCCCAGAGCACAGCAAGAGGCAACAGGCCCAGGAGCTTAGTCTTTCTGTGAAGGAGTCCTATTAACAAATCATCATGACTGCAGCCTGAGAGGCAGGCTTCTAATTAACCTGTAATCCTTTCCAGAGACCTCAGAAGGCAAGTGCTCACCCTCTGCAGAGCTCCAGAGTGCCAGTGTCTCCTGGAAGGGAACTTTATACATGTTTGGTGCCCTGGGTTTTTGTGGCTGCAAAGGGCTGCCCCTTGATCAGCTTGCTGTGGTGTTAGGAATGGGTAGGGGGTGTCTTGCATTCTTTTCAGTCCCACCGGCTGTGGCAATCAAAGAGATGATTATTAGCAGGCTACCACTCCCAGGGTACCGCCCAGATAGTGGAATGAGATACACCTCCAGTCTTTCTACGAAGGAGGCTTCTTACACCATTGTCCAGTAGCTTCAGCCTGAGTGGCAGGCTTCAGGTTTGGCCCAGACATAGTGGCCTGCATAGCTGCTCTCAAGGAACATAGGTTGTGGACACCATCTTGGCAGTCTCCCTCTGCCTTGCTCCAGCTCACCCTATCACCCAGAAAAGAATGTATACACTCCTCTGGCATCCCAATACTTGTCTGGAGCCACAATCTCTATGACTGCCAGCCAAGGGACACCTCCAGAGAGACTGGCTCTGGTGTACAGGGAAGCTTATACTTGCAAGCCCACAGGACTATAAATATATTTGCATTCTTTTAAAAGCTGCTGCCTGAGAGTCTGGCTTACAACCAGCCTGAATCCAGGAGGTAAGACCCTTCCCTTCAGGACACTGACAGGTCTTGGCACACATTCAAGTACGGCTTGGACAAGCACAAAAATTTGAAAGACAACTAAGAGCTGAAACAGGGTTGAATGACAAGGTTCCTCTCCTATAAAAGGCCACTTCCCTTCAAGATGGGAGAGGTGGTTGTTTCAACTACTATACAGAAACTAATACAGAGTCAAGCAAAATGAAGAAACAGAGAAATATACTGCAAATGAAAGAATAAGATAACACTTCAGGAAAAAAAACTTGATGAAATAGAGATAATGTACCTGATAATGAATTCAAAGTAATGGTCATAAAGATGCTTGCCGACGTGGCGTGGGGGGAGATGGATGAACAAAGTAAGAACTTCAACAATGAGATGGGAAACATAGGAAATACCAAACAGAAGTCACAGAGCTAAAAAACTCATTGACTGAACTAAAAAATATATTAGAAGAGTACAAGAGCAGACCAGATGAAGCAGAAAAGATAAGTCAACTTGTCAACTTGAAGACAAGGGAGTGGAACTCACCCAATCAGAGCAGCAAAAATAAAACTTAAAAAAAGTGAAGAAAGTTTAAAGGAATTATGGGACATCAAATGGATTAACATTTCCATCACAGCTCTCCCAGGAGAGGGAAAGGGGAAGAAATCTTATGTGAAGAAATAATGGCTGAAAACTTTCCTAACCCTGAGAAGAAAACAGACACCCAGATTCAGGAAGCTCAGAGAGTTCCAAATAAGAGGAACCCACACCAAGACACATTATAATTGAAGTGTCAAAAGTTAAATCAAGAAGAGTTTTAAAAGCAGCAAGAGAACACTTCTTGTGTACAAAGATGAGAGGATCATTGATCGGCTGTCTCCTACCATTAAGGAGACAGATTTTTAAGCAGAAACTTTGCAGGCCAGAAGTGAGTGGCATGATATATTCAAAAGGCTGAAAGAAAAAAACTGCCAACCAAAAATACTCTACCCAGCAAAATGGTCATTCAGAAATGAAGGAGACAAGCAAAAGCTAAAGGAGTTCATCACCACCAATTAGATGTTACAAGAAATATTAAAGGGACTTCAAGCTAAAATGAAAGGGTGTTAATAATAGAACACATATGAAAGAATAACTCTCACTGGAAAATATATAATAAAGGTATTGGACTAATCACCTCAGACTCATCACAATACGTTTTGTCTCTTAAAACTTTTTTTAAAATATATTTTATTGATATTTCACAGAGAGGAAGGGAGAGGGATAGAGAGTTAGAAACATCGATGAGAGAGAAACATCGATCAGCTGCCTCCTGCACACCTCCCACTGGGGATGTGCCCGCAACCAAGGTACATGCCCTTGACCGGAATCGAACCTGGGACCTTTCAGTCCACAGGCTGACGCTCTATCCACTGAGCCAAACCGGTTAGGGCTTAAAACTTTTTTTTAAACTTCTCAGTACAGTCTAGCTGGTGTGGCTCAGTGGTTGAGCATCGACCCATGAACCAGGAAGTCATCTTCGGATTCCCGTTCAGGGCACATGCCCAGGTTTCCAGTAAGCTGATCAACAATTCTGTCTCATGATTGATGTTTCTCTCTCCCCCTTCCTTCCTCTCTCTGTAATCAATAAAATAATAAAATCTCTCACCCTAGCCTGTTTGGCTCAGTGGATAAAGCGTCCGGCGTATGCCTGCGGACTGAAGGGTTCCCGGTTCCATATAGGTCAAGGGCACATGCCGGGGTTGCGGGCTCAATTCCCAATAGGGGCGTACAGGAGGCAGCCAATCAATGATTCTCTCTCTCTCCCCCTCTCCCTTCCTCTCTAAAATCAATTTTAAAAAAATTTTTTTAAAGAAAAAAACTTCTCATTACGCAGTTTAGGCTTCCCTCCCCTTCTCTCACTGCATGTGGGCAAGGCTGGAATTAGGTAGTTACCCAAATTACTAAGATGGGCAAAGAAGAAAACAAACGAGAACTGAATGTAACTGTAAGCATTTCTGAACTAGCCCAGCAGTAACGTTCACTTCTGTCCTTTAACGCGTCCTCCTTACAAGGAGGCGGCAGGCAGGGTGGCGGAGGGCGACCGGAGACCACTGCGGCTCCCCCGCCTGCTGACCGTGAACAAACCGGCAGGCCCGTGGGGTGAGGAGTCCGCTGCCCCGCACTCCGCCCAGGCCTCAAGGAGAAACGACGGACTGGGGACGGAGCACAGGGCAGGGGGCCGGGAGGAGGGATGAAGGGGCGCCGCCCCGACGTGAGGTTCGGTAGCGGGCGGGCCCCGGACTCACGTTTGTACTCGGCCATCAGCCTCTTCAGCGCCGTCCCCGCCATCGTCGGGGAAACAGCTGTGCCGTCGGACGTCGCCGCTAACCGCTCGTATCCTCCCGCCCGAGGATCGGGTTACTTCCGGTCGCTGCCGGGGGCACAGAAGCCCTTCCGGGCCGCGGGGCGCGCGCGCGCGGGGGCGGGACAGGCGCGCCAGTGAGGGAGGCTCGCAGAAAGGGGCGGAGTGTAGCCAGGGGCGGAGTGGGATGGTCATGGGGTGGGGACGGGAGCGTGGCGTGGAGGAAGACGAGCGTCTGTAGCCCTTAATCCCGGGTGGCTCGGTCCTACGACCGCTTCTACCAGCCCCCGTTCCTGTAGGGCCTGGTCTTCCCGAAGATTCCAGGGTTGCGTGCTTGGTAACCGCCTGTTCCGTCATGGTGGCCGCAGGAGGGTCCAGTGGGGGACGGAGACGAAGAACGACGCGACGACAGAGCGGGAGACGCAAGTTGGGCAGAGGTCATTTAGATAGGGTATTTTGTTAAATGTTTTTTATTGATTTCAGAGAGGAAGGGAGAGGGAGAGAAAGATAGAAACATCAATGAGAGAATCATTGATCGGCTGCCTCCCGCATGACCCCTACCAGGGATGAGCCCTTGACTGGAATCCAACCCGGGACCCTCCGTCCGCAGGCCGAGGCTCTATTCACTGAGCCAAACCAGCCAGGGCAGGGAATCTTTTAAAAACACCGGGAGGAGGGGGCGCTGCAGTCGGTGGTGCCACCACGCGTGGCCGCACGTCATCCCCGCCGCTAGGAGCCAGTTCCTGACGCGGCCCAACTGCAGCCAAAGGAGACCGGCTCCTAAGACAGTGACGCCCCGAATTCTGACAGGGGTTAGGTTTGGAAAGGGGTTTGGCGATGGTGGTGGGTTTCTTCGGCCAGCGCGGCCAGAACTCAGGGTGCCCAGACTCGGCCCCAGGGAGGGAGGAACCTGGGGAGCCCCGGAGGACCAGCATGACCGGGGTTCTGAGTAGCAGGTGTGATATGTGAGGGCTTCCTAAGGCCGGCAATCACACGGAGGAGGCCAAGTTTAGAATGAAAGTAGTGTCTTTTGTATCTTTGACAACTAAAGTTCTTAAGTATAAAAGGTCTCTCACAGTTGAACCCGGTTGAAAGTAGTTTTAACCTTAGTATCTTGCTTCCCCAGCTGTGAGCTTGTGCCGCACAGCAGGTGACACCTACTGGGGTTTTCCTGGAAGGGAGGGTTCCTGGGCTGAGGGACTGTGAGTGCTGAAATGGGGCTGTGCCAGCTGGGACCCTGGCACCACTAACAGGATAAATAGTGCCTATCTCCTGAAGCATCAATTTAACTCTAAGATCCTAGGAGTTAGATTTATGTAAATATATTTTCTTAATTTTAGAGGAAGAGAAACATCGATTTGTTGCTCAACTTATTTATGCATTCATTGGTTGATTTTTTTATGTGCCCTGACTGGGAATCGAACCCACAACCTTGGCATATTGGGAGGACGCTTTATAAACAACGGAGTTACCCAACTAGGGCCTGTAAATATTTTTAAAATATTAATCCAAGAGGTATTATTCCAAATGCACAATGTGCATAAATTTTGAGAGAAAAGATAACCTCAAGGACATCCCTTGTTCTTTCTTCTTCGGTCAGTGCAGTGGGTGGGAATTCAAGCAGCACTGCTCTGATGTCCCAAACTCTTAGCCTCACTCTCCTAACTTAAGGAAGTGCAGGGGCTCCTCTGCAGATGCAATGCCCCCCACCTCCACTCTCCGGGGCACCTAGCAAATTATTCAGTCCCTGTAATGTGCTTGAACCCATCTACTTTGGCTGGTGTAAATGATCATGTGTGAGTGGACGTGCTATATCCCAGCTCCCCTTCATCTTTCAGTTTGTACTAACCTCACCTGAAGGACTAACTAAAACAGCTAGGTCATTTTCAAACCTGCTTTAGTCACAGCACAGTCCCCTGGGAAGTTCTGTCACATTAGCAGCAGTTCGCTCAGCTGCAAAGCACTCAGATGCAAAGCAAACAAGGTTGTCAATCACACAGAAGAAAACTCGTCTGACAGTAAGGCACCAAACAACTTGAGAGGCCAGACTGATGTCCAAATCAGCTGCCTCCAAAACACACCCTCTTTACATGTGGCATCACAATGCCAGTTTAGCTTACCCCACGGGAGAGCTCTGGGATACGTGAGTGTGTGGACTCCTCATCAGAAGGTGCCAGCCCTATACGGGCGATCCACCAAGGATACAGGGAGTGGGAGAGGCAACAGGCGAATACTTACTTTTCAGCAACTAGCCTTTAAATAAAAATCTGAGTGGCCTTGCTGAATGGTCATTAAAAATGTTGAATTGTGACAGTCAGCCGCAACCTCCAAATGCAATATTTAATACAAGAGACAGAATATCAAACTATATTTACTGTTTACAGTAGTAAAGGACAACAAAGAATGTACAAATTGTGAACAAACAGCAGAGCCAGCAGACACCACATCCACACCCCAACAGCAAAACACAAAGGAAAGGCAAGATTCCGGGCAAGCAAGAGATGATGGTCCAGGTCGCACTGTTCAGGTACCAGAAGGAGGCAGAGCAGGGCCATCAGGCAGCAGGGGTTCCATACAGAAGGGCAGGAGGAGAACTGAAAGTTTAATATTCCAAAATGTTTCACAGAAATGAAACCACAGCTAATGTCAGGAAAGCGGCAGAGCACGTCTGTGAGAACAACATGAAGTCATCTTTGCACAGGGCCCATCTGTAACCCCACTTTGAAGTAGCTCTTTGACACAAAAAAGTCACTGCAAAATCAGCAATACTTAATCGTACTTTTTTATATAGAAACCATAATTATTCATCAGAAGCAAATACTGGAAGAAATCTGAGGCCACAGTACTGCCAAGTGAGAAACATGGCAATTGCTTTCCTCTATTAAAAGGGGACCCCTGAAACTAATACAAATAGTGAATATAAACTGTAATTGAAAAATTAAAAAAAAAAGGAAAAGCCAATTTCTGCTGCACCCTGCTTTGCCCATGCACCCATCAGGGGTCCTGGGCCTGCCCTTGCCTAAGGAGAACTAGAGGAACAGAGTGCCCAGGCCTGTGCTACTGAGGGACTCGGTTACTTTTCACCTTTTAAAAAGCATTCCAGTATTCTCCCTTCAACTTTACCATATTCTCACAAAACTTAAACTTGCAATATTTAGCATTGAAAAAACCTACAAGACAGTAAGTGGACCTACAAGAAACAGTAAGTGGAAGTTTGTCTCCCCACAATGCCCCCAGAACGGCCCACAGAAGCACCGCCACTTTGGTGATGTGAGCTCTCTACAATGGACTAAGCAGATGGATTTATTCAATACCTGGGATAAGATCCCTGTCTAGACTAAAAAGGGACATTCACACAACAAGCTTCGGGGAAATGTGGTAGGGGGAAAGACAAAAATGAGAGCAAAAGCAAACCCCCAAAACCTTGCAACTCATTTTCCTAAACAGACATGACACTGGCTGGCCCAGTTCAGGTAAGGATTCGTCCCTGCAGACAGTTTTGAGTTGCACCCGCAGTATGTCAGAGAGGAAAGGAATTTTTGTGGATGTCCTTGGTTCCTGCAGACTCCTTTGTGATTGGCATGGTCACGTGTTCACTATTCAACAGCAAATGCAAGGACGGTGACAAAGTGGGCCGGTCCCTCTACAGACCACATCCCAAGAGGCAGCCAGTCGCCCGTGAGCCTCCTGTTTGCTGCTGGAACACGTCGATGGTATCTTCATCCTCCATCTCCAACTGGCAGGGTCGACGTGACAGGCACAGTGAGAGAGGGGAAATCTGTTAGTTTTCTCGCCATCACAGGAACAAAAACTGTTCAATTGAACACACATGTCCACTGCACTATCTCCCTCGCACCGGCGCACAACACCCCACCACACCTTTGCTCTGTGGGTTGCTCCTGGGTCGCTAGGTCATATCAGGGAGAAGAGACTTTGTTTAGGATTTCCAATAAGCTACCATTCAGCAACCTTCCCCTAACAAAACTCATAAAAGAGTATTCAAAACTTAACTTTAACTGACAGAAAAACTAAGTCTCATTAAAAAATGAACAAGTATCTAAAATTGTTACTGAAAATTAGACAAAATCAGATCCCAATTAGGAACATCCACAGAGTGGCGCTAAGTCCTCAGGACTAGCAGGGGCCATGCACTTCATAACAAGTGCAGTGGATGGCGGGTTCCAAAGCAAACCAAGTCAGAAAAGAACCCACTTGGTAAGGGACCGGCTGCTGGCTGTACCCCTGCTCCCCGTCAATTCCCTTCAAGACCAGGGCAGAGATGGGCAAAAGCTCCCCACCTGCTCCGCCTGACACCACAGCAATGGACATCTGCCCTGATCTTTGTCCATTCTCGGAACAAAAGAACTGCCAAATCACAGAGACTAAACAGGGCTGGAGGCAGTAACATTTCCCAGAAACAGAGAAGTAGGTCCGGGTTAGCGCGCCCTGTGCTGCTGTAGACACTACTTGAACAGGAGCCAGAGTGACAGGCTGGAGGAGAGCGTTCCAGCCCCCCACCCCAGTGCAAGCCCCCCAGAAATCCTCACAGAGCCAACCACCATCTCAGCAGCAGAAGAGTTCTTCAACTGAGCAGAAACATGCAGCCCTTTTACATGTGCCAGCCCAATGGATTCTGCCTCTGTGAAGGGCAAGACTGAGTGAGACCCCAATAGTAGGTGACTCTGGATCACAAGGTCGTCCAGCTAATAAATGACAAGAACCACAGACTGAACCTCGGCCTCCAACTCCATCCGAAACTTCACTGTGGGGCCTTGCAATGCAACAGGCTGGACCAACACTGAGACTGTTGGGGGGTGGGGGGAGGTCACGGGCTTAACAAAAGCTAACCCCTGACTGAAATGAAGGGGTACACACTCCTTTCCATCCACACCCCTATGCACAAATGCTTACAGGGCACAAGAAGCAAGCCAGTAAGTTGGCTACAAATTGACTAACCCTACAAATTCAATGTCCAGACCACCAGGGGGTGTGAGTGCATCTGCCCATCTTGCCTGGACCCCTCTGCTGAGCCCCCAGCCCGCTTGTCCAACAAAGGGCATCATTCTCATCTGAAACACTAAACTGCCCAATTAAAATGTTAAATATTGTAATAACTAAGAACATTAAGAAAAAGTAAGGTATCCCATATGAACACCCATCAGTAGCTCCCCAACAAGAATATTTCAAACAGCAATTAGTCAAATGCAGGTCGAAGTGGCCTCAAGAAGTCGAAGCTGCTTTCATACCTGGGCCGGGGTGTCTGCTTCATTAATTGGCTGCCCATCAAACCTGAATCTAATCTGTCTCATTGACAAGCCCTGGAAAGAAAAGGCAAATATAATTAAATATTTCTAGGTAATGCATTAAGTCAAAAACATCACATATTTACACCAAAATACCTGGATTCTGACCAGAGGATATTTTTCCATTGATTTTTAGAGAGAATAGAAGGGAGAGGGAGAGACAGAGAGAAACATCCATGTGAGAGAGACACATCGATTGGTTGCCGCCTCACGCACACTGACCAGGTTCGTGCCCTTGACCGAATGGCACCTCACACCTTCAATCTGTGGGCTGACGTTCTATCCACTGAGCCACATCGGCTAAGGCCAAAGACCTTTTTTTCATTCAAAGGGTCCTCAGGTTGTAAAGGCCCCATACATGCTGCAGAAGCAAACACAGTTCTTTGCTGAGTAGCACACTTTAATTAAACCAGGATGAATTCCAAGAATAAAGTTTCAAAGCACTTGAGTTTCCCTTAAAAAAAATGTCACCAAACTTAAAGAATATACTTTAGAATTAATATACCTACAAACACTGGATATGTTAGAATAATTTTTAAAAAGTAATATAAAATATCTTTGCTTAAAATGCTTTAAAACTATCAAAAATATGTCAAGGAATAAGAGTTTATCAAAAATTAGCAAGAAATCATTTCTTGAAAAGCACATAAAATGTTTAGAAATTAAAATAAGAAATTCAGTGACAGATGAAACAGCAGATCAGACACAGCTGAAAAGAGACTTTGTGAAGCGAATAACAGGGCTAAAGGAATAACCAGAATGCAAGTCAATAGATAAAGACATAAAAAAATACAAAATAGAACATGGACTGAGAAAAAATACCAGGATTCTGAATATGCAGATGGATGATCCAGTGGATTATAAACCTACATGTGGGTCTACAATGCATTTACTAGTAATGTGATACCAACACCAGCACCTTCAGAAACCACTGTTCTAGCGACTTGTAGCTCCAGGCACCTGCCCCTACTGATCCCTCTCACTTCCCTCTAGAACCTAAGCAGGATTTCTAAACTGCTGGCACCACCACCTTCCCCCTTTAAAAAATTCTCAGAGAGAAATAGGTCAGGTGACAGAGGCATGTGACAAGAAGACTGCATGAAACTGGAAGTAGTCCCGATGGCTGTGGCCTTGAGAAAGGCAGGAGGAAAGGCATTTTCCATCCAAAGAGGAGCACGTGCAGACTTTCTGAATCCTGAGGGAACGGTAAACATGGTCAGGGTGCAAAGACATTGCCCTTTTAAAAGCAGCTCTGATTTTGCTTAAACAGGAGAGAGGGGATTAAAACACGCATCTCGGCTCCTCCTGAAACCCTGGTTCAGTTAGTTAAGCATCATCCCGTGCACCAAAAGGTTGCCAACTCCACTGCCAGTCAGGGAGCCTACCCGGGTTTCGGGTTCAATCCTCAGACTACATGCCGGAGGCAACCTATCTCTCTCTCTCTCTCTCTCTCTCTCTCTCTCTCTTCCCCCCCCCCCCCCCATCAATGTTTCTCTCTCTCTCCCCCACTTCCTCTCTCTCTAAAAAAATCAATAAATTAAAAAGGCATAGTCAACAGGACAAAGAACAGAAGAGGGGACGAGCCAGCAGAAAAAGGGTGTTACTGATGGGCTGGAAGCTCCAAAGCCCGGATGCTGGGTGGGAGTGGGGACAAGATGCAGCCCTGAGACGGAAGGGGCAGGTACAGGTCTGGGAGGCAGCGGTGCAGCAGGCAGCTGATTTTGGATGGTGCCTAGAAGTTCCTATCAGACCCCAAGTCAGGGCCGCCAGCTCCAAGAGGCCAGGAGCTGTGCCTCCACAGGCAGAGGGAGCTCCGGGCTGGAGTGAAACTGAACTCCTTGGGGAAGAGGACAGGGCACCTGTCACACCATCGCAGTAAGGTCCCTCGCCCACTGAGTGAGGGGCCCAGGTGGAGGGGATAGGTCCCTCGCCCACTGAGTGAGGGGCCCAGGTGGAGGGGATAGGCCCAGGACCAAAGGTGAGTCCACGGAGCATGATGAGAGCAAAACAGACGCAGGGATGAAGCACAAATGCATTTGAGCTGTAAGTTCATGACACTAACAAAAATAATCACAACTGAAAAGGCTCAATTTACTGGTCACTGTGGGAGGACGCAAGTGAGTCAGCTCGTTACTTTGAAAACCGGTAAAGGGAAAGAATCAAGCATTTTGTAGAAACCAAACTGTGATGAGGGCTGTGTCTCCACAGTGTTTTCCAGCTACCGTGTGAAGGAGCCATGGAACTGCACTCAGATTCACTGTTCTGCAACCTCCCAGGAAGGAAGCCGCATACACACTGACCCAAGAGCAGACACGTGGTCACACTCCACTCCCAGAGGAAGAGGCAGCATTTTGCCTGGCCTGCTGAGGCAAGAGCTGATGGGCACAATCTGGAGATGAAGAGGGTTGAAGACAGAAGGCCACCAAGGAGTGCACACACTTGTGCAGACACACATAAATGCACACACACAAATATGCACACACGTGCACACCAATGCACACATGTGCAGACACACATGCACACTTCCAGGATAGTGGAGCCCTGAACAGCCTGGACATGGGGTGACAGCAGAGTCCCACCCAGCCCATAGACACACCTGCCGCTCGCAGTAGGCCTTCATCAGCTTGCTCAGTGGGGTGTGTCTCTTAATCTTGAACTGGACCACGGAGCCATCTTGCCCAGCCACTTTCAGGTTGATGTGGTCATTCTCTGTCTTCACTCCCTCCTGCAAGAGACAGGACACTGGGCCTCAACACCCAAAATAACCACTATTTTAAAGGGCAAATCTTTAGGTAATTGCTGGAGTTTTATTTTTAAGTCATTAAAAAGCAACCTAATTCTGAAAACTCTCCAGCAATCCAGTCACCCATGTGATAGCTTTATTTTTACACAGAAATTATGTTTAACTTCTACTTGTTAAGCATCCATGTGTAAGGAAATGCAATGCAAATCTACAGAGTTCATAGATTGGTAATTCAAAGGAAAAAAATCTGTTCAATAAATCTAGAAAAGCTGAGAGCAAGTCCACGTCTGCCACAGAGTACTCTGTGAAGCCAGAGGGAAACCATGGTATGCCCGTCCTTCTGGGGGAGCGGTTTGAGCAGCAGCATCTTCCACCTTCCAGCTGCCGACGCCCGAGTAGTTCAATCAGCCCCATCTGGTCAGGGACACTCACAGTACTTTATCTTGCAGAATTCCTGACTCACTCACAGCTCCTGAGCAACCACACATGGAATGGATGCCACAAGTCTGTGTCCTGCAGCAACAGCTCAGTCTGAGAAGCATTTCCTAAGCGCCAGAGAGATGTGCCCGCAGGGTAACGCGCCAGTGAGGGTCCTGCCGTCACAGAGCCACCTCATTTATCTGGCACTGACTGTTTGGGAAGAAAGAGTTGTTTATCTTTGAGCAAAATGATGAAACTGACCCAAGTCAATCTGAAAATAAAGACTTGATGGAACTCAAAGTGATTCTGTACCTTCTCCAGCTGACACACATGCTCCCTTGTTGGTGCATCCCCAGAAGAGCTGACCACCACAACAGGGCTCATGGCCAGGCTGCTGGCTTTGTGGAGGAGTCAGATCCGCTCTCCTTCCCTCCCTACTGGTGCCCCCCTCGCCCTGTCGCCAGCTGTCCTAACAGAAGGGACTGGGAGGCAGGCAGTCACATCCTACACTCTGGTTCGAAACTTTGAGTGGGGGTGCCGCTCTTTCTAGGGAGCTTGGAATGGCCTGAGAAGTGGCCCTAGGAGGCAAGACCCCAGCAAGGAGCCTGAAGGTCATCCTGGAGTGGTGCTTACCCCACCGCAGCCTTGGGCGGCAACTTGGCTTGGCACCACTCAAGCCCCCCTCTCTGCAATGTGGACTCGTGTAGGCAAACCCGGTGACACAAGTTGGGGGGTGCTCAGGAACCCAGGCCAGGATGGACTGTGGGTCCCTCTAGCACACCTTCATTCCCCAGAAAGTAAGGATACATTTGCTTCTTTGTTCAAATAAAGGTTTTGTTTTGGAATAAATTATGCATTTATAGAGAAATTGCAAAACAGACATGGAGAGAACTCCGGTACACCTCTCACCTGTCTCCCCAAGGTTAGCATCTCACACCCAAGGTACATGTCACACTAAGAAACCAGTGCTGGCACACCACTAGCAATGAAACGCCAAACTTTGTTGCTATTTCACCAGTTTTTCTATTAATGTCCTTTTTCTGTTCCAGGATCCAATCCACGGTACCACACTGTGCTGAGAGATATATTTCCCAATGTTTTATTGTGTTAAAAAACACACAACATAAAATGTACCATTTTAACCATTTCCAGTGGTATTAAATACATTCATAATGTTGTGTGGCCATCACCAATATCCATCTTCAGAACTCTCTTCATTTTGTAAAACTGAAACTCTGTCCCCACTAAACACTAAGACCCCCTCCCCAACCCCTGGCACCCACCCTTCTACTTCTGTCTGAATTTGATGACTCCAGGTCCCTCATACAAGTGGAATCATACAGTCTTTGCCTTTTTGTGACTAGCTTATTTAACTTAGCATAATGTCTTCAACGTGCATCCATGTCATAGTATGTCAGAATCTCTTTTCCTTTATAAGGCTGAATAATATCCCATTGTATGGATGGACCATTTTGCATGTCTACTCATCCATCATTGGATGCTTGGGTTGCTTCCACATTTTAGCTACAGTGAATAACGCTGCAGTGAACATGAGTGTACAAATCTCTCTTGAGACCCTGCTTTAAATTATTTTGAGTTTGTACCCAGAAGGGGAATTGCTGGGTCATCTGGTAGTTCTATATTAATTTTTTGAGGAACCTCCACACTGTGTTCCCAACTGCTGCACCATTTTACATTCCAACCAAAGGGCATGAGGATTCCAATCGCTCCATGTCCTCACCAACACTTGCAGTTTTCTATTTTGTTTTTTATAGTAACCGTCCCAATGGTTGTGAAGTCTTGATGACTTGCAATTCCCCAATGACTGGTGTTGTTAAGCATCTTTTCATGTCCTTATTGACCATTTGTTTTCTTTTTATGTTTTATTTATTGATTTTAGAAAAAGAGAGGGAGGGAGGAAGAGAGACGGAGAGAGAGAAATATTAATTTGTTGTTCCACTTATTTATGCATTCATTGGTTAATTCTTATATGTGCCCTCACCAGAGGTGGAACCCACAACCTTGGCCTATCAGGATGACACTCGCACCAACTGAGCTACCCAGCCACGGCTCTTATTGACCATTTGTATATCTTCTTTTGAGAAATGTCTATTCAAGTCCTTTGCCCATTTTGGAATGGGTTTATTTTTTTTTCAGTTGTTGAGTTTTAGAAGTTCTCTATATATTCCAAATATTAATCCCTTATTACATATATGATTTGCACATATCTTCTCCCCTTCTCACATTGCCTTTTTACTGTCAATAGTATCCTGATGCACAAAATTTCTGCAATTTTCATAAAGTCCAGTTTGTCTGTTTTTACTCTTGTTGCCTGTGCCTCTGGCATCATATCCAAGAAATCACTGCCATACTCAAAGCTGTCAAGCTTTGTCCTGTTTTCTCCTAAGAGTTTTATGGTGTGGGTCTTACATTGAGGTCCTTGACCCATTTTGAGTTAATTTTTGTATGTGGTGTTACAAAGGGTCCAACTTAAGTCTTCTGCATGTGGACAGAGGAAATACTTGTTTTTATAATGAAAAAACATGATTTGTTCAAACAAACAGATGCAAGAACCAAAACACAAAACAAACAGAAACAGAATCACAGGGCAGCAGCTGCAGACCAGGCAAAGGAAGGCAGCAGAACTGGGCAGAAGGCCTCACCAGGAACAATGGGGGCATCAGCTCCCTCAGGGAGCACGTGCAGCAAGGAAAAGCCCCAGGTACCTCTCTCCTCTCAAGGAGGGACACCAAGAGCAATGGCCTGTACCAGACCCCGGTGAACTCCTAGTAAACAAGGAGTAAAAGAAACCCAAAACTAGAAACAACGACCACGATTTACTGCAGTCAGTTCCCTGACTCAGCTATGCAGGGAGCGAGAAGCTGCTTTCCCAGCTGACCCACAAGGCCTTCCTTTCGCCAGCATGATGGCCTGGGAATGTGCCTGCCCCTCCTCGCCAAGTCCAGAGCAGAGGGCTCCTCAGCAGGCACAATGGGCAATGCAAACTGTTTAGTCCTTTTGGACACAGTCCAAACAAGTCTATTCAACTGAAAGGACATGGGAGGTGACCGCGCGGAAGAGTTCAGTTTAAACCCACTGGAGAAATGAGTACAGTGTGTATTTCACTGTATGTAAACTTCAGTAAGAGGAAGCCACCCAGAAAACAAAGAAAGGCATTTATATTTGGCCAAGTGACCAGGCTGAGAAGAGTGGTATAAAAGGCTGAGTTGGAACCAAAATGTACAAAGCAAAGGCGGCTCCAATTGCAATGCAATCTTGACTCAAGGCAGGGCAGGGAGGGGGCTGGCCTCCACCATCAGCCAGCGGGCACACGCCTTGTTTACTTAAATGAGGCATGCCTGCGAGTTTGACATGATTGAGGGCTGCAATCTCTAGTACCAGGCTGGTATCAGAAGAAGCCTGTGTGCAAAGCATTCAACTCAACAGCAGACCTTCCTCTTGGTCAATAAACAAACCCTGACAGTGCAGACCAAAAGCTTTGGAAACATCCTTCCTATGCTATATAATGAAAGGGTAACATGCAAATTGACTGAATGGCAGAACGCCCGGTAGCTATGACATGCATTGACCACCAGAGGGCAGACGCTCAACACAGGAGCTGCCCCCTGGTGGTCAGTGCGCTCTCACTTGGGGGGGTGCCGCTCAGCCGCAAGCCAGGCTGATGGCTGGTGAGCACAGCAGTGGTGGCGGGAGCCTCTCCCGCCTTCGTGGCAGCACTAAGGATGTCCCCATGGACATCCCCCAAGGCCCGCCATCAGCTGGACATCCCCAAGGGCTGCCGGACTACAAAAGGGCGCAGGCTGAGTTGAGGGACCCGCTCCTCCCAGTGCACAAATGTTGTGCAGCGGGCCTCTAGTGTTTTTAATGAGAGTAGTTAGCACAACAGCTGTGGACCTCCCCACAGACTGACAGCCAAAACCCTAGAGCAGTGGTTGGCAAACTGAAGCTCGCGAGCCGCGGTTTGCGGCTCTGTTGACTAATGAGTTTGCCGACCACTGCCCTAGAGTGTCAATTTTCAACCAGTGTGCCACAAGAATTTTTAAAACTTGCAACCTATTTAGTCAGGAGCACTTTTCCCTTATCGATTGTCAAATAAAATGACCACAGCCAACACAGTAGCCATCTGGTGTGAATGAATCACCATTATACCTATTTTTTGGTCAGATCGGCAAAAAATGTATTTTTTAGTGTGCCGCAGAATTTTAGTAATAAGTCTATGTGTACTATGAGATTTTAAAAAGGTTGAAAATCATTGTGCTAGGCCCTGGCTGGGTAGCTCAGTTGGTTGGCAAGTCGTCAACATAGCCAAGGTTGCAAGTTAGGGTGCACACCAATGAGTGCATAAATACATGAAACAACAAACTGATGTTTCTGTCTCTCTCCCTAAAAACAATAAATAAATAAATAAATAAATAAATAAATAAATAAATAAATTTTTAAATAAGCCGGGGGGGGGGGGGCCTAAAAAGAAAAAATAAATAGAAAATTAAAAAAAGAAGCCCTGGTCGGAGGTTAGAGCATCCGCCTCCTACTGAAGGGTCCTGGATCGACTTCCAGTCAAGGTTTGAAAGGTTCGATCAGGCCTGGTTGGGGCGTGTGCGGGAGGCAACTAATCCATGTGTCTCTCTCACATCGATGTTTCTTTCTCTCTCCCTCCCTTTCTCTCTAAAAATCAATAAAAAAAAACTATCTTCCGTTGAGGAGAAAACAAAAAATCGCTGTCCTAGAGAAGTGCACACCAGGGGGCGCCATAGGGACCGGTGGGTACAGCGGTAGGGAGGACTGGCGCACACTGAGGGACAGCAAAGAGGAGAGTGGGCGCGCACCGCCGGGCCTGGCGGCGGAACGGCAGGCGCAGAGGGGCTGTATGGGAAAGGTGGCAGTGCGCAGACAGACCAGGCTACACACCGCCCCAGAGGATCGCAGACGTGGATCCCACAGTGAGGGGCGTAGTGGGGGTCGGCCTCCGCGATGGAAGGTCTTAGGGAGGGGCGGTCCCCCAGAGGGATCATGGGGGGGGGGGGGGGGGCGGGCGGGAGAGAGTGTCCGAAATCCCCACAACTGGGGTCCGAACGGGAAGAGGGTAGGGTCCCCGGCGGGAGACTCCCAGGAGAGGGAGTCTGGATGCGACAGAGTGGTCCCGAAGACGATGTGTCCCGGCGGTTAAGGGGCAGTAGTTGCGGGAGATCAAGGCCAGGAGGGTCCCGGCAAGGGGTCGCCCCGCTCTACCTCGGCGCTCTGCGTAGGCTCCGCGGATCCGAGCTGGTGAAGCGGGGCGAGGTCAGGCTGCGCGCGGGGAACAGGGGGAAGCAGTGGGGAGGGGCGCGAGCAATTGGGGCGGAGCCTAAGTCGGGTGTGGGAGCGGCTGGGGCGCAGGGGCGGAGCCTAAGCGAAGGGCGGAGCGGCTTGGATCGTGGGGGCGGAGCCTGGGCCGAGGCAGGGCGGAGCCTGGCCGGCGGGGGGAGGGGAGCCCAGCGGCGCGACTGCGGGGGGAGGGGCGGGAGGCCCGGGCGCCGGGGAGGCCCAGCCGGCATCGCGGTCCCTGGCCCCGGGGGCCGTGCGGAGCCGCGGAGAGCGTCCAAAGCGCGGAGGGGGCTGAAGGGAGCGGCGCGGGCGGGGGTCGAGCGCGGAGCCCGGCCCGTGCCCACCGGCCCTTACCTTGGGCTTCTCCTCGGACATGGCTGCGCGCGGTTGCGGGTGGTGGGGCGGCGGCAGGGAATTAGGCAGCGCGGGAGCGGGCGAGTCACGCTCTCAGCCCGCCGCTCTCCCGCCGCAACTGCTCGCGGGGCCGCGCTTTGCCCCCCAAATCCTGGCGCGCCAGTTGGCCGACGCGAGGTCACGTGGCGAACGCGCGTGCACGACGCGCGCGCCCGGGGCATGGAGCGCGCGCCCGGTTGGGCCGAGGTTCCCGGCGATTGGGAATGCGTCACGGGGCGGAGCCCCGCGCCATCCCCGCGCCATCCCCGCGCCCCGACACCGGGGGGCGCTCAGGCACTGAGGGGTGGGGGTAGGGCGCGCTGGGACCTCCGGGGCCCTCAGGGCATCCAGGGCGGGGTCGCTCCGGAGGTCGAGCTGGGGAGGGGTTTAGGGAGGGAAGTAGCCTACAAAGAGGTAGGCCTTGAGGCCGGGCCAGGTTCGGAGTCAGGGGCCAGGACTGGCACACTGTCTTGGGGTCAGTCGGCCAGGGTGCTTCCTGGAAAAGGTGCATTCACCCAGGTGCCAAATGTCAGGTCATGAAGGACTGCAGAGGGAACCAAGAGGGCGGGCCAAGGCTGACCCTCCCATAGGCTCTATCCACCAAGGACACTGCATTTGTTCATTGTGAAGCCCACCCACACTCAAGTCTGACCTTCACCCTGAGCTGCAGGTGGACAGAGGCATAAGCAAGGATTGGGGATGTAGAGTGTCTTTCTCTGTCCACTGCTCACTCTGACCTTAGCCAGGCTTCCCTCTGAGGCTACCTCTTCTCCTTGTATCTAGTCCCCATTTGAGGTACTGAACCTGGCAAGCGAAAGCTGATCACCTGGGGGAGATGGTGGGATGGGTGAAGGAGATCCTCTTGTGACTATTTTGCTAACATTTCTGGAGTGTACACCCTGCACCAGATGCTAGTACTCTGCACCTAATCCTCACAGCAACCCATTTCACAGGTGAGGAAATTGAGGTGCTCAGAGGTTAAATTCCATACCTGAGGCCCCAGAGTTAGTAAGTAGTACACGACTGGGATTTGAAAGCAGACCGTTGGTCATTGAGATTGACCAGTGTGCCTTACACCAATCAGGGCAAACCCAGGGTTAGACCCCCCGCCAAGATGGACCACGTGGGTGCTCAGGTGGGCACTAGAAATGTGCTGGAGAAGAGGGGCCACAGTCAGGAGGTCCTTTTCAGTACTTTGAGATGCACATTCTTAGAAAGCCCTGGCTCTTCCTCTCCTCCCTGCCTGTAATCCTGATGCTCTCAGGAGAAATGGACCAGTGATGGCCAACATTTATCAGAGTGTGCCAAGCATGGTATCAAGCTTGCATCATCCCATTAAAGCCTCAGAAAATTGAAGCAATGATCCCTATTTTGTCAATTAGGAAACTAAGGTTTAGTGAGAGGGTGGACTGCACAGGATCAGGCAGCTAGGAAATAGCAGGGCCTGGATTTGAATTTAAGTGACAGAACCATTTCCAGCTTAAGACCGAGCCAACTGGGTTCCACTCATTTCCTGTTAACGTCTCTAAGCCATAGAGCCAAGTTTTCATGGTCTCTAACTTCACAAACCACCTTGACTCTTAAAAATTCAATTTCTTGGCCAGAGATACATTTAAGAGAGGGGAAGGGAGCTCCTCAAAATGGAGTTGTCATGTCACAGGTTGACAAGTCTCTCCGTGAAAGGTCCCCTCTCAGCCAGGTCCAAGGATTTGGTCCCTTTTACCCTGGAATCTGGACTGTGGCCCTCCTCTGCCAGAGGATCCCTAGGTAGAATGGCCGACTCAAGCTGTGCTTCCGGCAGAGGGGAGCCTTCAGGAATCAGCCCCTTCCAAGACAGATGGACAATGGGAATCAAGCCCCAAATTGTTGGCTATGGTGTGACTTTGGGTAGCAGTGTCCGGATCCATCAACAACTCTAAGACAGTATCAATTACAAAATATAACATCATATGTGCTACATAAACATTGAACTATTATGGATGGAAGAGACATCCTGGTTTTAGACTTAATGTGTGAAAAATATATAATTTAGAATTGATATAGTATCTAAATGTGTTACAATAAGAAATTATACTACGGCCCACACATGTAATGAAAGGTTATGTACATATTTTAAATATGTAAAAAAAAAACACAAAGAATAGTTGATAACAGGAAAAGATGCTCATATGATGATAAGTTTTTTAAAGCAAATTATAAAACTACTGTGGCCCTGACCGGTGTGGCTCAGTTGGTTGGGCATCGTCCTGTGCACTGAAAGGTTGCCTGTTCGATTCCTGGTCAGCGCACATGCCCAGGTTCTGGGCTCTATCCCCAGTAGGGAACATACAGGAGGCAGCCAATCGATGTTGCATTATCACATCAATGTTTCTCTCTCCCTCTCCCTTCCTCTTTCTCTATAAATCAATAAAATATTTTTTTAAAAAAGAAAAAAACCTATTGTGGTTTTTGAACAACCAGAAAATCTGTATGAAATACTTTGAAAATCTGAAGAAATCAGATAGCTACCAAAACAGAGAAAAATTTCTCTGAGGGGCAACAATCCCACAAAGAAGGGAAGTGATTTTTACCTTTGAGACATCTGGTGATTAGTATGGTGTATTATTCAGCTCAGGCTGCCATGACAAAACACCACAGACTAAGTTACTTAAATAACAGTCACTTTTGTTCTCACAATTCTGGAGGCTGGAAGTCTGAGATCAATGTACCAGCAGGGTTGATTTCAGGTGAAGCCTCTCTTTGGCCTGCAGATGGCCACGGCCTCCATGTGTCCTTTCCTGTGTGTGCATGGAGAGAGGGGGAGTAAGAGAGAAAGAAAGGAAGGAGGGAGGGGGAGAGAGATACATATAAGGCAGCCCATAATGTATGCAATGGACAAGAAATTAAGACACTGAGCACAGCTTTTGAGTCTCATAGAATGGAGGAGACAATAATTAGGCATGGCCAACAGCAAGATAAATTGAGGGGGAGTGGGTGGGGGGATGGCTCTGATAAATAACCTGAACCTTGAGCTAAAGCACTGAGGCCTACAATAAAGAAGTAAGGCTGAGTTGTAAATAGATCAGTCCTCACAAAGACTGAAACCCCAGCATCCAGGCAGCTCACTCCCAAATTGGGTTAAGCTGATTTGCTCTCCTTCCCATTACCAGCCTGAAGCAAAAGGAAATTCTCTGGAGGAAAATGGTATCAGCCAGGGCCTCAAATTAACTAAAATATTGTCATACACAGTATCCAGAATTGAATAAAAGTTTACAAAGAAAACCGAAGACAAATGATCCAAAATCAAGAAATATACTTATATATTAAATATATATCTAAAACCCACAGAAGAATAGGCATTAACAGACACAGACTTGAAAGTCACTTTAAATAATGTATTCTAGGAAATAGATTATTTGATACAAATTTTCAGCAGAGAAGTGGAATCTATAAAAGAGAATCAAATATAAATTTGAAAACAAAAATACAATCACTGAAATTATAAAAAGATGGCAGTAGATGGGTTTAACAACAGATTAGACACAATGAAAGAGAAGATTATAAACTGGAAGATATGTCAAAAGAAAATATTCAGACAGAAGCAAAGAGGGAAAGAAGTATGGAAGATAATAAAAGGTCAAACATACTTGTAAAATAGAATCCCAGGATTGAAAAGAATATAACAGAAGCAATATTTGAAAAGATAATAAAAGAGGATTTTTAAAAATTCACCAATAACACACCACAGATTACAGAGAAACTACTAACCCAAATCAGAATATATATATAAGGAAAACTACACCTGCATAAATGATAGTAAGGTTGCTGAAAACCAAAGACAAAGAGAATGTCAGCCGGATATTTAAAGGAGAAACAAAAAGACTTACATCAGACTTTGCAATAGAGACATGGAAGCCAAGTGACAATGGAATAACATCTACAAAATGCTGAAAGAAAATAACTACCTACATAAAGTTTTATAACAATTAAAATTTTGTATAAAAGTGAAATAAAGCAAATCATCAAGAATTCATTGCCAGAAAGCATGCAGTAAGGGAAATACTAAAAGAATATCTTCTGCAGAGGTAAATTGATCCCAGATGGAAGAATAGAAATACAAGAGGTTTACTGACCCAGCAACAGTATATTTAAGATTGTTTTTAAGTTTTTGGTATTAAGTAATGAGTGCTTCTTCTTGCCAGTTTGCTTGTATATCACTTCAAAAGTTGGTTGAACCTATAGATGCAGATACTGTTAATACAAAAGGCTGACTATACTGAGAATATTGCTGAGTTCCTGGTGTGTGCATATATGAACATTATGATTAACAAACCAGATAAATGCCAAGATATAATTACAATTTATGTTGTAATCTAATCAACATGATACCAGTTCCTATCCTGCTTCTCACCAGACTGTCAGCAACCACACAATCCAACCCTCCTGACTTGTACTTGTACCATCATGTTTCACCTGTGTTGGTTGATTTTTATTGGAACACAAAAGAAGGAAGAGGACTAGAATAACAAAAAACTGATCAGAGCCAGCCTGAACCAAGATGAGGTTGAATCTGACCTCCAGGAGACCTGAACCTCTTTATACCCTAATTATAATACATCAGCATGCTATCTGACACAAATAGCATGTGCCATGACAGATACAACTTGGACCATAAGGGAAAAAAAGGGATGGTGCCCCAGTTCTGGGAAGAGACCTGCCTATTCCTGGAAAACTAATGCATATGACTCCCTCTCATTATGTTGTCCCCATAATGAGAGGCTTCTCTAGAATGAGAAGTTGATCTGAGTTTAACTCCCATTTCTCCATTCTCTGGCCATTGAATTAAAGCTTGTGCTGCAAAAAAAAAGAAAAAAAAAAAAGAAAAAAAAAAGATACGCAAGAGGGAATGAAGCACGGAAATACAATAAAGAGCATACATATGTAAGTAAATCTAAATAAATACGGACTCAGTAAAACAACAACAATAATGTCTTCTGAACATCCATCCACCCATTTACCCACCCACCTATTCACCCCTTCACCCATTCATCCTCCCACCCATCCATCCATCCATCCATGCACCCATCCACCCACCTACTCATTCACCCAACCATCCATCACCCCAACCATTCATCTGTTAACCCAACCATCCATTATCCACCCAGTCAACCATGTACTCATACACCCATCCCATCTATTAATCCATTTCACAGGTGCTTGCTGTGCTTGTAGCAGGTGCTGGTGCTGTCCTGGAGCTCAGTGCTTCCTTGAGAGGTCCTGCTGCTCATGATCCTCCCTTCCTGTCTGCCCACCCTGTGGAGTGTAAGTCTCAGCATCAGATGGTCAGAGAGCCTTACAGGGATGGTATCAGACATACAACCCTATGATTGTGGAAGTCAATTCCTTGTGTTGTGGAGCGAGCGCGAGTGAACGACCACTGGAGTCCAGACCAAATTAAAATTTAGGAAGCCTTTATTAGCCGGCCGGGCGACTGCTCTGCCATTCTCCACACAGGAAGTCCAGAGAGCAGCCCCGACCCTTTGTGCAGGACCACTTTTAAGCACATTAACCACATCCTGTTTTTGCAGAGCAAGCAATTTAAGACAAAACAGTTTTTCCTAAGCAACGTCAGGATCATGCCATTGACGACCATGTTATTCACAGGGTCATCCTGTTCTTCAGAAAGCTGACAGTGTTCTATGAAAGAAGGCCTGCGTGCTGGGAAGGGGCCATGAGACTGTATCTCAAGGCCTAGCCTGGTGTCAGCACTGACAACTCTATCTGGGGCATAGTCCACAGCCTCTCTGGAATGGTAGTAGTAAGCATGCTCAAAAATTCCCACTCTCCAACACCTGTAATAGATCCATAGAAGATGGATGGACTGATTGGTGGATGAATGGATAGATGGATGGACGGATGGGTTGGGGGTAGTGGGTGGACGGATGGACAGACAGATATCCTGCTGGTTCTGCTTCTGTGCTTAAACCTACATTAGGTGGCCAGAAGAATCGAATAGTAGATCTGAGTTAGAGAACAGATCGTAGCAAAGGAGGGCTCTTCAGGTAGGTGGCCAGGAAAAGTTCACACACCTGAAATGGAGTGAGTGAAGTCAGGAGCTGCCAGGATGCCTGGAAAGGTGCTCCAGGTGAGGGCCTTGGAGTGTTCCAGGCATAAGGCTGCTGGTGTGCTGAAGGAGGAGAGAACAATGCTGCAGGAGGAGAGAAAGATGTAGGTGGAGGAGAGCAAGGGGCCTTCTAAGCTTTCAGAGAGCTCGGGCCTTTTTCTAAGTGCTGTGAAAATCATGGCAGGGGTGGGGTGGGTGTTGAGTGGGTCCCCACAATCATATTTGTAGTTTAAAGGGGTCCCTCAGACCAGGGAGGAGAAGAGTCTGCAGGTGCCAGCCGTGCCCCCGTGGAGCAGAAGGATATGGTGTGGACCTGGGCAGGGCAGTGCGGGGATGCTACAGTGCTCTGCAGACAGTAGGGCTCGGTGACAGGGTCTGGCTTGGACTGGTCATGGTGAGAGTCCTATGGGATCAGGGAGAGGTTTGGTGGAGGAGTGTGGAGTCACGGTCATCTGGGAGCCCGGGCCAGGGAAGAGAGGAGGGTGAGGGCGTGGGCCACCTGCAGCCCCCGACAGTCCCAGGCCTGCTGGCTCTGATCCTAGAACTGACAGCACGTTTTCAGAGCACAGCACGAGCTCCCAGTGTCCTCTGATTTTGGCGTCTGAACACTTGGAATTTAGTTGCCTGTCCCTGCCCTGTCTGTGGCTGAGCATGCAGGCTTCTCATGGGCTGGCTCCACCTCTCCCTGCCCTCCCTTCCTCCCTTGGTCAGTGCCCACCTGGGGAAGGGCACACCCTGGCAACCTTCTTGGGACTTGGGCTCAGATCTCCTGAGCAAGCTGCATGCTCCCACCCACTGGTTTCCTCTCCGAACTCATTCTGGGGGGAGCGGGATGTAAGGCTTCTAGGCAAGATCAGGACAGCGGTGCCTCCTGCTTGGGGCCAGCCCCACCACTCAGGTCCTGAGTGTGAATCATCCAACCTCCTCCCAAGTGCCAGCTTGCCTCTGCATGCCCACCGCCCATCAGTCTCCCAGTTAGCAACCCTCTGTGGCAAGCAGGCTATTCTTCTTTTTTTTTTTTTTCCGTTAATATATTTTTATTGAGTTCAGGGAGGAAGGGAGAGGGAGAGATAGAAACATCAATGATGAGAGAGAATCATTGACTGGCTGCCTCCTGTATGCTCCCTACTGGGGATTAAGCCCGCAATCCTGGCGTGTGCCCTGACTGGGAATCGAACCGTGATCTCCTGGTTCATAGGTCGATGCTCAACCACTGAACTAGGCCAGCTGGGCTGGCTAACTATTCTTTATGCCTGGTTAACTATTTTATTACCTAGTTAAATATTCTTTATACAAGTTAACTATTCATTATGCCTAGTTAACAATTCTTTATACTGGGTTAACTACTGTTTATATTGACTGAGTTAACGACTCTTTACGCCGAGTTAACGACTCTTCAGCTTAGGTTTCAATCGGAGAAATCGGTGTTGCTCTGGCCGGGAGCCCCTGACTCTTGAGCTGACACAGGGGCCGCACCCTCCCTGCTGTGACCTCTGAACCTGAGTCCCTGAGACTGAGTACCTAGAAGTGGTTTTGTGATTTTGTAAAAATGCTGAAAAAACAAAAACAGCAACGCTGTTACTTGGGACACACAGTTGGAAATCATGAGGCAGGAAGAAAATGGCACACGTCACCCTGTCTGACATACTCATCAACTTAACTGGCCTAATGTGATCACTGGTAAAGTAGACAAGAGGAACGAACACATACAAAACACAGGCTTAAGGCTAGGTCCTGAGAGGGGCAGTGCCGGAGACAGCGTTAGTGATGGCTGACAATTAGTGTCGAGGAAGGCCAGCCAGCTGGTGGGGATCCTCGGAGAGGGACAGGGCTCACCGTGCTCCAGGGGCCAGCAGGGAGCAGAGGACAGGGGCAGGGACAGGGCTCACCACCCATCTGTCATCATGAGACGCTGGTAAACAGCATTCTCTTGGAAACATTAGTAAAAGGGTAAGGCTTCTTGCCAGGCCAGCACCCCAAGTTCACTCCAAGTCAACTCCCACTATCAAAGAAAATTCATTTTGTGGACTCAGTGCCCCACCCCCTAAGCTTAGAGAACTAGAATTTGTGGAATTACTCAAGAATGTTATGTGGACTGTATTTGGTGATTTATCTGAAGTTAGGAATTATTCTTAGTATTCAGGCTTTCGAACCAACTGTGGATTAATGATGCTCTTCAGCTCTGGAGAGAAAACCCATCAAGCCAAGTCAGTCTCTGTTGGAAACCGATCATTGTCCCACTAGCAGAAAGGTGTGGACAAGGAACCCGGAAAGCTGGTTAACCTTGGAAGCTCTGAAAGGTCAGAGCTAATCACTCACTGTTTAGTTGAGACATTGGTAGCTGAAGCAGCCTCCACCTGTTAGTCTTATGTAAATTCTTGCTGATTGGCTATTATTGGAATTGCCTGTCTAAAGGCTATGGGTGTATCCCATAATCTTAATAAAAGAGATAGCAAGGCCAGAGCGGGGTGTAGTCCTCTCTTGGGCTTCCACCTGACCCCCAATTCCCAAATTAATACTTTTCTAGTCTCTTTCATTTGTGTGCAGCCTCCTTCAGAACCCGAACCCTGAACCTGAACCCTGAACCACGCAGGATGTGAAAAGGGTTCCCACAAGTCTCCACTGAAATGGCCAGTCGGCCTCTCTGTGCAGGAAAGGACACACACTGGGGCCTCTGTAACCAGCTTTACCGAGGAAGTGGGGGTGCTGGTAGAATGGAACCATCTCAAGTGGACTCAGTCCCCGACAGCTAGACGTGCTCCTGATGAGACCCTGGTGAGGCAGGTGGCTGCTCCCAGCCAGCAGTGCACTCCTGCCAATGGAATCCAGTGGAGGTGACTGTCACTTCCCCACTGTCCTCCCCACCTGCTGGCTGGGGACACAGGACTTGAAGAGCCCAGTGGACACCCAGCCCCAAGACCTCGGGGAGGAAAGCTGCCACCCATGAGAAATGCCTCCGGGCTGAGCCACCAGAATGCTGATGTCTGTCCGATTCAGCAGCCATGGGTAACAAGTCCAGGTAGTCCAGAATGTGTGAAGAACTTCTAACCTTCAACGTGTGGCTCCTTTCACTCACAAAGGCCGTTTTGGGGCTATGTCCCCAGCAGAATACATGGGACCAGGGACAAGGGGTGGCAGCAGGACTGCCCACTCAGCCCCTCCCAGTGGCCCCCCCAGGGAGTTGTAGCCTCCGATGCCCTCTCAGGCTTGACTGGGCACCTGTACCAGGAGACATAGTAAGGTCTCCATTCCCCAAAGTGGTGACTGATGCTGGGTCCTTCAGCTCCTCCAAATGGACATGTGGCCAGAGAAAGTTCAGTAGTGGCAATGCTGACCGTGAGGCATGTGGGTTTCTGCTAAGTATCAGGCCGCGGCGAGTCTGTCTGGGGACTCAGGGGCCAGCTGCTGTGCCTCCTGGTAGAGTGAGCACGGATGACCACTGAATCAGCCACTGCCTGGCCAGGGCGTGGTCCTTGTGACCTGCACAGCACTGCGGGTAGCAGCTGGATCAGTAGGGGTGCTGCAGAGAGGGGGCCTAGAATGGAGAGCGGGGAGATTGGGGAGCCTCGGGACCACCCACAGTGGCAGGCCCAGGGCTTGTCCTGCCTCCTTCCTGGTCTCACTTCTCAGAAACAGATAGCACTACCTTGCCGAAGTGCTGACAGGATGGAGTCCTGACACTCAGGTTTCCCTGGATGGCTGTGCCTGCTCTCCCTGCCTCTCCCACAGGCAGCCGGGCCTGCTTCTCTCAGCCGCCATGGTCCTAGGGCTCTTAATGATGCCCTAGGCCAGCATCTGCCTGTACTGTCAACTGTACCAAAAACACACGCACACATGCAGGGCCTGTGCTCCCATCTACCCAGAGAACTGACTTCCAGATGAGGCTCTGGTTTGGGGCTACTTACCTCCACCCATCTTGCAAAGCGTTACAGACCCCTTCAAGCGAGGTGGGCACTTTGGCAGAATTCTACCAACACTTAAAATAAACACCATGGACACTTGGATCCAGAATTCTACTTCTAGGAACTGACCCCACGGTTCACTCACATCCCATGCCAAAGCAGCACGAACAGACTTGGCTCGGGACACAGGGCCCCCAATGGGGACGGAACGGGCACTGCAAGGCCACCCGGGAGGCAGTGGCCACGTGCACGGATGCATGCACACGATGGAGCCCTGCAACACGGACCAGCTCTGGAAGGATGCCCAGAACCAGGTGATGGGGACACGGCCACTGTCTCCCCATCCAACTTTTCACCTTTTCACTGGCAGTGATTTTTCCTGAAGAGCAGGCACGAAGCATTTCACTCACTGTCTTTATCTTTCCAAACAGGTCTCACCACCATCCAACTTCTTTTTTTTTTTTTTTTTAATTCTTTATTGATTTCAGAGAGGAAGGGATGAGAGAGAGATAGAAACATCAATGATGAGAGAGAATCATTGATTGGCTGCTTCTTGCACGCCCCCCACTGGGGATCGAGCCCGCAACCCAGGCATGTGCCCTTGGCTGGAATCGAACCTGGGACCCTTCAGTCCGCAGGCCAATGCTCTATCCACTGAGCCAAGCCGGCTAGGGCTACCATCCAACTTCTTCTTCTTTTTTTTTTTTTTTAAATATATTTTATTGATATTTTACAGAGAGGGAGGGAGAGGGATAGAGAGTTGGAAACATCGATGAGAGAGAAACATCGATCAGCTGCCTCCTGCACGCCCCCCACTGGGGATGTGCCCGCAACCAAGGTACATGCCCTTGACCGGAATCGAACCCGGGACCCTTCAGTCTGCAGGCCGACGCTCTATCCACTGAGCCAAACCAGTCAGGCTACCATCCAACTTCTTAAATGAGGCCAGGGTTGATGTGAGCTTCCCACGCAGTCTGGAGACCCTAAGGACTCGCCAGGCCCAAGGCCACCCTGTGACCACACCTGGGGATAGAAACACGGCCTCCTGCCTCCCACATTCTAGATGGAGGCCGGTAACCTCTAGACATTTCAGAGCGAAGGAGCTGGAGTTGACCTACCTGTGTCCTTTCACCTGGAAGTGGTAGAGTACAGCTGGGTCCAGTGGGGCATGCTCACACTTCCCACAGGACTGACGACTATCTCCAGACACAAACTCAACACAAAGCAAGTCCCAGAGTCCCAATGACTGACGCAATGGTAAAAATGGCTCAGCAGCAACTCAGAGAGGGCTGGGCTGCTCTCCATGAACCAGGCATTTAAGAACCCCCAAAAGAGAGGGGTGGAGTCTGAGTGTTGATATTTATGTGTTTTGAATGGGAGCCAAGGAGCAAAGCTCAAAGGCAGAACTGCTTTCTCCTGGGGTTCTCTGTATCTGATTCCAGCTAAGTAGTAGGGAAACCTGGGTTAGGGGTGTGTGTGTGGCAGGGGGGTGGGTGCTGCACTGACTAGAGAGCTAACAACTGGCTGGGCGGGGGCTGAGGGCAAGAGCACAGGGAGTTTCAGGGCACAGCATGGTCATTCCCCGTCAGCCAGGGTATTAAAGCTGAGTGCTCACGCATCACGCGATGGGTTCAGAAGTCTATCTGTATCTAGGAAGTCTAACTGCCCTCACTCTCCAAGTTCAGACAGTCCCCAACTTATGATGGTTCTGACTTATGGTTTTTCAACTTAACAATGATGCAAAAGCAATACAAATTCAGCAGAAACTGTACTTTGGATTTTGAATTCTGGTCTTTTCCTGGGGTAGTACATGCGGTGTGATCCTCTTGTGATGCTGGGCAGCGGGTGATCTGCAGCTGCCTGTCAGCCATGTGATCACAGGGATCAAAACAACTGACACTCTACATGTCTGTCTTCCCTGTCAAACGGCTCTGCCCAACTGCAAGCTCAGGTGAGCTGTTGACAGCACGTCATTGCGAACTTGGCTGAGCTCTGATGCTGGGTCGGTTAGGTGGGCATATCACACGCATTTTCAACTTAGGACGAATGGGTTTATCAGGATGTAACCCATCGTCAGTTGAGGAGAATCTATAGCCTTATCAATACCACTGAGAAATGAAACAAGGAACACAGAGTGTTCAGCAATAGCATGTATTAAACCATTTATTGGAAACTGGTTAAAAATTAAGGCACTCCAAACGTTATGGTTTCTTGAGGTTATAATTTTTGGTTGCTTTTAGAACTATTTCAGAGAAAAGCATGTGGACTGGGGTGGCCTTTCAGACGCCCTGGTGAGGGCTCCATGTCTCGTGAGAGGATTAAATACACTGTACTCACTGTATTTAACAATCCCTAGCTCTACTGTCAGCTCAGCAACCTACATTGAGTGACTTTACATACATACTAACTACTGTATTAATACAAAGTTCATTGAAGTCGATTACAAAGTTTCTCTGATGAATAAACAGCAGAAAGTAAAAATTATCAGGCTGCTTTAAAATATTAAGGAATGTTTCGTAACACTGTAAATTGCTGTCAAATGCCCAAGTCAGAGAAATAAGACTAGACTTTGTTAAAGGTTAGTTTCTCAGTTTTGTAGAATCGTTAATTCCCAGCACCGGTCTCCATGGTTCAAGGCGTGTCATGCTGTTTTGATCATCCTGGTCTGCATTGTGAACTTTATGTGATGGTGAGCAGCGGGAGTGTGAAGACTGAATGCATGGCTTCTTTTGTGTGCCTGTTGGCCTACTTTCCCGAAGCTGAATGTTTTTTTAATTCAAAGCAATCTGGCACTGGGAAGTATGTTCAGATTTAAGAGAGGCTGATTCCACTGTCACTTCATTGTCTGCTGCTGTCCCTGCCATGAGTTCAGTCTATTACTGAAGCCACATTTCTTGCGCTGAAAGAAATGGAACCATCATACACGGTGCCACAGGGCACCCGGAGGCCACCAATGACCTTGAGAGAACCCACCTCTAAAGGGAAGTCTCATGACACGCCTGAGTCAAAGGAGTGCGCTCAGAGCCAGGGTCATCTCAGAAGCAGGACAATCACCATTGTTTCTGTGTCGTGTGTGGAGATTCCCTCAGCTGGCCCTGGACACCCCACTTCCCAGGGCACAGAGCCCTTCCTCCTCAGGGCTGGCACACAGCCCAACGGCAGGGAGAGCTCAGAGCGCCTCACACACTGCACTGACACCTGTGTCACTGGGGCTAGAACAGCGAGCAGGCGCATGGGAGCACCCATCTTCTGCCTTAGGGAGGTTGTTTCAAAACTTCATTTATAATAGAGGTTTTCACTGGATAACAAGCTTCATGGTCTGCTAAAGATACAAATTAAAATGTCATACAATACATGGTCTGAACACTGATAGTGAAGTTTTCTGGTGAAATCTTTTAGGTGGGGAAATAAATCTAGGATTTTTAAAAAGGTTTCCAATGAGTTCACGATTCCATGTTCTTCACTGCAACCACAGCCTAGGAAGTAGGGCCACTGACACTGTGTCCTGGATGCGGAAAACCACCAGAATTGACATTTGGGAGACGGGGCAACAGGGACGCGAGGCCCGCACCTGTGACTTCAGGGGGAAACGACGAGGAACTGGCCGATCCTCCCACGTCACACGCAGGGATGACTCTCCCTGGCTGCTGTGTGGAGCTGTTAGTGGGTGGATGGGAAGAAGGTCTGCGGCGCTGCAGCAGGAGGATGGCGTTAGTGTTGCGGCTGTCGGTGTGCAATCAGCTTACGAACTGAGACGTGGAATGTGCATGATTCCTCCTCAAATTAACAACAAAAACAAAAGCAACCTTACCCCACCTCCACAGGCTTAGTATCTCAAGTGACTAAATACAGAAACAGGAAAGGGCACAGAAGCTCACAAGAACGGACAGCATTCAGGGCAGCTGCATCACGCTCACTTCATCAAGGTCAGCAGGCAGGATGGGGGCGGCCAGGCCTGCAGACTGCTGTCCCTAGGAGCGCCTTTGGGACTTGACACGGCAGGAGTGTGTTTTAGTTTTCAAATCGAGCGTATGGGTTTTCCTCTTTAAACAAACCTGCAAACAAAATGGACTTGGTTACAAGTGCATCTAGCCAACACCAAAATTCCAGACAGCAATACAACTAAGCTTTCTATGGAGATTGACTGAGGCCAATAGGAAAACGGGGATCCTAAGCAGGTCCAAATACTACGCTAAACCTTTTCTGAAAGTCCAAGTACAGGACTTTAACACTGACATAAAATGTGCCCAAACCAGTAATTTTAAGAAAAACAGATCCCAAGAAATAAAGACTTACTTGCTCAAAGAGAAGTTAAGAAATTTAAAGCCAGGGAAAAGAATAAATTAAATAAAAAGAAACAATAAATAAATTTAAAAATAAAGATGAGAAAACTGGAGCACACATATAGAAAAAAGAAAAGAAATTTAAAGCCAATATTTCTTCCCCCAGATTAGCGGTTAGCTAATATTATACAGGAAAAAAAAAACAGAGCACGTTCCTTTAAATGTCCTTATAAATGTGGATTAACTTTTAAAACTAAGGTTGTAAAAAGAACTAATAAGGCCACCATCAATTAAACTGTCAAGCATTTACATAAGTAGTAGAATCTATAGTGGTAAATAAATACTCAGACTAGGAGTTTTCTCTTTGCATGTGGAAACACACACAGACTCTCTCTCTCTCAGTGAGGACCTGTACTATACACTGAAATTATCTAGAGCCATTGCAACACGCTTACTTACTGCAGGGTTTTTTGGGCGGGGGTGGGGAAGAGATAAGAACGGAGAAAGAGGCAGGGGATGCAACACGGTGCTCATGTCAGAGGAGAAGGGGAGCCTCAGGCTTTGGGGAGAAAGTGGACAGATTTGATAAAGAACCATCATATGGCAAATGCCAAGGACCAGCAGTCTAAGGCCCTGTTGAAAAAGAAACAGCTCCCAGCTCTACTTCTAGTTCAGAAGGAAACTGTTCCGTGACACGGAAAGCAAACGCCTTCTAAAACAAGACCTGCACTGGTGAACCGAGTGCACTCATATGCCCCTTCCCCTCACTACTGAGGACCCCTGAGACTTATTCCAGGCAGGGGACTCTCCAAAGTCCAGGACATTCAAGGGACTTCATACAAACTGGCATCCGAGTTAATTTCGTCAGTACCATTAAAGGTCAAATTAACCACAAAAACGACAGAAACACAGTGCATCAGTGCAGGAAGTGGCACCTCCACTGACAGCCCTGAGCCCTGGCCCACCAGGCCCTGCCCCACCAAGAGCAGCAGCGGCACCACAAAGTGCAAGGTTTCCCATGCTACAGCGCTTGGCACGCACCTTGACTTTTATTTACAATGTATGTATACTAGAGGCCCGGTGCACGAAATTCATGCAGGGGGTGGGGGGAGGGAGGGTGGTGGTGTCCCCTCAGCCCGGCCTGCACCCTCTCGCAGTCTAGCACCCCTTGGGGGATGTCCGCCTGCCAGCTTAGGCCCAATCGCCCCAGGGATTGGGGCTAAGCTGGCAGTCAGACATCCCTCTCGCAGTCCAGGGCTCTCGCAGTCCAGGACCCCTTGCTCCTTACCACCCACCTGCAGCAGAGGTGGGAGAGGCTTGTGCTGCCACAGGTATGCTCGCCAGCCGTGAGCCCAGCGTCTGGCACCCGTCAGCTGAGCAGCACTCCCTCTGTGGGAACGCACTGACCACCAGGGGGCAGCTCCTGCATTGAGCATCTGCCCCCGGTGGTCAGTGTGTGTCAGTGACCAGTCGTTCTGCCGTTCAGTTGATTTGCATATTAGGGTTTTATTATATAGGATTTTTGTTTGTTAATCCTCACTCGAGGATATTTTTCCATTGCTTTTTAGGGAGAATGGAAGAGAGAGGGAAAGACAGACAGAACATCAATGTGAGAGAAACACATCTATTGGTTGCCTCCTGCACAAGCCCCAACAAGGGCCCAGGCCGGGGAGAAGCCTGTAACCAAGGTACATGTCCTTGACTGGAATTGAACCTGGGACCCTTTGGTCCATGGGCCATCACTCTAGCCACTGAGCCAAACCGGCTGGGGCTATTTACATTAATATTAACCAGATGTCAAAGCTCCTTTTGAGGCTCCTCACTTTCGTGGAAAATCAGGCTGTCCCCAGTCACAGGCATGTACACTGCCGTTTGGTGGGCATGGGCATGCACCCAGGCAGAGGCACCAGGGGAGAGTGGGCAGTGTGCTGATGCCACTGGACAAGGGAATTGCACCCACACAGGAGCCCATCACCACCTGTCCCGGGACAAGGCCCAACACTGGGGTTTGTGGTGTGGGCAGGAAGAGCATGGTGGCCAGGTGGCAAAGACATATTGGTGCTCTGAGGAGGCCAAGGGGTGGGAATACACAAAAAAAGGCTCTACCAGCCACCGGATGGCTCATCTAAAACAGAGGAGACCGAGCTACAAGAGGAGGGCCAGCAGCCTCATGGCTGGAACCAACACTTGGAGGCCACCAAGGTCAACCCCAGCCTGAGGCCGAGCAGGATGCACAGCGCACACCTGTGTCCTTCAGGAGGCCTGCAGAGACTGAGAGAAGGACGTCCAGCCAGTGGGCCAGCTGAACCAGCGTGCACAGCCCAGAGGACCAGCAGCTCTTGTCAGAGAACTGAGCCTTGAGGTTTAGTGAGTAGGATCCTAATATTCCACCACAACACAGTCTTTCCTTATATACACTGAGGGCTTCAAAATAAGTGCATTAGTCGGGTAAGACTTTGACATGTTCCCGGTCGGATTTAGGATTTAGCACAGCTGCTTGGTTCACTTAACCGAATCCCCAGGTCACAAGGTCAAGAGAGGCAGCGTGGCTCAAGGCTAGAGGCCCCAGGGCTGTCATCAGTGAGGGCCTGGCCTCAGGGCAGGCCAAGCAAGTCCACTTCTATCATTTCCAAAAATGCTGAGCAATCACTGAGCAGCAGTATCAACACTCATGTTGTCCACGGATGTGAACCAGCTAAACACAGGAGCAGACCTAATGTTCTCAAACACTAAAAAGTAGCCTCTCCACCCGCCCCCAATCTCTCCAAACAAAAACGGAAACAAACCCAGGACAAAACACCCAGAAACAAAGAAAGGACAGCACGGCCTCAGTTTGGGCTGATGCTTAAAGAAGGAATGCAGCTCCACACACAGGAGTCAGGAGAACCCAGGGTGGAGGGAAGGCACAGAGGAGACCAGACTCACACCCTCTACCCCCCAACCCCCGGCAGACCTTTAAGGCAAACAAGAAGGCAGACCAGGAAAGGGGCTACAGCAGACCCCTGTGACGGCCCGCACTTCATAAGCCAAGTATCCCTGGAGAAGTTTGGCTGAGATAAAAATATTCATCTTTTAAGACATTGCATGGAATTAGTTCATAACAGCACCACTTGGAATAGTAGAGACATCTTTCTGTCCCCATAACCTACAGTTAGACCTCACGAGACGTCAACAATGGCCAAGATGGCTTGGCATCCATTTCTCACCAACTGAAACAGAGATTCAATCGATTCTTACCATATTTTTTTCTGATTTCATCATGCCTTGACTTCATCTCTGCCCTCCTAAAAAACAAACAAAACCTTGTTTAGCATCAACATACAATGTAACTTTAAAAGAAGCACCTTTCATTTCCCCCAGCAGAGAAGCTATGGTTTGTTCTTGTTTTCCAGGATGAGAGCAGGGTGGCCGAGCTCGGCCATCAGGCCACACTCCCACTGGGACAGGCAAGGTGATGCTGAGCACAGCCTTCTGAGCTGCTCCAATATCATGCTATTCAATTCTTTATTTCAATAAATGCAATTCAAATGTCCAATACTGATTTAAAAAAATTTGTTTTCTTATATAAAGAAAAGGTAGCATTCAGCCAAAACCTTATGCTGGTTCTAAAGGTGATTAGGAACAAGCAAAAGCTAGTTTTTATTTGAGGCCCATGACTTCAAGGTAATGACCTGGAGACCTGTGGGGCCTTAGGCCTTATCGCTGCCATCCTGACAAGTCAGCACCTTGTTCCTAATCGGGCAGGGACAGTGACCAAGGGCTGCATCACACACACCTGTCAAATGCTCTGTAACCCGGAGAGTGCTGCTGATCAGCACTGGTGGCACAAGACCCAATTCGGCCAGGGGCTTGAGACAAGGGACCCGATCAAAGGCTTTCCTCCCTCTCTGAGCCTTGGTCTGCTCGTAAATGAAGACTGAAAAACTGCCTTCAGTGGCTCCTGCCCCTGCAGCATGAGAGCCCACTACCATGACACTGCAAGCAGGAAGGCTCTGCCAGCTGCAACCTCCAGCTGCAGCCCTGAGGCCACTGACTGGAGGAAACAGACAGGGAAGCAGCAGGCCTCTGACAAGGAGGGTCGTGGCCACTGGCTAGGTCCCTGCATATTTAGGTTCTCACTCTTTGTATCACAACCTAGAAAAATCCACAAACACTTACACATTCGTAGCTTTTAAAAACGGAGAAGACTTGTGACTTATCAATGTCACTTTCCCGATCTGAGTCCCCTTGAAGGGCACTTCTCCCCCATGGGAATGGGTCTGTGGCCTCACCTTTCTTCCTGCCGTATTCTCCTCTCTTCTTGCTCCCTCATGGCCTTCTCCTCGCTTTTGTCTGGCTTCCGACTCTTCTTCTTTCTGCAGTAGCAGCAGTAGCAGCAGCATGTGGCAACCGCCAGGAGGATGAGGCCCCCAACCACCGACATGGCGATAATCAACGCCTCAAAGTTCACTGTAAGTGCAAAGGGGCCAAGTCAGAGCTGCTTGGAGCAGGAAACCCCGGGGAGCAGCATCCCCTCCTGGGTGGCGAGCTATGTCAGAGTGAGGCCCAGGCCTGCAGAGCAGGCCTTCCTTAGTGCACAGCTGTGCCATCTAACAATTTCTCCATCAATCAGGGTGGATCCAAGTTTTGGGGTCCACCACCAGATATTGAAAAGATTTAAGACCGAGGAAAGTTAAAACCAGGAAGGAAGAGAATACTCAGCTGTGTATTTGGACTTTCCTAAAAGAAAATTTAAGCCTGATGCAGCTCATTTAATTACTTAAGTCTAAGTCAAGAGCAATGCATTTATTTTGCACAGGAACTAAATTCTGACCACGGCAACCAGATCTTCCCCAGGGGTTTGAAAATGGCTGCCTATCATGTCAATGGGTTTATGACTTCCTGTCCAGACCAAACTTCTGAGACAAAGACAAACTTAAGGCAAGTTTTACATTCTTTTCAGCTTCTCTTAAGGATTTATAAATCCAGTCACTATTTTTTAATTCAATCTGAACTCTAATACTTCTTTTGTGAATGTGTTTTTAATTATCCGGTTAAAACAGCCGCTGAAGGCCTGGCCAGTGTGGCTCAGTTGGTTGGGTGTCATCTCTTGCTCCAAAGGGTTTCAGGCTCGATCCCCAGTAGGGGGCGTGCAGGAGGCAGTCTTTTGGTGTTTTACTCTCACATCCATGTTTCGCTCTCTCTCTAAACAAATTAATTAAAAAAAAAAATCTTAAAACAAAAAACCCCACCAGCCATTGAAGAGGCTTGAAGAGCCACCTGGCCAACAGTGGGTTCCAGGCTTCGCATACCCATACCAGCTCCAGCTGCTTCTGAAAATGAGGTTAAAATGCCACCACAGGAAGCGGATGATCTTTAATCTCACTTGTGGTCGGGTTGGGGCTTGGACCGTGAGTGTTCTGCTTTGGGGACAGGGAGGCAAGTGGAGGGTTCTGTGCCGGTGTGAACCCACCTCACATTCAGATTGGCTGCCAGCAGAAGAGCACTCACTTATGGGTTACTCAATCATTTTACAATCAGGAACAGTGTGACATCTGACCAAATCCTTCTGAGCCATAACCGTGTTCTTTCCTTCCTTGACCTGCTCTAGAAGCACTGGAGTTGCAATAGTGAAACTAGAAAGAGACCTTCACTAGCAGAATGTGTCGTTTCTGACTCAAGAACTCTACAACTATCAACTTTAAAAATGACGGAGATCAATTAGATAGCTGGCTCTAAAATATATCTACCCCAAAATAGCTTCCCTGCTTAGCAGCTAAAAAGTCATAAATTAAAAACAGAAATCACATCGTAATAGGAAGCAAAACCATGAGCCCTTTCCCAGTTATCCTGTATGGCAAATCTATGACACTCCACCAGAGGACGTAAGAAATGGCCCCGGGTGACCCAGATGATGGAGTGACATCTTGCTTCTTGGCAAAGGTTCAAAATGGCCAATTCCTCATTTTTCTCCAAGCAAACTTATATTTTTATGGTTATTATAGTTAAAACTCCAAAACATTTTTGCTTAAACTGGATAAAAGGATTCTAAATTGTAAGAATAAAAAGCACCTGTGCGCTGGCTAGCATGGGTCAGTGGTTAGAGCATTCGGGAAGCAACCAATCAATGTGTCTCTTCTCACATCAATGTTTCTCTCTCCCTTCCTGTCTCTCCTCCTCTTTCTACTCTCTCTGAAGAGCAATGGAGAAAATACCCTCGGGTGAGGATAAACAAACAAAAAAGCACCTGTGGTGGCCCTGGAGAGGGGGAGGGGAAACAAAAAAACCACCTGTGGTGTAAGGCCTAACATTAGTGTTAAGTGTACCCTGATGTCTGGTGAAACCAGGAGAGCCTTGAGTGGTCCAACAAGCTCCCCTCCCCACTTACTCCCACAGGTAAGGCCCCCAGCCAAACCACCCTCCTTATTCCAGGAACCAGGTGCAGGTGTCATTTCCCTGTCAGCCCTTGGAATTGCTCAAGCAATCACATGGTCTCTCTGACCCAGGCACCACACCCTCTTGTTACTGCAAAGCCTCCTCCCACTGCCCCTAACTCATCCAGTATCCCCTCCCCAAGGGCTGTGACTACAGGTGATGAGTAAACTGCCATGGATCCTGTCCATCCAGCGTCGGGTTTGACCCTCCCTGTAAGCCCTTGGGAGGGACTTTCATTTCACAAGAGAATTATCAAACCTGCCCTCCACCTGGAAAGGAGCTCACCATCATTAGCCTTCAGAGAAATGCACTTAAAACCACGGGGAGATGCCACTCACACCCACCAGATGGACTACACCGAAGATGACTGAGTGCCCAAGCACTGGCAGGGACGTGGACCAACTGGAAGCCCCACATTGCTTGGAGGAGCATGAGCTGGTACACCTCTCTGGAAAAATGCCTGCGGCCCTGTAGAGCGAACATGTAGTGAGGCAGCAATTCTACGCCTACATATATGCCCTGGGGAGGGAGCGCTGGCACACATTCAACACAAGACCACAGCAGCACCGCAAACAGCCCAAATGCCCTTCAGCAGCAGAATGGAGGCGCACCTGTGAACACTGCCCGAAGTCAGAGACAAATCGGCACACACAACACACAAGGAAGGGCCTCAGACATCCATACGATGGGATGAAGTCAGGGAAGGCAGCACAGGACTTCCTTTATGTGAAGGGCAGGGACAGGCAGCACGAACCTATGCTGATGGAAGTCAGTCCAGCAGTTACCCGCGGGGTCCTGACAGTAACCGCTGTGGGGGCCGGAAATGGCCTGTATATTTTGCTAAGGGGGGAATCACCTATGTACTCATGTAAACATTTACTGAATAGATGTATGTGTGTATACATGTGTGTTTATGTTGTAGACTGTATTCTATAAAGGGTGACTTAAGAAGTGTGCACCGCAACAGAAGTTAAACTTCAACTTAAACAGCTCATGCTCAACACGCCCAGGGTCCCAGTGTCCCCTGGTCCAGGAGTGGTCTTAGTGAAACAGTGAGCAAGGACAGGTTCCATGGAGAAGACAGCGGACAGGACGGAAGCAGAGGGCAGTGAGGCCCAGTGAAGCCTTTCTGGTATAAGAACAGCAGAGAGAATGGTCAACAAAGGGTACGTGGGCACATGCACACACGTGTACGCCCACACAGCAGGCCCCTCAACCACACACACACAATCCTGGATTCCCTGGGGCCTCAGCACTATAAGTGAGTATTTCTAATGGAGGCTGATGGATTCTAAAATGGAAATCAATTAGAAAAAAGACAGATAAATAAGCAATAAGCTGCAGGCACACCAAGTGAAATACCAACGTGCCCTAAGGCAGTGGTCGGCAAACTCATTAGTCAACGGAGCCAAATATCAACAGTACAACGGTGGAAATTTCTTTTGAGAGCCAAATTTTTTAAACTTAAACTTCTTCTAACGCCACTTCTTCAAAATAGACTCGCCCAGGCCGTGGTATTTAGTGGAAGAGCCACACTCAAGGGGCCAAAGAGCCGCATGTGGCTCACGAGCCGCAGTTTGCCGACCACAGCCCTAAGGAAACAACAGCTCCTTTATGCAGCTTAAGGTGGCCTTGCCGTCGCCTGTGTAGCTCAGTGGTTGAGTGTGTACAGTGCACCAAGAGGTTGCTGGTTTGATTCCTGGTCAGGACACAGGCACAGGTTGTGAATTCAGTCCCCTGTCAGGGCACATATAGAAGGCAACCCATCGATGTTTCTCTCTCACATCGGTGTTTCTTTTTCTCTCCCTCCCTCTCTCTCTAAAACCAATTTAAAAGTAAATAAGTAAATAGATAGATAGAAGGTGGTCTCTGTTTGACCCCAAAAATGAAGCCATAAAAAGAAAGGATTAATAAATCCAACCACATAGAAATGAGTTCCGTGTAGCAACATATATCACCAACTAATTTAAAAGCAAACTAGAATCCGTCCAGTATGGCTCAGTGGCTGAACGATGACCCGTGAACCAGGAGGTCACGATTCAATTCCTGGTCAGGACACTTGCTGTGGTTGTGAACTCCATTCCCAGTAGGGGGTATGCAGGAGGCAGTTGATCAATGATTCTCTCTCTTTATTGATGTTTTTTTCTCTCTCTCCCTCTCCCTGAAATCAATAAAGACATATATATATATATATTTTTGGTGTTTTTTTTTTAAAGCAATCTAGATCCTGACTGGTGTGGCTCAGTTGGTTAGAGTCGTCCTGTGCACCAGAAGGTCGTGGGTTTGATTCCTGGTTGGGGCACATGCCTAGGTTGCAGGTTTGATCCCCGGTCAGGGTGCATACAGGAGGCAACTGATGGATGTGTCTCTCTCACATTAATGTTTCTCCCCATCTCTCTCCCTTTCTCCTGCTCTAAAAAAGTAAGTAAGTAAATACATAAAAGTAAACTAGAAAACAATTTGAATCTCACCAAGGGCTAATTTCTGATGAAAGAATATCTGTAACCACCATATGCGGACGATGGGACACATGCCCATGCTGAGCAGGGATTCCCTGCTTGGGAAGTCAGAGCCCCTACAGGAACCACAGGGATCAAGGTGGCCCACGAACACCAACCACCAAGACATAAGGTGCTGAGCCATCCAAAAAGCAGCCTTCAACTCATCCCCCCCAAGGGTGTGGAGACCCAGTGCAGAGCCAAGGCTGAGGCCTGAAGGTGGGCCTCCAGATCTGCAAGGACCCCCCAGTTAAGACACCACAAGCTCTCACTGGCTCCCCAGCTCCCCACTGGGAACATCAAAGAACTACTGGGAATACATTTTCTGGCAGCTTATGTTAATGAGCACAATCAAGAAGCCAACTTTATAAAATGACCACTTACCCCAACAAACGCCCCAGCGTGCAGAGCTCAGCTTACAAAGAGAAGCAGGTGGCAAGATTTTTGTCACTGGATAGTCCACGCATGTTTTATCCGTGTTGCACCAAAGACACTGAGAGAGATAAACATTAAATGTTAGAAATTCAAAGTAAACACCAAAGAACCAGACAGTCTAGGACAGGGGTGGGCAAACTTTTGACTCGAGGGCCACAATGGGTTCTTAAACTGGACCGGAGGGCCGGAACAAAAGCATGGATGGAGTGTTTGTGTGAACTAATATAAATTCAAAGTAAAGGAGCGGAGGGGAGAGCAAGAGAACCGGATAGAACAGCCGGATCTGGCCCGCAGGCCGTAGTTTGCCCAAGGCTGGTCTAGGGCCTGATTCCCTAAACGAGTGGTCGGCAAACTCATTAGTCAACAGAGCCCAATATCAACAGTACAACGACTGAAATTTCTTGAGAGCCAAATTTTTTAAACTTAAACTTCTTCTAACACCACTTCTTCAAAATAGACTCGCCCAGGCCGTGGTATTTTGTGGAAGAGCCACACTCAAGGGGCCAAAGAGCCGCAGTTTGCCGACCACTGTCCTAAACCATCAGCCACCTGGTCCGCTCACCCTTGGGGGATGGTAACGGCCTGGGCTCTCACCCCAACACAGAGGCTCAACTGCCCTCCAGAACCATGTCACTCAGACCTCTTCCATTAGGCACCTTGAATAGCCACACAGCCTCTGTGTTGTCATGAAAGATGCCAGGCAGCTCCCCCCGCCCAGGGCCTTTGCATAGCCTGTTCCTTCTGCCTGGAACATTCCTCCCAGACGCATGTGGCTCTCTAACCTCCTCCATGAGGCCTAACGTGGGCAACCTACTTAAAACTGTCCCCCTTACCTCTGCCCCTGCTGTCACATTGCCTCCTGACACACTCAAGCCGCCTATCGTGGCCCATCATCAGGAGGATAGGCATCCATGTACATCACTGAAGGATCCCGACCAGGCGGACCAAGGCTGGCCCTTGGCAGGAGCTCAGTATCTGTTAGTGGTCTTCTGTGACCATGATCACCACCGTGTAAAGATCCTACCTCTGACCTCTGCAAGAGCAGCGAGTGAGTATTACCTCCAGCCGTCTTAAAGATAGTGCCACCGAGGCTCCAAGGCACCTACTGGAACCTCATAGATGCCCCTAAGCCCCTACAGTGTTGGGGAGAGGCGGTCTGGGGCAGGGACAGTGCCTTCACCCAGTGCGTGTGTGTGGGGGAGTCTGGAGCTGGCACTGTGGCGCTGGCAACAAAGGAAGTGGGGCTCAGGCTGCAGAACGTGCCTGCACAGGAAGAACTTGGCTTGTTATTTTAGATCGTCAAGGTAACAGTTTTATGGCGTTCTTTTTCCTTTGAGATTTTAATAGGACACAAAGTCAGTTATTTTTTTTTTTTTTGGTCCCAGGTTAGGATGAACGTCTGCTGCACAATATATTAGAATAAAGGCTCCCCAGGCCTCCTTACATAACATCCACTTTACTGTATTGTGTTTAAAACGGTTGAGCATATTTAACAAACAGCAGGAAAAAACCCTTTTTATTTTGGCTGTTTGAGAATATCTTGCATTTTAGTGGTTTTGTTCTGGTTTAACAATGTTTGGTAAATCTTCCATTTTCAAACAGCTTCAGTTTTAAATGTCTAATTTTCCATTTTTCTATGATGATTTTACCAAAAGCCATAGGCGTTCACTAGGAGGGTACGTTCTCTTCTGTGGGGTTGTTGTGGTTGTTTTTGTTACATGAGTGAGGGAATATGTTCATGGTACACAACGGAGCGACACCAACAGGACACAGAGCGCGCCCTCAGCCTCCCTCTAACCTGCTCGCTCTTCAGGCCTCCGAGGCACCGCTCATCCTTTCAGAGACTCCTGTGCTCGGCTGGGCCCACACCACGGCCCACCCGCTTTCACCCACCTGCACGTGTGCGCCCGCAGCTCTGACTTGATCTGTCTAGGTTCAGAGTGGGGGTCAGGACTTCAGATGAAGTGCCCACCCCACTGTGATCTGAACATGTCCCTCACCTGCACCTCCCCAATCTCCTTCCCAGACAGGTGAGAGTTGAACAGGACAGTGCTGCAAAGGTGCTCTGGGAGCTGCAAAGCCACATAGACTCTAAGCCATTTTTATGGCCGAAATGACTTCAGTAGAAAAACCCAGACATTGAAAAGAAGCAACATCAAGAAAATGCCACCCGGCCGAAACCGGTTTGGCTCAGTGGATAGAGCGTCAGCCTGCGGACTGAAAGGTCCCAGGTTCGATTCCGGTCAAGGGCACATCCCCAGTAGGAGGTGTGCAGGAGGCAGCTGATCGATGTTTCTCTCTCATCGATGTTTCTAACTCTCTATCCCTCTCCCTTCCTCTCTGTAGAAAATCAATAAAATATATAAAAAAATATATATACAAACTTAAAAAAAAAAAAAAAAAGAAAATGCCACCCTGCGGACCAGAGCCCCCCGTCCTGGTTGAGCGTTGTCAACGATAAGACGTGAAACTGCAGTACACGCTCCTTTCCGGTTTAACTGGCAGCGGTACATCCTATAACCCACCCGAAACCCTCCCATGTTTTTGTAAAAACATGGCCCCATGTCCTGAAGTGGGGATCATCTGATCTTTCCTGACCCCTGCCCTTGGTGATTAAACCTTAATGTGAGGGAAAGAGAAACATAGGCTGTGTAGTTCCAACACACGCAAAGACCCGGCCACAGCGGGGAGGCAGCCTCCCCCAGGGCCCGAGGCCAAGGCCCCACAAGGGTGTTTTCTCTCCCAGCCATCCCTTCCCTGGGTCAGCTTCTCTCGGGTCCTCGGTGCTGACCACACAGCGCTGCGGTGAAACGGAGCCAGAGACTCACAGGCTGCTGGATCGGGTGCTGCCCAGGAAGTCAATGCCTGAGGAGTGGCAACTGGACCCTAACAAAGCAGCACTGTTCTCGCAAGTCCTGTGACGGCCAGATACGGTGGGAGGTTTCCCCAGAGTCACATGGAACTCTCCACTTCTCCCTGATGGCCTGCTGCACACACCTATGTGCTAGATCCCAGGACGGCCCCTGTGGAGGTGACCCACATGAGCCTTGGGCCTGCACTCCAGAGCAGCTACCCTCTTGCTCAAGGTCACACAGGGACTTATAAGAACCAGGGACATTGGGACATCCTGGCTGCGAGGCTCACCTCCTGACTAGTGAGCTGGACCAGACGCCCCCAACTTCCCCATTGACCTGGAGCCTGTGTCTCCCCTGGCTCTCGCCTCTCTTCTCCATTCCTGTGTGAAGAGCTGAGAGAGAAGCATCTCCCCGGCCCTGGTGGAGACACGGGACACAGAGAGCTAGGACTTTGGCTGGAGGTTTACAGGCGGCTCGCGTTCCTCTGACCCCTCAAGCGGTGGATGACAAGGGCTTTGGGTACACTCCTGCTGCGTCTCCAGGGACCATCTGCAGATGGAGTCATAACCCCTGTCCCCAACAGGCCTCTATGGTCTAATGACACCAACATGAGGCCCTAGTCACAGGTTAACAGTCATTGATTGACCCCTCAGCCCAGCGCTCATCCCATCTGCTCCTCTGTCTCCGCAATCCCCGTTCTGAACAGCACTGTGCACCAACGTTCACCACCACCTCCGGGGGGGTCAGAGGCTTCCCCACCACATCATTAATAGGCATATTTAACTCCCACCACAGGCCTGGTGCACACCTTTTATGACCCCATACCTGTTTCAGGAGTTAAATATGCCTATTAATGATGCTCAGGGGGCATCTGCAGGCCTCATGGGACAGCTTGAGATGCCTGAGAAGGGCTAAAATAATATTTAATATCCATCACGAAAATCTCCCACATCCCCAATATCTGAGCCCTTAGCACACACCAGGGACACCCCCATTAGCAAAAGTGGGCCTGCTTCCAGTCACGTGCTACTTACGGAGACATTTTTCAGGCACTCTTGACAGGTCTTGTTTGTGTTCTGGGAACAAGCTGTGAGGGGAAAAAACAACATATCAGCCAGGAGGGCAGGGAGGGTGCTAGTGAGTGATGCGCAGGGTCCTCTCTGGGTACCAAGCCTCCAGGGACAGAGTAGTTACTGAGCCCCGCTGCAGCAGGGCACCAAGAGGTATATGAAAACATCACACGGTTGTACCCACGGGCGTCTTTCAGGAAAGGTGACTGAGCATACCCTCAGGAGGTGAGCCACGGGGTCAGATACCATGGACCACTAGCCAGCTGAGGCCACCAGCTCAGCAGCAGACACTCTCTGTGGAAGCTAAGACCAGCAATGCCAGGCCCACTTGACTAACGCCAGGGCTCTGACCCCTGGCCAGCCCCACCAGACCCTCAGAGAGGGATGTGTTCTGGGCACACAGGGGAGAAGCTGGCTGCAATCCCTGGGAGGCGTGCTGGGGACCCTCCCAGCACTGTTGCTCCAGGGAGGGGTCAAACCCCACACCAAGAACGTGTGATAAGTGAAACATTTCCAATATGACATCAGGCAGCTATTACCCCACCCTATCCCTTAAAACAAACACACACTTTGAAAAGAGCTCTGCACAAACTAATTAATCACCAGGAACTGCAACCTAAAGTCGTGATAATATACCACTTCATTACCATCAGAATGGCTAAAAGTAAAGACTGCCAATCCTAAATGTTGGCGAGGCTGCAGAGCAAGTGGGGACTCTCATACTGGGAGTACAAATTGGTTCTACCACTTGAAAAACAGACTGGCACTTCCTCATAAAACAAACATATATGTCTACCCTATGACTCAGCAATTCCACTCAGATATTTCATCCAGGAAAAATTAGAACCTATGTCCACAGGAAGACTTGTATAGGAGTGTTCATAGCAACTTTATTTTTAATATGCCAAAAGCTGAAAACAGCCCAGATGTCCAGGTATAGAATGATGGACAGACAAACGCAGTCATACAATGGAACACTATTCAGCCACAAAAAGTAGTACACTATATACACAAAAACACGAATGGATCTGTAAACACCCATCTAAATGGAGCCACTTGACCATGGAGCTGGAGCTGGAGCTGCCATGCCAAAGGAACTGCCTGGCATGTTTTCATTCCCAAATCTTTGGAACGTTAGAACAAGGCAAAATAACCTTTGAACTGGGCCTGAGCAATCTTGTTTCTCAAAAAACTATTTGTAAAGACAACAAGGAAGCACATACTTATATAACTACTGGATTGAAAATTAAAAATACTATTTAGCCCTGGCTGGTTTGGTTCAGTGGTTAGAACATCACAACCAATTGATGTTCTCTCTCGCCCCTGCCCCCCTTCCACTCTCTCTTTAAAAAAAAAAAAAATGGAAAAAATATCCTCGGGTGAGGATAAACACACACACACACACACACACACACACACACACACACTGTTTAGAATTAATGTCACTATATTATGTTATCTGCACCAACAGCCTTCCTTCTACTGATATAATTGTTCCCCTTACCTTTTTCATAAATATCCATTGCTTCTGTCCCCTAACTGGGACAAGATCTGGTTTCTGCCTGAATTAGTATATCTAGAATAACTATTCTTATTGATCTCAGCTAAATGCTGCTGCCTCTCACTTGGAAAGGCCTTTTATTTTTAGGTTAGCATGATCTTACAACTCATCCAGTGGCATACTACTGTTCCTGCATTTCACTATATGTACAAGATATCTTAAAGAAAAATAAAAAGCTGAACTCTAGTTAATGACAGGCAGTGAAGTACTGGGGGGAAGTGTAGGATATCTGTACCTTACTTCAAAATGCCTTCACGGAAGGATGGGTTGAGGGAGGGACACTTGTACAGAGACGACACAGCACAAGATGAAGGATAAAAGCTGAGTTTGTTGGGTATATGAGTGTTGACTATACTATTCTTTCAATTTTGCTGTATGAAGATTTTCATAATAAAATGTAGGGAAAGAGCTTTAGCTTCTAGTTACATTTTTTATTCACTGTATTTGTTAAGGGGGACTTACTCTAAAATAATTGGTTCGTCTATTCCATAGTGTAGTTCTTCTACATTCCATTTCTCTAAATAAAATCCTATTTTATTTTAAATGAAATATAAGCCGATTCTTTCATGTATTATTCTGCAGCAATCATTATCAAATACTACTCTTTTCAGCGTCTTTAATGGTGTGCTACTGGGTTTATGTTGAAGCTTATTTTTAAACTATTTTAAGTACTCAGAACAACAGATTTCATTTAGCTTCAGGAAAGTAAAGATTGACAGCCCCTGAAATGCCTCGATTTCTCAAAACACTACTAAGAGAGACAGGGTGACAGTGGCATTTTGATAACAGGCACCACCATTTCAGAGGTCCCAATGCGCTGGCACTGGGAGAAGGGAGAAGCAAAGACCCCTGTGGTGTCAGGATGATGATGAACTCTGAAAAACTCGATTCCTAGCTCTGTCCACTCAAGGTCCTAGAAAGGACCCAGTAGCAAGGGGCATGTGTGGTGCCCAGGTCTTGGTTTCTAGACGCTGTTCCCCAGTAAGAGAAACCAGGGCTCCTTAGAGAAACAGCAGATTGCAGAATTGGCAGAGAGGAAGAACAAGATCAGCCCTGGGCAGCTTGCTGTGCCAGAAAGTGGCACAAGTTGATGGGTAAATGATAAAAGGATCCAGAAGCAGATTGTGTGTGTGTGTCGGGCGGGGGGGGGGGGGGGTCCTCCTTGTTAAACTGGGACCGTTTAAACAACCAAGTGGATGACAGCAATGGACTCTGACCTCTTGAATTGTCCATGGTTTCATACTGACATGAAATAAATATAGAGAGAAGGCAATTAGCAAAGGTGAAAGCATTTCCATTTTGCAAACATCACAGTAAACAGGGGCGCCGAGACCATTGTGCCCATTGGGGGTGCCTTCCCATGTTAATCATCACTTAATCATGAGAAACGGCACCTGAAAAGTGATCAAAGTATCACCAGTATCACCGGTGACCACATGACAATGGGACAAAGTGACAGCAGGTGCTCCCAGAGGGTAAGGGAGAAGGACAGTCACTGAGTGGTTGAATCCTGTTAAAATGCATTGGAATCAAATCAAAGAAAACCCACACAAGACCAAACTGAGGGTCTTCACAAAGCAGCTCTCTGAACACACCGGAGGCTGAGGAGCTATTCCAGAGGAACAGATATTGAGACGTCACTACATGTATCATGTGAGCCTGGATGAGGCCAGAGGACGGGATGGGGACATAGGGCATTACTGGGAAACTGGGTACAAGGATGCCTATGTTAAATCAAGTATTCCAGTATCATTATCACTGGTGATTTTCCAGATTTTGGTCTTAGATTCCCGTTACGTAAAAGAATCCTCATTCTCAGGAGACACACGCCCAAGAATTTAGGGGTAACGGGTCACATCACAACTGACTCTCAAATAGTTTGGTTAAAACTAACAAGCAGACAAGGAGGAGTGGCAAAGCAGACGTGGCAAATGCTGTGGGAACAGAAAGGGATTCGGAACTCATTGTTCTAGTTATTTCTTCAACTTATCTGTGGCTCTGAACTTTTTCTAAATAAAGAGTTAGGCAGGGGAGGTACGGGGGGATGAGGCGGGGGGGATCTGTATACCACCTAACACATCCACCCTCGAGTCCTTTTTGAAAACTTCTACAAGGAAGGACGCACTTAACTCCTCAGGGGAGCAGGGGTGATGTGGGACAGGAAATTTTTTCACGGGGCTTTTCATTTTTCAAGTCTTTGTGAACTGGTCTTGCGTGAACTAAAAGAACTATGGTCCAAAGCATACACCATAAACTTCATCCACCCCAGGGCCTCTGATTACGGGCCAGTATGAGTCAACAAAGAAGCATGGGAGGCGGAAGCCAAGCGAACTGCCCAGCCCTCCTCCTGCACCAGCACAGCCAGGAACAGGGCCGGTTTTCAACACAGGCAGAAACAGCCCTGTTAAACACGTTCAGAGCTGGGAGGTCATCCTGTTCTAAAACACCCCCATCCTCCCGCATGGTAAGCAAAGACAATGCATTAACCATTTGCTACCGCTTCAAGGATGGGGAGTTTTCCTTCAATGCATCTCATCTCATCACAGGATACAGAAAACCATGTGCTCAAAGCCGGAGAAAGCAAAAACAGCAACAACATGGTTTCTTTCTTTTTTTAAAATATATATATTTTTTTTATTTCAGAGAGTAAGGAAGGGAGAGAGAGAGAGAAACATCAATGATGAGAGAAAATCATTGATCGACTTGCTCCTGCACACCCCTACTAGGGATCAAGCCCGCAACCGCAACCTGGGCATGTGCCCTGACTGAGAATTGAAAGGTGATCTCCTGGTTCATAGGTCACACCAGCACTGTCTCCTAAGTCTACTGCTGAATGTGAATGTCCTGTCTGACTTCTGAAATCTGATGACCGATAAAATCTTCAACTTAGATTCTATTTATTAACAATTAAAGAACTTTAGGTCTCACTCACTCTGGATTGTTCTTCCGTAGGATACACTAAACCATGACCCACTTTCCAGTTCTCCTCAGGTGAGTCAACTGACATCCGCTAGCATGTGTAAAGAGGTAATGTTTTTTAAAAATAAGGAAACAGGTATATTATTTATGGTCCATATGTCATACGAGAGGCCAAAGGGCTGTGGCTGCTGAGCCCTTAGGCAGTGGAACAAGCCCCTTATTCGGGCTTTGTGCCCACACTGCGCATGACAGAGCTGACACTGTCCATTTCACGTGAGAAATGAGGGCGGAAAATTCTCTTAGACAAAGAAGCCCTGGTCATCTTCCTATCCCTGTAGAAAAGAGTAAAGACGGTAGTACATAACACCGTGGACCACGTGTACAGAACCTACTGAGAACACCTACACTACCTGCGGAGAAAGCCCCAGTTCTCGGTGGGCCGTGGGAAGGAGGCTGCAGACCCCTGCAAACCCAGCTGCTGCTATCAGGAGCAGTCAGGCTCTAGGGAGCTCCTTGGGGTCCCTCTGTTTAAGACACCAGCCTAAGGTCCTTTGAAGTGTCGTCTCTCCCTGAGATGTACAGATGAAACTAGATTGGAGTCTGACCCATGCACAATACAAGGGGGGGCCAAAAGCACGGGAAGGTTTCTTCAATGTAATGAAATTGCCCTCAAGATCTTCAGTGCCTGGTGGGTTCCGCCCGTCTCCCGCCAGCAAAGCACACAAGAAGACAGTGGAAATTGTTCGTTTGGGATGGGCATGACGTATGTGGGAGGGTTAATTTTATGTATCACCTTGACTGGGCTAAGGGATGCCTAGGGGGCTGGTAAAACCTTACTTCTGAGTGTTGTCTACTTGCTGGAGCTAGGACTTCTATCTTCTCCTGCCCTGGGACATCTGTGCTCCTGGCTGCGGGGCCTTCAGACTAGGCTGCAACTTACACCACCGGCTTCCCAGTTCTCAGGCCCTCTGATTCGGACTGAGCTACACCACCCGCTTTTCTGGGCCTCCAGCTTGTGGACGGCAGATCTCGGGACTGCTCAGTCTCCAGTCATGTGAACCAATCCCTCAAATAACTCTCTTTCGCTACAGCTATGCTGGTTCTGGAGAACACTCATCTCCTTACAAGGAAGACACAATGTTTTAAATAGTGTGCTCACATTCCTACAGAACTGCAAGCAGAAAAAAATATCACACTAAGTACACACTCTGTGGGAAGGGGGAGCCTCAGTGCTCTAACAGTGCCCCCTCTCTAATTAAAGAGGACTGCAGACCCCAAGGGCACCTGGATAGCAAACACCATAACAATACGACACCATTGCTCCCATCTGACCGTGTTGCTGATGAGAGAAACCACAGTTCACCCACCACCGACTCAGGACTCTGGGCACCTCTAGGAGACAACAGTGGGATCCTGTGAGCTAAAGCAAATGAGAGCAGCTTCCAAAGGACTGACAGCAAGTGTACACGTTGTGGCTAGAGAAGGAGCTGCTTTTTACCAAAAAATATTAGGATAGTTTTAGTTTAATTCCCAAACACTTCAGGGCATTTCCTGACAGGCACCCTCAGCCATTGAGAAGATTCTTGCGCAATTAAGATTCTTTTGCCAGATAGGCATTCTGTTTCCTAAAAAGTGTTCATTCCCAATTTCTGCTGAGAAACCAACTTAGACCAAAAGTTCCCTCTACATTGCAACTGGACTGCTCTGTTAACCAATGTCGCAAACACACACACACACAGTTAATCTCAGAAGCAGATCAGAAGAAACTCCAACAGTCCTGCAATGGAGTAAGTATGCAATAAGGTCACAAAGAGGAAAGGTGTTCACTGCGCTAAACAGACATTGATAAAGCCTGGGCTAACATGAGTTGAGAAATACACTGGCCTCAGGCTGGGCCTACCTCAATTCCACTTGTAAAGATCTTGAAACGGAGACTTAAGAGGCCCACCCCTGGCTCCACTTCCCACAACTAGTGATCGCATGGGTAAACTCCATACACAGCAGCCAGCTTGAAACATTTCCGAAACAGATGGACACTCCAGTCTCAGCTCACACACTTCCTCATTTTCCACCTGGCCCTGGGGGCTGTGGCCCCCTCACCTGCAACTCCAGCAATACAGTACTCCGTGTCTGCAACTCTTTGGTCCTCAGGTCATGCAATTTGCTCCACTAACACTCGCTCACCTACACCCCTCCCCACCCTCAGCACCCTGATAGCTTGTTTCGTGGTCAGTCTCCCCAGAAACTCAGCTTCTCAGGCACAGACAGGAACTCTGGATCACCACCGTGTTCCCAGCACCCGGCACGCACAGGTGGTTAATAACAGGTGGGATAAACCAAGGAAGAAGGCCCTCCGCAGTTCGGAGTGTGGCAGGGAATCAGCCCGACTCAAAGTGGCGCTGTGCATGCATTCCTGCCTCACCCTAATGCCCCTGATAACTCCGAGTACCCCTCCTCGAGTGGGGCAGTGCCGCGGACCTGGACCACCTCCCACACCCCGCGGAGCGGTGGCAGCGGCTGAACCAAGACAAAGAGATGGCCAGCCCCCTCCAGGGGCCCCAGCTGCGGCTAGACCCGCGTGACCGGACACTCGGGTGGCCACCCCCGCAGACTGCGGCCCGGAGGTGGAGCCGCGACCCCTCGTAGCTGTGACCCCGCGTCCCAGAACCCCTATGCCTCCACGCCCCCTGCCTGAACCAGAACCCCGCGCCTCCCTTACCTTCCCGCCCGACCCAGTACCCCGCACCCCCTCTGCGGCCCCGCCCCACCTTAGGACCCGAGCCCCCTCCGAGGTCCTCACCTGATCCGGGCGACTCCTGCACCGCGGCCGCCTGGAGGAGCAGCAGGAGCAGCGTGGCACCGCCGAGGGGCAGCCCCCAGCGCACTGTCCGCCCGCAAGCCCCGCCGGAGCCCATGGTGTTAATGGCCCAGCTGGTCGGCGGGTCGGTGGTAAGCCCAGCAGCCTCGACCAGGAAAAGACTCGCGCCGGAAGTGGGCGGGGCGGGCGGCACTAGCGAGTGCGCAGCCGCGAGCCCAACTCGCCCCGCCCCTCGCCCTCGAGCCCACCCCTTGCGGAGGTGCTCCCGCCTCCCAGCTTGACGCGACGGGGCTCAGTGCGCCTGCGCAGCGAAAAGGCGGGGACTGCCGAGGAGCGCCCCCTGTGGGTCAGTGCCCCTGCGCGGCTGAAAGGTATGGTCGGTGCTAGGGTCCTTGTCTTTTTTTTTAAATATATTTTTATTGATTTCAGAGAGGAAGCGGGAGGGAGAGAGAGAGAGAGAGAGAGAGAGAGAGAAACATCAATGTTGAGAATCATTGATTGGCTGCTCCCACACGCCCTCTACTGGAGATGGAGCCTGCAACTTGGGCATGTGCCCAGACTGGGAATTGAACTGACCTTCTGGTTTATAGGTCAGTGCTCAACCACTGAACCACACTGGGCGGGCTAGGGCCACTGTCTTTTAATTTGCCTGCACGGTTGTGAATGGTATTTGGAAGAGTAGGGGGTGTGCCGCAGCCTTGACCCTAAAAAGGTGAAGAAGTCCTGGAAGGTGTCCCCAGGAACTGACTGTGCCACAGCCTCCCCTAGCTTGATTCTGAGGGCCACTCAGAGCAAATACTTGGCCAGAATCCCGCCTGGAAGAAAGACGCCCCCCAACCCTCTGCTGTCCTCACTAGCGGGCCATTCATCACTGAACCCCCCACAAATCCTCTAGAGCCCTGCTCTAGGCACCCTCATCCCTGACCATTCACCCACACACCTCCATCCCCTCTCCAGTCACACCCCCACCACACTCCCATGAAGGAAAAAGGGGCTCTGTATTAAATCAGTAATGGGAAGTAACCTCACAGGATGAACTGATCACCAATCTCTAAGTCATGGTCAAGGTGAGTAGTCACTGGGTCTCTAGCAGACTCTCTGTCTTCCCCTGGCAGACAGAATTCCCACTGATTTATACAGCCAGCTGTTATGTGAGCGCCTCTTCCCGCATCTGGTGTTCTGAGCTGGGGATCCTGGTGTGGGGTTGAGACACCAAGCTCCTTAGGGGCTACCTTTACAGCTGAGACGACCCTCCAGATTCTCAGCTGCTGCATGTGGGGAGGGGGCCAGCTCTTTTTATGTCTCTACCCTTCCTACCAGTTGCCAAGGGGCTTCTCCTGTAAATCCTTGGTTATAAGACTTTTGCTCCGCTGGTCCTCAGCTGCTTATTCAGGTTGATTGTTCTATACTTTAGGTGTAATTCCAGTTTGGTCCTGGGAGGAGGTGAATGTAACTTCCACCTACTCTGCTGCCGTCTTGGATCCTCTGCTTCCTTTGATCTTGCTCTAAGTCTGTCACGTGCTTTCCTTCCCAGCACATGTCATTTGTAACTTTGTACTGGCTATGTGTTACATGCATCTCCATGAGGGCAGGAATGTATCCGTGTTTGTCCATGTTTCCTTCACGGTGACAGGCACTTAGCCATGCTCCATTAGTGCTTTATGAACAAATGGATGTTTTAAAATCAAGAGTTATGCTGGGATTGTAATAAAGAACTATATGTTTCCAGAGAAGAAAGTAAGGACTAACATTATCTGACAGTATGTTTATGTATGAGAATGTGGACTCACAATTCACAACCCTGTGTCCACATCCATCATCTCTCCTGTCTGTGCGGCATGGAGATGAGTGACACGAAACGCTAAGGTGGGTGCAGAGGGTGTTAAAGTCCTAGAGACCCTGGCCCTTTCCTGGGACCCCTGGATTCCCCACCCTGATGGGCTCTCACTGGCTACACCCAGACCCTGCTGACACGGTGCCAACTGGCAGGTGCCCCCGTGTCTGGTTCTCACTCTGGGATAAGGCCATGACGGTAAGTACACAGGTTTGGCTGGTTCACTTGGCCAAATGGCACTGATCAGCCATGACTTCCAGGTACCCCTAGGAGATGGTTAGGGGAAAACCACTCACCTTAAACTCACTTGCTTCCCATACCCCTTTCCTCCAAGAGCAGGTAAGACCTGGAGAGGAGGTAAGGGATGCTCATTTCTGGGCTTTCTCCCCCCTGTTCAGGCTCCGTAGGGACCCTATTTGGTGGGGCCCCATGTCTTCTGAAATCTGCTTACATGGGGGGCAGGGACTGGGACTAAGAGAGGCCTTGCATGCATGGCCAACAGGTGAGGAAGGAGACAGGAAAGCTGAGCCCTGGGCCAGGGATTGAAGTTGACATGAACCCTTTAAGCGTGTTGAGAGTGGGGTGGGGGAGGGAGGACATAGCCTGCAGAGCAAGCTCCCATGGAGAGATTCTAGGAAAATTTATTAATGTTTTCTATACACATGATTGGGGAACAGTGGAATCAATGGGTGTGATTTTATACCCTGATAAGTGCAAATATAAATATGTTTTTACCACCTTTCATCAGACCACCATCCTCATTTTTACACAGGAAAACATGGATCGAACCTCATAAGACTCCAGCAATCCCTTTTCCAAGTCTCTATCAGAAGGTCGTACCAGTCAGAAGGGGGAACTGCGTCTCCTGAGGAGTCCGTATAATCACTCTGTCATATCTGTCTCTTTTTTTTTTAATCCTCACCTGAGGCTATCTTTTCCAATGATTTCCAGGGAGAGTGGAAGGGAGGGAGGAGGGGGAGAGAGAGAGAGAGAGAGAGAGAGAGAGAGAGAGAGAGAGAGAGAGAGGGAAACATTGATGTGTGAGAGAGACATCAATTGGTTGCCTCCTGCATGGGCCCCTACTGGGGCTGGGAAACCTGCAAGCAAGGTATGTGCCCATGATCGGAAACTGAACCCATGACCCTTGGGTGCGTGGGCCAACGCTCTAACGACTAAGGAAAACCAGCCAGGGCATAGCTGTCATTCTGAGGGCAGAAAATAATAGTGGATTTCTAGTTAATAGATGAAATTGTCAGGCGTTGCAAGCCACATCCATGGAGCAGGGTCACAGTCAGCCTGATGGAGGAGACGTGGTCTGGAGGTGATTCCATCTGGTCGGCTCAGACGACCTTATCTTCACCAGTGCCCCTAACTCTCAGCAAACTTGGGGTTCATGACTGTTGTGGTGGCACTCTTGAAAAGGGGGTTATCCTGGTGAGAAAAGCAAATGAGACTTGTGAGCACAGGGAAGGGAAAAGCTTAGATCGGGGTGACCTTCCTGCAGGTTCTAGCTAGTCCCATTGGCAGGGCTTGCACTCAGCAGCTCTGAGGATGGGGGACAGGCGGTAGCCACGTGTGGGGGTTACATAGGGACCAGAGGGTGAGACCCTCCATGCGGGACCAGCTGCCTCGGGCCCCCAGGGATAGCCACTCACGTTGTTCCACTGAGACTTGAGCTTCTCCTTCTCAAAGCGCTTGTACTCCCTGAGGTCAGTCAGGTGGGTCAGAGCTTTCCAGACGACCAGCAGGAGGACGCCAATCAGCACGACTCCTGCCAGAGTGCCACCCACGATGGCGCCTACATTGGGACCTTTTGGACACTCTAAGGTGAGGAGGAAGCACATGCACACGGAGTGTCAGGCCCTCCCCAACTACCAGGCCTCGTGCATGCCCCACCGCAGGTCACCGCACAGTGCTCAGGTGGACAGAGCTTGCAGCCACTGGTAGTTGAGCGAACAGTCTGACCCACTCTGGGTCAGGGCAAGGCTGGGGACAAGGCCAGGCCATGCAGTTCCAAATGCAACTGTGAGGACTCTTGTTTACCAAGAAAGAGGGCCCAGGTTACCAGCCAACCAGGGCAGAGCATGGGTGGGACACGGGTTGTGAACAGGCTGTGCTCTCCAGGCCACACGAGGGCTCATTGTAGGGAAGGGAGCTGAGAGCAGGTCTCAGTCTAGCAAGGGCCACGGTGCACTGCTGGTCCATGTGCAGTCATATGAGCGGCCAGGCATCCCAGCTCTGTGCCCCCTCAGCCTCTTTGAGAGGGAACAGGGTGGGGGTGCTGAGAGTTTGTGGGCTCCCCATGCTGCTTGTCTAAAGCCCTTAAACCATCCCATGGGAATCTGTTTACCGTAAGTCCCAGCATCCCACATATGCTCTGTCATTGTTACTCCATGTACCTCCTGGAAATTAACCTAACCCATGTGGCTCGCGAGCCGCAGTTTGCCGACCACTGACCTAACCCACCACCTGTCATGGCCTGTGGATCCTGCACCTGCCCCTCATTTCTCCTGGTTAGGTCCCCATGTTCCATCTATGGGCAGGTCCCTCCTCTGATCTCAGTACTCCAGGACCCAGCCCAACCCACCCCATCCATCTTCAAATTTAGCAACCTGACCTCAAGCAGCCCATCCAGGTCTGTGTCCACCTGGCCCCTCAAAGTCCTATGTTCACTCTCCCCGCCCCTCCTCCCCGACGGGTCTGCGTCTGGTTTTTGAAAACACAGTTCAGATGTGTCCCTCACTCTCCTGAAATTCTGCTAAGGGCTCCCTACTATGTTTGAAAAGAGACCCGAAGGCCTCCCAGGACTCACAGGGCCCTCGAGTGACAGGCCTCTGACGGCACACCCTCTATCCCCCGTGTCTGGATGCTCTCATCCTCTGCTCTGAGCTGCAATGTGTCCTCCTCAGAGAGACCTGTTAACCTCTGATCTCAGGAAGATCCACTGATATGGCCTTTGCACCTTGGGTCCCCAGCCGGAGGCCCCCCATCGTGGCACCAGTGTTCTGAGGTGTTGGTTGAGGGGGTCCAAACCCATTGCACATGAAACCCGTGATGACAGGATTGGTGTTTCCATATCCTTCACCATTTTTGGGGCCTGGTACTGACCCCGAGCTGAGTAAGCGGACAGTGAGCAGCGCTTGGGAAATGCAGCACCTGGTCGCTCAGGGCCCCTGGACCCCCACTCCAGGGCTGAGCTCTGAGCATGCAAATTGTCCACCACAGGCCACATAGCTGTCCCTGGACGGGGCTCCAGGACTGGGTCAGTGTCCGTGGGTGACCACTAGCTTGGGTCATGAATTCCCTCCAGCGGTGTCCTGTCCCCTTGAGCCAAGGGCACAATCCATCCACTGCCTGTCATGCACCAGGAGGTGAGGTCAGAGACGGGGAGAGGGTCTGGGGCAGGTGGACCACAGTCCGGGACCCCCTCCTGACCCCGCCAGTCTGCCTTCCCACAAGGAGAGGGCCCTGCACAGCAGCCAGAGTTACGGCCCCCATGTCCCACCTGGCAGGGCCTCACCTCGAATCTCGTCCACGTGGATGTGATATTGGCCCCTCCCCTCCAACTGCCACAGGGTGTAGGTCAGCCAGCAGCCCTCTGAGTCCCGCTCCTTGCACTTCCGGGTCAGCTTGGGGTTCTTGGACCAACCCGGCTCATGGGGCACGCTCAGCAGTTTCAGGCTCTGACACGCCACACTGCAGTTCTTCATGAAGGGGCCCTTGTCAAATTTCAGGCACTCGGCACAGGAGCTGTGGAAGAGCCACTGAGTGAGCATGCGTACAACCGGGAGTGAGATGGTGTGAGAGCATGTGCCAGGGTGTGAAGCATGAGAGAGGGCCAGAGTCTGGGCACCAGGGTGGCAGGTGGGGCTGGGCCTGGGTGCTGTGGGGCTGACACTGGTGCCTGTGTGCCTGGGGAGGAGGTGGTGCTCTGGGGAGGGAGGTGGGCAGAGCCCCTGGGACCTGGAAGCCTGACAGATGGGGCCCAAGATGGGCAGCGACCGGAGCTGAAGGACAGCAGCAGGTGAGGAAGGCCCCCACTGCCCCCTGGGGCCTCAGCCGGGCCGTGGGTTTCTGCTGGGAGCTGGCACGGGCACCGGTCCAGTGGAGGGAGCACTTACACGTTCTCGCTGCAGAGCGACGAGCATCCCAGGCACTCCTCACAAAAGGGCAGCTGGTAGTGCTTGTCGCACTGGCACACGTTGCAGAGGCACTGGCCGCGGCCACTGCAGACGGACCCCTTTGCGTCTCGGCAGCCTTCTGTGGACTTGTGGCACTGGCAGGCCGAGCCCTCGAAGTCCGGTTTGCAGAGGCACTTGCCGCAGCGGCATTCCCCACGATCTGGGAGACAGCGGGGCCACCGCAGAGTCACCCCCGCCCAGCCTTCCACTCACCAGGGCCCACACCCAGGACCTGCTCCTGCGGATCTGTTTGTCCCTCTCTCCCCAGCACCACCACAGAGAACTCACCGGAGCCCCCCAGCACCACCACAGAGAACTCACCGGAGCCCCCCAGCACCACCACAGAGAACTCACCGGGGCCCCCGCAGATTTTGCCATTGTAGCGCTCGCAGTTGACGTTGTCACACTCGCAGAAATGCCCAAAGATCTTCTTGTTGGGCACGTCGCTCGTGTGGCACACGCACTGCCCACAGATGCAGTCCCCCAGCCCCGAGCAAATGATGGAGCTGTTGTCTTTCCGGCAGCTTCCTTCCAGATCCTGGCTGCTCCGGCCCTGAGTCTGGCACTCACAGTTCTTCCCCAGGTAGCCAGCATCGCACCTGGAATGGGAGGGACACGGCTCAGGGCTCCTCCCCCAGGGCTTCTGCTGCTGTGTGTGGCTCCTACCCCAGAAGGTGGGGGGGGGGGGGCGGGGGGAGGGCTCACTTGCAGATGCCACACTCCACGGAGCCCTTGCCACCACAGATGCTGCGGTCCTGGCTCCGGTCCCTGCACTGGCACTCGCACTGGGGATGTATGCTCACGGTCACCGTGTCTGTGAAGCCCAGTGCCCGAATGACAAATGACTGCTCCTGGACACACTCTGTGGCTGTGACCTTCACCTGGAAGGTGACCTGTGTGGGGAACAACAGGGCTCAGGAGAGGTCAGGACCCTGCTTCCAGGCATGAAGGATGCAGGCCTCAGGGTCCCAAGAGGGAGTCGATGGGGGTTGGGGCAGGGGGAGACACAGAATGCTCAGCGTTTCTCTGGAACTTGGGACTGGAGATGAGAAAACGGTGAGATACTGGAACATGGCGGTAGCAGGCGCATGGGGCTCCCTGACCCACTGACCCACCGACCCACCGACCCACCGACCCACCGTTTCTGGCTGGGACTTGGGCTGGGAGATGGTTCTTAGAATACTTTCTATGGCACAAGTGTTCTAAAGGATTTTAAAGTGACTTTGTAAAGAACATATACTTTGTCCCTAAGTCCAGCATGCTAAGGTGCCTGAATCCCACCGGAGGGCCTAAGTTCTGAGTGCAGAATTGTGTTCTGACCTTGAATAAAGGGTCAAGATCATGCCTGAGAGGACAGAGTTGGGACGGAGCACAGTCCCCACCAGCCACAGGCACACTTGAAGTGGTCACCAGCACTGAGCTTCAGGGAGCGCTGGCCTGTGGAGAGCAAGGCACCCCCTGCCCAGCCGTGGTTCAGTGGTTGATTGTCGACCATGAACCCGAAGGTCACGATTCGATTCATGGTTGGGCACATGCCCCAGTTGTGGGCTCAATGCATGCAGGAGGCAGCCAATCAATGACTCTCTCTCATCATTGGTGTTTCTATCTTTCTCTCCCTCTCCATTCCTCTCTGAAATCAATAAAAATATATTTTTAAAAAGAGAGCAAAGGCACCCCCAAATCAATTTTAATGAATTCCCAAATGGTACATTAACAACAAGCAGAAATGTCAGGAAAAATGTGTGTATAAGAAGCAAGCAGTCAACCACAGGATTGAATAAATTCCCGTGTGAATCATGTAGGGCAAGAAGGAGATATTTTGGCAAAAAATTCACATGTAACATTTAGTAAGTAACATGTTTGAAGGAATCGTAATGTTATGTTGTAAAATGTAATATAAGCAACTATTTTGCTAAATACTAGTTCACAGCCAGTGAAAGAAAAATTTAATTGTTATGGTCATAATAAATTTAAAATACTAGGGAAATAAGTCAGTGCTTATTTCTATTCATCTGCTTGACCCATGCTTTAATGTTTTCAGCAAACAAACAAAACCATAAATCAGGAAAACCAACCCAGATGCATAGTATGTGAAAAGAATGCCCTTCTCTGAGGGGACACGCTGTTCCATCGTCTGCTCCCAGGGGGCGCTGCAGACCTCGCGGTCATTAGGGCTATACTAGGGAAGTCTTCGGTGTTGATAACTAGGATGCTCCTGCCAAGGACGGTGCTAAGTGCACCATCTGCTCCCTCTTAACAGGTAAGATATAAACTTACACCATATCGCCTCTGAGGGGATTTTAAAGGAAGGGAACTGAACCTCTGGTGGACCTGGGGCTCCTGCCCCTGACTTGTTCCTACGCCCTTCCCTTTTACCTGGGTGCACTTCCTTCTAGCTGTCACTGGGGGAATGTTGGGATGGAACCTCACCGGAACGTTGATCTGTACACCATCACAGTCCCCTTTAGGCTGGTTCACTTGCGAAACTCCGTTACTGCAGAAGGAGTCGTAGGTGACTTTCAGGGTGTCGGGGAGGGTGTTATGATCCAGAAAGACTCTGGAGGAGAGTTTCTGTGGGCAAAGAGTGGCTGCTGATTAAGGAGGATCATTCTGCTATCCCCAGGCCTTTCCAGGCGATGGCTTTTGCACACCTTCCCATTTCGCATCCCTCTCCCTTCGCCCACAGGCACGCTGAGAGCTGGGTAGGTGCTTGGTCCTGTGTCCGTGCAGCAAGTGTTGGGGTTACCAACACCACGGCCCTGCCCTCAAGACAGGCCAGTGAGAGGACCAACATGGAGACTGATCACAACCCCATGAGAATGGGGGCTTGGCCATCCCACTCACCACTGAATTCCCAGTGCCTGTCACAGGTAGAAGTGGAAAACTATTTAGGTGCATGGGAGACAGAGACAGAGAGAATGAGACCGAAAGACAGTCAGAGAGACAAAAAAGTGGGAGAGACCAGAGAGGAATAGAGAAAAAGAAAGACAGAGTCGGGGGGGGGGGGTGGGCAGAAAGATGGTGAATGAGCACCATTTCAGAAAAGATGGGAACATCCACAGGCAGCAGCTGGGGTTCAGGAGGGCCCATTTTGGGGGTACAGGGCTCCAAGAGCATACAAGGAGCCATCAGAACCTCCTCAATGGGGCTCTAACTAAAGGCAATGGCTTCAGTGTTTATCGGGTGCTCCCAGAGAGCTTGGCTCGGTGAAGCCATCAGGACCTTTGGCCATGAACCTGGGGTCCATGTTTCAGAGAAGACACTGGTGAGGGTCAGATGTGGCACATACCACGCCATCAACACGACAGGACGCAGCTGCCCTGTGGGAAGCCCAGGGTCAGTTTGTTCACAAGGCCCAAGGGTGTTGCATACAATGCACTCCTGTCCAGGCCACCCTTTTATTGACCTGCAGGGGCTGGCATCTGTGCTGAGTGTCTGGCCCGCAGCAAAGCACCTAGGGACTCACATTGTAGGCGTCCTTAATGAGCTGGACCACGTTGCTGGAGTCGTCTGACAGCTCCCCAACCGCCGATTTGGGGATAATCTCAGTGAGCTTCTACAAGGCAAGAAGACCAGGTGGGTCACAGGTGGAACTCTGGGGCCATGGAAACCTCAGCATCTACCGGTTGGTAACACCCCAGAGGGTTCCCTCTTGCCTGTAAGATGATTCAAACTATCACCCCCTCCACACGATTTCTTATAGTCTTTAAGACAGTGCCTGGTCAGTGGTGTGCTGGTAAATTGTTAACATCGGGTTCTCAGGGGGAAAAACCCTGAGTTGTAGCGTTTGCCAATTTCCTTGGTGTAAATACTCCACCTGGGTGGATTTCACACTACTGATATCACTGAACATAGAGCTATGGAGAGATGTGGCTTGCCACGGTTAGACAGTGTTCCCACTACACAGATATGAGTGGCACAAACAATCAGAGCATAGGTTATAGGAAATATGCCAAAGCAGTGGGAAGGGGTAAGTTTGGAGCATTTCAATGAGTTGATGTAATTCAATTTTAATAGTGATCGTGTTAGAGACAATGTGATCATCTGCTCTAGCAGGCCAGGGTCAGCTGGTTCGACTATGTCCGTGGGTTAGCAGGCCCGAGCACCTCTAATGCAGACAGACCTGAGGCCAGCCTCCAGGGAACCTTTGGCCACTTCCTCCCACATACTCACCTTAGCCTGGTTCAAGGGTCTCACCATCACTCATGGATGATGACTCCAACACTTTCTCTTACAGAATTGATGGTTGGGTCAATTTCCTCAAAGGCCTGCTGTGACTCCCCAGAGTGGAGTTCAGTCACCTCCGTGGAGCTCACGAGGGCTGTTACAGCCTGGCCACCAACCCCCTCCAGCCTCCACCACCCACTCCCTCCCCCCCAGCTGTGGGTCTCTGCTGTGGTTTGACAAAGCGGGACTAATCCACAACACTTGCTATGTTGAAGCAAAATGAAAATGTCAGAACCAATGCCAAGATGTACGCCACAAATATGCTAAATTTCCAGGGAAACCATCCTCTTTCATCCACACAGAAATATCATGTGGCAGAAAGAGGCCTCGGACTCCCTAACAACAGTGTTTATGCTCCTAAACCGGAGGTCCTAAGTTCTGAGTGCAGAATTGTGTTCTGACCCCGCGTGGCCCCGTGTGGCCTCCTGCCCCAGACGCCCAGCACGCAGAAGCAGAACTCAGCCTGTGGTAACGCTGAAATGTCTGTGTCCTGCCCTATTGCTCCAGACCTCAAGGCCACTTACTTCATAGGTTTTCACCATTTTCTTGGTTACAGCAAAGATGGGCTGGATGTTGTTTTCAGCCAGTTTATGTGCCAGCTGGCCCACCGACGGGTAGTCCTGAAGAGGAGACACCCAATCAGATAGCCCAAGGCCAGGCAAGCTGCCCAGGCCAGCCACCCACACCACACAGCAGAGGTGGCTACGCGGGGCCCAGAGGCTGAGCCCTTCCACGTGCTGTCCGTGGAGCCCTTCCGAATGATACTGACAAATGCATAAAGTAGTAGGATTAAGAGGGAAACCAGTAATATTAAAACACAGTTAAGAATGTTGACACTGAGCAGAACGATAACTTGCAAGAAGGGCTCTTAGTGTAACTGGGCTCAAATTTAAAAAGAGAACCTAGAAGCCATTACTGAACAGGGGCCTCTCATGCATGACACACTTCAGGGAGAAGCCTGCACTAAACTGCCTGCCTCAGTTTTGTAAAAAAATTAATCTTTATTGTTGAAAATATTACAGATGATCCTCTTTTTCCCCCACTGACCCCCTCCTCCCGGCTCCCACTTGCCTGCACTACGCTCCTGCCATCGGAGGCAGTTCTTACAAAGAAGTTCCTGGAATTTTATTTCAACTAGTTGGACTGAGACTTTCCAGGTCCAATTGGCACTACACAGTTAGATCCTCATCAGCATCTTCCCTGACCAATCAGAGTGGCTCCATTCTGATCAGTCGGGGTAGTGCTTGTTGGACCAATCAAACAGTGAGGATTTGGAATGCTCATTTGCCTGAGAAGGAGCCAATCAGTGATCAGGGGCAGGGACTTCTCTCTATATAAGTCAGCTCCCATCTAGCCTGGTTGGGGTGGCATTTTCCCTTTCCACCAAAGACTGTGTTTCCCTGTTAACACTTGAGCAGAGCGGAGCCACTCAGCAGACTGGACCACTGTGGACTGGAGCAGAGCAGCGCTGTCTAGCCCGAGGGGGGCCAAGCCGCAACACCAGGGCTGAGGGGCCACCCCGGGCAACCTCACAGTCATGCTTTATCATAATTGAGCTGTTTGCACGTGGTGATTCCCGTTGGCATGGAACTGGCACCGACAGCCATCCGTTGACAAGAAAATGTTAAACAGGTGGCGTGCTCTGTATCAGTGCCCTAAAGAAGAAACCTAACGGCCAGTCACCATTCCGCGACGTGCAAAGTAGAGATGAGAGTGAACATAACTTTGGAGTCTCTGTGCTTGTGTGGTGCTGGGGATTCCTCTGACTTCTATCAGGGGCAAAGCCTCACAGCCACCCCCAGCACCGGGCACCTTATTCTCATAAATGAGGACAGTCTCAGTTTCAGGCAGAGGTTCACCAGAACTTCAGGTGGTATCTCTTTCCTGTCCAAGTTGTGGACCCCTGAACTCTACCCACCAACACCCTCCCCTGCAGTCTATAGGCTCTGGGTGGGGATCGCCTGATTGCTTCGCAGCACCCAGAGTTTACGATGTCAGGGTGCAGAGCATCGTTCACAGCAGGCCAGGTAAAAGGTGGTGGCTCAGGCCCGCGGCTGCACCCCACTTCCCCACCCCTCTGACCCTCCAGATGTGCTCCCTCAGCTGGCCTGGAGTGACGTCTCCGGTCTCCCTGGACAGAACTACAGACACCCCTGGACTTCCCCTTTCGGCCAGTGTTTCCTCTGCAGTCCCTTGTGCTATGTCCCCTCCCAATGAGGACCCCGGGGAGGGCCACTCACAAACTCATTGCTTCTTTTGTACATGCTGTCCTCCAGGTGGCAGTGGCCATCGTTGGGGGTGAGGATGGCTCCCAGCTTCCCATCGCCTGCAAAGTGGAAGCCATCGTCCGTGGCGAACACCAGCAGCCGCGTGACATTGCGCCAGCCAATTTCCTCCTGAGAAGAAGGTGGGGTTACCTGCCTCGGTTTCCTCCATGGGGAACCTCACAAAGGAGAGTTGACAAAGTGCTGTGCCCCTCTCCCTCTCCCACCCCCGGGGGGCTTCCAGGCGGGACAACGCAGAGACAGGACCCAGGCCGGGACCAGCTTCTTGACTCGGGTCCAGGCTCCAGTGCCTGGGGCTGGAGGTACGTCTTTACAATGACAAGTTCCCAAATGCCCAGCGAATGTGTGGGACACTGAGGGGAGCTGCAAAGCCTGTTTATATGAAAACACGTAGTCCTCTGAGGCCCAATCAGTGCAGACCTGAGCCTAAATCCGAAGGAACTATTCCCAAAGAAGGAAAGAAACGTAAAAACACTGCAGACACAAAGAGCAAAGAACTCAAGGGGCCCCGAAATGGGAGATGAGTCAGGCACATTCATAACACGCATGTCATCACTGTGACATCGCACACAAATGAAGTGTGTGCCTGCGACGCAGGGACAATCCGCAGAGAAGCTGGAGGATTGGAAGCCAGTTTGCAAAGGATCGGGACTGAGTGGTTAAAAATATGGGGCCGGTGGTATTGTACTATTTACATCATAAATCCAGTGAGTGGGCTGACAAGGCAGGACTCCGCAGGCCAGCGGGCAGCCAGGGGCAGGGAGGCCAGTGGGGGAGGGATAGGCCAGACATGGCCGCCTAAGCCACACAACGTGGTAGAACCTCAGAGGACGCCCCTTATTTCCCAAGGGGCAATGAGGTTGGGAGTGATTCTGCTCCAGGAACCGCCAGGATCTGACTGCTCGGTGGTCTTACAAGATCCTTTGCTCATAATTAGGCTTGAGAAGATGTTCCCCACACCACAAACTGATAGTGACATTTCTGGGTGACACCTAAGGGTGTTCAAGGTGAAGGTGGCACCTGAGGCTGCGGGACTGAGGTCCCCATCGGGGAGATCCAGGGACGGAGCAGGGACAGGGCCTTACCAGGCAGGCTGCGACCTGCATCATGGCATCCAGTCCGCCCTCAGGGGCGTCCAGGTTCCCAGAGATCAGCTGCTTCCCGACCTCTGTCTGGAACTGGTTGGAGTTGTCCGTGAGCTTCAGCACATGCTTGAAGGCAAATGGGGGCTGGCACTCCTTCTCCTTGTTGGGGCACGGGTTCCGGAGCTTCTCGGGGTGCGTGTTGACAAAGGGGAGCACTGTCTTGTCCACAAAGGACCCGAAGCCTGAGGGACAGCAAGGGTAAGTGTGGGAGGCAGAGGTGGCACCAGGTGGTGGGAGGGCAGGGACACAAGCCTGCGGGGGGAGGGGGGAGGATGGAAGGGGGGGCGATGAGGGTGGAAGAGCCTCAGTTTCCCTACTTGATACAGAGCGGGGGAGAAGGTAAGATCGCCCATGGGGTGTGTGTGTCCAAGTGTGTGCACATGTGTAATTAGGTATGTATGTGAGTGTGTGTGTGTGTGTGTGTGTGTGTGTGTGTGTCCCCATACGTGGAGACAACCGCCCGGAGGGAGGCAGAGATGAGGGTGGGATGCTCCATTTCCCTCACACACATGCACTTTGTAAATGAGTCCCTGCTTGTCTAGAGCTGAGGCCCCTTGGCCTGGAGGTCAGGGCTGTGCGTGTGTGTGTGTGTGTGTGTGTGTGTGTGTGTGTGTGTGGTTATTTCATTAACGCTGTGATTTCTCTGCAGTCTATATACGCTTGTGATCTTTAATTTTTTAATAACCAGCACTGTAGGACTATTGTCTTTCAAACATATTGAAAACAAACAAAAGGAGACAGAGGGAGAGGAGAGGGAGGGAGAGGCAGTGTCAGGAGAGCCAGCCCCTGGTATGGCCTTGGTGAGGATGCAAATAGGGACACGCATGAACCCCCAGCACCCTGTCCCTCAGGACATGGGTGGGAGGAGGTGTGTGGGCAGCAGGGCCAGCTGAGATTCTAGGCAGTACTCGGTGCATTGACCTCACCAATGCGGCCAGACTCGGTGATTTCGTTGAGGGCCCGGAGGAGGTCCCCCCCCAGCTTCTTGACATTGATGAGGTCATCGAGCATGGAGTAGGACAGGTCCATCAGGTAGTACAAGTCGATGGGGTAGCCCTTGGCGCGCCGGAAGGTCACATTGAACACAGCCTCCTGACCTGCCGTGGAGATGGGAGAGAGTGAGGGGCAAGTCGGTTTGGGCAAAGCTGGTTTAAATGGTTACTCGGGTTGCTGGCTGCGGGACTTATCAGAACCTTTACTCTGCCAGGAGTACCTGGCCTTCTGAGAGAGGAATAGAAGGGTGTTTTCTAGGTGATTTTTTCCTCCTTTTTACAAAGAACACAGGGCTGAAAGACACCCGGGTCCCCAGCCACAGAACCCCAGTCAGAACCAAGCCTACCTGGTCTCAGGTAGAGCGTCACTTTCTGTGGGAACAGCTGCTTCTGGCCCCCCTGCTGGTTCTCCTTGGTCTCAGCGAGGCTTCTGGGGTCCATGATGTCATCGGCTGCACAGCCCTTAGATAGCAGCTGTGTCCTCGTGTCACAGCGAACGGAGTCGGGCTCCCCTGGCCTGGAGAAGTTCTGGGAGGGGAGTCACGAAGAAGGAGGAGAAATATGGGGGGCCCATGCTGTGGGAGTTGTGTGAGGCTGACCTGCAGGGTCACTGGAAGAGGCTGACCCTCCTCATCTGCTCTGGCCCGCAAGACAAGCATCCCGATGATATGGGGATGAGGTGGGGAGCTGGACAGTCCCCAGGGAGACACCCATCTCAGATAGCTTCTCCATGAGGCTCCCAGACCACACCAGAGTGTGGGGCAGTCATTCTGCCACTGCCTTCAGCAGCAGGCCACACGGGGCCTGTCCTGACCTGGCACAACCTCACTCTCTGGTCAGCCTCTAAGCTGCCCTAGGACAGGGGTCCGGCCTGTCTGTCTGTCTCCCTGTGAGTCAGCAACCCAGAGACCTGTTCTGCTCCTGACCCACGAGGAAAGGGCCTGGGGATGGTCCTGGGTGCCCGCAGTTTCAGAGGCTGAGAGAAGGGGTCCAGCCCGGGAGGTGGCAGGACTAGCCGGGAAGGAAGCTCTTACCAGCTTCTGGCACCAGGCGCAGCCGGGCCCCGACTCGATGCAGTCCCGGCAAGTGTTGACCTTGTATTTGGTGCACTCCTGGCAGAGGACTGGGGGTGAGATGAGACCGGCTCTGTGAGCAGGGCTGCTGACCCTGTGCGAAAGCCAGTTGGCACAAGGGGCTGCCATCATGGACGGGGCGGACAAATGACCAACCCGCTAGCAGGGTGTGGAAGGAGAAGGAGGGATAGCAGAAGGACCAGGAAGGATGGGACCAACCAGGGGCGTGTGTCTGCCAGGATCCAGGGAGGGGCCTCCTGGAGGGTTGGCGGGCAGAACCCACCATTCCTGACTAGGAATGTCCCACAGAACTCACCAGACCCGAGGGAGAGCAGAGCCCACAGGGTGAGCAGCAGGGAGTGCTGACGCAGCATTGCCTGTGGAGGGAAGGGTCTCAGTGACAGGCCCTCACACCCCAGAGTCTGGGGCTGACCGCCCACGGAGCCCTCCCACATGAGCCTGGAGATGCAGAGCCAGGAGGCCCTGTCCCTGCTGCTGGAGGCGTTTGGCATCTGGATGAGGCCAGCACAGGCCAGTCTTCGTGACTGCCCTGCAAGGCAGCTATCATACGCCTGACCTGCCGGGCCTCCAAGGATGAGCAGAGGGGGCCTCATGCCAGTAGCACACATGGGTCCACTTGCACTTGCACACCCACAGCCACATACCCACACCACACAAGTGCACACAGTTGCACACAAGCACGTACAAACCCCCATACCCATCACACAATCATATGCATGTTCACACAGAGAACACACTTATGAGCCACACACCACACACATGCATACATGTGGGCACACACCACACACATCACAAACAAATGCATACCTACCACACACACACTTGATGCCACACACCCTGGGTCAGGGCCGTTGGCCCTTTGTTCTCCCTGAGCACTGAGCTCGGAGCAGAGACTCGGGAGGCCCAGCCTCGGGCAGGCGGCGGCAGCAGAGAAGGCGCTCTGCACCTGGGCGCTCCTGCACTAAGGAGTGAGGGAGGGCTATGCAGAGCCGCGACCTGCCTGTCCAAGGCACTAGCTGTAGCTAGCTGGCCGTTATTTTGCTTTCCTTGATGTACACCTGTTGTCTTTACAAACCCAGTGCCAGGGGGAAGGCGTGGACAGGGCATCGAGGAAAGTGGCTCATGCAGTGGTCACTGTTGATGCTCCCAGAGGCGATGTGGCTGCGGGGTCAGAGGCCTAGCGTTCTAGTTCTGTTCTGGTTCTTGGAGGCAGAGGCAGGGCCTTCTCACCCACCGCCCACCAGGCAGGGCCCAGAAAGGGGACGTCGCGGGGGCTGCAGACCCAGGCTGGGCACAAAGCAGCACTGATCCTTCAGAACACCAGGGAGGGGAGGCTGGGCTTCCTGGGTGGGTGGCCTCCAGGTCTGAGAACCCTGCAGCTGACTGTGACCTTTTATCTGACACCAAGGAAGCGGAGAAGGTGCTGAGAAGCCGCCAACCGGGAGGTGGCAGGCAGGAAGGAGCCATTCTTTATCAGAAGCAAACATCAACACAGCCCACCCTGAAGGTAACGCAAATGCCAGATGCTCTCCCCGGGGCGGGGTGGGCCTCTGAGGTTCCTGGGGCGCCCTGCCGCCAACACCCTGCCATGGCGGTGGGCCTCCAGGGAGGCCTCAGAGCCCCCAGTCGGTGTGGGTCTACCCAGGCTGGCAGAGGCCCAACCCAGAGCCCACCTGCCTGTTCTGGGGCCTGTGTGGCTCCTGCCGTGGCCTGTAGGGCTCTGGGAGCACGTGGTCCCTGCCGTGGGTCTCGGGGTGCACCCTGTGGGTGGATTCTGTCCTCCCCACTCCTCTCCCACCCTGCCCCAGGTTCCTGTCTTTTTGGAGGCTCCCCACCAAGATTATACTCAGGACCCAGAAATGTCAAAGCAGAACCCTAGATTCTTCCAGAACGGGTTGAAAGCAGAACTCCTGCTTCTCCGGTTCCTGGGCCACAGCAGCAGCCAGCCTGGGAAGCCGTTTCGGTTCACTCTGGTCCCCCATTTGTGGACTCCCAATCATGGGCCATGGGGCTCAGGCCAAGGCTGGTCTCAGCTCTCCATCTGGGCACCCCAAAGTTTGGCGGCTGGACTGGTGCCTGATTGTGCCCACTGAACGCTCAGCTGATGTGCACTGCCCCAGGGTGCAAGGTCCAGTCGACCCCAGGATAGCACCCCACTTCTGAGGCTGAGGCAGCTCCAAGCAGAGGACAGTGAGTCCGCTCCCCAAGTGTCCCATCCATGCTGTGGTCTCGTGAGGTGAATGGATCCCCCCAGGTCTGGGGCGGGACCTGCAAACGCAGCTCTGCCCTCCCTCCTGTGGCCACAGACCCGAACCCCCAAATATTCACCACCACCAGCTTGTATCCTCCCCAGGTCTCACACAGGGAAACTGAGGCCCGAGCAGCAGCAGGACCTGGGCACGATTATGCTCAGTGCACTTCCTCCCACAGCGAGGGGAGTGCACCTCGGTTAGGGCCGGGCCCACAGGCCACAAAGTCCTGACCTTGACCACAGGAAGCTGGGCAGGGGTTGGTAGGGGGGCTGCCCTCTCCCCAGCGTTACTTCTAATTCCCTGCAGCACAGGGACGGCCACTGCGGATGCCCCACCCCAACCCACAGGCGAGTGGGGGCAGGACACCCGGCACATGGTGGCTCTGGGAGTTCAGAGGGCAGACGGAGGGAGAGAGGCAGATTGTGGAGTCCAGGAGCCAGCCCTCCTCTCAGCGGTGGGCAAGCTGGGCCAGGCAGGACTCTCCTCACGGGACCTCGGGGCACAGGCCCACACGAGCTGTGCATGGCAGCCAGAACCAGACGTCAGAGGCCAAGGCCTTGCCTAAATCCGGGTTGTGGACACAAAGAGACCAAGCCCTCCTCCGGGCATTGTTCTGAGGCTGCCTCAGCACGGTGCAGTGCCTGAGCCTGGGTGGCAGGCCTGCCTCAGCGCTCACTCTGCCTCAGTTTCCTCTGTGTGACGGGAGAGGACAGGCTTGGTTAGTGATCATGTGTAGAGCGGCCTCAGCACCTGGCACCCAAGGGCCCTGGACTCGCAAGGACAGCTGGTGGGAAAATGAACAGGTGAGTGGGAGGCCCAGGCTGAGCCCAGGAGAGAGGGTGCAGGTTCCAGCCAGGCCACCTGAGCCTAGGCCTGCACAGCTCATGCCAGAGGTGGTCCTCTGACGGGCGGCTTCTTGCCACCCTTCTCTGCCAGAGGCCTGAGTGCCCTCCCACCAGCCAGGCCGCAATCTCCCTGGATCCAGGAAGCACCCCTCACCAAGACTCAAGGTGCAAAACCCTAAGTTAGGCGTTTTGAGAAACTCCAGGCCCCACTGGCCCGTGAGGACTTAGACCCTGTCCACCAGGGGAGAAATAGCACAATCAAGGGAAACTGTAGGAGGTGGTGTCCCCAAGTCCTCTGTACCAGCCAGCTTCCCCAGAGCCCGGGCCCAGAGCCCTCCCCCTCACGACAAGCCCTCCCCCTCACCACAAACAAGCACCAGTCAGGTTCTGAGATGCAGAAGGAGCATCAGAAGGAACACACACTCCTTCCAAATCACACACACTCACATGAAAAAATATCCATATTTGGTAAATGACAGGCGAAAAAGGGAACATTAGAAGAGAAATACAACTTTGGGCAAGTAGCAGGGGGAAGCACTGCATTTGAGTCAGGATAAGAAGCTAGTGTTGGTTCAGGCTTCCCATTAAAGACGAAGGCTTTGCCAAAGTATGAACCCTCAGATGAGGCCACTCGAGCTGCCACAGCCACACTGACCGTCAGCACTTGCCATGGGAGCTTGCCCTTGACTGTTGGGGTCAGAGAATAAGCCCTCCTGAGTGCTGGCTGACAAGAGACCACAAACCAAGTGACAGGGAGCCATGAGCAGAGATGATGCTCTGGGGTGGAGAGTGAGAAGGAAGAGAAGGCAGGGGTCCCTCTTTGCCCAGGTGCATGAGTCAGGGCTGTTTTATGGAGAAGAAAAGCAAATGTCACAATGGATTTTAAAGAGGCCTCCGCCTTTTAAAATCAAAGACAGAGTGTCAGCATGGGATCTGTTTTATCTGCTTTATCCTATATAATAAAAGGCTAATATGCAAATCAACTGAACAGTGGAATGACCGGTTGCTATGATGTGCACTGACCACCAGGGGGAGTGCCACTCAGCCAGAAACCCTGATACGGGATCACAGCTGGCGAGCGCAGTGGCGGTGGTGGGAGCCTCTCCTGCCTCCATAGCAGTGCTAAGGATGTCCTACCGTGGAGAGTGGGCCTAAGCCGACAGTCAGACATCCCCCGAGGGCTCCTAGACTGTGAGAAGGCGCAGGCCAGGCTGAGGGACCTCCCACCCTCAGTGCACAGATTTTGTGCACCAGGCCTCTAGTATAAACATAAGAGAGAGTGGACAGGGCTCTCCTCCAGCGGGGGCAGGGACACACAACCCTGGATCGCAGAGGTCCAGACTGATCCAGGGACAAAAAGGGCACAGGATGGAGGCAGATGCAGCCTGCAGTCCTCCCAAACTCCAGCCCCACGGAGACATCGTCCAAGTCGCAAGGACATTGTCACAGCTATTAATTTCACCATTGGTGATGTACGAGAGCAGGAATTTGAAGGAACACAGTTTCTAACCTAATGGAATAAACAAGACCCCCCTCCCTAACACACATTAATTAGAAATTTTAAAATGCTGCTGACTATTTCTTAAGTCAGCAATTTCTCACCTTTTATTTTTTTTATCTCATGGCGCACATAAACTAATTACTAACATTCTGTGGCTCACCAATATATATATATACTTTTTTGCTGATCTGACAGAAAAAAAAAAAAGGTATAAATTTGACTCATTCACACCAGGTGGTTATTGTTGTGTTGGCTGTTGTCATTTGAATTTGACAATCTAAGGGAATGAGGTCATAGCCCCTGACTAAATAGTCAGGTATTGCAAGGTTTTTCTTGCAAGTGTGCTGCAGTACACTGACTGAAAATGGCTGTTTTAAGGAGGAAATCAAACATATTTACAGATACTGTAGACAAGGAGGTGACGCACACATCCTCTGTGCAGGGCGGTGATGCCCTCTGTGCCCCTTGGGGACGTGAAGCTGATGTCCTCGATTCCCTAATTGTGAACATGAAGGAAGGAAAGTTCACTTCCAGGGCCAGAGGATCCAGAAGTGAGAGAAAGAGCAACAGAGCTATGGAATGGAGGCAGGAAACACACAGATAAGGATGGAAATGGGTGAATCAGAAATCAAACACAAAGGCAAAAACTGATAGTCACATTGAAACCCATTTCCTGGGGAAAAGCAATAAAATGGGTCACCTGGAAGGGCAACAGCCGAGGAACTTTGAAAGGGAGAGGCAGGCCAATGGAGAGTGTTGTTTACTGGGTAATAAACGCACTAAGAAGCTTTGGGAATGGAGTCTGGGTGATCCTGGTTAAGGTGTGTGGCCCTGCAGGCTTAAGAGGGAGCCTTCGCAGGCGCTGAGCATGAACACACCAGCCCCTAGGCAGGCTGCTCACCGAGCACCACACACCCAGAGCCAGGCGACTGTCAAGAACACGCCTGCTCAGAGCCCCTCTCAACACAGGCATGTTAATTCCATTTCAGGAAATAAAGTGATAGAAGAAATAAATGAATGAATGTGTATCTTACAGTAAGGAAGCCTCAGCTTAAAACTTAAGGGAAAAAAGGTCAAGAAGATAGATAACTCTAAAACAACAAATTGGTACATTAAAAATTTGAATGGATGACAATATTTAATTATGCCCTAGCCGGTTTGGCTCAGTGGATTGAACATTGGCCTGCGGACTGAAGGGTCCCAGGTTCGATTCCGGTCAAGGGTATGTACCTTGGTTGCAGGCACATCCCCAGTGGGGGGTATGCAGGAGGCAGCTGATCGATGTTTCTCTCTAATCGATGTTTCTAACTCTCTATTCCTCTCCCTTCCTCTCTGTAAAAAATCAATAAAATAGCCCTAACTGGTTTGGCTCAGTGGATAGAGCGTTGGCCTGCGGACCGAAGGGTCCCAGGTTCGATTCCAGTCAAGGGCACGTACCTTGATTGTGGGCACATCTCCAGTAGTGGGTGTGCAGGAGGCAGCTGATTGATATTTATCTCATCGATGTTTCTAACTCTCTATCCCTCTCCCTTCCTCTCTGTGAAAAATCAATAAAATATATTAAAAAAAAAAAAAAGAGTGAGCACCTCCAACTTCCAGGCCTGGATCTGCCACTTAAAAAAAAAAAAATCAATAAAATATATTTTAAAAAATACTTAATTACTATCTAATGCAAAAGGTGAATGGTGCCCTGACCTGGTGGCTCCATCGGTTGGAGAGTCATCCTGTACACCAAAAGGTTGTGGGTTTCATTCCTGGTCAAGGCACATACCTAGGTTGTGGGTTCGACCCCTGATCAGGATATGTGAGGAAGGTAACCGATCAATGTTTCTTTCTCATTTCTCTCTCTCTCTCTCTAAAATAAACAAACAAACAAACAAACAAATAAATAAATAAATAAATCAAACACATATCCTCGGATGAGGATTAAAAAAAAGTAAATGGTGTCCTGCCTGGTGTTGCTCAGTGGTTAGGGTGTCAACCTGTGCACCTAAGGGTCTCGTGTTTGATTCCCGGTCAAGGGCATGTACCTGGGTTGCAGGTTCATCCCTGCCCAGTCGGGGTACAGGTGAGTGGCAACTGGTCAATGTGTCTCTCTCACATTGATATTTCCACTCTCTCTAAAAAGCAATGGAAATAATATCCTCGGGTAAGAATTAACAACAACAAAATGAGTGGTAATCTTCCTCTCCAAGGAGGTCTTAGAAATTAATGACAAAAGGGCCAATACCCCATAGTCCCTCAAGGAAATGCACCTGGTCAGTAACTGGTTGAAAGTCATGCTGCTTACTGGTCAGGTAATGAGATTTCTTATCTCGCTATCAAATGGCAAATGTGTTTAACATTTCTGACACTCACCCAGCGGAACCTGTGCAGCAATTAGAATGTGTGAATGACTTGGTTTTCACGGTAAGAACTGTCTGTGGGAAACCAGCAAAAGTAAATTCGCAGGAACTGTCCAGGTTTCTGTCTCTGGGGGGTGCAATTATAAGTATTTTCCATTTTCTTCATTATGCCTGCTCGCATTTTCCAAACTTTCTACAGTCAACATTTATAATGGTTTAAAAAATATTCATTCATCTAAGAAAATCCAAACTATGGTGGCGGAGGAATTGTCCTGAAGTTTCTGTTCCTACTGCCAACACTTCTGAGGACGGTTACTCCCTGGTGGTGGGAAGAACTGAGATGCTGACGTCAGGCCCTCCCTGCTGGGACACAGGCTCGTACATGGTTCATTCATTCACTCGCTCATTCATTCTCTGAACAAATGCTTGCTGGTCTCTTTTCCAACACTGCCTCCCAGATTCTGGAATTCTGATCTCTGCTGAGACCTCAAAAACATCCCATCCCCACATGCCCACTGAATTTCCATCACACTCGAAAACCTCTGCACTCCTAAAGCTGAAGCACAGCCGCATCCATACTGTCTGAAATGCTGCTCCCATGGGCTGACTCTGCAAGTGCCCCCAGCCCCAGAGGCACTGGGACAGAATCCGGGCCCCTGGGGCCCCTGCTTGGGGTTCTTCCAGGTGGTCCAATGGGGTTCTCCCAGGTGGCCCAATGCTCGCAGAGGCACCAGAGTAGCCTGCTGTCCCCACGGCAGGAGCCTTGGCTTGGTGAGGTCTTGATGTCACTGAGGCTGGCCTTAGACCCTGCCTTAGCTCCTCAGCCACCAGAAAACCCTTCAGACTGTTATCCTCGTAATTAGCTAGTTAGTTTCAATGAAGGAAAGAACGTAAAGGGAAGTGAGACACTGAGGGCATGGTCACCTGGGCAGCGTCACCAGGAAGTGACAGCCTCACACAGCACTGTTCCTCCAAGAGGCTAACGCCCCTGCCTTCCCCCATCCGGCACTGGATTTTAGGGGGAAAGGGGCGATGGGTACATGCACAGTAGAAGTCAAGGTGGAGCAGGGGGCGTACTTGCCTGCCAGTCTAGCCTGGGGAACAATGGAGTGGCTAGGGGATGGGCCCCATCAGAAGTGCATGAAATCTTGGAGTTAAAATCCCCAAAGAGTGCTCTCTCTCTTGCTCCCTGATCCACACTCACCAGTGTGCTCACCTGTTTCTTTTTCATAGCCACGTGGCCGTAAGTAACTCCAAGGCCCCTGGCCATGGGGGCCCCACATGCAATGGATTGCAGCTGGGAACACAAGCTGAGCTAGCCAGATGCTGGATTGAACTGTGTTTTCATATGGAACAGGAACTCTGGGCCGTGGCCTTAATTCTGGCCCTGCTGAAGAGAAAATTTCCATAGCGAGACAAACAGAGATGGGACCTTGGAGGGGAACCCCCTTAATTTTCCGTCATCAATAAAGCTTTCCGCAAAACCCCATCCTCTCGTGGGGGCCTCAGGAAATTCTTTTCCTCGCAGCACCCCAAGAACTCCACTTCCACCGATAACAAGACTACTTCTAGCTGCAGCCCAGGGTGCAATGCTCCCAGATGACACTCTCTCTGGAAGCTTCCAGTGCAGTGGAGTCAGACTACATGGGCACAGAGGCCACTGCATCTCAGACTGGCTGGATCTGAGCATCCCAAAGGCCCGAATCACACCCCAATCCCACATCTCCTGCCAAAGGGAAAGAGGCTGTGACTCGCTCTGTGACATCTCCTGGGTGAAGGGCAGTGGCTGTGGGAGGCCTGGCATGCAGGGATGGGGATCACAGCAGACACGGCCAGTCTGTAGGGAAGCTTCTGCCAGTGGGCAGTGGTTCTTGCCCAGATAGCCACTCAGGACTGTGGATCTTACAGAAACAAGACGGGGCATTGCCCACAGCACCACCCTGCTGGCTACATTCGGCCAACGTAGTCTGACTCCACTGCACTGGAAGCTTCTGGAGAGGAGATCACCCGGGAGCATTGCACCCCGGGCTGCATCTACCAGGGTGTAAACTGTGCCTGCTCCCCATTCCACACAGGGGATTCAAGAGGGCCAGTCCCTTCCCCAAGCTACAAAGCCACGTCAGCCTGACCCCAGGGTTGACACTCTCAAACGTACACTCAGCAGCTGAGAGACTGTGGACGGGCCCTCTCAGCCCTCTCAGCCTCAGTTTCCTCCCTTGTTAAAGAGAACCGAAGACCTCGAGGTCTCTGGAGGAAGAGGGAATTTTGCCTGCAGAAGGCTTTCCAACTTGAGTTGCAACTTCACCTGTTTCTTAGGTTTCTGGCCTGCCCTGTAGAGTTTTGACTTGCGAGGTCTCTCAACTGCATTGAGCCCATTCCTGAAAATAAATCTCTCTCTGCACACACACACACACACACACACACGTTCGTCCTATTGATGCTGTTTCTCTACAGAACCCTGACTGCTACAGATCCCAAGATATATGTCCAGTTTTAGAAAAACCTGCTAGAGGCGTTTTTAACAGCCGCGGAGCTGAGGTAAGCCAGCTGCACCGTGGTTTCCTGTTCCGCAGGTTCCGGAGGCTATGAGGGCACTTCTGAGCCCCTTTCTCTTCCCCCCTCATCAGAGCTGTGGGCTGTGGCATCACAGCTCCCCCAAAGCTGAGGGGACCCCACGTGACACCCTTCTCAGACCTGGGGAGCTGGGGTCTGCCTACTCCCTAACTCCCCTGGGCCTTGCTACCTGGCTGCTGGGAGGGTGAGTGGCCTAGACACCTTCAGCTTTCAGAGGAGGGAGCCCTGGGCCAAAACAGGAAGGGCCTGCCCAGGTCACAGACTGGGCAGCTCCAGGACCTGGCGGTGTCTGCCAGGCCTCTCCTCCCTGCACCATGTCACCAAGGCGTCCACCAGCCAATAATAGAAGCGAATGGAAACCACCAACCCTGTCAAGGACTCCTGCTCCACCCACAGCCCTCCCTGTCCTGAGAAAAGGTGCTGGGGGGCTCTTTCCTGCTTCTCCAAGCACAGAACAGCACCCCTCTCACCTTCTGGTCCAGCTGCCATAGCTGAATGCAGAATCCTGCAAGCCCAGCTTTGTGGGAAGCCCACGTGGAGGGAGGAGGCCCAGGCCTCGCAGCCAGTGCAGGTGACAGGCGGCCTGTGTTGTACAAGCGAGTGGGGTCTCCAGATCACAGGGCCCGCTGAGACTTAGGGGCCCGTCCCCGCCCAGATGCTTGGTTCCCTTTGGTGTGTTGAGCAGGGGTCCTCAAACTACAGCCCGCGGGCCACATGCGGCCCGCCGAGGACGTTTATACGGCCCGCCGGGTGCTGCTGCCTGTCCTGCTTAGCAGCCGACTCGTCCCGGGCCCGCAGTGCGCATAGGAATTTGTTCATAGTTTGTTGGTTTTTTTTTAACTATAGTCCGGCCCTCCAACCGTCTGAGGGACAGTGAACTGGCCCACCGTTTAAAAAGTTTGAGGAGCCGAAACCGGTTTGGCTCAGTGGATAGAGAGTCAGCCTGTGGACTGAAAGGTCCCAGGTTCTATTCTGGTCAAGGGCATATACCTTGGTTGCGGGCACGTCCCCAGTAGGGGGTGTGCAGGAGGCAGCTGATCGATGTTTCTCTCTCATCGATGTTTCTAACTCTCTATCCCTCTCCCTTCCTCTCTGAAAAATCAATAAAATGTATTTAAAAAAATAAAAAGTTTGAGGACCCCTCCCTGGTTGAGAGTGTTTAGGCAGATGCTCTTGAACAGGGTCCCAGCCCCACGGTCACAGGCAGGGTCTGGGGTGAGATGACGACAAATTCAACATTTTCGTTTTAGGTACAGTTTGTGCAAAGGAAAACAGACAGTGAGCCCCTGACCGGGTCTGCCTGGTGGACGCCACCCAGACATCACCAAAAGATTGCCCAGCGATGGGCAGAAAGGCCTCTGAAGTGAGGGTTCTCAGCATGGCCAGGCTCCCCATCCTCTGGGTGAACACAAGTGTTATCAGCGCCTTGTAGGCAGTGTCCTTATCTGCAAAATGGAGCCAGCTGCCCATGACACTGCCTCAGGTGGGACTGTGGGACACTCACAAAGTGACAGAGGTGAGCAGAAAGGTGAGCCCTTCAGACGTGTTCCACAGAGCTGGCGGGGCCCGAGTCACATGACATCACCACGGGCTTGGTGCTGCCCCATCCATGGGCAAGTACCTGTTCGCAACCCTATCCGCTGTGGAGCTCGGCCTGGGCCTAAGCTGAACCTGCCAGACCCCTCAGGACACAGGAACCTCTTGTCCACATGTCCCCCACATGTGCTCAGAAGCGACATTTGATCATAGAGTCAGTTGGAGTTTAAACTACAGGCTGGCCCAGCCCAGCCCTCCCATTTCACAGATGGGAGGCCAAGCGGCCTGCTCATGTCACACTCTCCCCGGGTGCAAACGGGCTCTTCCCATCCCCTGGACAGCGGCTGCCTCTTCTGCAGAACTTCGGCAAGACACTGGGCTGCCTCTTCTTCCCCCACAAAATCCCCAGGTTGTAACTGCCCCTTGTCCCAGGCCTACAGTGCATGGGGCAAGCTGACAGTTACAGGGCAGGGAAGCCACCCAGATTCAGCTGAGAGACCCAGGCCAGTGGAGAGGTGTTTGGCTGCCCAGCTGGCCCCTTGGGAAGTGCCTCGATTTTCTCCTTCAGGCAAAGCACTGAGGCAGCCCTGAGTGCCCTCTGCCCACGCTTGTGCACAGGCACCTTGGCCAATTGCTCTTCAACTCGCTCACTGCACCTGCCTGAGCTGCAGTGACACCCCACTGACATGTCCCAGACCTGGAACTTAACCTCACAGAAACCCCACATGGCCTGGCCGGCCCAGCCCTTGGTCACTCGTCCCACGTCACCTGGGATCAGCCACCCACAGAGGAAGGCCTGTGGCTCTGCTCAGGATGCGGTACAGCGGTGTGGCTCGGCCATCGTCATGCTAGGACCCTGCGGTAGAGGGACTCCCTCAGCTCTGGGGACACTGTCCTGGATCCTGAAGGGCAGACACTGGGTGGGGTGGGGGCCCCTGTATTACAGAGCGGCTGGGGCACTCATCCCTTCCTGAAGCTCCTCAGGATCTGGCTTCCTCATTGCATGCAAAGACCCTGGGCCAGAGGAGAGCTTGCTCTCCCCTCCCCGTCATGGCGGCCGCTCCTCTTCCACCCTGTGGTCCCAGGGACCCTCAAAGGAGGAGAGCTCAGGTGCAGGGAGGTGAGCTGGGGACAGCAGTAGGGATCTCAGCATCTGTGCGTGTGTGCGCCCCCCCCCACACACACACACTTGTTCACGGTCAGAGAAAGAGAATAGGGATTGGATGCCAGGGGGATGGGGAGGGGGGACTGAGGAGGCTAGCATTGTGTGGAGGGTCTCAGTGGACCCCAGGCTCTGATACCCCCACTGCTAGGAGACCTTGGGAAAGGCCTCCAGGAGACTGGTTTAGGCATCACACACCTAATGCCTGTCTCCCTAAAACTCACTGTCACCCAGCACTTTCACATCCTCAGGACCGAGCTTGTGAAACTTCGAGAATCCAAGAGAAGTGACAGACCCATCACCAAGAAAATGCGCCACGTACACAAACACACCTCACACATATTTACACACTCATATACACTCATAATACATGCTCCCGCATACCCCCATGCCCTTATACATCCACAGTTAGACACACACACTCACACCACTCACAATAACACACTCCTTCACATGTACCTATACTCACTCATACACACACCACAAATTCACATTCCCCCTCGTGTACACACACACCAAACATACACACTCACACTCAGACACATACACAGACTCTGCTGGGCACAGCCCAGCCCAGGCAGCGTGGAGGCGGGAGGAGAGGAGGGGGACTGACTCAGGCAGGAAGAGGAAGGCACAGCTGGTGAGGCCCCACTCCCCTTTCACACAGCCCAGCCTTGCCTAGGGCTGCACCCACCAGGCGGGGGGAGGGGGTCTTCCCTGTCCCCCACCTCCTTCTGGCTCTGCCAGCCTCCCAGCCCTAACTTTGGGGCTCAGCAAGTATCTGTGGCTGTTGGAAGACCCTAGACCCAGATGCCAAGGACTGGGGTCTGTGCCGGTCCTCTCGCATGCTGGGTCCCATCCTCTTCAGTCACAGACGTTCCCATCGTCCGCATAGCTCTGCCTGCGGTGGGCACAGCTCCCCCTCACTGGATCTCAGTGACAGGAGGCCTGGGGTGGATGATCCCAGGGCAGGCAACAGGGAGCAAGGCTGCCAGGGCCCCTCCAGGGCTGGTCCACCTGGAGCTGCTTCCCTCGGGAAAGACTATGGCCACTCTCCAGGGAAGAACCACAGAAAGACCAGCATTAGAAAGACCAGCCTGGACACAGAAGCCCTGTTCACTCACCCTGCTTGATGTCCTGGAGATGTGGCAGGGCGTCCGGTGGGCTGGCAGGGGCTTCTGCCCGCTCTTTACCAGGCTGGTTTTGTGGCACGTCTGGGAGGACACTGGCCAGCCAAGACTTGGATGTTGAAGGCACAAGGCTTCCTCTTCTAAAGCAGCAATAGGGAGGAAGTAGTTACATGTGGGTGATTGCACCACATGTGGCCCCTGAAACCCAGCCCCTCCGCTCTACACGGGCTCCCAAGGGGGGATGTCAGAGGACAGCCCTTACAAGCCAGATGATGGGACGTGCCATTCATTGTGCAAGTCATGGTGAGAAGCAGAGAGGAGGAAAGGAGGCACAGTTACTGGGGAGAGGGCCCCTGGTGGCACGGAGGGACTTGGCCACATGCAGAGGAGGTGGCTGTGCCCTCCAGGGAACAGAGAACCACAGAGGAAGTGCCTAGGAGAGGGGGGCCTGCAGACTGAGCACCCAGAGAGGAGAGTACATCCATCAGAGAAGAAGCAAACAGGGGTGTTGGGGAAAAACACTTGCTCATGGAAATAAAAAAGGTTTACACGAACCAAAGAACAGAAGGGCAAAGGCTGGAGAGCGAATCAGAGAGCAGGATGAGAGACCAGCTCAGGGGCACAGGAGATGGGAAGAGGGAGGCACATCCCTCTGTCTGTGGATGCCCAAAGTCCATGTGGCCACCGGAGTGCAGGGGAAAGAAGAGGGAACAGAGAGGAGGAGATGCTCAGACAACAACAAAAAGAGAGCCAGAGCTAGGAGAGGACGCCATATTAAGAGTCTCTGCAGGCCCCAGGGAGGGAGGAAGAAGGTCTTGTCACTAGGTTTATCCCGAGGCTGTCACAGAACATCAAAGATAGCAAGGAAATTGTACAGCGTGAGGGGGCTGGTAGCGGGGAGAGGGAGAGGGAACGAGAGAAAGACATGGTGAAGGTCCCGTAGATTTTCAGGTGTAACAAAGGTTTTGTGATTATATAAAAGCGTCCCCATCCTTTCCAGGGGTGGGCAAACTTTTTGACTCGAGGGCCACAATGGGTTCTTAAACTGGACCGGAGGGCCGGAACAAAAGCATGGATGGAGTGTTTGTGTGAACTAATATAAATTCAAAGTAAAGGAGCGGAGGGGAGAGCAAGAGAACCGGATAGAACAGCCGGATCCGGCCCGCGGGCCGTAGTTTGCCCACGGCTGCTTTAGACTCTAAAGTTTAGAGTTACATGTTGAAATATCCCAGATGATATGATATGACGTTTTTTAATTTGCTTCCAAATAATCGAATTGGGAGGAATGGGGGACAGTGGGGAGGGGTATAAATGAAACAAGATAGGCCATGAGTTGATCTTTATTAAAGCAGATGTTGGGGGCATTCAGGGCATATATAAACTATTCTGTCCACTTTTCTATATGTGTGAAATTTTCTGTAGTAAATTTAAAAAAGAACTTTATGTATTTTATTGATTTTGGAGAGGAAGGGAGAGGGAGAGAGAGATAGAAAGAAACATCAATGATGAGAGAGAGTCATTGATTGGTTGCTTCCTGCACGCCCCCTACGGGGGATGGAGCCCGCTACCCGGCATATGCCCTGACCAGGAATAAAACCATGATCTCCTGGTTTATAGGTCATTGCTCAACCACTGAGCCACACCAGCTGGGCTGGAAAATAACTTTAAAAAGAAGTATAAAGTTGTTTAGTTTTGCAAGATGAAAAAGTTCTAGAGATTGCTTGCACAAAGTGTGAATATACTTAATACTGATTGTGCGCTTAAAAATGGTAAAGATGATTAAATTAATTTTATGCATATTTTATCAAAATTAAAAAGAAAAAGGAAGTGTACGAAATGCTATTTATTAGGCAACCTGCTAAAAGAGACACCACAGGCTGGGGAGAGATTTCAGGGACAAAGCTTGCATATCAAAGCCAGGAATGGGTGAGATTTGGGGCAGGACTCTGGAATAACCTTTTTCCCCAAGTCAGCCAAGTGCCAGGAAATTCCCTTTGCTGTCACTTTCACTTAGGTCTTCCAGAACACGCACTGTATTTCTCCAGGTATCACTGAGGATGCCCTGAGCCTGGCCGACACTGAGCTGGATCCCCGGAGGGCCCAATGATAGATCCTCCCTTCCCCCAACTGATGGACGGAGAATGACGTAAACTGCACCTGCGGCCTGGACATTCCTGAGCACCTAACCAGGCACCTTATATGGACTGTACATTGAACCACCAATCAGCACCTGCCAAATACCCTAAGCCCCTGATTCCTAAGTCCCTAGGTCCCTAATCATGTACCTTACATGAAACCACCAATCAGCGTGTGCTGAGTACCCTAAGCCCCGTCCCCTCCTTTCCTCCCCTCAAAAGGCGCTTTCACCCCCAGCACGCTCTTTTTTTCCCTCTGGAAGGGACCCAGCAGGGGTCTTCTCTCCAATAAAGCCTGTATCCTGGCATCCAGGTTCTCAGGCCTCTGTTTCATCTTTCACCCACAGCCCAAGCCCTCAGAACATCACGGCCTAGTCAGGAGACAAGCGTGTCCCGGCCAGCCTGATCCAGGCAGAATGGAGGGGGTCCCCCGGAGAGTAATCCAGGTGTGGTGGGGGCAGGGGGCAGCCAGGAGGGCAGCTCAGAGAGAGGCAGGCTGTTTTCATCTCCTTGCTGAACACAGGCCTGGGCACCTCGGTCCTACTGCCCACCCAGCCATGTGTCCGCAACACACAGCCTGAAAGCCTGGGAAGGGACTCCTTGGTGATGGATGGAAGGTTAGAAGTATTTCCATAATGGAGAATGTGAAGCAAGGGGACCCAGGCTCACTTCAGAGAGATTCTCCGGGTGGGGGATTGGCACCAGCCAATGCTGGGAGGAAGGTTGGAGAGAGTCAGACCCTGTAGCCCATAATGCTGTGTTGGTGGACTGAGTGAGTTGGGAGAACCGGTGTTGGGCCTGGCGTCCAGCTCCACCCTCCCCCGTCCCCCACCCCCCATCCGCCATCACCCAAAAGGCAGAAAGCCATCTCACCTGGGGTGATTGAGGGCATTCAGGTGAAGGGAGGCTGCTGGCAGCCCTTTCCCAGCTCTCAGCTCCTCCCTCTCACACCTTCACTCTTGGGCCTCTGTGCCAGCTTCCCTCCCAGCTGGCCTGCAAATTCTCCCAGCCACCCAACCCTCCTCTTTCTCAGAACCTCCCCCATCGTCGCTTTTTTTTAAAAGTTTCTTCCCACTAGTAACTTCCTCCTGCAATGTGAATTTGATTGTTGCACCCTTTGCCACTTTGCAGAGGCAGAGGGTGGGAGGAGCTGCCAGAAGCAGCTGTGGGGGAGCAGGGGAAGGCAGGCACACTCCCTGGGGGTGGGGGTGCAGAGCAGGAAACAGTGTGTCCTGTGGTAAGAGCTCCAAATAGTTCTATTTCACTCCATCCCCTACAGACCCACAGAAACAGGCAGTAAGTAATCCAGTAAATCCCCGAGTGTAATCTGGGCCATGTAGACACAGGGGGCAGCCAGGTGACTTCGAAAGGAGAGAAGAGATGCCAGAGGCCGGGATTTTCCAGCCACCTACTGTCCTGAACACTGGCCTGGACACCTCAGCCCACCTCCCACCCAGTCCCCACCCCCACTAAGCAGACTTCTCCTTAGTCTTCCTCTTTCTGGCTTCCTCCCTCCGTGGGAGGAAGCTGAAGAGGTGGCGTTCCTGCTTCCCTAAGTCACCCAAAGGAAGGTGTCAGAGCAGCCAGGAAAGTTGGAGTGGGATGGGGGGCTAAGCTTTGTCCTGAGTAGAGGGTCCCCAATCCTCATAAGAATGCAGAGATTTACTGACAGGCGTGACCATGTTGGAAATCACACTGAAAAGTGTATTACAGATCTGTCAGGGCAAAGAGATTAGGGTATCACTGAGGATGCCCTGAGCCTGGCTGAAAATTTAAGCAATTACCAACTCTGGGAAGAAACCAGAAAGTTGTAGAAGGAAGAAAATGTAATTAGAGTATGTCCACCTTGCTCGGTGATGCACAACATTTACACGGTTAGAATAAGGAAAGCAATGAGCACAGATTAAAAACCAAAATATTACCCAGCCGGTGTGGCTCAGTGGTTGAGGGTCGGCCCATGAACCAGGAGGTCATGCTTCGATTCCCGGTCAGGGCACATGCCCGGGTTGCAGGCACGATCCCCCGTAGGGGGCAGCAGATCGATGTTTCTCTCTCATTGATGTTTCCATCTCTCTATCCCTCTCCCTTCCTCTCTTTAAAAATCAATAAAAAAATACTTTAAAGAAACCCACAACAAACCATCATACAGCTGCCCGGAGAGGAAGGGGATGGGTGGGTGTTGAGGAGCGAATCCCCATCGACCAGAACAGGAAGCTCATAATCCTTCCCACCCGTGAATCGAATTCCTCCCTTCAATGTGAAGGCCAGGCTGACCTGTGGGCTCCATAGGTCAGAGGGGCCAACGAGCACTAACCCAGGCTCAGGTCACTCCTCTCCACCCTGGAACTCATCAAACTGTCATTTCCCTCTCAGTCTGTGGTTTCCACCAATGCTGAACAGAGCCATTAAGGACGTCCTTGGGGATGGGTGCCCACTTAACGTCTGGCTGCCTTTGTCAAACAGGTTTGTCCCTTCTGACCCTGGATTAAGGGACTCGGTTTCCACAGGTGCTTTCTAAGCTCCTCTTGCCCCAGGGGCTTGGCTGAGAGAGGTGGAGGCTGAAGTTAGAGACAGAGCTTGCTCTTGAGATCCAAGGGCTGGGCCCACCAGTAGTGGTGGCACCCTGAGGACACTGGGTCCCTTTCCTTCTCTGGGCTTCAGTTTCCCTCACCCCTCATGCTCCCCTAGCCACTCCCCCCCCCCCACCATGTTGTGGGAACATGTGGTGAAAGGGTCCTGCAAAGGGCCTGGCACACAGCAGATGCCAAGAAATGTAAAGACACCTATTTATACTAATAAAAGGGTAATATGCAAATTGGTCATGACGCCTTCACAGTAACAACCAAACAGCAGGCTGTGTGGGTCGACAAGGCCGGCAGGGTGGTTAGCGAGGGACGACCAAACGACTGACCAGCAGGCTGCGTGGGGCGACCAGGTCAGCAGGGGCAGGGGCAGTGAGGGATGACCAGGTCGTCAGGGAGGGCAGTTGGGGGAAACCAGGCTGGCGGGGGGGAGGGGCATTTGGGGGCAATCAGGCTGGCAGGCAGAGGTGGTTAGGGTGATCATGCTGGCAGGGGGGGGGGCAGTTAGGGGTGATCAGGCAGGCAGGCAGGTGAGCAGTTAAGAGCCAGCGGTCCAGGATTGTGAGAGGGATGTCTGACTGCCCAGGGATCAGGCCGAAACTGGCAGTCGGACATCCCCCAAGGGGTCCCAGATTGGAGAGGGTCCAGGCTGGGCTGAGGAGACACCCCACCCCATGCACAAATTTCGTGCACCGGGCCTCTAGTATATATAAAAGTCTAATATGCAAATAGACCAAACAGCAGAACAACTGAACAACCCAACAACTGGTCACTATGATGTGCGCTGACCACCAGGGGGCATGCACAGAACATGGCGGGTGTTGGCCGCGCATGGTGGAGCAGGTGAGTGGGGGCGCCAGACCAAGGGCGGGGGGGCGCCAGTTGCTGTCATTGGGGTGAGCCTCTGGTGGTTACTGAAAATTCTTTGCTCCCGCACACCGAGGTCCCACCCAGCACTTGCACCTGCTGCTGACACCTGCCCCTCTCGCACCCGCTGCCGGCACCTGGCACCGGCCCCGATCGCTTGGTGCCATCAGTGGGTGCGAGCGGCTGCTGGCCCCAGTGGACCCTCAGGGCTTCTCCACCTCCCCCTGCTCCTGAGGGACGATCAGGGACAGCAGCCGCCTCTCTCACCCACTGCCAGTGATGGCCCTGCTTGCACCCACTGATGGCGCCAGCTCCCGCTCACACTCGCTGCTGGTGCTGGCCCCAATAGCTCCATGCTGTCAGTGGGTGCAAGCAGGGCCAGCGCCATCAGCATGTGGGAGCAGTGGTGGCAGGAGCAGGGCTGCCAGCAGATAAGGGACTGGGGGTCACGGTGGGACTGTCCCCACAGGGGCGCAGAGGATGGGTCGAGACCTGCCCCTGTGCCCACCGCAGCCTCGCAGCTCACAGTTCCTTTCAAGGTGCATGAATTTGTGCACTGAGCCCCTAGTAAATAATAAAAAAGAGAATGAGCCATGGTCACAGAGATCATGGAGCTTTGGATAAAATCACAGCATATGTGTGTTTTTAAAATATACTTTTATTGATTTCAGAGAGGAAGGGAGAGGGAGAGAGAGATAGAAACATCAATGATGAGATAGAATCATTGATCGGCTGCCTCCTGCATGCCCCACACCGGGCATGTGTTCTGACCAAGAATGGAATTGTGACCACCTGGTTCATAGGTCAATGATCAATCACTGAGCCACACCAGTTGAGCACAACATATGTTTTTTTTTAGGGGAGGGTCTATATCTGGACTTACAGAGAAATTTCTTCTCATTGAATTTTCTGCTTCTACCTTTTAACTTTTGAACCTGGGGGAACAATTTTGTTTGCCTGCATTGGGTTCTTTGCATGTCATAGATAGGAATCAAATTCTTTCCCCCATTCCTTCCAGGAGACACAGTGCTTGTGACCCTGACCTCTGAGCATTGAGAACGTGCAGTAGGAAGGAGGTAGAGCAAGGCCTGGCATCCAAGGCTTCCCCGGGGTAAGGAGGTAAAGGAGGGGGGGTGGGAGACCTGTCTCTGCCCACCCCAGGAGAATGTGGGTTTGGGGCAGGTTGATATTTTGGAGGAACGTCTGAAGAATATATATATATATATATATATATATATATATATATATATATATATATTTTTTTTTTTTTTTAGAGAGGAAGGGAGAGGGAGAGAGAGATAGAAACATCAATGATGAAAGAGATTCATTGATCAGCTTCCCCCTGCACGACCCTACTGGGGATCAAGCCTGCAACCCGGGCATGTGCCCTTGACCGGAATCGAACCCAGGATTCTTCTATATCCACTGAGCCAAACCGGCTAGGGCCTGAGGAATTCTTTCTTGCATTACTCCCCACCTGGATCCCTGCGAAGGTGTACAGAGAAAGCGCACTTTCAACCTCCCTCCTACTGGGAACCCTTTGCTTGAGCCACATCTCATCACCTGCCTCATCCCTGAGCACACCTGTGCTGTTTCACCCAACAATGGGCTCTGAAGCCCTCCCTGGGGCCCCCATTTCTCCTCCTGAAGGGTCCAGCCCAAATGCTGTCTCCCCGGGCCTCCCTTACCCTGCTGTATCCCTAACTTGTAAGGACCTGTCCCTTCTTCTGGCCCCTGGGTGACATCTGACACCCACGAGGCATGTCAGTTGTGCAGAGGTGAAGGGCATGGTGACATCCAGCCCCATTGGAACTCAGTCCCCTCACCGGCCAATGGGAGCGATGAGCACGTCGCTGTGGGTAAGGTTATGAGCAGATAAGCACACACACACCACCTGGCACAGAGAAAACACTCAGCACACGTGGGCTGTGATGACTCCACTAGGGCAGAGTGAAGACTTTTCCCGGAAAGGGCAGAATGCCCATGACTTTGGTTTTCCTGGCCATAGGGCTCTTGCCACAATTACTCAGCTCTGCTGCTGTGGCACCAGAGCAGCCACAGACCCCTGTGAATGAATGAACATAGCTGTGCTCCAATAAAACTTTATTTACAAATAAGGTGGAGGGCCAGCCTGTGGGTGGTAGAACATTGAACCCTGCCCTGGACCGTGATTCTCTGGGGAGTGAGGATAGTGTGAGGGGACAGGGAGCTACGCGTGTGAAACTGGAAGTCCGGGCCTGGCTCTTGTCAGAAACTCAGATCCGATCCACTGGTCCATGTCCAACCCGCTGGATCCAGATGGCAGGTTGGCCCTGATGTCTGTTTAACGAACACACTCTGGGTGGTCTGATCATCAGCCCAGGGACACCGAGTCGGGCCCCATGGGGCCTGCATATAGAAGGCACTTGGGCTGGGGAGGAATAAGAGGAGAACGTGAGAGGCAGGGAGCAGAACAGAGACCTCGAGACACTGAAGGGAACCCCAAGGGCCTCTTCCCTCTCTTCTAAACCTTCTCTCCTGCCCGCTTCTGCCAGTTTCCAGGACACCTCCTCCTCCCCAGAGTGGACTGAAACACCTCATGAGTCCCCTGTTCCCACAGAATCCTCAAGGGTGGCTGCTCCAGAGCCTGCAGACATGGGGGCCGGGCAGGGCCTCTTCCCTCCTACAGGTGGAGTGCTCCACCTCTGCCTGGGGTGGGGGTGGGGGCTGTCTTCTATCGTCCTCTCCCCCATGTTTTCTCTCTCAGCATGGGGCCCGTGGGCCCTCTTGTTTCTGGCACACAAAGGAGCTGGGCCTGTGAGCAGCGGTGGCCCATGTGGCTGGGCTCTGGGAAGCCTGGACTGAAGTTCTGGGCACCCATTGGGCACCCACGGGATAGCTACGGATAGGTATCTTTTTCTACATGTAAAATGGGGGTGAGGGGTCTGCCTCTCAGGGCACTGAGATGAGGTATGTGGGGCTCTCAGCGGACAGGGAAATGTGGCAGGGGCCAGGGCGGGGCAGGGGGCAGGACTAAGTGCCTGGGGCCAGCCCAGCAGGGATCAAGCAGGGCAGAGGGGGAGGAGAGGGGAGATTTCACCCTGATGCTGACTTAGCAGGGGTGAAGCGGAAGCTCAGCGGGGGAAGGCGCACTTGTCCTTATCTGGGTGTGACCTCATCCATGCAGGAAATGACCCGCTGAAGGTCACCCACGCATCGGGGGCCAGGCTGGGCAGATAGAGCTGAGACTGTGGGCGGTGTGCTGGGTGGTCACTAGGAAGACCTAATCTTTCCACACTTTAGCAACAATGAAAATTCCAAGTTAAACAGACTGCCTGACCCAGGGAGAGAAAGCACAGATGCTGGGAGGGGCTGGTCCCTAGGCACTGCCCACCCATACGCCCCGCTGCCATCTCTGAGCAACGGGATCCAAGGGGCTTTAGCATTTAAAGTAGGGTCTGCCCTAGTCCGTTTGGCTCAGTGGATAGAGCGCCTGTCTGCGGACTGGAGGGTCCCAGGTTCGATTCCGGTCAAGGGCACATGCCTGGGTTGTGGGCTCGGGTGTGCAGGAGGCAGCCAATCAATGATTCTCTCTCATCATTGGTGTTTCTATCTCTCTCTCCCTCTCCCTTCCTCTCTAAAATCAATAAAAAATTTATTTAAAAAATAAAATAGGGTCCTATCTTTTCCAAGTTGTCTATGAAGGCCACATATTAGTTTTATAATCAGAAAAGGATGTTACTATAAAAAGTTAATCAGACACAGGACAAAACCAAGGGGACCCAAGCCCCACATGTAAGGAGCTAGGAGAGGTTTGGAAGGAGCAGAAACAAATGCAGCTGAAGGATGGGGGGGGGGGGGGGGTCAGGTGGGTGGGTGGGAGGGAGGCTTTGGGGCCACACCTCGATTCTCGAGGGCAATGAGGGGATAAGCCACCAGGGCCACGCCTTACCCTGGTGGGGCTGCAGAGCTACCACTTGTCGAAATCGTGGCTTGGGCAACCTCCTCCCAGGCCTCTTCCTCCTACCCCACCCACTTCCCTGAATCACCCCAGCGATCCCACGGTGAGTCCGAGTCCGGCACAGTATTTTACCCCAGGAGGTTCCAAATGCTGGAATTCCACAGCCTCAGAATCGGAATGGTTTACGTCTAACTTCCTGTTGCATTGCTGGGATGCAGCCGGACCTGGAGCTCCAGGTCACAGGCTCTGTGGGTAGAGGTGCCTAGGTTGGGCACCCACCTTGCTGCCCCAGGAGCCAATGGGGCGGCAATTCCCTGAAATTTGCCCAATTAGGGAGATGCTCAGACAACGAACTGTTTCTCAGAGACCCAAACGGATCATTTAAAATCCCAGGCGTCCCTAAAGCAAAGTCAAAGCCTGCAGGTCAAGGGGTCAGTGGCCACCAGCAACCCAGCACACCAGGTCCCAGAGGCCAGGGTGCCTCCTTCGGGCAGGGGGACTGAGAGACACATTCGTCCAGGGTCCCACATGTTCAGGAGGCACAGGTGACATGCACCTGTCCCCTTGCCATGGGCAGCTGCTCACCTGCTTGCCCACTGTGTAAGGGAGAAGCTGCTCTGGGGGGGCCTGGCCACCCCTTCCAGAACGAGGCCTGGTGCAGGACAGCGGACTTGGCTTCCCAACCCATAGCCGGTGGATGGAGCCCCCTGTGACCTGAGGCTTGGGCAGGTCTCAGAGAATCTCCTAGAACACACTGCCTCCTTTCCAGAGCCAATTCCTTGGGGAAGCAAGGGAGGGTCCCCAAAAAGGTGGGAGGGGGAGAAAGCCCCAGGGGCTCAAGTGGGCAGGAAGGGCTGGGGCATACTCAGGACTTAGCCCCTGACCAGGCACCCTAAGTCCAGCGCACTGAGCCTCCACCTTCCACAGGCATCCTGCCTGTTGCCTACACTGGCTCCGCCCCACCCCAAACCTCATACATGAACTATCTGCACTTACTCCTTAACTACTCTGGAGTCACTGGAATCTACTGAGCATGTGCTACCTACAGCTGTTGATCCTTAAAGACTCCTACCATCCCCATTGTAGAGATGGGGAGACTGAGGCTCAGAAGGTCCTACCTTACCCAAGTCAACTCCAATCCTGGCTGCCTCCCTGGGGGCAATGAAGAGAGCCTCTCCTCCCCAAGTGAGGTTGGACTCCGACCAGGCAGCGGTTGGGGTGAGAGGATTCAGTGGGAAGAGCGGCTGATAAAACCGTTGCCCCTGGTGGAGGAAGGTTCATTTGGAGCCAGGTTAACCTGGCTGGGCTGGGCACTGCACCCAGGACGCTGGTGGCCAGCCCCCATGACCAGACCAGGAAGGATGGCCTGACACTGAGCTCACGGGCACCTGTGGTTAAGCATTGGACCAGGGTCAGGCAAGGCTGGGATGCAGTGGGTCCTGAGCTTCAGGTCCCAGTACTGTCACTGGTCTTGCTGGGAGAAGCAACTCCGCTGCTCGCTGTTCGCAGGTCAGGTCATCTCTGCTCTAAACTTAGCCTGGGGCTTGGGAAGCTCCTCAGCAGACCCTGGCGCTTCAGTAGGACGTGCTGGCGCAGGGTCCCAGGACCCAGAGGACAATGATGCGCAGCGGGGGTGTTTTCACTGCACGTTCCAGAAACCATCCTTCCACTACTGGGAAGGACCCCAGGCCCCAGTGTCGGGAGCTCTTTCTATGGCTCCTGCGTGGTCCGCGTCCTGCGGGGACTGGAGGGCCTTGGTGGCGGAGAGAAGCGGCGCCCCCCCTGCCAGTCCCCCCCCCCCCCCGCGCCCCACCTAAAGCTGGGATCCTCTGGGCACCCTGAGTCTGCACCCTTGCCCTCACCTCTGCGGAATAGCAAAGAGTGTGCCTTCCTTGGTCCGTGAGCGCCCTCCAGCGACAAAAGATTGAATCAGAGAGAAAAAAGAATTACCTCGCTCGACTCCAGCCAGGCGTTGGAATAAGGGACCACCGAGGCCGGGAGACTGAAGCACAAGGGACAAATCAAGATGGGGCTGAGAGCCTGGAAGGGCAGAATGGCTGGGGGGTGGGTGGGGTGGGGGGTTCCCGTGGAGGCCAAAGTCAGGCGTTCCTTTCCAGGGAGATCATGGCCTGGGTACCCTTCTGGCATGGAGTTCCCTGGACAGGCAGTCACAAGAGAGATGAGAAGAAAGACAGGAAATCAGGGCCCCAGGATTTTTGATAGATCTATTTTGGAGCAGTTCACATTCATTTCCTCTTACCGGGACAGCATGGATTACACAGGGAGCAAAAAGGGAAGCCTGAAACTGAGCCGTCTGCAGGCCTCTGGAGCTGCTTAGGTGTCTACATCACTGCCTGGGTCAGGCTGGGGACTGGGTCACCTGCCAGGAGCCAAGATGGAGTCTCCCTGCTTCGGACAACTCGGGAAATGAGGCTGGTTGGATGCAGAGTGTGTTAAAGGTCAGGTCAGTGATGCTGGGCCAATGGAGCTGCTTCTGGGGTGTCCCCTAGTGTCCCTGCGAGGGGTGCCAAGAGGACAGTCCTCGATGCTGCTGGGCTTTGTCTCTGAGTCTGTGTGCTGTGCCCGTAGCTCGCCCCTGCATGACTTTCATTAGCAGAAATTACCTCTGCATTCTTGTTCTATCATGGCGCAGTTGGGGACTCGGAATATTTCTGCAGATAACTGGTTGGAACTAGGCTTCTTTCACTTCTGATGGCACCCCCTTAAAGAAGCCATAGGTTCCATGGGATTGGTGGGGACCCGACTTGGGGTGGGCATGGCCTTCTCCACACTCCAGAAAACCTACTTGCTGGGCCAAAACTCTCACTTCCCAGAGGTTCCTCCAGTCTAGCTCTCAGCCCAGCTAGAGGCTCACCAAAGAAGGCTGGGCTGTCCTTTCAACCTCCTGGTCTGCGAGGTGCTGGGAAGGTGCCCTGGAGCCTGGAAAAGCACTGACAGCCAGGTACTCATACCGAGGAGCGGGATGGCCACCCAGGAGCTGGCCTCTGAAGTTCTTCCAGGGACATTTCTCTCTGGCCTCAGCGTGGATCCATGCTGTGACTTTGCTCCTTTACGTTCAGCCTGGTGTATCCAGGGGCCTTGGTCATCTACAAATGTCCCCATCCCTGTTGGACATTCTAGATCTGGACAGGTCAGGTCCTGCACACCCTGAACAGACCTGTAACAACCAAAATAGAGCATTTACTTGCCTGCAGTGGGGGGACCACAGACCAGGGCAAGCACCTTTTCATCCTTTTTGGGGCTCTGTGTGGGGCCAACTATTCTTCTCCAAAGCCCATTTTCTGTATCTGAGTTTCGGCTGGGCTCCTAGACAGGGTGGAATCCTGTGTGCTGGCACCCAAGGCCTCCCTTGTGTGGGGACGGGGCGGCGTGTCCTCTCTCCTGGCTGAGCCTGAACTCCTGTGTGGACCTAACAGAACAAGGGGCTCTTTGAGGATGAAAGTCACACCCACACCAGCTTGTTTCCCCTCAGGGCTGGATGCACAGGAGACTGAAAGTGAACTGCAGGGCTCACTCAGGGCCTGGTCCAGGAGTTTCCTAGCACGTGACTTGTGTGTGTGGCAACAAGTTAGTCTATCATGTAGTTTCCAGTTTAAACAGACGAGTTACACCCCATTTCCAGGAATTGTTTTGAGGAATAAATGAAATGCTGTAAAAAAAAGATGGACATGAAGTAAAGGTTCAGTCACAGTTAATAAACAAATGGACTCGCTCAGGCAAGGGTTACTGGGGGTCCTCTTAGATTCAACGGTGTTCATGCAGTCTCAGATCTCCCATTGCAGACAGGTCACCACTTCTCACAATATGCAGGCCCCCACCCAGGCCTCTGATTCTTTTTTCCCCTCAGAGACTGTATGAAAGGCACTCGTGTTTCCAATAAGCTTGCTCCATCCAGCTCCATATTCATCATCCCCAAATCACAATGAGGCTGCCTGAATTCCAGCATTTAGACCGCATCTGCCTGGGAGGCGGGGCGTTCCCGGAGCGGGGACCGGGCGGGACTAGGACACAAGCCCCTGCCCCTCCCCGGCCACACCTTTCCGCGGCCCCGCCCCTCCCGAGAGACTGCGCAGCCGCTGCAGGGAGGATATCGGAACCCAACTGCCCGGGCTCCAGTTTCCGCCCGGGCCTCTTCTTGCAGGCTCCGTCTCCTGCGCCCCGCGGCTTCCGGTCCACTGTGGGTCTCAACCAGAGACATGGGGAAAGTGAGGGGGCTGCGGGCCCGCGTGCACCAGGCTGCCGTGAGGATCACGGCGGAGTCCACGCCCAGCCTCGCGCCTCGGGCCCAGGAGGGGGCCCCTCCGCAGACCTCGGCTGGCGGAGTTGGGAGAAAGGTAAACTAGGAGCCAGGAGGCGGCCCTGGACGGTTGGGGTGGGGGTAGGGTCGGCGGGGGTTGGTTGGGGCGCCGCACTGTGCAGCTTTGGGGGTCCTGTGCTGGCTTCGGCCCTGTGGTTCCCCAGGCGGGTCTCCTGCGACCCGGGTACTGCCCTCGCGGTGTTTGCTGTGCGACCTGCGCACCTTCTCCGTCGGCGAGGTGTGGGGGCCTCCAGGCTCTTGCCACGTTGAGATGGCTGGTAGGGTTGACTTGCCGCACCATGCCTTGGAGGTGTGCGAGAACCAGACACCTCCCACTGAGATAGGCCAGTAAGCCAGGACAAGTGGATCAGGGAAACGGAGACAGCATTTTGCAGCCACCTAGAAAATCAAGATGCCAAGCAGTTTCAGCTATCTAGTAAATTCTGTCTTCCCTAAACCAGGACACTTAGGAGTAAACTAGAGGCCCAGTGTACGAAAGTCGTGCATGGGTAGGGACCCTAGCAGCTGCCAGCTGTCGGCTGCCGGCTGGGACCTCCCTTCCTGAGGTTGGCCTACCAGCCCAGCCTGGTGAACTCCCTCTCAACTCCCCCTCCAGGGGACAATTTGCATATTAGGCTTTTATTATATGGGACTAAAGGCCCAAGTGCATGAAAATCGTGCACTTGGGGGGGGGGGTCCCTCAGCCCGGCCTGCATGCTCTTGCAGTCCGGGAGCCCTCAGGGGATGGCCTACTGATGGCTGGGTCCGCTCCCCACGGGAGCTGGCCTAAGCCAGCAGTTGGATATCCTTAGCGCGCTGCGGGCTTCTGGCTGAGCGGCTTCTGCAATGAGCGTCTGCCCCCTGGTGGTCACTGTGCGTCATAGGAACCAGTCATTCCACCATTTGGTCGATTTGCATATTAGCCTTTTATTATATAGGATAGGATGGTTTGCACTTTTCCCCAAGCAGAAGGTAAATAGCTTAAATCACCTAACTCAAGGAGACAGGTAACAGAAATCCAGTTAGTGCCATTAATGCCAACCATACCTAAGGACAGATGAAGTTAAGAATAAACCTCATTTTGGTATATCAGCATAAAACTGATAAATATTCTATTGAAATCCTCCCCTAAGACCATCCCTAAATGCCCAGTCTTAAAAACTCCTCAAAGCAAAGGTCCCAATGCCGTACTTTCCCTCTCAGGAACATAACTGTGCCTCCCCCCTTTTTCCCCACAGGCGTGCATCTCTTAAACTCTAAGGGACCCCATGAGGCTTACAACCAGGGCAGCAATGGGCAGTGGCAGTTCATCCCAGGCAAACCCCCTGAACCTGTCCCCATGGCCCCCTTTCTCTGACTTCTTAGTAAGCCAAAGCAGACCAGCCTGGGCTCATTTCCCCAGTCCTTCCTTTGTTTCATTGTCCACAGCTTTAATAAACGTCTTCTAAAATTCACCTGTACTTGTGAAGCTTTTCCTGCATGAAGTTAAGAACCCACACACTACAGGTTGGCCTTAGGCAGACCTGCTCAGGGCCAGGCCACTTCCCAGTAACACCACCACAACATAAATGCCGCACAAATATGGCAGAACTTTTTTTTTTTTAAAGTCCCTACTGAGCTAGGAATAGGAAGGAAATTTCCAAAGTTAATGAAAAAGTGAGGAGGGGACTGAAAGAGACCCTTTGCCGTGTAGCAGTCACCCCTCCCCTCCTGCTCTGTCCGGAGCAGCCACTGATCTACTTTCTGTCTCTTGTGAACATTTCACATGGATGGAGTCATCGACGTTGTGGTCTTTGTGTTTGGGTTCTTGGACTTGTCTTGTTTTCAGCATTCATCCAGATTGTACCTTGTGTATATGAGTGCATCATTCCTTTTCATGGCAGGATGGCCCTCTATGGTATGGGTAGAGTACATTTTGTTTATCAGTGGCTGACCCAGGGGCTGCCATGGAAATATTTAGTGTGCAACCAAGGGGCTAGCAGGGGGGAAGTGACAAGACCAGGTGGACCAAGACTTTGGCTCAGTAATGCTAATGAGACCAGTCATGTTTATTGAGCACTTAGGTGCCAGTCACTTTATATCTTCCCCACTGCCCTAACCCTTGTTGTGCAGATGAAAAAGCTGAGAGTTTAAACTAACAAGGACACTCAGCTGCTGATGAAGGATCTGATGTTTGAACCTAGGGTCTGGTACCAGTGTTCTGGCTTTTATAAAAACTATTGATATATAATTAACATGTCATAAAAGTCACCCATTTAAAGTGGACAATTCACTGGATATTTTTTGGTATATTCACAGAGTTGTGTAAAAATCACTACAAATTTCAGAACATTTTCATCACCCTAAAAAGCAATCCCTATTATCAATAATTGAGGCAACCACGTTTCTACTTTCTGTCTCAATAGATTACCTGTTCTGCACATTTTATATAAATGGAATATACAATATGTGGCCTTTTATATCTGGGTTCTTTCACTTAGCATACTTTTGAGGTTCCTTGTAGTATTATTTTTGTAGCATTCATTTATTTGGCTTTTTTTTTTTTTTTTTTTTTTTTTAACGGCTGAAAAACATTCCATTGTATGGGTGTAGTGTACCATACCCACCACATTTTGTTTGTCTATTCATAAGTTGATGGATACTTAGGTTGTTTCTAATTTTTGGATATTGGGAGTAATGCAGTGAACATTCCTGTACAGAGTTTCCAGTGGATTTATGGAGTGGAATTGCTGGGTGGTACAGAATGCTGAGTTTTACTTTTAAAAGAATTGCTTGACTTTTTCCCACAGTGACTGCACCGCTTTACATTTCCACCAGCAATACATGATGGTTCCAATTCTTCCAAATCCTCACCAACTCTTGTTATTGTCTTTTTTTATTATAGCCATCCTAGTGGGTGTGACGTGGTATTTCATTGATTTGCATTTGATGTTGAATATCTTTTCATGAGCTTGTTGGTTATTTGTATTTCTTTAGAGAAATGTGTGTTCATGTCCTTTGCCTATTTTTTAATTGTGTTTGTCTTTTTGTTGAGTTTTAACCGTTCTTTATGTATTCTGGATGGCAAGCCCTTATCAGATGTGTATGGTTTGCAAATATTTTTTTGAATTTTGTGAGTTGTCTTTTTACTTTCTTGATATTGTCCTTGGAAGCACAAAGGTTTAATTTTTTTTTAAAATATATTTTATTGATATTTTACAGAGAGGAAGGAAGAGGGATAGAGAGTTAGAAACATCAATGAGAGAGAAACATCAATCAGCTGCCTCCTGCACACCCCCTACTGGGGATATGCCCGCAACCAAGGTACATGCCCTTGACCGGAATCGAACCCGGGACCCTTCAGTCCGCAGGCCGACGCTCTATCCACTGAGCCAAACCGGTTTTGGCACAAAGGTTTAATTTTGATGAGGTCTCATTTATCTTGTTTTCTTTTGTTGCTTGTGCTTTTGGTGTTATGAAAAGTTGAGGAAATCGCAGGGGAGCTTGAGCAGTGTTTGGTCATGGAGAGACTCTTTGACAATGGTTAGTTATCCTTTAGGGGCTGATGTAGGGCCCTCGATATATTTCAGTATTTACGTCTTAATTCCAGTAAAAGATAGAATCTGTACAGCTCCATTCCCTGTCACCCCTTGTCCTGCTATATTGTAATGCAAATTGTATCTATACACGGGTGGACAAAAGTAGGTTTACAGTGGTGAGTACAGGGAACACAGTTATTCTTGTATTATTTATTAATTATTGTATTATTTATTTGTATTATTTGTCTTCTTGATTTTACTTTGTATCCTTACTTGTGATTCCTGGCAATTTAACCTACTTGTGCCCACTTCTCTATATGTTACAGCCCAGCCTGAAGTTGTTATGATTATTCTTTATAATTACCTACATGTTTACCTTTTCTAGACTCCCTGTTTTGTTTTTGTGGATTTGAACTGTTTGATATCATTTACTTTCAGCCTAAAAAACGTCCTTAGTATTTCCTCTTTTTCCCCCTCATAGCTCCCCTCCCCCCGGTTCCCACCCCACCCTCTACCCTTACCCCCCCTACCCTCAGTGTCCTCATCCATAGGTATACGATTTTTGTCCAGTCTCTTCCCGCACCCCCCACACCCGTTTCCCCCCGAGAATTGTCAGTCCACTCCCTTTCTATGTCCCTGGTTCTATTATATTCACCAGTTTATTCTGTTCATCAGATTTTTTATTCACTTGATTTTTAGATTCACTTGTTGATAGATATGTATTTGTTGTTCATAATTTTTATCTTTACCTTTTTCTTCTTCCTCTTCTTAAAGAATACCTTTCAGCATTTCATATAATACTGGTTTGGCGGTGATGAACTCCTTTAGTTTTTTCTTATCTGTGAAGCTCTTTATCTGCCCTTCAATTCTGAATGATAGCTTTGCTGGGTAGAGTAATCTTGGTTGTAGGTTCTTGCTATTCATCACTTTGAATATTTCTTGCCACTCCCGTCTGGCCTGCATAGTTTCTGTTGAGAAATCAGCTGACAATCGTATGGGTGCTCCCTTGTAGGTAACTAACTGTTTTTCTCTTGCTGCTTTTAATATTCTCTCTTTGTCTTTTGCTCTTGGCATTTTAATTATGATGTGTCTTGGTGTGGTCCTCCTTGGATTCCTTTTGTTTGGGGTTCTGTGCACTTCCTGGGCTTGTAAGTCTATTTCTTTCACCAGGTGGGGGAAGTTTTCGGTCATTATTTCTTCTAATAGGTTTTCAGTATCTTGCTCTCTCTCTTCTTCTGGCACTCCCATAATTCGGATGTTGGTACGCTTGAAGTTGTCCCAGAGGCTCCTTACACTATCTTCATATTTTTGGATTCTTTTTTCTTTTTGCTTTTCCCGTTGTGTGTTTTTTGCTTCTTTGTATTTCAAATCTTTGACTTGATTCTTGCGATCCTCTAGTCTTCTGTTAGATCTCTGTATAATATATATATATTTTAAAATATATTTTATTGATATTTTACAGAGAGGAAGGGAGAGGGATAGAGAGCTAGAAACATCGATGAGAGAGAAACATCGATCAGCTGCCTCCTGCACACCTCCCACTGGGGATGTGCCCGCAACCAAGGCACATGCCCCTGACCGGAATCGAACCCGGGACCCTTCAGTCGGCAGGCCGACGCTCTATCCACTGAGCCAAACAGGTTTCGGCTGTATAATATTTTTTATTTCAGTCAGTGTATGCTTAATTTCTAGTTGGTCCTTTTTCATATCCTCGAGGGTCTCACTAAATTTATCAGCCTTTTCTAGAAAATTCTTGAAAAACCTTATAACCATGGTTTTGAACTCTATATTCAGTCATTTGCTTTCCTCCATTTCTTTCATTTGTGATCTGTGTCTTTCTCTCCGCATTTTCACTGCTTCCCTGAGTTGGTAGGGTAGCTTTGTGTGCTAGGTGTCTTATAGGGCCCAGTGTCTCAGCCTCCCCAGTTACCTGAGGTGGACACTCTTGGTGCACCCCTTTGTGGGCTGTGTGCACAGTCTTGTTGTAGTTAAGTCTTGATTGTTGTTGGTATCACTGGGAGGAATTGACCTCCAGGCCAATTGGCTGTGAGGATCAGCTGTGTCTACGATGGGAGAACTTCTGTGCTGGAGACACCCTTATGAGACAAGACTTGGTGCTCACTGAGTCTGCCCCCTGAGTGTGTCCCTTATGGATCTGAGGAGTTGTATCTGGATGGTCCTACTCTGACCCCTGGGTACACTGGCTCTTGGATCTCCAAAGAGGTGCTAATTTAGCCTCTGCCTGAGGCCACCCAGCAGGAGCTATGGAGAGATCTGCAGATTCCTCTTCTTTGTTTGGGTTTTGGAGGTGCCCAGATGAGGCCCAGCTCTGAAGCAGCGCAAGCTGCTGTGGGGCCTTGGGCCCTCTTTTGGATCTTCTGGGTCTCACTGACTCAGCTGCAGTTTGTTAGGTAAGTTTAGAATTCAAAGGACCAGGCCATTCATATGCAAAAGCCTCTGCGCACAGCTTGGATGTGGCGGAGTCTCAGGGTGGAGCAAACAGCAATGGCTTCGTGGGGCGGGATCTCAGGGCGGAGCAAACCGCAATGGCTTCCCGTCAGCCCTGCCCTAAGAGGCCTCTGGGTCTCAGTGTCCCTCGGTAATCGCTGCAAGCACCTCTGAGAGAAAGTCGCCCTTGAGTTTCACCCGCTGCCAGACAGTCCAGTTTCTCCCCGTATGAGTCTGGGTCCCCAGATTCTCGCCCGGAACTGGAGTTCAGAGCAGTTGGGAGCTTTTATCTCCCTACCGATTGAGAAAGCCAGCTGCATACTCAGTTGCCAGCCCTCTCTGCACGGCCGCCTCCGTACCTCTGCCTTCCGCAGCTCCTGTGAGTCTCAGTGTGCTTTTCTCTTTCCTTCTAGTTGTAGAATTTCCACTCAGCCAGCCTTCCTGTGGTTCTGGATGATGTCCGTTTTGTCTTTTAGTTGTAGTTTTGAAATTGTTGTGCAAGGCAGCAGTTCAGGTGTTTACCTATGCCGCCATCTTGGTTTCTCGTTACTTTCATTCTTGAAAGATAGTTTGAATGCTTTGCATATGCCATACCACTGCCTCCTGACCTCTGTTGTTCCTGATGAGGAGTTGGCTGTTAATCATATGGTGGTGCACTCCATTGTGATGAATCATCTTTGTGTGTGTGTGTGTGTGTGTGTGTGTGTGTGTGTGTATTGCTTTCAAGGTTATCTCTTTGCCTTGAAGTATTTTGACTGTAATGTGCCTTGATGTACTAGTAGATCTCTTTGTGTTTATTCTGTCTGGAGTTTGTTATCCCTTTGGAGTTTTTTGAGCTTCTTGGATGTGTAGGTTAGTGTTCTCCGTCAATTTTGGCAAGTTTTCCACCATTGTTTCTATGAATATTTTATCTCCCTCTCTGTCTCTTCATCTGATACTTCCATTACTTATATTGGCATGCTTAAAGGTACTCTAAGAAGCCATTCATTTTTCCACATTGCCCTTAAATATAAAAGTTATCTTTCTGGCAAAAATGGTTTAATTTGGGAATAGCAAAGAATTGCAATTTGGGAAAGCCAGCTACAGCAAAAATTGCAGGCAAGTCTAACAAAGTAGAAGAGTTGTCTTATGGAGAAAAAGGAGAAAGCTAGAAGGGTTGTTTTGAATGAAAGGCCATTAGAGAAAAGGGAGAGTTCTGGGAGGTGATGTTTCTTATAGTCTGAGATGCTGGGGAGTCAATTTCTTGAAGGACAGGGATGGGGAAAGTCCAGCCAGTCTCCCCCTGCCAAGGCACTAGGAGTGAGTTAATTAAATGTTTTTAATTAACAGGCTAATTTTTAAGTTGATAATTTTGATGTTATAAATATCCAAATGACCCTTGACAGAAAAAAAGGTTCCCCAACCCTGTTGTAGGAGGTGCAGTGTACAGCAGTGTTTCTTGTTGGGCCTGTAATTGGTGATTCCTTCCTGTGGAGGATTCTTCGGTTGGAGTCTCTAATTGACTATTTTCCTGTAATTGATGTCAGGTGGGTACTGGCTGGATCTCGCCTCCTGGCCTGGTCACTCCATTTCAGTCAGGTTTTCCTTTGTTTTCACTTTTGCAAACCTATTCTATAAATTTATTTCTATTGATTTCTCTGTCATGCTCTGTTCTTTTCCTCTTTTTTCTTCAGATGGCATCATCTCTATCAATCTTTCTTTAAATTTGCTGATCCTTTCCTCTGCCAGCTCAAATCTAGTTTTCAATCTCTCGAGTGAAATTATTCATTTTGATCACTAATTTTTGACTCCAGGATTTTATTTTATGTTTTAACTAGAGGCCCAGTGCATGAAATTTGTGCACGGTGTGAGGGGGGTTGGTCCCCTCAGCCCAGCCTGCACCATCTCCAATCTGGGACCCCTTGGGGGATGTCCGGGGATCGGGCCTAAACCGGCAGTCGGACATCCCTCTCACAATCCTGGATTGCTGGCTCCTAATCGCTCACCTGCCTGCCTGCCTGGTCGCCCCTAACTCTTCCCCCCACCCCCCGCCGACCTGATCGCCCCTCACTGCCTCTGCGTGCCAGCCTGATTGCCCCTAACTGCCCCCTCTGCCGGCCTGGTTGCCCCTAACTGCTCCCCGCTGCTGGCCAGGTCGCACCCAACTGCCCCCTCCCTGCCGGCCTGGTCACTCCCAACTATCCCCCCTGCCGGCCTGGTCACCCCCAACTGACCCCCTCTGCTGCCCTGGTCGCCCCCAATTGCCTCCCCTGCTGGCCTGGTCTCCCCTCACAGCCCCCCTGCCGGCCTGGTCGCCCTACACAGCCTGCTGTTCAGTCGTTTGGTCATCCCTCACTAACCTCCCTGCCGGCCTGGTTGCCACACACAGCCTGCTTCTTTAGTCATTTGGTCGTCCCTCACTAACCCCCCTGCTGGCCTGGTCATAGGCAGTCATCTTGTGAGGCTGTGAGATAGTTTCTCTCACTTCCTGGTAGTCTGTTTGATGAGATGTCATTGTACTCTCCTGTAGTTCTGTAGGCATGGTCTCTTTCAGTTCTGTGGCCTTATTTGCAATGGCTGCTTTGAAGTCTTAAGTCCAACATGTGGCTCCTCACTGCAGCTGCAGTTACCTAGATCACACTTTTCTCCGCATGTATCATACTTAGTTGTGCAAAACAGGACGTTTGGGAAGTGCATCATAGCACCCCAGAGGGTTAATGTTTACATTGGCCTAGCTATTCTACTCTCCCTCTGGTGTGCAGCCTTGGATCTCCTTGCACACACACACACACACACACACACACACACACACACACACACACTAGAGGCCCGATGCACGAAGATTCATGCAAGAATGGGCCTTCCTTCCCCTGGCTGCCAGGACTGCCTTTGCTCCGGCCCGGAGCTGCCTTTCTGCCTTCGCTCTGCTCCGGCCTGGAGCCACCTTTCTGCCTTCCCACGCTACCCAGAGGTCCGGAGCGGCTGGGGCAGTGCAGAACGCCTGTGTCGTCGCCATGGCAATGGCACAAGCGTCCCGCCCCCGGCCGCTTGGCGCCTGTGTATGCAAATTAACCCGCCATCTTTGTTGGGTTAATTTGCATACTCACTCCTGATTGGCTGATGGGCATCGTGAAGGTATGACCAATTTGCATCTTTCTCTTTTATTAGCGTAGAGATATATATAGTTTTAATCTTTTTGCCTGGCTATCTGGATCAGCATAAATCACTTACTAGTCAGATTGTGTGAAAAGCCCTTTTGGTCTCATTAGGTTTTGGCCCCTCTCCACTGGATGTGCGTGGGGCCCCTAGGCTACTATTACCTTTGGGAGTTTACATTTTTGACTCATCTTCAGTCAGGGACTAGCAGCTTTGAGTTTCCCTCTGATCGGTCCTGAACCATCATGGCCTAGAGCCCTTTGGCCTGCAGACTGCCATGGATGCACTCCTGGGGCCGCTCCTGGGCTAGAGCAGGTGACCTTCAGCCAGTGCTAGCTCAGAGCTGTGCCTAAGCCCTTATGCTCGGGCCTTCCGCCCTGCATTGTGTTTGCTTGGGGCATGCTTTCCATTGTGCCCATCCAGAGGTGGTTGTGATGGGCAAGGGCTCTCAGTAGATTGCTCCTGAGGGGGTGCAGCCTGGACCCCAGGGTTGACTCTGATCCCAGGAGGGCTCTTGGCTGTCTTTGCGGTGTTCTCATTGTTACACTATGCTTTCTCTGACATGTAGCTGGTTGCTGCCAGTATTGTGGCACTGTGAGCTGCACAGCCTGCACAGATCCCTAGTGTCCCACTGTCAGGGCACAGCCAGAGCCCTGCACGGTGCTCTGCGTCGTTCTGAGTGGCTGTGAGTCCATGTATTCTTCTAAATTCTCCTACCCAACTATGCCAGGGCTGGTTCTTCTCAAACCCTGCCCACTGTGCTAACTATTGGGAACTTAGTCCAAGTTCCTCCTTTATCCTCTGCTCACTAGTAACAGGTGTTAGGTCTGAGCCCCTCTGCCTGGGGCTGGACCTCTTAGGACGCCGGGTCGTAGATGGAGAAGCCATGAGAGGTTGTGGGTATATAAGAATGAGTCTTTATTGCTGAAGCCAGTGGCCATATAGCTATCAGACAAGAACAGTCCTCACAGCAAAGTCCATACAGGTAGGCAGCCAGACCCCGGCTAGTGAATATGTATCTTTCCCGTAAAGCAGCATCAGTCTCTGTACCCACAGCTACCTGAGCAGCCACATGCTACCTCCTAGACTCACTGCCTAACATCAGAGCGGTATCTGAGCTCTCCGGCTCAGCAGCTCCTCCTGTCTCTCCTGCCCAGCTGCTCTCTCTAGCAGACTTCTTCACACACTGCATTCTAGCTGCTCTCCTCCATACTCCAGCAGACTTCTCACTCCTGCCTCAGCTGACTGGTCAGTAACCTACTTTTACACTATTCAGACAAAGAAGGCTTCGTGCCAATAGTTACATCAATCATACTGGCTACTGAAGGGCACAGTGTACCATTACACCCATCATGGTATCTTGGCCTGATTAGGATTCCCAGGCTCAGAGTCCTTGAACATTCTGTGTAGGCACATGCCCAGAGCGGCCTTTGGTCATTTAGGTGTACTGATAACAAGGCCTCTGTGCTCCCACCGGCCTTGACTATCCCGGGACCTGGCATGGTTCCCACACCCACAACACCCTTAGGCATGGGCTTCTCATTCTGTCCTGATAGAGTCAGTGTCCTCCTTGGAGCCTGTCCCTCCCCTGGGCAGGTCCTTTGTGCCCACACTAGAGAAGGGGGCAGGGACAATTCAGCTTCTCCCTGGTGACAGCCCCTCCATGAGTGCAGCTGGAGGGTGGCCCCTAATCTCCTTGGCTTTTAAGTAGCTCCACCCTGCAGAGCTGGGTCAGGACCCAGTATTCTAGATCAAGCATGTCAAACTCATTGCCCACGGGCTGCATGCGGCCCAGCCAATATAATGGCATGTAAGAAACGTTTTAATAAAAATTTCGTAACTTAATTTTTACAATATCCTGTTATACATGATTATTAATAATGAACTACAACTTTCGCTAATGACTGATTACTATAATCGTGTTGCATTCACTTCCCTCACGTGCCTTACCCGCAGGCGCACCATTTCTCTCCACTAATACTAGCAGCGAATATGTTAGCAGCCGATTGCCACGTCATTAGTCTTGAACTGACTTGTTTGGTGTGCACAAACAGGAAATATTTCGCTTTCAGAGAACAAGAAAAATAGATTTATTTGCGTTAAGTTTATTAATTTGTGCAGTTATTCAGTGTCTGGTAAGTTAACATTCAAGAAAAAAATATTAATTTTTATTAAAATGTTCTATTATTTTATGTTAACGATTACTCATTTATTTCAGTCCTTTGTATTCAGCATGTCTCTATCGAAATAAACCTATGAAAATTGAAGCTTTTGTTTTTTTGCGGCACACATAAACTTAAGCCTTGTTCATTTGGCCTGTGTTAGCCTTTGAGTTTGACATGCTTGACCCTGCCCAGGGTGGAGTGTCTGCCCAACAAAAGGGGTTGGGGCGCAGGGGAAGGAAGTCCTGGTTTTCTGCCCTCACCTTCTTGGAAGGTGAGGTGGGGTGGGGGTGGGGGGAACTTGCTGGCAGCCTGCCTCCCTGCCCCTCTCCCCTGACCCCGGTGAAACCATAGCCATGGACTGGGAGCTGGGGGAAGGGATAAAACTTCTTTGGTAGTTTCTGATATGCTGTAAATTCTTTCTGTCATTAATGAGACTTAACATTTTCTTCAGTTAAATGGTTTTTGGGGAGATGGTCTGCCACATCCTCACTCTGTCGTTATCTACATGGGTTCCTCTACAGCCCCAGCTTGTATTCCCTGTGTTGGCCAGGTCAGCTGGGATTCCCTCAGCAGATAAAATCCTGCCAGACTCAGACTGCAGCTGACATCATAAGGAAACGACCCACCATAAGTGAGAGTCAGCAGGCAGTGCAAGCATCAAAATCAGACTGCTGTGAAGTCAGAAAATGGAATTGTTAGAGACTACAAAATCGATGTGCCTGAAATAGGAAAGACATAAAGGAACCAAATAGGAGAAAGGAGAACAAGACCAGCAATAAAAGCAATACATAGACCTTGTATTAATAAGGGGGGCAGGGGAAGGAAGTCCTGGTTTTCTGCCCTCACCTTCTTGGAAGGTGGGGTGGGGGTGGAGGGCAAGGGGGTATGGTCATTGAACTTTAACATGGAATAGACAAACAATTCTGATTTCTAGTCACATAATGACATTGTTATTCATGGAAAACAGTCAGTGTGTCATCAATACCTTCTATATTAAGCTCCAAAATGTGAAGTTATGAGAGAAATTACCACTGCAGAAAATGTCCAAGTGACAGAGTAGAGAGAAGTTGAGCATCAATGTGTACAGATTATGTATGTGACCTGGGCTCCCCTTTGCTGGGAGGTGTCAGCTGATATGGCCTTCCTCGCCCGCCCTGCGTCCCCCATGCTCCAGCACTGCCCCCTGTTGGGTTCTCTGAGGTCTCTTATTTACTGCTCCTGGGCGGTCCTGAAGAGCCAGCCAGAGCTGCTTTGTCAGGTGTTAGGTGGGCGCACTCAGCCCAACACCTTCTTGGCGCTTAGACGAGTTTCTGCATCATCCCCATTCTGTCCATTGGTGTGTGACTCCCCTGGGAGTGGATGCTGAGGTCCCTCCCGAGGCCCCTGTCCTGGACATTGGCCCTGGAATGAGCCAGATGGGCACGGGGAGTGGGTTCTGGGTGAGCACGGTGCGGTGGGTAGAGTGACATGGATGGTTTTAAAACTTCGATGTAGGGATGAATGCAGTTCAGAAACGGACCTAGGAGAGACAGTGCTGAGGTGCAGGAGGGGATGTGACACAGGAGAGGGCTGTACAAGTAAGAAGATGTGAGGTTTGGAAGGAGATCCTGGATCTGGTCTAAGATGGTTCTTAAACCAGGAGCACGGTCCACCTGGTGATTCGAGGCGGGCAGGGAGGAGCTGCTGTAGGGCTCTGGAGTCTGAGCTCCCGGGGGTCCTGGGGCTTCCTCGCTGGGGAGTGAGGCTGGTTTCTCCAGGTCCTCCTCCGTGATAGTCAGTCCTAGTGCATCTTGAGGCTCTCACCCAAGGGTCTCCCTGCCGTGTGACGGGCCTTGCATTTCACCACAAAGCCATGGAGCAAGTCTTACATGGTCTTCTTTCTTTCCTTCTTAGGAGTGGGCTTTTGTGAACACTGACATCTTTGCCAGGACCAAGATAGACCCCAGTGCCTTGGTGCAGAAGCTGGACTTGGACACAAGGAGTGTTGCTTCCATCAGGAGAGGTGAGAGGGAGCGAGGCGGACCTTACGATTTGCAGTGCCTGGCTGGCTTTGAGTTGTTCAAATGCATAGGGAAGAGCAAATTTCAGTTAACTACATTTTTTTAATCCTCACTCGAGGATATTTTTCCATTGATTTTTAGGGAGAGTGGAAGAGAGAGGGAAAGACAGAGAGAAATATCGATGTGAGAGAAAACATCGATTGGTTGCCTCCTGCATGAGCCTGACCAGGGCCTGAGCCAGGGAGGAGCCTGCAACCAAGGTACACGTCCTTGACGGGAATCGAACCCGGGAACCTTTGGTCCGCAGGCCGATGCTCTATCCACTCAGCCAAACCGGCTAGGGCTAACTGTATAATTTTAAAAGGTTTTTACTAATGGAAAACTTTAAAATATACTATAATAGAAAGAATGGTATAAAGAAATTCCCTGTGCCCAGCACCCATCTTCAATACACACATACTGCATTATTTTGAAGCAAATGGTTTCTCTCATGAATTCTATAGTATCTATTTCTAAGGGCACTTCCTTAAATAGCATACCTACAGTGCCGTTATCACATCTAAACAAATTAGCAGTAATTTCTTATCAAATGTACATGCAGTGTTCACCCCTTTTTGATTGCCTCATCAAGTTTTTTGTAAAGATCAGGGTGCAAACAAGTGCCCTTGCTGTGTTGCAGCCCGCTCCCAAGCTTTTCCCTCATGTTTTTATGAGGGCATTTTTCTGACTGCACTTCCCCCATTTTGGATTTTGCTGGTTGCCTTCTCCTGGTGTCTTTACCATGTTTCTCTGATCCAGCCCAGTTCGTGGCCAGAGCTTTTTGGCTGAGCTTCCCTGGAAGAGGAGAGCAGCTCTGCTCCCCGTCACATTGCCCTGGAGGTGGAGTGAGCTCCCAAGGCCCGGTGGGTGCACCACCACCGTGTCTGGAGAGAAACCTCAATGCTGCGTAGGTGTGAGCTGCACATACGCAGCTGAGCATTTGAAATAAGAGAGGCGTGTGACCTTGTTAAGAGCACTCAGGCCTCCGGGGCAGGGCTGTTGGTCTCCGTCTCTGTAATCCTACTGTACTTTACCTGCACATCGACTTCCATTGGTTTAATTGACTATACGTTCTCATCTTTAAAGTTGTAAGTAGCTGTCCTTTTTGTCTTACTGCTTTAACAGTCTTTGTGTTCCTGGGGCTTTCTAGTGAATTGATGTACAGATTTTTCTTAATTATTTCTTGTTGGAGGATTCAGCAGCATCCAGGTTTTTAGTATCATTTCCCAGGTTTCTGTCTGTAGTTTGTAAACAGCTCAGCGTTGTAAGATGTGATTATTTCACAGGTCTGACTTATATCAAGCATCTTCTGTGGGGTTATGTTGTTTGCATCGTTGCTCTGGGTATTTTTATGTCACGGGAGATACACCTTCTTCTCCTTGTCATTCTTTGTACATTGAAACTGCAGGGAGCAAACACTTCCCCCCTCCCCTCCTAGGGATCCTGCAAATTAGATTCACTAAAGACAGATCAAGAGAAATGCAGTTTATTAATGTGTGCAGTACACTCCACCCAGGAGATACGGGAGTGATGAGAAACTGAAAGGGGTGGTGAGAACTTGGCTTCTATAGCATCCTAGCAACAAACGGTATGTTTATAGCCTTGCAGGGCGCAAACCGTGGGAAGGTAAATCATGGGGGAACGAATGGAGGAAGGTGTTTGTGAGGGTCCATCTTGGCTGCGACCTTCCCTCACCTTTACAATCACAAAGTTTTCTCCGAGAGGGAATTCCTAGTAGTCCTCGTTTTTCAGAAGTTTCTTTCTTTCTTTTTTTAAAAAATAATTCTTTATTGTTGAAAGTATTACATACGTCTCTTTTTTCCCCTCATTGACCCTCTCCAGCCCGTTCAGAAATTTCTTTGGTGACCAATTTCATCAACGGTTTTGTATGTTCACTGATTCTCTTACGGCTTGTCTGTGTATTTGGGGGCAGTTCTGATCACCTTTCTTAACCTTGGGTGAGTGCTTTACCTATTATAGAGGTTAGCTATTTGTCATTTCATACAAAAAACTCTTCTAGGATTTTGAAAATTGCTGAGGAAGTTATTCCCCTAGAGAGCTGACAAATGCTGTTTTCTGACAGTTCCCTATGGCGGCTACTCTCGCGCTTTCTGCCTGTCACCTCTGCGACCTTTCTCTCCTTGGTTGTGGGGCCAAGTTTGCTTTCTGTCCATAGAACGGGCTCTGCCTTCTTGGTCCAGGTTGGCATGCTGCCCTGCCTGTTGGTGGTGCATACACCCTGGAGGAGAAGCCATCTGTGCTACAGCCGGTATCCCCGAGCAGTTTGGAGGGAGTGGAGGGGACAAAGCATTAGCTTGGTCACAGGAGCCAAGCTGAGGTCCCGGTGCTCTGCTTCATTGGCCGTTGGATTTGGGCATCTGTGTAGCTTCCCAGGACTGTTCATTCCTCATGCATCAAATGAGCATGGCATCTGCTGGGCAATGTGCTTCATGGACCTGCCTGGAAGTCCTACTGGCCTTCAGTCATGCCCACTACTGGTGGTAGCTGGGGGTCATCTCCAGGGGCAGCTGGGCTGGTGGTGGCTGGGTCATCCCAGCGGTACTCCCATGTCAATGAGGGGCTGGCCCACTCTGTCCCCTTTCACAGACAAGGATGCGGTACAGGGGTAGGGCAAGCCCCATTGTAGGTGCCAGCCCTTCCCTTTGCTGAGCTCAGAGCTTTGAAGCCCATCTGGGAATGGGGGTCCTGATGGCCCTCCCTCCAGCACTGCTGGATGGTTCTCTGTGAGACATTGTCACAGCTGTTGCAGCTCCCGATGGAGCCCCCAAGGAGTCAAGATGCCCAGGTTCCTGGTGGCAGGTGACTGATTATCTCAGCCTCTCCCCCACCCGAGCCTCCCTCTTCAGCATCTCTTCCGATTTAGGTTGTTCTCAGTCTTGCTTCCTCCTTATTGGCCAGTGCCTGGGTCCTACAGGGGAACAATGGGTCTTGTACTCCAGGCCTGAGCTGGGCTGGTGGCCTGGGACAGGTCATGTGGAAAGTGGTATCGATGACTCATACACTGGCTGCTCAGTGGCCTGCTGGGCTGTGAAGGTGAGGTCACCTGTCTGCCTGGATTAGCTCAGAGGCGCCCTTCCTTTGCATCTTTGCCTTGGGCTGAGTCACAAATAGAACTATGCCTGTGTTTCGGCTGCTGTGCCACTGCCTTGTAGCCGGTATGGACTGGAAGAGGCTGAGCCCACTCGGGAGCCTGGCCTGGTTATGGGTCCATCACCCTGATGGATGAATGTCTGTTGTGCGGCTCCCATGTGCTTGTGTGTGTTCCTCTCCTTCTGGCAGATGTGCTCTCACAGATGTGCTCTCCCTGCAGCCTTAGGACCTGGTGGACCTGCTTTGCAGGTGGCATTGTGCCAGGGTTTCTGCACAGAGCCCTTGGAGCCCTGCGGCCTTTGGAGCCCAGTCTGCCCCCACTTTCCCTTTGATCCCCCTTGCAGGCAGGGGCTCCATACTTCTTGAGGGGGAACCACTAAGCTAGAGGCTGTCTCCCACCCAGCTCCCCCTGCAAATGACCCCATCCACCACCACCCAGCTCTCCCTGCAGACGGACCCCATCCACCACCACCCAGCTCCCCCTTCCACCACCACCCAGCTCCCCCTTCCACCACCAGCCAGCTTGGCTTTGCCCTGAGAGTCAGGGTCCCTGGGCTCATGCACCACCCGCATTGTGAAGCAGATTCCTCGCTCCTCTGTGTCCTCTCCTATGTGGGGACGTGTGGCTGTGCGTTCCTCCCCAACACAGATTGCTGCTCTGCCCGTCTTCTTCTAGTCCTATATTCATTTATGCTGGAAGGTTGCAGAGAATAAGCCCATTCTGTTCTCAGACAAGCACCTGGGGTATTGGGCCAGCACTCCATCTGTGGCCTCAACTGGGCATCACTAGTCCCAGACTTACGCCCAGAGAGGTGGGCAGGGTGGGGTGGGACTGGAGGAGGATAGGCCTGGTTAGGGAGGCAGGAGCAGAAGTGTGGGAGGAGAGCCTCAGCGTTGCCACCATGCTGGGTGGGCAGTACGCTGGACAACTTGGAGGCCACCAAGGGGCGGCGGTGGAAGCATGTCTGCTGGGCTCTGTGGCGGGAGAGCTTGGGGAAGTGGCAGTGGTGAGTGGACAAGGAAGCCACAGTGGAGGGACCTTGTTGCAGGGACACCTGGAGTGTGTGCACCCGCCTTCTGTGTCTCCAGGACTGCTGCTGAGATCCCTATGTCCCCTATCAGAGAGAGCTCTGGGCCTCACGGCCATGCAGACCACAGTGGCCATGCAGACCACAGTGCTGCGCCTGCATTTTCCCTGTGCACACGCCGAGCTTCCCGCTGTGCCTCTGACCCACGGCAGGGGTTCTCTCTGAAACCGGAGTCCGAAGCAGATGCAGGCCCAGGGCTGCTCTGCAGAGGGCGGCAAAGCTGCATCCTCTCTACAGCCAAGCTCAGGTTGGAGCGGCTGGCCCTGCCCTGGAGAGGAGCTGGGGAAGGCCCGGCCCAGCGCACAGGGAACTCTCAGGCTTTCCAGGGGTTGTTCAGGAGTTTTCTACCTTTACTCCAGCCTTGCAATCGGGTAGTACAGACCCTTAGACCACTTCCCTTCCTTGCCTCCACCCCACCGCCAGCTGTAAAAGGGGAACCAACAAAGAGGGGCTATGGAGAAGGAATGACTGCCTCAGAGGAGCCAGTTTCTGGACAGACCACCTGGTGTTGTTTGTAGCGTGTGTGGGTCCCCCGAGGACAGTGGATAGGTGTCGAGCGGGTGGCATTTGGGAGCCTGTTCCTGCCATGTTTGTGCTGCTAGCTGTCGGAGAGGGCTACATCCTCTATGGTTGCAGCTGCTGGCTTTGAGCTCTTGCATGTCTCCTGGGCTCTGGCTTCTGCTTTGGGGAGTAGGCTCTGGGGAGGTCATCCACTGTCTCCAAGGCCATCCTGGCCAGCAGGGCCTGAAGGCCTGTGTGCTTGGCCGAGTGCAGGACCAGAGGCGAGGACCTGCTGTGGCTCTGACCCTGCAGTGGCATAGCGGGAAGTAGGGAGGGGCCCTGCTGCTGGGTTGCTCTCACCTGGTCTGCATGGAGCCTGTTCTTTTTAACACAGAGAAAGCAGGAAAGGGCAAGGGCAAGGAAAGAACCCCGGGAGGACTCTGCCTGGGCATTTTGAGAGAAGGCGTTGGAGCAGGATGAATGGCTGTGGGGCTGGGCCTGAGGGTCCCTGCCTCCTCCGTGGTGGTGGAGGGGGCCTGTATCCTGGCGTATCTGCGTCAGGGCTTTGGGAGGTCAGTGTGCAGTATAAATAATGAAGACAACTTGGAAAACAGAAAAACGAAGGGAACACAGTCTGTACACCTGCACCCTCTGCTGGTGATCACCTGTGTCCGGCCATGCCCATAGCAGGTAATGCTGTGCCCTCCTGTGTTCCGGCTGCTTCTCTGGCTTCCTGGTGCTGGGCCGTCCTCTCGCCCCGGGGTTTCCCTGTGGAGCTCACCCACCAATGGCTCCTGAGCTGATACTCATACCACTGCCTTCTTGTTAGTAAAATGGGATATGGCCCACATTAGCATGAAAACTCGGCGTAAGGCCTTGGGGCAGCCTTCACCACCATAAACGTCTCCGTCTCTGCCCCTCTCCCTGTACACGGGCAGGCCCCACCCTCATGTCCCCATACATAGGCTTGGCGATGGTCAGCACACAGTGGCCTTGTTCCTTTTCCAGGTGTTGATGTTTGTTGGATGACGGGACCACACATCTGTCAACACAAGTGAATACATTGCAGATAAAACCATAGGGGTGGAATTGCTGAGGCAAATGGGTGGCCATTGAAAATGCCAGTAGTCGGTGCCAGTTTGCCTTGTGAAGGCGCTGCCCATGGAGCTTCTACCCAGTGCTCACAAGTCTGCTACTGGTTTGTGCCAGCCAGTTCCACACTCGGTTCTCTGCCATATGAAGGGTGGACAGTGGGGTCTGTTTTGTAAAATGTGCTCTTACTGGTAGAATGAGTTGTTAATCCTCACCCAAGGATATTTTTCCATTGATTTTTAGAGAGAGTGGAAGGGATGGGGAGAAACATCGATGTGAGAGAGACACACCAATTGGTGGCCTCCTGTACTCGCCCCGGCCAGGGCCAGGGATCGAGCCTGCACATGTCCTTGACCAGAATTGAACCCGGGACCCTTCAGTCCATAGGCTGACGCTTCATCCACTGAGCTAAACTGGCTAGGGGCTAGTACGAGTTTTCATTAGCTGTGTTTCTCTGTAAAGGGTCTATTTATGTCCTTTTCCTAGTTTTCGTCTAGGCCTTTTCTTACTGGTTTGGAAGAGCTATAGGAAAAACCTGTTTGTTATCTGCAGATGTTTGTCTCCCCACCCCCCCACACCTCATTGGTAGTGCACATAATTTTTTGAATTTGTTCACATAATTTTTTTTCTCTGCAGAGGTTTTAAATTTGCATGTGGTTACCCAGGTGGTGTGGCTCAGTGATTGAGCATCGACCTATGAACCAGGAGGTCATGGTTCAATTCCTGGTTATATGCCCAGGTTGTGGCTCCATCCCCAGTGGGGGGCTTGTCGGAGGCAGCCAGTCAATGATTCTCTCTTATCACTGATGTTTCAATCTCTCTCTCCCTCTCCTTTCCTCTCTGAACTCAATAAAAATACGTATATATTAAAAAAAAATCGTGTGTAGCCAAATCTGTGTTTTTTGTAGTACTTTTGTGGCTTTATTTTTTTATTTACATATTAATCTATTGGGACCTTACAGAGGGAGGTAAATGATTCCTGCTTTATTTTCCTCCCAAACCTGTGTCTTAGGTTGTGTTTACCGTTGTGGTGAGGAGACCGTGGTATCACAGATGCCTTTGTATTTTATGACTTGGGTCACATCAGCTGTAACCTGTAGTTGTCTCTCATTGCCTGTGCCCAGGTCCTTTCAGCGTTGTTGATGTCGTTGATAGAAAGGCTGATTACAAACTGATTTTCCTTATTGTTCCATTAGAATGTACTCACGTGATATCCCGTTAACCATATCCTCCCGAAATGCAACACCTGTGAAACCATATCCTGTCCTCTGACTATCCCCACTGGTGGCAGCTGTGGTGACTGGACAAGGACTGGGAGTAGGGGTGGGCCTCCCGGGTACAGGGGTGGCACTGGGGCAGGCAGATGGGCATCTTCTTGCTTGAACTTTGCGTTTTGTTCCTCGAGGCTCCTTTATGAGAACAGAACAGAGGGTTACTGACCTCATCAACACTGCTGCAGGTGCACTTCCGTTTTCTGGATGAGAAGACTGAGGCTCATATAGCTGTCCAAGTTGTGTCTCTACAATCAAAGCTCCAAAGTTCACTGTTTTGTTATATTACAGCAGCGTCTTACCTTCTACTTTTCTTGTGAAAGCAGCCTGTGCCTGAGTTTGCACCTGGCCTTCTCTGTGGGCTGCTGGGTGCCTTTTGGGTCCACACCCAGGGTTACTGCTGCCCCCAAAGGCCATAGAGGCACCTCAGGGCGGGCTTAGGGCAGGCTCAGGCACTGGGAGAAGCCTGCTGTGCTGAGCAGGAGGCCCAGGGTGGCCAGCCCCACCCTCCCTGCCTGTGCTCAGCTTGTTTGGTTGATTGTTTTAAATGTTTTTATCTTAGGTTCTGGAGAATGTTACTCATCTTTAAGATAAGAACAAACTGCTCACTGGGTCACATGGACACTCCAGGTTGGCCAGGCCGGTCCTGGACTAGGCATTCCTGGTACCTGCCCAGGTTCAGGTTGAGCCCTCAGGCTGGGTTGACCTGCCCCAGAGTGTGGAGTCACTCTCACTTCGTCATTCTGATGCCTCGTTCCTCCTCCCCCGTGGCCAGTATCGACTTGGAGCGTGTCCAGAAGGTAGCATGGGGCCTGACACGTAGAGCCTCACTCCTGGAAAAGGGCTGTAATTCCCGCGAAGTCATGTGCCCCAGGCTTATTCATGAGCAGGATTCCACCTGGCTCTCGACAGAACTTGTTCCTTCGTTGTTTTTTCTTAGATGTCATGGATCTGTTGTAACAGCCAAGCACATCTGCGGGCAGTAAAGATGTCAGGACGTGCATCTCATATAGAACGTCCTGGGCTTAAGCCACCTTATCGCTGGGGACCCAGTTAAGGCCAAGGAAGTGCAGCAGCCTGGAGTTTGCTCCATTTTTAGAGCTGGAAGCAGAGAAGCTGTCAGTAGGTCCAGCGTCTCTGACCTACCGCCCTTCCATGTGCATGCCCTCATGCCACAGCCCTGACGTCGGGGAGAAAGTCGTTGGACTGCATCGTCTTTGTGCTCCAAGAGTGGTGCACCTGCCAGCCTGGCACCGTCCGCTCCCCCTAGTGCACAGTCCCCCAGGTGGGGTGGGGGTGGGGAGACTCTGTCTGGGTGCTCCAGCCTGTCCAAATGGAATCCAGTGCCACCTGACATGCCAGCTGGCACTATTGAGCTTTCTTGGGCCCCACGACTTCAGACACACTGACTATCTTTGTTCAGCTGGGACTCAGGTCTGGCCAGCATGAGGCAGTGGCTCGCACCCGGTGCAGCGGGCACCGTGCTGCATGTTGGTGGGTCTCCCACCCCGAATTTGCCTGTTGGGGAAAGGGTTCTGTATCTCACTCCCCACCCCCTGCCTGCCAGGGAGGAGATGGCAGTCTGGGGACCAGCGAGGCAGACCCGAGACACTCCGTGTCCTGCAGTTGGGGCCATGTGCATTATCTGGGTGCTCTGAGGAGCTGCACCTATGTACACTCCTTGGTTCATAGTTTCTTTGGGGGAATAAACCCCCAAATCCCATGTCCCCAGTACCCCTCCAGTGGCCTGGTCCCAGGGGTGCTGGTGAAGCTTCAGCGGGGTCCAGCCAAGGACATGGTGCTGCGGAGGCCTGATGGCTGTGGGCCCACCTCACACTCTATTCCAGGCCTGAGCCACAGCAGTTCCCCATGACCTGGCCCCCCTCTAAGCTTTGCTTTTCTCATCTGTAAAATGGGACTAGTCATGGGGTCACTGGCATAAATGTGCTCAGTGCTCCTAACGGTCATCAGGTTTCTCCAGGTAGTTAGCCATGTCAGATGCTAGTGAGTGTGACGGGTCTTGGCGCCTGGTAACTGATTGCTGCATTTTCTCGTGGGGAGTGGGCAGATGAGGGTCACAGGTGGCTGCTTACAGGGAGGGGAGGGGAGGGGAGGGGAGGGGAGGGGAGGGGAGGGGAGGGGAGGGGAGGGGAGGGGAGGGGAGGGGAGGGGAGGGGAGGGGAGGGGAGGGGAAGCTCGGGCCAGCCTGAATGCAGGAAGCACAGTGCTCCGAGTTATTGAAGAGAAGATGGGTATCTTAGTTAGCTCAGGTGGCCATAACAAAGCACTGTAGCCCAGGTGGCTCACACACCAGGAGGGCTGGTTCCTCTCTCCTTGGTGTATAGAGACAGCCATCTTCTTCCTGTGTCCACACATGGTCATCGCTCTGTGCATGTCTGTGTTCTAATCTGCTCTTGCTATAGGGACACCAGTCTTACTGGATTAGAAGCCCACCCATGTGACCTCATTTCAACTTAATTACCTCATTAAAGACCCTCTCCCCCAACCCCGCCATGTTCTGGGGTACTGGGATGAGGTCTTCCACACTGGAATTTGGGGAACACAGTTCAGCCCATAACAGTAGAGATGTGCAGACAGCCATGGGTGGTGAGGACAGGGTCATGAAGGAAGGAGAGGCCTGGGCACTTGAAGTCACGACAAAGTAAGAGCAGACAGCGCTGGGGGATGGGGCAGGAGCTGAGAGGAGTAGGGTGGGGAGTGGGAGGGTCAGCTAGGTGGCCAGTGTTTAACGACAGAGCTGGGAACAAAGGAGAAGGTGTGTGTTGTACCCCACACATGCTGGAGGTGAGGCTGGGGACATCCCCACATGGCAGGCGAGAGTGGACAGAGGGCTCTGGGAGAAGGCACGTCTGAAGGGAGTGGTTTTATTATCCTGGTTGATTCAGTGACAAGATGTGGGACCACCACTTGCTTAGACTGGGTTCACCTGCGTCCTCTTGGCTTCCGGCAGCACCTATGCAGAGGAATTCCAAGCAGTCGGGGACTGTGAGCCTAGCCCAGTGTGCTCAGGTCCCGGGCTCAGCAGAAGGGGAGCCTTGGTGCTCTAAGGTGCTCACCCGTTTTCCATAGCCTGTGGCTCCTCCTTGAGTTGTGTGGCCCTCTCTTGTCAGCATGCTTATGCAGCAGCCCTCCTGAAGGTCATCCTGGGTTTGGGGTGGCAAGGATGGTAGGTGAAGGCCTGCCTGGCATCCTGGGGCAGCCCCGTGGTAAGTGCCAGGCTGTTGCCTCAGAGGGACCCCTGTGCTTAGGGCACCCTCCTGACATTGTGCTGACGTGCAGTGTCGTGTTCCCAGCACTGCAGGAGCTGCTGCTCCATCTTTCCCTGGGGACTGTGAGAGGCTGGGGCTGGCCTCGTCCCTAGGTGCAGCCCGGCTGCTGTGGGCACGGTGACCCATGGGGGAGCAGTGTGCCTGGCACTGTCAGAACCTGCCCAGTTCTGTTCCCAGGCTTTGTGGGTGGGGACCTTAAGACTTTGTCCTGCGGGAACGGGGACGCTCCACTCACTGCACGTGTGCTCTGTCCTCAGGTGCCGAGGCGAAGACGATTTTGCCCAAGAAGGAGAAACTGAAGCTGAGGCGTGAGCGGTGGCTGCAGAGTAAGTGCATCCCCTGTCTCCTGGCGGTGCCATGGCTCACTCATAGCCAGGAGGGCACAGGCTTCCTCGACCTCTGCACCTTTCGAGGACTGGGGTTGGGGCTCATGCTCAACGGCTGGCTTGGAACCCCTTTCAAGGCCCCACCGTGGCTGGTGGGGGGACTGGGGCCTCGGCAGCATGCCTGCGATGGCCTGTGATGTGACAGGCAGATGGCCCCGGAGGAGGTGGCTCTGTATGAGTTTCTGCAAAGCCTTGGTTTTTCTCCCTAAGAAAATGGTCTCAAGAAGGTGCTGCACCAGCTTCTTGCATGTAAAAATGATTGCTTTTGGTTCTATGATGAGTTTGTAATTACAAAAGGACACATGCTGGTTGTGAGTCCTTAGGACACAGAACTGTCTAAAGTGGTAGATGGAGTCATGTCCCTTTGGCGAGTGTCCTTTCAGACCTCCAGGCACGCACTCGCTCAGGGCATCTGGGCGGGGTGTTCTGCGTGTTCCCAGGACTCCTGGGTCCCGGGTCTTCTGGGGGTCAGCGGGGCCTTTCTCTCCAAGTACCTGTCTCTCATGGTGGGTTTCCTTCATGCATTGCTGGCTAAACGTCTTGTGACAGGTCGAATGCCACTCTTCCCACTAATTTTGTTTTGGGAAATATAGTAGTTATTTTTCACGATGCTGAGTATTTGCTAATGTTTTTCTAAATACTTTCTTGTGAAGATTGTTTTGTAATTTTCTTCCTTACTGTTTTTAGTGTGATTCTGCTGACTTTCTGTATCCGGGTTCTGCATCCTTTGATTCAACCCACCCTGATTGAAAATACAGTCACATGCCGCTTGATGGGGACAGGTCAGAGAAAGGCCTCATTAGGGAGAACATCACAGAGGCAATTATACACACCTGATGGCGCAGCCTATACTACACACCTAGGCTGTATGGTACAGCCTCTTGCTCCTGGGCTGCAAGCCTGTATAGGAGATTACTGTACAAAACTAGGTTAAATCAAGCACAGGAGAGATGACGTAGTCAAGCGATGAGATAAACAGCTCATGTATGAGGCTGCAGTGTGACACAGCTACTGCTTTACAGGAAACTTGTTGTTGTTAATCTTCACCCAGGGAAATTTTTTCCATTTATCTTTTTTTAGAGAGAGTGGAAGGGAGGGAGAGAAAGAGAAACATCAATATGAGAGAGACACATTGATTGATTGGTTGCCTCCTGCACGCACCCGAACTGGGGCCGGGGATCAAACCTGCAACCAGAAATTGAACCCAAGACCCTCTGGTGCCTGTGCTGATATTCTAGCCACTGAACACACTTTCATTTATTTATTTTTTTAAGTAGAAAGAGGATACTCTAAAGTAATGTAGTAGCCCTAGCTGGTTTGGCTCGGTGGAGAGAGTGTTGGCCTGCAGACCAAAGGGTCCTGGGTTTTATTCCGGTCAAGGGCACGTGCCTCGGTTGCAGGCTCCTTCCAGGCCCAGGCCCTGGTCAGGGCACATGCAGGAGGCAACCAATCGATGTGTTTCTCTCACATCGGTATTTCTCTCTGTCTTTCCCTCTCTCTTCCACTTTCTCTGAAAATCAATGGAAAAATATCCATGGGTGAGGATTAAAAACAAAACAATAAAATAATGTAGTAAATGCATAATGTAGTAACATAGTTGTTTGTTATCGTGATCAGGTATTAAGTACTGTACGCAGTTGTATGTGCTGTAATTTTTAAAACTCTTTGTCACGTATCTGTTCATCTGTTCAGTCATGTCTGCCTATCCATCTTCCAATCCATGTTTTATCTTTGCATTCCTAAGTAAGTACAGATATCAGTACACTTTCTCCCAAATAGTTTGGCTAGAATTCAGTATTTGTTTATGGTTATTTTTTATTTTTAGATAAAATTTACATACAATTAAATGCAGATCTTAAGTGTGCCATTGAGAGATTTATGACAATTGTACACACCTGTTTGGCCATAATCTCTTCCACTTCAGAACCTCCCCACCCCATTATGAAATCCCATGACTGCCCAGGGGTGACCACTGCGGCTCTTTCTGGGTCGCAGTTTAGGTTCACTGCTCCGGACTTCCTGTGAATGGAGTCATGTAGGATGTGCTCTTTCTGTGTTTTTAAAATTCATCCGTGCTGCATGTGGCTGTGGTCCATGCTGGTCTGTTGCTGAGAAGCGTTTCTTTATATGGACATAGTATTCGGTGCCCACTTTCCTGTTGATGGACACCTGGTCTTTTTTCTCTCTTAGCTGCTATGACTAAGGCTGCTATGAACATTCTTTACAAGTCTTTTTGTGGACATATGTTTTCATTTCTCTTGGGTAAATACTTGGGAATGGAACGCTGGGTCATAGGGTAGTTGTATGTTTAGTTTTACAAGCAACTACCAGATGTTTCTCTAAAGTGGTTGTGCATTTACACTTCTACCAACGACGTTGGGAGCTCTGGCTGTGGCATGGCTTTGCCTGCATGTGGTGGTGGCGTCTGCTCAGCACAGAGTGGTAGCTCATAGTGGGATTCATGTTCATTGCCAAGAACCAGCCTCTTCATGTCTTAGCTGCCCGTTTGTGCATCCTTTTCCCTCGAGTGTTTCCTGGGGCTCTTTGCCTTTTTATTATTGAGCTCTAAGGATCCTGATGTCCTGCACACCAGTCCTTGGTCACTGTGTTTTGCAAGTAATTTTCTCTCTAACCGTGAGAAAAACTTCATCATTTTGGCTTTTATATTTAGGTTTCTGATCCATCTTGGATGTTTGTCTGTTGTTGACACCCCCCCTCACCCCCTCCAATGTGGATATTCAATTGCTTTGGTGTATTTGTGACACCAAATGGCCTCCTGCTGCTTGTACTTAGCAGGTCCTGGGCAATCTGGACGGCTGTACCTCAGAGTAAGTCTTGGACTCAGATATGGAAGTCCTTCTGTCTTAAGATTGCTTTGAATACTCCAGGTCTTTGGCATTTCCGTATAAATCTTAGCATCGGCTAGTCAGTTTCAAAAACCACCATCCCCAACAAAAATCTAGTTGGTATTATGACTGAGATTGCTTTAAATCTATAGGTCAACTTTGGGAGAATTTTTGTCATAACAGTATTGACTCTTTGAGTCCATGGACATGGTATATCTCCCCAGTTACTGAGATTTTTCTTTAGTTTCTGTCATCAGTGTTATATAGGTAAAGATCTCACATGTTTTGTTTTGTTTTTTAATATAAGTTTTTTGCTGTTTTACAATTTTAAAGCTATTATAAATGGAATCTACATTTTCCAGTTTTTGGTTAGTACGTAAAACTATTTTTTCATACTAATCTTGTATCCTTTGACCTTGCTAAAATCATATTAGTTCTGGTAGTAGCTTCTTTAGAATTTCCTACACTAATACTCATGTGACTTAAAATAGAGACAGTTTTATATCTTCCTTCCAAGCTTTGTTTCAGAGTCTTCTTGTCCTGACTGCAGTGACTCACACCTTTGGTGCAGTGATAAAAGCCGTGAGGTTTGTTCCTGGTCTTGGGGGCCAGGGGCTGAGGCCATGCTGGTGTCCTACCAGCCTGCTTTGCTCAGGAGGAGGAATCACAGGCACGTGTTGCATGAGGCAACTTGAAGTCAAGTGCTTTGTTTCAGGCCCTATTTACATGGAACTTCCCTTCAGTTATTTGTAAATTAGCAAACATGGGCTGGGGAGTCAGGAGGAATGACAGGGACGTTGTCGCCTGTCTTCGGAATTCTGTTATGGGCATGGCTGGGCTTTCAGGGAGCTGGTGCCAGCCATCCTGGGCACCATATCGAAATGCAGGTTTCAGCCCATAAAAATTTTCCATGTTCAACAGAGCCAGTGTGGTTGGTTTTAGAGACCTGATTTGCATATGTTTGCTTCCCCCCCCCTTTTTTTTTTTTGGTTAATCCTTACCTGAGGGTAGTTTTTCCATTGATTTTTAGAGAGAGTGGAAGGGAGGGAGGGAGAAAAGGGGGAGAAAGAGAGAGAGACAGAGAGAAACATACATATGGAAGACACAACAATTGGTTGACTCCCCTGGCCAGGGCCTGGGATGGAACCTCCAACCCAGGTTCAAGCCCTTGTCCGGGAATCGAATCCGCGACCCTTCGGTGCGTGGGCTGACACTCTAACCACTGAACCACACTGACCAGGGCCCTGTTAAGCTTTCTTCTTTGCACCTCCAGCTAGTTTTAAATTAAACCTCTTAGGATGAACAGCTTTGTCAGTCAGTGGGAACCTTCCTGCACCGTCTTCGGGGAGAGAATGTAGGGGCAGGACACAGCCTCCCGTGCCCCCAGCCAAGCCCCTGCAGAGGCTCCCCAACTGTCATTGCTTCAGATCTTGCTGCTTTAGACCACAAAGTTGACAGGAGGGAATTTTTCTTGTCCCCCTTTGCTCTCGAGTGGGCTGGCCATGAAATCCTGCTCTGGGGGGACAAACATCAGCACATGGGTCCGTTCAGTCCGGCACCCTCAAAGAGGTTTCCTAGAGAGAAATTAATGGAGGGGCTATGCATGGATTAGGTACAGAGGTGTGGAGGGAGCCAGTGAGGTGATGAGGCCCCAAGGCCCTGGGAAACCAGTACCAGCTTGGTGTGCAAGGCCAAAGGGAGGAGTCCCCCTCCCCAGAAGAGGGGTTGGCAGGGTCTGGCAGAGGACACAGCCAAGCCAGGAAGGCGGGGGCAGTTGGGGGGCAGGGGCAGTAAGTGCCTGAGTGTTCCCTCCTTCTGCCCTCCACTACTATCTCTGTCCAGAAAGGGGTTGGGGCCGCGGAGGGGGGTGGCTCTGGGGCACAGGGCAGAGGAGGGAGAGGGACGGAACTGACACCCCTTAAATTCACTGTTCTTGCCACCTTTGGCACCCAACTTCCAGGCTGGGATGGAATGACATCCACATCTGAGGACAGAGTGCTTGTGCACTTGTGCTGGGGCGTGGGGCTTTAGAAATGTATGTGTGCGTGTGCGTGTGCATGTATTTTCCCTCGCTGTGCCTTTCTAGTCAGCATGTGTCGAAGCTGTGCCTGTTGCCCGTGGGTCTACCCTCTTGCACCTTGCCACAGGCAGCTCCTGCCCAGGGCTGGGGTCCCTGCCAGTCCTCCACTCTACAGAATGCCCACCCCGCTCTCTCTGCCTCCAGTCCCCTTCCTCCTGTTCACATGCTTCCCCAGCACCCAGAGCAGTGAGGCAGGATCTCAGACAGCCCAACCCTCAGGGCACTCGGGGTGCCCTGTGGGTCCGGGAGGCTGGGTGGCTGTGCACAATGCTCACCTGACTGCCCTTACCCAGTTGTTCTCCAGTGTTTAGGCTCCACCCCCCACTGTACCCAGACCCCTCCTGTGGTATTGTTAGGCTGTAAAATCTGCCACTCTGACGGGTGACAGATGGCATTCACCATCATCATTTTCCTTGATTTCAAGTGGAGTTGAGCCGCTCTTTCTGTGGTTTTTGGCCTTTGATTTATCTTTGATTTGTTATGATTGGTTCTTGTATACTTAATTTTCAGGAGCAGCAGAAGGGAGGGAGGGAGTCACTTTTCCGCCAGGAGGGGGCTGGTCAAGTGGTCGTCTGAAGCACTGCTTCAGTCCTTGTCTCCCTGGCAGGCCCTCTGGCATGTGGTCTGTTTGACTTTCTGTCCTTTCATAATCTGCTGTAATATCCAGTAGGCCCACTCTGGTGTCGTTGCTTGTTTTTTTCTAAAACTGTTTTGGCTATTATGCATTTGGTCTTTTTAAAAAATCAGATGTAGAACTAGTGTCCCTGGTTGGGTAAGACTCCTGTGGGCTCTGGCTGACGTGTCAGACTTGGGGTTGGTGGGCGGCGGAGCTGGCCCTGCAGGCTGTCGCGGCAGCTGGTGTGTCCTCAGGCGGAGGCCTGCCGTCCACCCCCTCCCTGGGACCGCACCGACTGCCGGGACTGGCACGGAGTCACAGTCTCCTTTCCTTGCTCTGCTGCGTGATGAGTGTGGCTAGTGTTTCGCCAACACGGGTGATATTTACTACCGGCCTGTCTGGGAGGTCATCTGTGTCAGATTCAGGCAGTTCCTCATCTGTGGTTTGTCATTGTCATTATGAGTGGCAATAGTTCTGCCGGGTTCTTTTTGGCTCTCGTGGTGACTGATGGCCTTCCCCTCTGAAGCAGCCGCTGCAGTGGACTGCCTGGCAGCTGTCCCCAGGCCAGTCAGACTTGCCTGCCTCAGACACTCCCCAGTTGGGCACCACACATTAATTTAAAAAGCTTTGGCTTTCATTGGTTTAGTGTTTGCTTCCGTCCTTCTGAGAGCCACGGGCTCTGCTTGGTCCTGGTTTGGCGTTGGTGCCCTGCCTGTGGTCCAGGGCACCCCCCTCCTGTCTCCTTCCCATCTCCTTCTCCTGCCTGAGGTCACCACCCTGAGACCCTAAGGTTCCCCCCATGCTCCCCCCCCCCGGCCCCCAGGGTGCTTGAGCTCTCTGGGAAGAGGCATCTGGTGTGACAAGGTGCTGGGCAAACAGTTTGCCCTTGACCGGGAAGGATGGGAACACCTGAATTGTCACCTCATGAGCCCTAATAACTCCGGGCTCTGAGGGATGGTATGGGGCTTGGTGCACAAGGACCCGGGAGGGTGGATAGTCTGTCCCCTGGACTCAGCTATTTGGGGCCAGGAGAACAACCCTCTCCACAGGGCCCTTCGGGGGGCGGGGAGGGCCTGATTGGGCTCGGTCAGGGTGGGCCTTCCAGAGCTTGTTCTGGCCATCCTGGGGCTCTCGGGCGGTCAGTGCTGCCTCGGCTGCAGGCTGGGAGAGGAGCTGGCCTTTGGGAGGCCTGCCAGGCACTTCTCCCTGGTAGATGAGTAGTGTCAGTTTCTGGAAAGTCGCCTCTTGAAAACGCCTGTTCGGGTCCTCACTTTCACACTCTTGCCGGGGGCCCTGTGCCGTGCACACTTCCTCTGCACTGATCTTTGGGCTGTCCTGAGTCTGTCCTTATGCATGGGGTTTCCCAGCCAGGACCCTGTGCTGTACCTGGTGGCCATCACTGTTTTGCCGGAGGCCTCCTGCATCCGCCCTGCGGGGCTGACGGCGGCCACAGCGCTCTGACGCCCTGGCCATGGAGTCACAGGAATGCACAGGGGGAGCAGGCCGTCCCTTCCCTGGGCACTGGCTGCCTCTCCTCCAGGGGCACCTTGTGCTCTGTGAGGAGCTGGCTGTGAATTGTCCTAGTCCTTTGTCAGGAAGGGGGTTTTAGTTCCCAGTTAGATGTGATTCAGAGTCTGCACCCTGTTATTTATAGCCCAACAAACCAGGGTGAGATGAGTGTCAAGCTCAGGTCTCACCCCAAGCCCATCACTGTCCTCATTTCCAAGCGTTTGTAGTAGCAGAGCCTTTTTTTTTTTTTTTTTTTATAAAATCTGGTGCAGAGCCAGTTAAAGATCAGTTAGAACTGGTTCAGTTAGCAGAGCGGCCTCTGGCCCTCCCCAGGCCCATCTAGGCTGCCAATTGGGGGACCTGGCCCCTGCATCACTGGGGAATGGAGGGCCTTTGTGCAAGATCCACATGCCCACCAGCGAGCCAGCATTCTCCACAAGCCACACTGGAAATCACATGTTTTTTATTAGCAATTTTTAGCATGTATTTTATTAACAATTTTGAAATAAATATATATTTTTAATGGAAATTAAATTGCAAGGCCATGCTCTGTTCAAGCCCTGCCCAAACCTCTTTCTAGGGCACAGGCCGCTGCATGCCACTGACCTCAGCCTCACCCTCTAGCTCTTCTTATTTATTTATTATTATTATTTTTTTAAATAAATCTTTATTGTTCAGATTATTACAGGTGTTCCTCTCCCCCCCACCCCATAGCTCTCCTCCACCTGATTCCCCACCCCACCCCATGCCCTTACCCCCCGCCACTGTCTTCATCCATAGGTGTAAGATTTTTGTCCAATCTCTTCCTGCACCCCTCACACCCACTTCCCCCCGAGAATTGTCAGTCCACTCCCTTTCTATGTCCCTGATTCTATTATATTCATCAGTCCATTCTGTTCATCAGGTTTTTTATTCACTTGATTTTTAGATTCACTTGTTGGTAGGTATGTATTTGTTGTCACTTTGTTGTTCATAATTTCTACCTTTACCTTTTTCTTCTTCTTCCTCTTCTTAAAGAATACCCTTCAGCATTTCATATAATCCTGGTTTGGTGGTGATGAACTCCTTTAGCTTTCTTTTTCTTGTCTGTGAAGCTCTTTATCGGATCTTCAATTCTGAATGATAGCTTTGCTGGGTAGAATAATCTTGGTTGTAGGTTCTTGCTATTCATCACTTTGAATATTTCTTGCCACTCCCTTCTGACCTGCATAGTTTCTGTTGAGAAATCAGCTGACAGTCGTATGGGTGTTCCCTTGTAGGTAACTAACTGTTTTTCTCTTGCTGCTTTCAAGATTCTTTCTTTGTCTTTTGCTCTTGGCATTTTAATTATGATGTGTCTTGGTGTGGTCCTCTTTGGATTTCTCTTGTTTGGGGTTCTCTGCGCTTCCTGGACTTCTAAGTCTATTTCTTTCACCAGGTAGGGAAAGTTTTCTGTCATTATTTCTTCTAATAGGTTTTCAATATTTTGCTCTCTCTCTTCTTCTGGCACCCCAATAATTTGGATATTGGTATGCTTAAAGTTGTCCCAGAGGCTCCTTACACTATCTTCATATTTTTGGATTCTTTTTTCTTTTGTTTTTCTGGTTGGGTGTTTTTTGTTTCCTCATATTTCAGATCTTTGGTTTGATTCTTGGGGTCCTTTGATCTACAGTTGAATTTCTGTATATTCTTTATTTCAGACAGTGTATGCTTAATTTCTGGCTGGTCCTTTTCCATTTTTTTGGCATTCTCATTAAGGTCCTTGAAGGTCTAAGCTCCTCCGAGGTCTCATCAAGTTTCTCGGTGGTTTTTAGAAGATTCTTGAGTAACCTTATAAATGTGGTTTTGAACTCTATGTCCAGTAGTTTGCTTTCCTCCGTTTCTTTCATTCATGACATGTTTCTTTGTCTTCGCATTTTGCTGCTTCCCTGTGTTGATGGAGTGGTTTTCTGTGGTAGGTGACCAGTGGTTCAGCCTATCACCTGAGGTGGACACTCTTGGTGCACCCCTTTGTGGGCTGAGTGCAAAGTCTTGGTGTAGTTAAGCCTTGATTGCTGTCGGTACACTGGGAGGAATTGACCTCCAGGCCAATTGGCTGTGAGGACCCGCTGTGTCTATAATGGAAGAATTGCTGTGCTGGAGACACCCTTATGGGGCAGGACTTGCTTCAGTGGGGCTTTGGTGCTCACTGAGTCTGCCTCTTGAATGTGTCACTTATGGATGTGAGTAGTTGAAATCTGGTGTCGTCTCACAATGACCACTAGATACACTAGCTTCTGGATCTCCAAATGGGTGCAAGTCAGCTACTGTCTGAGGCCACCCAGCAGGAGCTACAGCGAGAACTACAGTTTTCTCTTTGCTTGGGGTTTGGAGGTTTTGAAGCTGTCTGACCAGAGCTGCAGTTTGTTAGGTTAAGCTGCGATAGGGCAGACCATTTATATGCAAAAGCCGCTGCGTGGAGCTTGGGTGGGTTTGTAGATTGTGTGGGGCGGGATCTCAGGGAGTCACTCGGCTAGGGCGTGGCAAACAGCGATGGCTGCCCATCAGCCGTCTCTGTGTCTCCGTGTTTCCAAGTCCCCGCGTCCCGTGCCCCAGCGCAGTAAACAATGATTCCTCTGCGCACCTCTGCAAGAAAGCCACCCTCACTTTCCGACCCGATGGCAGACAGTCCAGCTTCTCCCCGTAGGAGTTTGGGTCCCCAGCGTCTCCCCAGAGACTGGAGTTCAGAGTAATCGGGAGCTTGTCTCCCTTCGGGTTGAAAAAAGCAGCGCCTGCCGCCAGCCTGGATCGCGTGCCTCTGTACCTCAGCTTTTCAGCACTTGTGCACGTCTCAATGCTCTTTTCTCTTTCCTTCTAGTTGTAGAACTTCCACTCAGCCAGCTTTCCCATGGTTCTGGGTGATAGACGTTTTGTCTTTTAGTTGTAGTTTTGAAATTGTTGTGCAAGGCAGCAGTTTAGGTATTTACCTATGCCACCATCTTGGTTCAGATTCCTCAAGCTCTTCTATACTCTGCTCTGCCCGCCACCTTCTCTGTCCCGCTGCCTCCTTCCCAGGGCTGTGAGACCCGCAGCACTCGGCCCCTCGCCCATTTCAGTGTTAGGAAGCTGGCTCCCCTCTCCCCAAACTGTCACCTCTTCCCATGGGGACTCTCCCTTCAAGTGCATCCCCAGGAGGCGCTTGGGGAGCGAGCAAGAATGGGATGCGCCCACCAACCTCTCTGTGACTGTGTGGCTCTCCGCAGCCACTAAGAGCCTAGGCCCTGTGACCAAGTCCCTTTTCAAGAGGAAAAGTCCTCCGTGTCTCATCATCAACCCTGTAATTTAAAAGCACACCTCTCTGATTAGGGGAGGAATAGCTCGGAGCCAGATTGCCCCCCCAATTCCCAGGGCGGCTTGGAGGTGCCAGCCAGCCAGAAACTAGGGGCCTGCTGTGGGCAGGAAGGGAGCAGCCCAGACTTGGGCTCATATGGCTGGGCTCCTCAGCCTTCTGCTCCCTCGCTAACTCCTTGTTTCCCTTCCTCAGAAATCGAAGCCATAAAGCTGGCTGAGCAGAAACTCAAGGCGGAGCGGAGGCGGCGGGCCACGGTGGTGGTGGGGGACCTGCAGCCCCTCCGGGACGCCCTCCCCGAGCTGCTGGAGCTGGAAGCTGGCGCCCGGCGGCCACACACCCGAAGGTGAGTTCCATCTTTGCTACCTGGAGAGCTCCAAGCTGCGATGGCTCGGCTTCGAGGGAGTTAGCCCAGCCAGGGGTTCTCCGCTGGAAAAATGTCCAAGGGCCGAAGCCCAGACCTGACAGGACCACGGGGCAGGACTGGGGCTGGCACCGTGGGTGAAAGCCCTGCCCATGCTACGGAGTGAGGGATTTACCCGCCTGGCTTTGTCTGCAGTGTCCTTAACTCATGGGAAGCCCGTTGGGGAGGAAGTCATGCCTGTCTTGGGAGCTGCCTACCAGGCCCTGAGGCTGGGGGAGGGTCCTGCTCCCTCTTGCCTCTCACTGACGAGACTCCTGGATTTGCCTATACCACGTTGGGGCTGGGAGGAACTGTGGGAGGCCTCAGCCCACCTCCCATTCTGCCTTAGTAACGGGGGGTGGAGATCCAGGGCCGTAGGCCTCCGGCCAGTAGGGCTATGCTAGACCCTGTTTTCTGGACCTCCCAGCGCATGGCCACCTTCTGGGGGCTCTGGCTGGGGGAAGGAAGCCCTGACCCCAGTTCTGCACATGCAGGCCTGGGACAGCTGTGGGTGGTCAGCAAGGGACTCACACCCTGGGGTACACAGGGACTGGGTCAGTGGCTGGAAGAGCAGAGCAATATCCTGGACAGGCAGAGTTGGGACCAAGTTGGGCTGAGCCAGGGTGACAGGAGCATGTGGTACAGGTGCTGCCCTGGGTGGGCCAGAAATTTTTTTCATTCCTACTTAAAAAAAAATCCCAATTAAAGATGAGGGCCTCTGACCTGGAGCTGAGTTAGCCAGGACTGGGCATTTTTCCTTTCCCTCCCCCCTCTTCTGGGTCCTTCTCTGCGAAGCCTCTCGTGCTCCCAGAGTCTTCCTTAGGGGAGGGAGCTGGTCCCAGCACCATCCCAAAGCCTTTCTGTGGGCTGCAGCCTCAGAGATGCGCTCTGGCAGACATTCCAGGTGAACTGGGCGTGGCCCTGACTCGGTTCTCTGTCCACAGAACAAGCAGCAAGCCCCGGCCAGCGGAGCTCAGCCGGATGAGCGCGGCGCAGAGGCTCCAGCTCCTGTGAGTACCGCCCCCCACCGCAGTGAGGCTCTGGCCAGGGCCCCCAACCTCAGTCTCCTTGGGTGCCATGGACAGCTCAGCCCGGCCACCTCTGAGGCACAGCTTGGTTGGCGTGAAGTAGCCTGTTTCCAGGGGGAGGTCAGGAAGCCCCTCCCCCTGAGTGGGGAGGGGAGCAGCTGCTGGCTCTTGGGGGCTGCCCTCGGGCCCCAGTCCTGGGTTTGGGGTGGGGAGGGTGTCCCAGATATTGTCACCTGGCTCAGGTAATTACTTGTCCAATGGGGTTCAAGTTCTCCTGTTAACAACCAGGAAAGCTGGGGCCTGGCATGGTGTGGCCTTGCCCACAGTCACACATGCAGGGCAGAGCACAGGCTGTCCGTCTCCCCCCCCCCCCCCCCCCCCCCGCCACACACACACACAGGTCATTCCCACCACAGCAGGCCCATGTGAACTTGTCCTGGAGCTGCCACCTGAGGTTTCTGGCTGGGTCACCTCTGTTTCGGGGGTAGAGGTGTTGTCCCCCAGGAACACCTAGCCAGGGCAGCAGGGACCATGGCTGGGCTTCAGGGCCTGCAGAACTCGAGCTGCCCCAGCGCTTCCAGGAGGCGGCATGACCGCGCGTGCGCCCAGTGGTCGGCTGGGTTCAGAGACAGGCATGTAGGGAAAGCAGCCTGCACTGTGGACTCAGGCTCAGGGCTCCTGCAGGAGGAGAGGATCACCTCCCTTCTCAGGCGGCGGTGCCGCCTGGGGCTGTGGGCACATAGAACTCCTGGCCCTTGGTTCCTGCAGTGGCCGCGTCTATTTTGGCAGCGCTGGAGGGAGGGCGCCTCTTATGTAAGGCTGTGTGTCCGCATGGTGTGTGCAGGCTGCTGCCTCCCTGCATTTGGCAGCCTTTCTCTTTTAATAGCAGCTGCTTGTCAAGGTTGGGGACGAGCCTGGAATCCCCTCCCTGGGGAAGGGGCAGGGATGCTAGCACCCCAACCCCATGGGTGGGCCCAGTGGCTCCAGGGTCACTATGTGACCACGAGGAGGCCCAGGGCAGCTTCTCCTCTCCTACCCAAAGCCCTGCTCAGCCCTTAGTCCCCTTGGCCTGACCTGCCCCCTCAAGAAGCTCAGGCTGCCTTCCTTAGTCCCCACCCTGCGCCCAGCCCTTTGCTAGTGTCCGTGTCCCACCCCCCGTCCCCCTGTGGTGATTCGGCCTCGCCTGTCTAATCCAGGGTTCAGCCTGCCCTGCGGTGCCTGGGTGTGGGTGGCCCAGCTGAGGTGGGTCCTGGGTGCTGAATACTCATCCCACTGCCCCAGGGGCATGGAGTCTGCTGACCTCCAACCTCAATTTTTCAGTGAGGAAGAAAGGACCCGCTTCCGGGACCTACTGGCCAGTCCCGCCTACAGAGCCAGCCCCCTGCAGACCATCGGGCAGCAGCTGGCCAGGCAGCTGCAGCTGGACGGCGGTGGCCCGCTCTGACCTGGCCTGGGGTGCTCCGTGAGCTCCAAGGATGCACATGAGGTGCCAGAGAGGGCCGACTCCTCGCCATTATCACCTGGATCCTGGAGGCAGCCTCCTTGGCTCTTGTTAGGGCCGGTGGGGCAGACCCTCCTGCCCCCTCTGGAGGGTGAATAAACGCCGCATGAACTCGGGCAGTGGGACCGCGCTTCCTTCTGTGCCTTGGCTGTCCGTGAGCAAGACAGTTATTGTTACAAGTCCTGGGTTTGAAGGTTGGGCTGTAGAAACACTGACTTAAACCTTCAATCTGAGGATGTGGAAGGGGGTGGGTACCTTTCTCAGACCTTCAGGAATGAGATGGGGTTTGTGCTGTGCGGGGACCAGCTGACCACGACCTCAGGGGCAGTGGACGATGTGTGGCTCAGGAGGGTGGGCCCTGGGTCCTCTGCTCGAGGTCCCTGGTCACTGGTTGCTGGAATTGCCTCGGAGCCTTGGCTGGTGTGTGGGTCCCACCCTCAGACGGCTGGATGATTGGACTGATGGCTGCCTCGGGGTTGTGTGTGGCCACCTTCCCAGCATCCACCATGCCTGACGCATCATGTGCCAGCCCTCAGAGGGACTCAGACCCCATGTGTGCTCTACGCACTGGCTTTCTCCAGGTTTGTCCTGGACAGAGAGGGTGCATGGAGCCCATGTAACATCAGCCAGTGGGGTGAGTCAGGCCCAGCAACTGCACACCTCAAGGTCCTGTGCTGCTTGAAGCCAGTTCTTGTACAAACGGCGGCTGTGCTGCTTCTGGAATGTTCCTTGTGCAGCGATAAAGCTGGTGCCGGCAGTCTGGGCTGAGGTCATTGTGCTGAGACGTGGGGCCCAGCCCCTCCATGCTTCCATGGGTTCTCGCCCGATGACTCGGGTTTTCCAGGGTGCCTGCTTCCAGGATATCGGGAGAGCCAGCTGGCTGGCGGAGATAGCAGGACGCCGGCCTTCCGGGCCTTTCTCTGATGTATTCCTAGGGCAGCTGGTCCCCTGCTCCTGGACCTGAGACAACAGGTCTGCATGAAGAAAGAAGCCTCTTAATTTCAAGTCAGAGAGACTCGGCCAAACGGTTTTCTTCTAAAGATGTTCAAATAATGTTGGTTAAAATGACAATTACATGCATATTCCTGATGTTGGCCTGTGTTTCTTAAGTTTTTCTTAAGATTGGAGACATCTTACTCGTAAGATTCTTGGTACAAAAACAGTGATTACTTGTGTTTCTGAACCCAAGTGTTTTTCCTGGTACCAGAGGCCTTGGACCATGGAGTCTTCGAGGGGCCTCACGACAGGCCTGGAGCCTGATCCCTACTTGTACCCTGTACCCAAGGGCTGGCCCTGGGAGCCAGGTGGGCTGGGCACTGGCTAGGACCTTCTCTCCAGAGGGGAAACTGAGGCGCAGAGAGGGGGAGGCCTCTCCCCCCCGTGACAGGTTGAGTGGTGGCCGGGCTCTGGGAGCTTCGGTGCTTTTCCCAACGCCGTCCTCAGAGCTTCCTGATGCCCCTTGACCGCCGTTACACACTTGAGCTCTGCCCTCAGTTTAGGTCAGCACAGAGCTCGGGGTGCCTGAGGAGTGCCTCCTCCCTGCGCTCGTGCCTGGGCTTCTAGCACAGCGGTGATAACTCCCACCTCGGCGTCTCTCCTGGGCTGGGGAGCAGATTCTAATTACATCACAATGTTTAATTAGAGAACCCAGTACCCATCAGCCCTCTGGCTGTCGGGCTCCCTCAGGACCAGCCGCAGCCTTCCCTCTGCCTCTTGCAGGTGCCTCCCCTCTCCCCACCAGCTAATGTGCCCCTCGTCTTCTGGCCTGTCACCTGGCAGGACCCATCTTCAATTCCATCTCATTCATTCAGAGAGACCCGGGTTCTATCCAAGTGTATTTTGGGTCCCAGCCCTGGGGCCAGGGTCAGCCCGGAGCTGGGCCTCCTAACGGGCCTCAGGGGCTCCAGGATCACGTGCTGCCTGTTCATGTCTTTTGCTTGATGAGAAGACACTATAGCACAGAGGTATGCCCTGCTCCCCACTCCCCTACCCAGTTTGGGGAGGGTCAGTATGTGGGGTCAGCTCTGCATCCCCCTGGCAGCCTTTAGACCGAGCCCAGAGCACCTGATCCACAGGCTCCCCAGAAAGCCTGCCCTTTACCCATATGGACGTCTTTTCCAAAAATAGTCCTTTGCTCCTCAAAATACAGTCTGAGTGGTGTCTTTTAGCTCTTTGTTGTATAGGTGTTAGGCACATAGAAACCAGAGAGGAGTTTAAGGCGGTCCTGCGTGTAAAACCTCCAGGTCCAACCCCAGGCCCCACCGAGGAGACCCAGGCATTCCTCAGCCACTGGAATGTTTCCAGGCATCTCAGAAGGCAGGCTCCTAAGAGTGACCACAGGCCCCGTGTTAAACCAGACAACACGAACAACAGTGTCTTATTGTCGGTCTTCTGCCTCCACGTCTTGTGAGTGTCCCATTGCTTGGCCGTTGTTGGGGTCACTTCGCCATGTTCAAGTCCCTCGGAGCACCTGACTCCGCCTGCCATCGATCAGCTGGCTTTCTTTGTCTCATTTGATTTTTAGGGATTGCTTCTCAAACATTTAATTTTGTTCTATAATTATGTAAAGTGTTGCATGTATCAGAATAATGAGCCTACAAAATGTAATGCAAACCTCTCTAATAGCAGTGCTGGACAGTTAGGAATCGTGGTTTTGTCCTATTCTGGGGGAGTTCCCATTTGAAAACAGCTCTTGTTGCACCTATAGAGGGTGTCTAGGTTTGCTTCCGAAGCCTGGGGTCACCCTCCTCACTGGATAAGGATGGCAGGCTGTGGGTTGGGGGCCAGAGAAACCAGGGTCCACCCAATGCCCCATCTGAGGGGCCTGGTCAGTTGCTTGGGCACTGGATCCTTGGTTTGTGTAGATGAAAAAAAAAAATACCACTGTTGGATACAAGACTTGGGTGAGTGGTACTGGACACCCTGCAATGTCCAGCGCCATGTCCCCACTCCTGGTGCCCAGGCAACCTCACATCCTTATACCAGCCCCTCGGGGATCCTGGGCAGCCCAATCCCAATCAGCAATGTTGGAAAAGAATGTATTGGGATTAAATGAGGGAGAATGTGGAGGAAGGGAGGGAGGGTCGGGGGGAGGGAAGACAGCTCCCTGGGAAGGGTGGCTCCTGTGGAGAAGCTGATGGCTGCCCTGAGGGGATCAGGTACCCCACTGTGGCCATACAGCCAACTCCCTCACTGCTCCTGCATGCAGAGACCCCTGGTTTAGATGAGTGGGCTGTGTTCCGTGATACCAACCTGGAAACATAGCTGTTGTGTGTGTGTGTGTGTGTGAGCACGCATGTATGTACGTGCAACCACACATGGGTACGTGGGTGTGGTTGTGTGTGCTCCCGAATGTGCGTATGTGTACGTGTATATGTGCACACCTAAGGGTACCCATGTGTGGTTGTATAGGCTCCCATTGTGTGCACACGTGTTTCATGCACGTGTGTGTGTGTTTTCAGGGGCCAACCCAAACAGGTAGTAGGAAGGTGGGTGCTCTGTCTGAATAGGAATGAAGCCTAAATATAAAGCACTTTTATTAAGAAGAGACGTTGAGCCCAGGGGAGGCGGGGGCTGGGGAGTGGTGGTGCCAATCGGCTTGGCATTCCTGGGCTCAGGGCGGCCTGTGCCCTCTGCTCCACCTGGACTCAGGCACAGCCTTGTACTTGACCTGCCCACACAAGTGTATGTATGTGACATGTGACACTTTGGGGAAGCTTCCTGAGTCAGCACATGATGCCCCGTGCTTGTGTGGTGACCAGCAATGCTTCACACGGTGGCCTGCCCTGGGCCCTGGTATGAGGACCGCTCAGACCGCTTGGCTTGCCAGCCACCTCTCAGCCAGCGAGAAGTCAACATCAGCCGTGTGGTAGTGTTTGTTACGGCAGCACATCCCAGCACGTGGGGATGGAGACACATCCCCTCTGGTTCCCACTGAGATGGAGGAATAGTCACTCTATCCATTCTGAGGGCAGGGGAGGTGCCATCAGCAAGTCAGGTCAGAGGACTGAGAAACAAGAACTTTCTGGAAGAAACAGTAAGTCAGGCCTCCGCTGTGGTTCCCACCCTGGCCTGGCACATGCTGTTCTCTGCTGTCCTCTACGGAGGCAGCTCAGAGACAGCCCTTGCTTGCAGGAGCCGTGTGCATGGGCAGACACGGCCCCGCTGCACAAAGGACGATTCGCTGCCACTCCTGGTGGAGCCGGATGTGACACCCAGCCTCCCTGAGGCCAGCAGGCAGCTTGGGAGAGGAACATGCTTCCAGGTGACAGTGGTCCAAGCGGAGGAAACACCGCGACAGCCCGTCCAGGAAACACTAGTACAGAACCCGCTGGCCAGTGAGCCTTCAGGAGGGACCTTACATCGCAGATGTTTTCACTATGTACAAGTGAGCATAAATAGTACATGAGCTAAGCACTCACTCCCAGACTGCGGAGAAGAAAAATGAGATAAAGCCTGCAGCCCAAGGAAGCAGGAGGAAGATGTGGGTGGAAAATGAGAGAAGTGGCTGGTTTGGCAAAGAGGAAAACAGTAGAACTTAGAATCCATCAAGCCAAGACCTAATGGCCCCTGGGAGTTGCCTGTCAAGGAATCTTGTGACCTTATTTTTCTGTCTGGGGGCTGTGAGGAAAGTGGTCCTTGCTTTGCCGGGACCAGCCCTGGGGCCGGAGGACCACAGTCCAGTCTGTCCCTTGCAGCCAGGCAACCCCTCTGTGCCTCACCCAGCCCCCGAACACGGGGGTAGTGACGGGTTCTACAAATGTCATTCCTAGTCGTACAGCATTCATTGTGTTGCTGGGAGGAACGTCGTAGGCCTTCCCCTGACACTGATTCGCTGGCCAGGAGCACTCTGCTCCACTCGGTGATGCTGGGAGAAGGCAGACAGTGGGCACCATTTCTACCAAGGAGAAGGGTTGGCAGAAAGCGGGGTGGGGGTGGGGGTCAAGGGCCTACGCTGCTCAAAGGGGTCGTTTCTTATGGCCAAGTGGTCTCCTAGTGGTGTGGGCAGAGAGCCGGAGGCTCTGATGTCTGAGCATATGGATGCCTGAGGGGCCGCAGTGGGGCTGTGGACCAGGAGGGTTCCCTGTGCACCTGCATCCAGGGCCAGCTGGGGTGGGGGTAAGGTGCGGGGGAGGGGTGGGCTGGTGCCCAAGAGTGCCCGAGACAGCCATGCCAAGGTGAGTCCTGGGACCCCATCTTCTCTGTTCTGTCCAAGAGAGCTGACAATAGACATCTCGAGAATCCGTAGGCTACCCAGCAGCTCCAAAAGCACAGGGACCCCCACACTGAAGGAAGCAAGGCCCCTTCTGTCCTCCCAACACCAAGAACAGAACTTGCTCAGTAAGCACCACTCCCCCTCCCCCTCAGGAGAAAGCAGGGGTCTCTCTCCAGCATTTTTGGGGCAACATTGGTTGGGGAACCCCGTGTCTGTGCTTGTGGCTCCTCTCCTAGCTGAGCAAATGGCCCTGAGCACCGCCATCCTTTGCCTGTGTCCAGCTCAAGAGACTTGAGCGGCGAGACCAGCAGCTGCCCGGAGTGCAGGGAAAGTGTTTAGATGAAACTAAAACAAGACTGTCATGTATTAATGATGACTGTAACACACAACTTAGCCTTGTGATAATATTTTGGTTCTGTTTCCACTATGCGCACCTAGAAAAATGTGAGCTCGACCTCAGCCTAGTGAGTGTCACATTCCAGGAGCCTCACGGCATCTCTGCTGTCATTCAAGACCTAACTCCACGCGCCCCAAGCTCCAAAGGCCACTGGAGTCACTGCTCACCGTGGGACTGAGAAGAGGTGGAGTACAGTCCGGGACGTTAACCGGTGTCAATAAGAGTGATAAGTGGGTGCCGGGATCTTGACTATCTCAGAACCCTGTAGGCCTCACAGAGTGGGTGTCATTACTGCTGCATGTTATAGATGAGGAAACTGAGGCACAGGGAGCCTGGTGGCCTGCCCCATTACCCCCACCTCCTAGTGCAGTCCCTCCCATGCAGCAATGACGCAGGTCCTATGTGAGCCTTGGCCAGATCATGACTGGCCCTGGGGAGACCTGCTCCCTCCCAAGGAGCCCTTCCTGCCTGAGCGAGGTGGCTGTGGTCTTGGCCTGTGTCCCCGAGGCTGTGGGCTGTAGGTTGGGGGCTGGGGCACCTGGAGAGGAGAAGGAATGTTTGGGGACAGCTGTCAAGCATTGTGGGTCAGTGATGGGGGAGTTGTTTGCCAATGTAGCCTACATTCCCATGCATTCTAAACATGATTTCTGTTTATGAGGCTTTATTAACAAGTTATATTTCTGCCCAATTATTTATTAGGCGTTTAGCCAATCCTATCTAATAAAAGAGTAATATGCAAATTGATTGTACCTCTGCTACACCCACAGGCCACACCCACCAGCCAGTCAGGAGTGAGTATGCAAATTAACCCAACCAAGATGGCTGCGGCCACGGAGAGAGCAGGAGGCTTGGGTTTCCCCGGCAATGGAGGAAGCCAAGCTTTCCACCTGGCGGGCCTAGGCCTCCACTCAAGGCTACAAAGTTTCAATTACAGAAGATAAATAAATCCCAACAAAAATGGCGGCAGCCACGGAGCTGGAGACAGCCCTGGCCTGCCTTGGCTTCTGCTTAAGGCTACAAAGTTTCAATTATAGAAGATAAATAAATCCCAACAAAAATGGCTGAGGCCACGGAGCAAGCAGGAGGCTTGTCTCCGCTCAAGGCTACAAAGTTTTAATTATAGAAGATAAATCCCAGATACCAGGGCCTCCGCTTGGGTCAGCGGGGAGGCGTGGCCTGCCTGCAAACCACCACAGGCCCCTCGCCCAGGCCACCCCATGCCCCAAGGGAACCCCCAACCTTCAGAGCAAACCAGCCAGCCCCCACCCATGCACCAGGCCTCTATCCTATCTAATAAAAGAATAATATGCAAATTGACCGCCACTCCAACACACAAGATGGCTGCCCCCATGTGGTCAAAGATGACTGCCGCCATGTGGACACAAGATGGCTGCCACAAGATGGCCAGCAGGGGAGGGCAGTTGGGAGGGACCAGGCCTGCAAGGGAGGGCAGTTGTGGGCGATCAGGCCAGCAGGGGAGGACAGTTGGGAGGGACCAGGCCTGCAAGGGAGGGCAGTTAGGGGGGGCCAGGCCTTCAGGGGAGGGTAGTTAGGGGCAAACAGGCTGGCAGGGGAGCATTTTGGCATCAATCAGGCTGGCAGGGGAGTGATTAGGGGGTGATCAGGCTGGCAGGCAGAAGCGGTTAGGGGCAATCAGGAAGGCAGGCAGGTGAGCAGTTGGGAGCCAGCAGTCCTGGATAGTCCCTACGGATCAGGCCTAAACGGGCAGTCGAACATCCCTCGAGGGGTCCCAGATTGGAGAGGGTTCAGGCTGGGCTGAGGGACACACACCCCATGCACAAATTTTGTGCACAGGGCCTCTAGTCTTATATAATAAAAGCCTAATATACTAAGTGTCCAGTCAACTGGTAGGCTGTTCAATCAAAATATAATATGCTAATGATATCCTAAGGTCTCTCAACTGCTCACTATGATGTGCACTGACCACCAGGGAGCAAACAGTCTACTGGTCAACCAGTTACTATGATGTGCACTGGCCACCAGGGGGCAGACGCTCTGACCAGTAGGTTAGCTTGCTGCTGTGGTCTGGCCAATCAGGACTGAGCGAGACGGGCCGGACATGCCCTGGAGCCCTCCTGCGGTCCCTCCCCAGCTGGCCAACCTCCCGAGTCCCTCCCCAGCCCAATCGTGCACCAGTGGGGTCCCTCGACCTGGCCTGTGCCTTCTTGCACTCCTCAGGAGATGTTGGAGAGCCGGTTTCGGCCCCATCCCGAAGGCCAGATAGAGAGACCCCACTGGTGCACGAATTCGTGCACTGGGACTCTAGTTTTTCTATAAGTGCACTACAGTGCCGAGACAGTCCCACATGCATATGCCTGTATGCATACATGTGTATGTATGTCCCAACATATGCACTGTTTGCATGTGGGTGTGCACACAATGCATAAATATGCCCCTTGTATGCACATGTGTATCTGTGTGCATATATGCAAGTATGTGCAAATGGGACTCAGGTTTTTTGTGAGTTTTTTTATTTTTAGAGAGGATGGGGGAGAGAAACATCAATCAGTTGCCTCCTGTATGCGCCCCGAAACCTTGGTATGAACCTGCAATCTTTTCATGTACTGGACGACATCCCAACCAACTGGGCCACCCGGCCAAGGCAGGCCTCTCTTGTTTTTGAACTTGAACTCCTGCACTCTGGGCGCTCATTTGCTTAAGGGGGATGACCTACAGAGTAAGCGTCTGCAGCAGGTTGATGGCGGGTAAGTCCCGGGGGGTATTTTCTCTGAGAGACTCCCCAGTTCCTCCCTCTCCCTGTCGACAGCCCTGTCTCAGCCGGGAGGGAGGTTAGAGCATAGTGGCCTCTCCTTCTGCCGCAGGCCCCGGGGCGCCCACAGCCTCTGACTGGCAGGCCGGGCTGAGCCTGTTGAATCAGATGGTGTTTCCAGGATCCAAATAACAATTTCCGGAAGCAGCAGGAACAGCCCGTCTTTCAGAAGAGGAAGGTAAACAAGAAGCTGCCGGCTGCCACACCTAGGACAGCCGGCGGCCGCCTCGGTGACCGGGGCCTGGGCTTGGCAGCTCTGCACATGCAAAGGCCCTGCGAACGTCAGCGGCAGACTCAATGCTGCTGCCTGGGCTGGGGCCTAACTGCGGCCAGGCCAGGAGCAGGTGTATGAGGCCTGATCCCTTCTCGGCTCCACCAGCCTGTCCCCTGGGGCTAGAGGAAGGACGAGCAGGAACCGAGCTGACATCTGGAAAGAGGTGGCCTGGGGCAGAGCTGGGGCCACATGGAGACCAGAGGACAGGCAGGACCTGCTCCTGCTCAGAGGGGCCTCTGCCTCCACAGTCCCTCCAGCACGGGCCAGGCTGCAGGGCCAGGGCGCCTTGCTCCTCAGATGGGACTGTGGCCTCCTCCCTGGACCTTGCCTTGCTGGTGGCCTCCCAGAGGAGGATGATGCCTGAGCCCTGTCAGGATGCACCTAGGACAAACATTCTTTAGGAAAATGGATTTTTTTTAACTTTCAGCCCCGCTGGGGAGACAGGAGGCTCGGCCCACACACAGCTTTGCCTCTTCTCGGCATTGACCTTTGCTCGTTTTGCACATGAGCCACAGTTCTGACCAGCAGGCCTGCTCTGCTTTGGCCCCGGGTCTGTCTGCTGAGGCTGCAGCCCTTGGCAGCTAGAAGCCAGCCATGGAAGCAGAGCCTGGCCCAGCTTTCCCGGGACCTTCTCCTGTGTGGGCCCAGGTGGCAGCCATGGGGAGGGATGAGTGAAGGGTCCTGGAAGGTCCTGCAAACCGCTGTGCTCTACACTGAACCCCAGGCTGAGAGGACCTCCGTGTCCGGGGAGAAAGTCAGTGAGGGGCTGCTGCCTGGTGCCAGTGCTGGCATCAGCCTGTACCCCCACCCCCTCCTGGCCTTTGAGTCCCACACTCACCTGGCCTCTGTCCAAGGCCCTAGCTCTGGTGGTCGGGGCCCTGACGTCCTGATCCCCTGGGGCTTGGGTGGGGACTGGAATCCAGATTTGAACCCCTCTTCCCAGTGAGACTCACGTGCAGTTGCATTTGAAGCCTCCTAAGCCAGGGGAGGGGAGGGAAACGCACCCAAGTCGCACTCCTGGGGGAGGTGACTGTGGGCCCGGAAGGGGCGATGCCAGAGCTGCTGGGCCGGGGCCTGTGGCGGTCTCTCAGCCTCCAGTGGCACTCTGGGTTCCCTCTCTGTGGGTCACATGGTCCCTGAAGCCCCTTTGGGCACAGGCCCTGTGTAGCCCAGCAGCTGGCCACGGTGGGGGCGGCATCGCAAGCGTGGCGCCTCCAGGAGAAACACCTTTATTTTTAGTCTGTGCTTGCAGCTTTGCTGGGGTGTGAGGACTGAGGCGGCACTGCTGCAGGCGGCTGAGTGAGCTGTCCCTGCGCTACCCCCGGTGCTGACTGTCCCCTCCCTGCCCTTCCCCTCAGCCCAGGAACCCCCCTGGCAACCCTGGGGTCATCTGCTCCCTGAGGACAGGCAGTCCCCTCAGCCTGGCCTAGCCCATGGGGTGGAGGGCCATTTGACCCCTCATTCCCTGCAGGACCCATCAGCACCCTCATTCCCTGCACAGGGCTGGGGCCATCAGGGAACTGCTGGCCTCTGCTCGCTGCAGTCACCTCGCTTCTGCCGTGCACCACCCTGGTGCCCTGGGACCCAGGGCCACTGGGCCTGCAGGGAGGGGCCAAGCAGACCAGGCCTGGGAAGCTGGAGAGAGAGAGGAGGCCCACGCCATGAAGCCTGGTTCTAGGTCCTGCATCGGCTCCCTGTGCTGGCGGCCCCTCCTGCCGGTGGGGAGGGCTTGGGAACAGGGATGGGGTGAGCAGCTTGAGTGCTGTTTTGTACGAAAGTGGGTGCTTCTTGGAGACGCCTTTGGCTTATGGGCACACAGGCTCTCTTAGGCGACGGGAGCTACTAAAGGTGATGTAGGAGCTCTGAGTGTGCGGAGGATGGCACAGCCGGGCCAGGGTCTGTGGTGCTGCCCAGCTGTCCCCAAATTCCCAGATGGCTAAATGGTGTAAGATACAGCAACCCCGCGTTCTTTCTGTTTATTAAGAAGAGAATCAGGGCCCTAATTGGTTTGGCTCAGTGGATAGAGCGTCGGCCTGCGGACTGAAGGGTCCCAGATTCGATTCTGGTCAAGGGCATTTACCTTGGTGTGGGCACATCCCCAGTGGGAGGTGTGCAAGAGGCAGCTGATCAATGTTTCTCTCTCATCGATGTTTCTAACTATCTCTCCCTCTCCCTCTCTGTAAAAAATCAATAAAATATATTTTTAAAAAAAGAAGAGAATTGGGCTCCTCGGCTCTTTTTGTCTGCCTTTTGCCAGAGTTCAAGGCTGTCTTCATCGGTGCAGGTGGCTGTAACAGATACCACAGACCAGGCATGCAGACTGGGTCTTCACAGCAGACGGCTATTGTCTCCCAGTCTGGAGGCTGGACGTCTAAGATCCAGGTGTCAGCAGGGCTGGTTCCCCCTGAGGCCTCTCCCTGGGGTGTAGGCACGTCTTCTCCCTGTGTCCTCATGCGGTTGTCCTTCTGTGTGTGTCTGTGTTCTGATCTCTCCTCCTAAGGACACCAGTCAGATTGGATCAGGTCTCACCCCAAAGACCGCATTTTGCCTTAATCACCTCTGTAAAGACTGTGTCCAAATATAGTCACGTTCTGAGGTGCTGGGGCCTAGGGTTTCCACATAGGATTTTGGGGAACACAGCTCAGCCCATAAGAGGGGTGTTAGCAGACTTCTGTTGGGAGGTCTCTGGTGGCCCACCCGCCTGGTCTCTGGCATCTCTTTGTGGATGAAATGAGGGGACGGAAGTGTCACTTCTGGGCAGGGGCATGAGGGCCCCGGTTCCTTCTGGTTCTTTCTGCTGCCCGCATGTGTCAGGTGGTCGTGCTCTGGCCACCGGGGCCTGGCGTGCGTCCCTGGCCAGCCATGCAGGCAGGGAGCGAGTTGGAGTGCGACCCAGCCCACCTTGACTGACTCAGGGATTGAGGCAGCAGGGTCAGGAGGATGGGGGCCATGGCTCCGCCAGGCACTGGGGCCCAGAGGCACCGGGGTTTTCAAACTGAAGGAAATGAAACAATATCTTCCTCAGGGGTGTGGGGAGCTTTGGACGAACATGGTCTGGACTTCACTCTGTCTTCTCTCTCCGAAAATTTTTTAGCTAGTGGATCAGTTGTGTGAAATTTTTTCCAGGCCAGGATAATCTCCAATTATTCTATGATATTTGCAAACTCTGCAATAGCAAACAGATCTTTGCTGTGATGTTTTCCAAGAAATACACTCTCTCCAAGCAGCCTCGCCACTTTCTTGCAATGCTGCAGAGAGCAGGGGACCCTCTGTCCTGCTCACCTGGCATCAACACTGAGGGCATGGAATGGCCAGGCGGGCGCAGTGCTGGGAATGTGAGCCCCCTGGCACAAAACACCCACAGTCAGCCCAAGGGTGATTTTACAGTTCCCTCCAAAAAACTCAGTGGTACCAATTTCACATTTGTGCAAATAAAGGGCTCGTTCTGGTGATCATCCCCTAATAAAGAGACTCCCTGTCCTGGTAATTTAATTCTGTATAAAAAAAAAAAATCTTAGAGAATTAGGCATGAGAGACACCCTTTAAGACAGTGTGAAAATCCACCGTGAGCCGTTGGCCCGCATCACAGCCAACAGTAAAACTGCCACGGAGCGCGTCCGGGTCAGACATAGGCCAGGAGTTGCAGTGATGCCACCAGCCAGGACAAATGAGGGATGAGTCATTGCTGCAGGCTGGATCCCTGCTAACTCCAAATGCCCAAGAGAACTGGCTGAGAAACAGAACTAACACACAAGGTCAGTAAGATGCTATTACAAAAGTTTAAGCAACCTCTTTCCTCTCCAGTCGAGTGTCCCGGCCCCATCAGGCCCACCAAGGCTGTCTCATCACCCACAAGTGGGATCTCTGGCCATCCCCATCACACTGTTGTGGGGTCACACAAGGTAACAGGTGTTACCCTCCATTCTGCTATCGCCTCCTGTTGACAAAATGAGACTGCGGAGGAATAAGAGACTGTGGTGGGGCCACGCTTATAGGGCCGGGACCAGGCGGCTGGGGGCCCTGCCTGGAAGGGGCCCTGATGAGGCTTCTGTCTGCATCCCCCTGCAACCAAAGAGATGCCCCTCAGGGCAGGTGGGAGCTTCCAGGGCACGTCTTCAGCAAGACCGGAGGTGGAAAAGGAAGGGGTCGCAGACAGGGCTGGCACGTGGGGAGTTACGGAGGCTGCCCTGGCTGCGTTCATGCCAGAAAGAATAGAATTTATAGAGATCAAGCAAGTCAGGCATGACACAGAAAGAAGATAAGACAACCAAGGAACTGTGTGCCCAGATACTTAAGAGTCAGAGAGATGATTCTTTTTTTTTTTAATTTTAAATCTTAATTCAGATTACAATTATTTCTCCTTTTTCCCCCCATAGCTCCCCTCCACCCAGTTTCCACCCCACCTTCTGCCCTTACCTCCCCCCCACTGTCCTCATCCATAGGTGTATGATTTTTGTCCAGTCACTTCATGAACCCCCCCATACCCCTTTCCCCCTGAGAATTATCAGTCCACTCCCTTTCTATGCCCCTGATTCTATTATATTCCCCAGATTATTCTGTTCCTCAGGTTTTTAATTCACTTGATTTTTAGGTTCACTTGTTGATAGATATGTATTTGTTGTTCATAATTTTTCTCTTTACTTTTTTCTTCTTCCTCTTCTTTAAGAATACCTTTCAGCATTTCATATAATACTGGTTTGGTGGTGATGAACTCCTTTAGCTTTTTCTTATCTGTGAAGCTCTTTATCTTCCCTTCAATTCTGAATGATAGCTTTGCTGGGTAGAGTAATCTTGGTTGTAGGTTCTTGCTATTCATCACATTGAAAATTTCTTGCCACTCCCGTCTGGCCTGCATAGTTTCTGTTGAGAAATCAGCAGACAGTCGTATGGGTGCTCCCTTGTAGGTAATTAACTGTTTTTCTCTTGCTGCTTTTAATATTCTCTCTTTGTCTTTTGCTCTTGGCATTTTAATTATAATGTGTCTTGGTGTGGTCCTCTTTGGATTCCTTTTGTTTGGGGTTCTGTGGGCTTCCTGGACTTGTAAGTCTATTTCTTTCACCAGGTGGGGGAAGTTTTCAGTCATTATTTCTTCAAATAGGTTTTCAGTATCTTGCTCTCTCTCTTCTTCTGGCACCCCCATAATTCTGATGTTGGTACGCTTGAAGTTGTCCCAGAGTCTTCTTACACTATCTTCAACTTTTTGGATTTTTTTTTTTTTTGCTTTTTGCTTTTTCGGTTGAGTGTTTTTTGCTTCTTTGTGTTTCAATTCTTTGACTTGATTTTTGTGTTCCTCTTGTCTGTTTTTGGATCTCTGTATAATATTTTTTATTTCAGTCAGTGTATGTTTAATTTCTAGTTGGTCCTTTTTCATATCTTCGAGGGTCTCGTTATATTTATCGGCCTTTTCTAGGATATTCTTAAAAAGCCTTATAACCGTGGTTTTGAATTCTATATCCAGTCGTTTGTTTTCCTCCATTTCTTACGTTTGTGATCTGATTCTTTGACGCCGCATTTTCATTGCTTCCCTGAGTTGGTAAGGTAGATTTGTGTGCTAGGTTTCCAATATGGCCCAGTGGGTCTGCCTCCCCAGTTAACCTGAGGTGGACACTCTTGGTGCACCCTTTGTGGACTGTGTGTACAGCCTTGTTGTAATTAAGTCTTGATTGTTGTTGGTATCACTGGGAAGAATTGACCTCCAGGCCAGTTGGCTGTAAGGATCAGCTGTGTCTATGCTGGGAGAAGTTCAGTGCTGGAGACAGCCTTATAGGATTAGACTTGCCAAATTGCAATAGCCTCTGTGCTCAGCTTGGATGGGGTGGAGTCTCAGTCTTGGCTTCCTGTCAGCCTTACCCTTGCGCGCACGTGCGCGCCTTCAGACCTCTACCTTCCCTGGCTCCTGAGTCTCTGCCCGAGAGTCCAGACTCCCCCCACAAGAGCGTGGGTCGCCAGGGGCTCGCCTGGAACCGGGGTTCAGTGCAGTCAGAACTGGGGTCCAGTGGAGTCAGGAACCTCTGACTCCCTTCCAGTAGGGAAAGCCTGTGGCAACCTCCGCAGCCTTTGTGCGCACTGGCGTGCGCGCGCGCGCTTTCAGTCCTCTGCCTACCCCGGCTCCGGAGTCTCCGCCCGAGAGTCCAGACTCCCCCCACAAGAGCGTGGGTCGCCAGGGGCTCGCCTGGAACCGGGGTTCAGTGCAGTCAGAACTGGGGTCCAGTGGAGTCAGGAACCTCTGACTCCCTTCCAGTAGGGAAAGCCTGTGGCAACCTCCGCAGCCTTTGTGCGCACTGGCGTGCGCGCGCGCGCTTTCAGTCCTCTGCCTACCCCGGCTCCGGAGTCTCCGCCCGAGAGTCCAGACTCCCCCCACAAGAGCGTGGGTCCCCAGGGGCTCGCCTGGAACTGGGGTTCACTGCAGTCAGAACTGGGGCTCAGTGCATTCAGGAGCCTCTGACTCCCTTCCACTAGGGAAAGCCTGTGGCAACCTCTGCAGCCTTTGTGCACACTGGCGCGTGCGCGCTTTCAGTCCTCCGCCTTCCCCGGCTCCCGAGTCTCCGCCCGAGAGTCCAGACTCCCCCCGTAAGAGTGTGGGTCCCCAGGGGCTCGCCTGGAACTGGGGTTCAGTGCAGTCAGAACTGGGGTTCAGTGCGGTCGGGGGCTTCCTTCCCCCTTCCGCCAGAGAAAGTCAGCCAGGCTCTCAGCCGCCCTTCCTCTCTGCGCACACAAAGACCCTTTGCCGTACCTCCAATTCTCTGTGAGCTTTTCTCTTTCCTTCTAGTTGTAGAATTTTCACTCAGCCAGCTTTCCTGTGGTTCTGGATGGTGTCTGTTCTGTCTTTTAGTTGTAGTTTTGGAATTGTTGTGCGAGGCAGCAGTTTAGGTGCTTACCTATGCCGCCATCTTGGTTTCTCAGAGAGATGATTCTTAAAACGTGGGAATTTGAAGTCCTCTTGTACAATTTCCCAGGAGCGGGAGCTAGGGGCTTGGATTCAAGGCCGACTGCCCAGCCCCGAGGATCTGGCCAGGTTCCTGCCTCTCGCCTTCGGTTCTTTCTTGGAAGATGAGGGGATGAACCATGGTCCTGGGCTCCCAGCTCTCATGCCCCCTAACCTGGTACCCCAAAGCCTCTCGTACTAGGTGTCCAGTGTGAAGCCACGGCCTGTGTGGCCTCGGGTTCAAAGACTTGGAGAAAGGGCAGACATGCAAATTAATATACAAGACAAGAAATATAAATTTGGAAATTATGGGGGAAGCCAGTTGTGAGCTTGGTACAAGTGTGCAGCCATCACTACGATCTCATTCCAGAGCTTTTTCATCACTCACTTCCACTGAGTCTTGTTCCCATCTGCTTTTTGTTTACTAGAATACACCATTGCCTTTTAGGAATGCAAACAGACATATCAAAGGTGATGTTTGGTAAACAGCAAAGAGATCATCAGGTTTGGGGAGTTGCCTTCGGCTATTGAGTCAGCAGCAGGTAATATAATGCAGCTCTCCAGCCCTGTGAATATCAAAGCCCCGTTCAGCCTTCTGACCAGGCTTCTCAAATTTGTATTAATTACTGTTGATCTTGGCTCCTGGCAGTCCAGGACTGAGGTCAGGTTCTCCAGGTACAGGCACAGTTACCAAGAGGCAGGGGGTACCCAGCCTACCACCTTCCTCACCCTGAGGACTGACTTCTAGAATTTCCTGCAGGAATACACTCACCACACCACACTGTAAGCACAGCATCCTTAGAATCAGAAATCTATAGCAGATGAGAGTAAATTAGGCCTTGGAGAGCAGAGGAGAGGGCTGGGAACCTGCCAGACACTGCCGCTGCCGTGGCAGGATACCAGGGCTCTCGGCACAAGGGTGTCCGGGGTCAGGATGGGGTCAGCTGCTCCCTGAGAGCCACAGGAGGAGACCAGCTCTGTGGTCCCCTCTGTGCCCAGGGCGAGCCCCCACATGCTGCCCATCAGCCTGGGTACATAGGTGGATTGTTCCCCTGATGTCAGGCACAGCACCCACCCCCTGGGACCACAGAGCACAGGGGCATGGCCTGTCATTGGTGCATCTCTTTAATCATAGTTACCTACTAGTACTTAAAAAAAAACACCTCTTATGGCATTTTTAAAAATTGAAGTATAATCTTGAAATTCACCTGAAAGTATATGGTTCAGTGTCATTTAGAACATTCACATACAGGTGTGCAGCCATCACCACTGTCTCATTCCAGAGCTTTTTCATCACCCTAAATGGAAACCCTACCGGGGTGGGCAAACTTTTTGACTCGAGGGCCACAATGGGTTCTTAAACTGGACCGGAGGGCCGGAACAAAAGCATGGATGGAGTGTTTGTGTGAACTAATATAAATTCAAAGTAAAGGAGCAGAGGGGAGAGCAAGAGAACCGGATAGAACAGCCGGATCCGGCCCGCGGGCCGTAGTTTGCCCACGGCTGCCCTATACCCATTATCAGTCCCTCCCCCTTGTCTTCTTCCTCAAAGTCCCTCAACCACGAATCTCTTGTCTGTCTCTGTGGATTTCTCTATTCTGGTTATTTTACATGAATGCACTCATATAGTATGTGATCTTTTGTGTACAGTTTCTTTCACTGAGCATCAAGTTCCTGAGGCTCATCCATGTTATAACATGTCAGCACTTTCCTTTTCACGACTAAGATTCCATTGCATGGATAGACCACCTTTTGTTTATCCATTCATCAATTAGGGACACGTGGGTTCATTTCACCTTTTCACTATTATGCCTAACGCTGCAACAAAAATGCAGAGCAAGGTTTTGTGTGGACATTTTCATTCTCTTGGGTGTATGCCTCAGAGTGGAATTGCTGGCTCATATGGGAACTGTTAACTGTTGGAGTTTACAAATGGAAAAAAAAACATTTACAGTGTCTTTTATATTTACCTCTGGAGTTACCTGTACTAATAATGCTCTACATTTCTTCCTGTTGATTCTCGTTACCAGGTGGTGTCCTTTCATTTCAGCTTAAAGGCCTCTGTTTAATATTTCTTGCAGGGCAGGTTTGCTAGCAACGAATTCTCTCAGGTTTTGTTTAATTTTGTTCATTTCATTAAAAGGTTTAGATATTTTCATTTTATAAATTTACAGTGAAAATATAAGTAAAATAAAAATTTTATTGTTTTATTTTGTAATTTGTTTCCCCTTAATTTCTTTTTCATTTCTGAAGGACAGTTTTACTGCATATAGAAGTCTTAGTTGACAGTCTTATCTTTCTGTACCTTGAATATGGCTTCCCACTGTCTTCTGGCCTCTATGGCTGATGAGAAATCAGCTTTTGATCTTATTCATGATCCCTTGTATGTAATGAGTCACTTCTCTCTTGCTATTTTAAGATTTCTGTCTTTGACTTCTCATAGTTTGATTAAAATGTGTCTAAGTGTGAATTAATTTGTATTTATCTTTCTTGGAGTTTGTTGAGCTTCTACAATGTATAGATTAATGTTTTTCATCAAATTTGGGGAAATACTGACCATTATTTTTTCAAATATTCTTTGTGCTCCTTTTTTCTATTTCTGGGACCCTGTTATGTGTACTTTGATCTGCTTTGTGGTATTCCACAGGTCTGGACTCTGCTCTTTGTTCCTTGCTATGTTTTTGTTCTGTTCCTCAGACTGGGTAGGCCGACCTTTCTTCAAGTTGGCAGATTCTTTCTTCTGCTCGCTCAGATATGCTAGTGAGAACTCACTGAATTTTGCCATTGTTCTCTTTGCTTTTATGAATAAGAGGCTCTTTGGATGTTTCTATTCTGTCATTTTACGGGTGTGATTATTCATAATTTTAAAAACAGCTTTATAGATATAAAATTGACATACAAGGAACTATACATTTGAAGTACACAATTTGACAAGTTTTGACACATGTATACACCTATGAAACCATCATCACAATAAAAATAATGACATATCCATCACCCCCAAAATCTCCTTGTGCCCCTCTGTGATCCCTCCCTCTGCCCTCTGTACTGCCCCCTATCTCCAGGCAACTACGGTACCAATCTGCTTTCTGTCACAGTAGATTAGTTTGCATGGCTACAGTCTGATATAAGTGGAGTCATTCTGTCCCTCAGCATCATTGCCTTGAGATCCATCTATGTTGCTGTGTGACTCAATGTTTCACTCCTATTTACTGCCGATTAGAGTTCCATTGTATAGATACACTACTGTTTGTTTATCCATTGCCCTGTTGGTGGACATTTGGGTTGCTTTTAGTTTTTGGCTTTTACAGATAAAATTGCTGTGGTCATTTATGTACAAGTCTTTCTTTGGATGTGTGCCTTCATTTACCTTAGGGAGTAAAATGGCTGGATCATATGGGAGATATATGTTTAACTTTTTAAGAAACTGCCACACTGCTTTTAAAAGGGTACATTCTCTCCAGCAGTGTATAAATGGCTCCATATCCTCACCAATGAGACCGTCATTTTTAGCCATTCTAATAGGTAGATAGTGGTATCTTACTGTGGTTTTAATTTCCCTGATGACTAGTGATACTGAGCATTTTTTTGTGTTTTAATTTACTACATGTGTATCTTCTTTGGTGAATTGTATGTTCAAATTCTTTGCTCATTTTTGAAAGGGGTTATTAATTTTCTTTTTATTATTGAGTTTTGAGAGTTCTTTATATATTCTGGATTCAATTTTTATCAGATATATAGTTTCTAAATGTTTTCTTCCAGTTTGTGGTGTGTCTTTTATTCTCTTAATAGAGACTTTTGAAGAGCCGAAGTTTTAGTCCTGGCCGGGTGGCTCTATTGGTTGGCGCTTCATCCCATACATCAAAAGGTCATGGGTTCAATTCCCAGTCAGGGCACATACCTAGATTGCAACTGATTGATGTTTCTCTCTGTGTGTCTTCATTCCCCTCTCTCTAAAAAAATCAATGAACATGTCTTTGGGGGAGTATTAAAACTTTTTAAAAAAGAGCAGAAGTTTCAATTTTGGATGAAATCTAGTTTATCAGTTTGTTCTTTTAAGGATCATACTTTTGGTATTGAATCTAAGAAATCTTTGTCTAACCCAAAGTCACAAAGATTTCCTCCTATTTTTTCTTCTAGAAAGAATAAAAAACTAGTTACAGGTTTTACATTTAGACCCGTGGCCCATTTTGAGTTGATATTTGCATATGGTACAGGGTGTAGATAAATGCTTATTTTTCCTCATATGGCTAGCCAGTTGTTCCTACAGCATTTGTTAAAAAGACTCCCATGGCTGGTGTAGCTCAGTTGGTTTGAGTGTCGTCCCATACACCGAAAAGTTGCTGTTTTGATTCCCAGTTAGGACATGGTTGGATTCCCCCGTTCCAGTGCATTGGGAGGCAACCGATCCATGTGTCTCTCTCACATTGATGTTTCTCTCTCTCTCTCTCTTCCTCTCCCTTCCTCTCTCTCCAAAGGAAAAATCAATTAGAGAATAAAAGACTCCTCTTTCTCCACTGGACTGACTTGGAGGCTACAGCTCAATTTGGGAAGAACTGATATCTTAAGAAAGTTGAGTGATCCAACCCATACAGACACAAAAATTTTCTATTTTTTTAGGTTCTCTTTAATTTGTTTTCAGCAGTATTTTATTGTTTTATGTGTAGAAGTCTTATGCATCTTTTGTCTGATTTATTCTTCAACATTTCACTTTTTATTTAGTTATAAATGGCATTGTTCTTTTCCATTTTCAGTTGTTTATTGCTAGTCTATAGGAATATAGTCGTTTTGTATATTGATCTTGATCCTGTAAAGCTGTTAAACTCACTCATTAGCTCTAGTAGCTTTTTTGTAGATTCCATTAAATTTTTTGCAGAGATGAACATGTCATCTGCAAATAAAGATCATTTTATCTCTTCCTTTTCAATCACAGTGCTTTTTCTTCTTTTCTTCCTTAATGCCCTGGCTAGGATACTAAATGGATGTGGAGAGAGCAGACATCCTTCTCTGGTTCCTGGTCGTAGACAGAGAGCATTCAGTCTCACTAGTCAGGAGATTTTTTTGTAAACATCCTTTATCAAGTGGAGGAAGTTCCCTTCTATTTCTAGTTTGCTGAGAATTTTTATCAGAATGAATGTTAGATTTTGTCATGTGCTTTTCCTGTGTTTACTGAGATTATCATATTGTTTTTCTTTTAGTTTGTTAATATGGTGAATTCTGTTGATTGAATTTTGAATGTTCAATCAACCCTGAAATTCTTGGGCTAAAAGTTCACTTGGTTCTGATGTCTTATCTTATTTGCATATTGTTGGATTCCATTTAACAAGTGTTTATTTAGAATTTTATTTACGTCATGAGAGGTATTCGTCTGCATTTTTCTCTTGTAATTTTGTGTCAGGAAAATGCTGGTCTCATAGGATGACGTGGGAATTCTTTCTTCCTTTCCAATTCGGTGAAAGTGTTTATGTAGAATTGCTACTAGTTCTTCCTTGACTGTCTGACGGAATTCCCCAGGGCAGCCATCTAGGCCTGGGGTTGTCTTCATGGGAAGGTTTTTAACTGGGTTTGCTGATGGTCCTCTGCTGCTTACTCGGGGAAACTCCTCGTCTCCCTGAGTGCGGCACGTTTCTCTCTGGTTCTCCATCTTGCAAACTGTAGCTGCCTTGGTATCCCCGATTCTCAGCATCCCCAACTCAGGAAGTCCACCCGGCCCCCCTCCCTGCCCAGGCACAGCTGGGGGACTCACCTCCTCTGTTCCCTTTTCTCAGGCTGCCTGGTGTCCAGCACCTTGAAAACCCTGGTTTCACATGTTTTGTCTGTTCTTTGGCAGGAAAGTAAATCCAATACCTGCCACTGCATCTTGGCTGAAAGGAGGAGTATTCCTGAGCACAGCAGTGATGCATTTGTCTGAGAGCTCTGAGGCAAAACGTACCTTTTCTTTGTCTTTTGTGGGCAGGTTGCATGACCTCAGCCTGTCTCCTAGGAGTCAGCTGTCCCCCGGGGAGGCCAAGAGGCCAGATGTTGGGGGATTGGCCACAGATGGCCTCGCCCGCAGTACAGCTGTGCTCAGGCCAGTGGCTCCCCGAAGACGCTCTGGTCAAGAACAGGCCGTCAGTGCCAGCTCATGCTCTCTGTTCAAATTAAGTATCTCCATCCATTTGTTTGATGTGAATCTTAAATGTAAGCAGTGGGCCTGCTTTACAGTGAATTATTCATCAGGAAATGGACAGAGCCTCCCAGGAGATCGATACTTGGGTTCCGAGTTTTTATTTTCCTAAAAGGATTGCTAATTGCTGGCAAGCAGGGGCAGCGGGGAACCACTGAGTGATCCTGGGAGAGGCTTTGAGCAGCAGCCCGTGACCAGCTAGGGTTTGGGGTGACTGCCCCCTGGAACTGTGGGGCACCAAGGGGAGGTGGTGTGTGTAGTGGGGTGCATTTCTGGTGAGATAACCAGGCCTTCCACTGTTGGGGGCTGTCGGGGTCAGGATGGCTGGGCCCTGCCGACACAGCTCATCAGCTGATGGGTGACAGTGGTAGGGACAGTCATGGGGAACCTGCCTTCAGGTTCAGGTGGGACTGCTGGACCTGCTAGGTCAGCCGTGGGCAAACTACAGCCCGCGGGCCGGATCCGGCCCATTCGGCTGTTCTATCCGGCCCGCGGAGCCGAAAGAGCGGAGGGTTCTCTTGCTCTCCCCTCCGCTCCTTTACTTTGAATTTATATTAGTTCACACAAACACTCCATGCATGCTTTTGTTCCGGCCCTCCGGTCCAGTTTAAGAACCCATTGTGGCCCTCGAGTCAAAAAGTTTGCCCACCCCTGTTAGGTGAATCAGGGAGCGGGGAACCCCATGGCCAGGTGGAGATGGGCCTTTGTGAAGCCCCTTGGGCTGGTCTGGAGGCCCCGCCTTGTCTGTGTGGGAGGATGGCCAGTTAGCAGGCAAGCAGCTCCAGCGTCCACTGTAGCCCGCACGTCACGGGTGAAAGCAGAGCCACAGGTTCCCCAGAGGGGCACCCAGTCCTGTGAAAGCCAGGGCAGGGCCAGGATTCCCCCCTCCCCACCCCCAGGGTGTTATCAGTAGCCTTGCTCCCCGTTTTTATTACAAAATGTGTGCGCATTCCTTTTAGAAACTTGAGAAAGTACAGATTGGCCAAAGGAAGACAATAAAACTCTTTGGTATTCCAACCACTTAGACAGAATCCCTTGATATTTGCTTTATCATGTGGCATTTCAGATACGTGTGGACCACACTGTTTATGTCATCTGGCACCATCTCCTCACTTCACAATATGAGCATCTGTCCATCTATACTCCTGCCGTTGTAACGGGAGGCTCCACGCCCCGTCGGGTGCGTGTCCCCGAGTCTGTGTGACCCAGCCCCGTGGCCACACACTCGGATCTCCCAGATTTCACTCTGTGAATCCTGCAGGTCTTGTATCTGCTTGACCTGTAACTGGGGATCCCCATTCTCAGATGTGGATGTGCTGGACCACTCCTCCTGGGCGGAGATGGGCCAGGGATGGTCATGTGGCCTGAGCCAGCCATCAGAACCCTCCTGGGAAAGAGGTGCCCGCTGTTCCTGGAGCATGCCAACCATGGGGGCACCTCTGGGCCACCATGGAGGGAGAAACAGACCTGAGTGTGAGGGGACAGGGCCTGGTGACTTAGCAGGCCCAATCCGAGTCCCCATTGTGTCGCTGTAGCTGCCAAAAGCACTTGTTTGTTGTGAACGGGCAGGAGACACACCCAGAGTGGACCTGGGTCTGCAGTTGGAAGCATGTGGACACATGTAAGGTGGTACCAGGAGTGGGGTGTTGCATATGGCAGCGCCGAAGGGGGCCTGGCAAGGGGGGCTCCTTGGCCCCAGGCAGGGCAGCCCCGCCAGGCCGTGGCAGAGTGCGCCTCCTGCCACATCGCTGGGCCTTGGACTTGGCCCAGGGGCTTACCAAGGAATGTTCTCTCGGCCATTTCCCGGAGCCTCGCACTCCTATCGGCCCAGCTCTGCTCAGGCGCTTGCGGGGGGAGAAAACACGGCTACGAGGGAGAAGCCCCTTCAGAGGACAGCAGGGGTCCCAGCTGACGGGGCGGGAGTGGCTGTGCCGCTCAGGGTGGGAAAGCAGGTGCTCTTCCCCAAAGCAAGGCCAGGGCAGGAAGCCGGAGCCCAGAACGAGGCCAGACCCACCCCATGGACAGCCTCCTCCCCCAAGTTCCTTACTGTTCCCCATCACGGGCCGCCCTCTGGAGGCAGCCGGGCCACGAGAGTGGGGCCTGCCCTCCCTTCCCAGCCTGTGGCCCCTCATCTCTGGGCTGAGGGACATGGGCAGGGCCTCCGGGTCTGCCTATGAGAGGAAGCCCCAGGCAGAGTCTCCGTCAGAGGTCGAATACCATTTTCTCCCTTTGGTAATGGCCCCCATCCCCCACTGAGTTGTCGCAGTCAACCCACAGGAACCCCAAGTTCTACAAACAAAAGGCTGTGAAGCTCCAGCCCTGGGCGGCCTTGGACCCCTGCCCACAGTGTGAGAAGTAGACAGCTAACTTTGCACATGGCCACTGAGAGGATTGAGGCAGAAATGTTGGGGGGCCCTCCTCTCACCATCCAGCTGGGCTATTGGCAGCTCCTGACCAGGCTGTGACCCTGACCCCTTCTTGGCAACGTTGGGCCTGAGTTGCTCCATCCTGACCGCCTTGGGGTTGCATGTCACCAGGGCCAGCCCTGAGCCCCTGGCAGCCTCTGAGCTGGGGGGCGGGGGGTTGTGGGGGCTCAGCCTTCCTTTGTGTGGCAACAGGGGCTGCCCTGGGCAGACCTGGCGAAACCTGGAGCCAGGAGGAAGACAGCGTGGGACTGGGGAGCACGGATCCAGGCGGGAGGGTGGCAGGAGAGGCGGAGGGACGGCAGCTGCCGGGGGCAGGGGCCAGGCAGGCACCGTGGGTTCTCTCCTTAGTGCCGTTCACACTTTTACGCCCACGTGCTGGTGTGGCTTTGACACACTAAAAGTACAGTAAAAGCACACACCACAGAAGGCCCACCGCCAGGAGCTGTGCTTAGCCCGAGACCCACCTCAGGGTCCCCGGGCCCAGTGAGCCTCCTGTCCTGTCCTCCGCTGGCGCTCAGGCTGCAGCTCATCAGCAGACCCTTCATGGCCAGATCAGGGTCAGTGGCTCCCATGTGACGTGGTGGGAACAGAGGAGCAGCGTGTGAGTTGGGCGGGGTCCAGCCCCCCAGGGGATCCCCTTCCTCCTGTGAGTTGGACCTGGACGTGGAAGTTTCGAGCTCCCTCCAGCCTTCAGCCCCCACTTGTCCCCAGCGCCGGGTCCCTGCGTGGGTGCTGGCAGTGCCAAAGTCAGCAGCGGGGCCCGGAAGGCGAGCGCGCCGGCCTTATCTGTGACTGTTTTCCTGGAGGCTCGCTGCGCCCCGGGCTGGCTGGAAACTCTCACCCACAGCCGATACTGGACATTCCCAGACATTTTTTGGGCCCCTGGCCCCTGGCATCCTGGTGGGCGGTGCTGGGAAGAGGGCCCGGCTCCGGCTCCCACAGGCCCAGCTCTGTCACCACTGCTGCCATTGGTCACCGCTCTGTTTTTGTGGGCAGCACAGCCAGGGGCTCCGTTCCCACCCTGCGCCCCGGCCACCAGGCTGGCCTGAGAGCCCTGTGCATGGGCCACCACTGCTTGGACAGACAGGGACCGGCTCTGTGGAGGGAGCGGCTGGCTGGGAGCTCCCACGGGCCTTGGGAGAGGGGTTGGCCGGCCCCGGTGCTCAGGCAGCTGGGGACTTGCAGAGGCTGGGCGGTGCTCTGCAGCTCCTTCCCCTCCCTCGATTCCATGGAGGGAGAGATGAAGCTGCTGGCGTTGGCGGGAGGCAGGGGACGGTGGCCTCATGCACTCTGTGGTGCCTTTATGAAAAGGAGTCCGAGGTCCTAGTGGGACCTAGGATGACATCAGGAAAAACACAGCCATGTGAGGTGCTCTGGACAGGAAGACCTAGTAAAATAGAAGTAACGCTCTCTTCCAAAGAGCAATTTAGCCGCTTTCCGGGGCTGGTCTGTACCTTGCTTCCCGGGACCAGCCTTCATCCTCATCCCAGCCCAGTCTATGGACAGTCGTCCTGTGATGTCAGCAGGGCTGTGGGCGTGGTCAAGGGACCAAGGGTGTTGCAGACATGCTGCCACCACCTGGGGCGGGCTGTCTCCCTGTGGGGCGGGTGTGGTCACCGAGGTGTTTTTAGCAGGCAGCCCTATTCCCGAAGGTTGTGAATCGCTGAGGCTGGGGCCACCCAGGGCTTAAAAGGCCACCATTCCTGCCAGTCCCTGCCCTTGGAGCCGGTGCTTTCTATGGCCCCATTTGTGGGTCACTGACACGGAACCTGGGGGGTCCAGGCCAGGGGTTGGGGGCTGCCCTGCCCCATGGCTCCAGGCAGGTATGTTTGGGCTGGGCTGCAGGGGGGTGGAGGGGAGACTGAGAAAGTAGCCTGGGGCTCAGGGAGGGGGTTCCGGGCGAGCAGAGAGTCCCCGAGTAGAGGTCAGCTGGGAAGCCTCCCGCTGGTCAGTCCCCACTCCAGATCAACTTCGAGAGCACAGATCGACTCCGCGTTTCCTGCTGCACTGAACAAGCCGGAGCCAGCGGCCCAGACAGTCCCCTGGGCTGACAAGGAGGTGTGGGCGGGCGGCTCCTCTGGCGGCTCCAGGCAGAACCACTTCCCTGCCTCCTCCAGCTGCTGAGGCTGCGGTGTCCTCGGCTCACACCTTCTCCTCCATCTCTCGCCGCCACCTGGGCGAGTCCTCTCCTGCCTCCCTCCTCCATCTCAGCACCTCCATCATCGCGAACCTGCTCCCGCCAAGGTCTGCTGATGGCAGCCTGCACTCTCCTTTGCCATGGAACCTAACGGGTTCACAGCTTCCAGGATCTGGGATGTGGCTGTCTGGGGGCCGCTATTCTGCTGACTACCTTCATCAGGGCTCTGCCCTGGGACTGCACGGGACCCAGGAGTGCCGGCCTTGGGACCTGGCAGAGGACACTGGCCATCGGGAGGGCTGAGACCTCACCCATGGGCCCCGGGTGCTGGGCAAAAGGAGGGGCCTTAACAAGAGCACAGAGGGCCGCACCAGCGCCTCTGGAGTGAGGGTCCTCTCCAACCTGTATCAGATCACCCGAGTGCTTGTCAACGACGCGGGTGACGCTTAGTGTCAGGGGTGGAGCGCAGCTTCTCAGAGGTAACGTGCGGGTCTCCTGGGCTCCATGCGGATCTGACACAGGGTCCGGGTTGCTGGGAGGCGGCGTTTCTAACCAGCGCCCAGTGGTGCCGGTGATGCTGCAGGACACCTCGCTGTGAGCAGGCGGGGATGGGGGTGGGGGGGGGGGGCGGGGAGCAAGGGAGGTAGCCAGGTGCGCCCAGAAAGGTCAGTAGTCAGAACCAAGGACAGCCTCCACATGGTCCAGAGCGTGTCTGAGACTTGGCGTCAGGCCCGGCTGGTTGCTCTGAGCCCGCACATCCGACATCAGCAGTTCTGCTCTCGGTGCCTCTCCCGAAGCTGGGACAGGGACGCGCTCCACGGCGGTGCCACTGCAGTAGCTGGACCTTGGAAACAACCTAACAGCAGAGAAATCAAACACTGGCTGCGGAACCCTCCCCACTGCCACCAGCCCCTCCCAGGCCAAGCCACCTAGCTCTGTCCTTGACCCCGTCCCCCCCCCGCCCCCCGCCATCCTGGGTACAACAGCCGGAGAGGCCCCTTCCCAGGGCTGCTACTTCCCAGGAGAACCTGCCCCTCACCTGCCAACCCTTTCGACCTCGAACCCCGACTCCGGCCTCACTCCCGCCCACCAAGCACCTGCCACACCTGGTAATCCTCCTTCAGCTGTCTGCTCACATGTGAACTCACAGGTGCTCTTCCCGGGCCCCCCATACAGCACAGGCCCCAGCCCGGCCCACCCAGCACCCCTGGCTGTCTCAGCGGCTCCATCCTTCTCCAAACACTTTCCTCCAACAACCTGTCTGCTCACTCACTGTCTGTCTCTGGCCCCGGAAGTCCTCCGCGCGGGAACTTGGATGACTTGGCTCGTTGCGGCCGGCACCCCACGGAGCGTTGTCCAGAAGCCCAGAGCACCGCCTGGACGCTGCGTCCCAACAGAGCCGATGACAAAACATGATGCTGATGGGATGTGCATCAGCCCCGACCGTTATGTGGATGCCAACCTTGGCACAGAGAGAAGGCCACACACCCGTGGCTCATGGAGACACGTGTGTGCAAAGGAAACAGCGAGGGGCTGGCAGGTCATCGTGGTGCCACGCCACAGAACACATGCCCAGCAAGAGGGGACAGGACAAAGGAGCAATGAGACAATGAGGCGGGGACCCAAGGCTGGCCCGTGTGAGCAACTGGGCTCCTACAGTGAAAGGTGAGAAGGCAACGTAAGAGATGGAACAGGCAGCACTGCCCACTGGGGACAGCAAGTGCCCAGACAGGAGAGACGCGGGGGTCACCGTGATGGCCTGTGAGGCCCTGATAGGTCAGGTCCATCTGCACCACCTCACAGTCTCTGAAGAACACGGAGAGCCCAGACCCACTCCCCCACCCCGTCCTCACTGGAGGAGGGCTCCGTCTCCCTCCTCCTGCCCTGTTTTGGCGGGGGGGGGGGGTGGGGGGGTGGGAGGGAGGGGGCGGGAGGGGCACTGAGGCTGGGGCTGGGGAGAGTGTGAGCACCCTCACATGGAGATACGGCTTTTTCCCAGGCACACGTAGGAGAGGACTCATGGAGGCTCCCACTTCTGATTTCTGAGGACAGACATACGGATCCATGGGACAGCAGAGTCCAGAAATCAACCCTCACATCTATGTCAAGTGACTTTTGACAAGGACGTCAAGACCATTCAGAGGGGAAGGACAGTCCCTTCAGCGACGGTGCAGGGAGAACGGGATGCCCACGTGAAAAAATGAAGTTGGGCCCTTCCCTAACATCAGGTAAAAATTAACTGAAAATGGACCAACGACCTACATGTAAGAAATAAAACTCGGGAGGAAACACAGGGGAAAGCTTCATGACATTGGACTTGGCACAGGCAGAGGAAACGGAGACCAACTGGGTGCGGAGTCTGCGGCCAGTGCTGATGCCCGGTGTCTGTGCACACACGGGTCTCTGTGTTCAGCCCTCCCGTGGGGAAGTCCGTTTTCGCTGCGCACGACAAGGCCAGATGCCGCCCGGGTCCCTAGGGTCTCTGTGTCGATCCTTGGCAACTGGGATGAACCCCAGTGGGGACTGTGTGCAGCCAAGCCCACCTCACCGGACAGGACAGCAGAGTGCTGTGGCTCCTGCAGCCCCGAGCAGAGCCGCACCCAGAGTGTGAGCGTCACGGGGCAGTGCTGGCGAGGGCTGGCAGCTTGTGATCTGAGCTCCCTGGGGAGAGTGGGGCTGTGTCCCAGAAGCAGCACGTGTGGGCCAGTGTGCAGAGTCCACATGCCGTCTGAGGTCACCTTCCCTGGGGGTCTGCACCCTTGAGACATCTGCAGTCCTTGCTTGGAGGGACATGGCCCTCGCGATGTCCACGGGGAGGTCCGGCCGGCGGCTCCCAAGGCTCCTCTGTGATATGTTCAGGGGAGAGAAGTGGGAGAGGCGTGGGGCAGACCCTCTAGTCTAGAGTCTCATACATCCTACAGGACATTCTGCCTTCGGGGGAGGGCTCCGGGGTTTCCCTGGGAAAAAAAGAACAGGATGGGAGGCCACGAGGATGCCGATTCGGGAATATCAACATGTGACATTTACAGGAAATTCGAGTTTCGTGTTCATAAGTGTTACCGACACGCAGCTGCATTCACTCGTGTGCACCGTCTGCAGCTGCTTTTGTGCTGCAACAGGGCCGTGGAGAAGCTGCGAGAGACCACGTGGCCCACGGGGCCTGAAATACTGACTTTCTGCCCCTCCTAGAGGGACTCCAAGCCGGAGTTGCAGCAGAGCACACCCCGCTGCTGTTTGGGGAGCAGTTCTGAGGCTGCGTAGGCATTCCTACCTGGCCTTGCCCCGAAAGGGCAGGAACCTGCGTGGGCAGCCTCAGTGTGCCATCGCCCTTCACCCCCCTGCAGGCAGATAGCAGAGCTGGGCCTCGGCTCTTCCTGAGCCTGGAGCCCCCCACCCCCCGCCCTCCACCCCGGGTCCATGCCGGTGGCCAGAGGAGGAAGGACAACCTGTGCACGAAGGTGACTTGAGGCATAGATGTTTGCTGTTACTGTTAGCCAAAGGTACTTCTCATCTTATGTCATTGATCTTTGTCTAGATTTACCCTTTTCTGTTACAGATGCAAAATCAGAATTGGGTCATTGGGGTCCACAATGTCTCCTGTCTCGCAGCCCTGCGTGCCCCTCTTCCCAATTCTCCCCCAAACACCAGTGAAGACTCAAAAGGCCAAGTGCTAGGTGAATGAAAGGTTTATTTTTGAAACAAAATGGTTAAAATACAAGAAATAAATGTTTATGTTCCCTCAGAGTGAAGAAATACGCTATAACACAACATAAAGGCAGAAACTATAAGGATTAAGATTTAAATTATTAATTAAATTTTTTGGATGGCAGAAGTATCCCGTGAACAAAATAGAATGGCGCACGACTTTGGTGGGGGGCAGGAATTCCAGCCTTTATGACATAAAAGGAGGATGCGATCAATACTGAGCTATAAAGAGAGCTTTCAAACGACCAAGAGAAAGACAAGGTGCCCCCACCTGCGCACTTGCCACCAGCCCTCTGAGCCTCTTTTCTGGGCCTGCCCTCTGCTGGCCTGAATTCTAGATCTTTTGTCCCCCACACCCCCAAACCAGCAGCCTTAACAGTGTCTGACAGAGTGGGGGGTGGGGTGTCAATCCCCTAGCTTTCTCACTCTTGGGAGGGATGTCTTAACCTGGGGGGGACTGGGGCAAGTGGCTTATAAGACCCCTCACTGGTTGCCTTCTCTTTCCAGCTCACTTTCTCACTCCCTGGGTGGGTCCTGGGACCACCTCCCAAATAAACTACTAACAGGCAAACCCTTCGAAGACTCGGGATCTAGTCCGGAGGGAATCAAACAAAAACATATCACCCATTTAAAGTGACAAACAGAATGTCCCCAAAAGAGAAACACAAATAGCCAGCAACTGTACAAGAATGCTTAGGAAAATAAGAATTGCAAATTGTAACGGGAAATCGTATTTCACCCTCGAGATGGGTGGAGTCTTAATATTATGAGAAAGCGTAACCAGTCCCTGGAGCCTGTGAGCCTGCCGTCTATGGCGACCAGTAGACACATGTCATTAACTCCAAGGAATTAATTGCACAAATATGCAAACTGATGCAGTTACAAGATGTTCAAAGTGAAAACAAGGAAAAGCAACAAAACTCAAAAGCCCAATAACAATGAATTGTTCATGTAAATTATGGTTGCTCTCCACAATGAAATCCATGTAGCCATTAAAAATGATGGCTGCATTATATCCTTGCTGCCATAGAAAAATGCTCATGATACATAGAGTGAAAAAAGTGGGACTATAACACAGCATGCAGAGCAGTGACCCATTTCTATAAATACACGGATGCTGACAGGTGTAATGTTTGCACAGGAAAATGTCTAGAAAGGGCAAACGTCAACCATTGTCACTTTGGAATGGTGATGGCCTTAAATATTTTGTTTTGCTTGCCTTCGTTTCCTCATTTTCCTGTAACAAATATTTATCCGTTGTGTGATTTGATAGAACCTGGCACTTGCTTCTGCCAGCGAGCGTCGTTGCTGATTGTGGAGCACTCTGACAGTTACAGGCCGTCCTCTTGCTCATCCACTGATGTTTGGTGTGTGCCTCAAATCCAGAAGCGAGGTCTGCACACGGCCACTCTGACCTGTCACGGCAGGAACATGAGACCCTGGTGCTCACACTCAAGGCAGGGATGCTATAATCAGCTGAGTGCACGCAGGGGGCACTCTCCCCAGGAACAGATGTGCCTTCACCCCAGGGGTCATCTGTCTGCTTCTGCCTTGGCTCTGGTAACTTCCTGTTAGGCTCATTCTCAAAAGCCCCAGCCAGCCCCACGGTTCTCTCTGCCTGGGAGGGCAATTCTAGTGGAGAGGGCCTCTAGCTAAAGTCTCAGGGAAGAAGCTCATTGGCCAGGAGTGAGTCACATGCTCATCCTGAGCCAATCACAGTGGTGGGGCCAGGGGTAGAGTGCATTGATTAATCAGGCCAGAACACTGCCCATCACTTGAGCAGAGAAGGTGGGGTCAGACCCAGAGAACCTCATGAGGTGAGAGCGGGGAGAAACCCCCATGGGAATCAGGGTGTTGGGATTCATGGGAGGGGCGAGGACATGCCCACCACGTGTGCTGTGTGCTTCTCACTGTGGGAAGGGACTGCTCCATGCTGGCCCCACTGAGCAGGCAGAGCTCCTTGTCACTCATCCTGTGAGGAGGGGCTGCTGCGGCTCCTATCCCCAGGAGGACAGGTGACTTCCAGGAGAGTAGACCCGAGCCATGGCCAGGTGCTGGACCCTGGGCCAGGCTTCCATGTGTCTGGTCCTGCCCTGCCTCCTCCTCCAACTCAGGAGGCCCAGGCCAAGGACAGGAGAAGGAGGCTCTGGGACCCCTTAGCCATGGTCAGGCTTGTGGGGAGGGGTCTAGGGAAAGGAGGGAGGACCCTTTGCTCATGTCCCAGGGTTCTGGCTGATGCCCCTGGAGCACCAAGGTCAAGTGGCAGCCCTGGGAGAGGGGATGAATTTCCCACCAACAGGGGCAAAGGGCCCAATGAAGGGGACATAGTGGGGCCAGTGCCAGGGGAGTTCAAGAGTCCCCACTCCCTACACTCCCCTCCCTGGGCCAGCCAGCCCAGGGATCTCCCACTCCCCCAAACCCAGCCACATTCATCTGGGGGACAACAGAAAGGTGTCCAAAGATTATAAAGCCAAAGCCAACAAACTGCACCAGCCTAGACTGGTGGCCATGGACATATAGGACACTGAGGACAAGGACTGGCAAGATGAACGGCCAGCTGGACCTAGCAGGTAGCCTTCGCCCACGACAGCTCACATACATACGCAGCCTCTTTGGGCAACCCCAGCCAATGAGCACCCTCCCCGGGACTTGGGTGGAACCAGAGGAAAGAGGTGCTCTCCGCTGGGATTGCCCACGGGGGAGACATGACCCTGGGGCCATTGCAAAGTGGGCCTCATGGGGAGTCTGCAAAGGCTGGTAAGTCCTTGCAGAACAGTGAGGAGGGATGAAGACAAACGTGCGTGTGAAGTGGCTGTAACAACAGCGCTATGTGTGCAGAAACGGTTTTATTTTTATCATCGAGCACCCTGCTGTGCCGGCTGCACTCCTCTGCATTCTGTGGCTGTGCCTTTCACATCTCCCAGGTAGGGAGGCCCCGCCCTGGGTCACTGGAGCCCCCTCTGCTCACCCCGTCACTTCTCAGCAAACAGTGGCTCCGTCCACCGTGGCCCAACAAGGGGGCTTTTGTCCAGTTGCCTTTGCTGGTGATACCAGGTCATCTCATGACTGACTGGGCTGTCTCAGGAACAGAGAGGCTGAGGCTGGGTGAGCATCTGTCCCCACCGAGTGGGATCCCAGCAGCAGGCATGCAGCCTGTGGGGACCTAGGGCCAGGCCCCTCAAATGCTGTGAGGTGAGAACAGCGACAAAACCCCCGCCCAGCAAACATAAACAACTACAGTATGTGCATTTTATAAAGCAAAGCTGGCGTTGCACTCTGCATGTGCTGTATTACAGGGACCTTTACATTTTCTTACGTGGCAACAACAAAGAGCGTTTCTCCCGGGAACATCCTTGATTCCAGCAGCACAGGTCACCCGGGGTCAGCAGAGGCATCCTCTCACCTCCCCTCACCCACCCAGGCAGGCAGGGGAGCCCTTCTCGTACCAGGGATCTTACACACAGAGAGGACTGCTATTTCTGGCAGATCTGGGGACTTGGTTCCCTGCCCATCACTCCCACTGGAAGCAGAAGTGCTGAATAAAACATGAGTGGTGTTTTCTCAGACCCTTGAGTGAGCTGGCCGGTGAGAAAGGAGCACTCAGAGGCTGACCCTGGAGTGTGTATAGGAACCTGGGGAGCTGGGGGAAGCTCTGTCCCTGGGGGGCATTTGCTGGACTGCAAATTTGAATTGAGCTTGCGCCTGGAGGCCTCGTTAGAAGATGACAGATCAAAGCCAACTGGAGGAGGGCAGGCTAGTGGGAGAGCCTTGCTGCTCAAGGGACCATACGCTCTACATAAGGATGAACTGGAACAGCAGCCTGACCCCGCCAGCCAGGGGCATGCCAGTCCCTAGTTTTGGCATTGGGTGGAGGAGAAAACTTCTCTCTTGAGATCTGTGACCACCAGCTGGCCCTCATGAGGTTGGCATCTCAAATTACAGTACCTGAGGGTCCAAAGCCCAGAATTTCAATTCAAGTGGTTTCCTGTAGGCAGTGATGGTGGGAGGACCCAACCTCAGCCCCGTCTCAAGGGGCTCCCACAGGTAAAAGACCAAGACACATGAAATCATAGCAAACAATCCTAAAGCACACAGACAATAAGGCGTCACATGTGAGCCAGAAAAGCCATAGGCAACAGAATGTGACTCACAAATACTTCGACTATGGGATTTTTCAGGGCAGAATAGCCAGTAAGCGAGGTATGCTTAAGTAAATCCAAAGGGATTTAACATATGCATAAAGTGTGTGACCATTAAAAAAAAAATGTGATCAAGCCAACTTAAAAAAAACCACCTAGAATTTCTTGAAATGAAAAATATAATAAATGGAGATAAAACTCAATGGATTAAAAAATAAATAAAATTAAAAAAGATTCATTGATCAGTGGATTGATTTAATTGCAGTTAGATATAGTTAAAGAAGAACTAGTGAAATGGAAGGTAGATCTGAAGAAATTATTTCAACTTCAGCAGAAACCAAACATGGGAAACGTGAAGAGTATGTGGTTAATGGGAGAGAAAGTAGCAAATATGTACAGTTACAAGAGCCACAATGCCCATCCACCAAGAAAAACTAATGTAGAATGCGCAAGAGCACAGATGGCAGGATAGGGCCCACTTTAGATCTTGGTGCATCACATAACCAGTAAGAACCTAATGCAAAGCACACAGCTTTGAAACTTGTTAAAGGGAAGGGGCTGCAGGGAAGGCGTGAGAACAGTGTCATTATTCAAAGACGGTAAACAGGAGAGGGGGGAAAGGACACAGGGAAAGGGAGACAAATACCAAGTTTAAAACAAACATGCAGTGTGGAATCAACAATGCTGAAAGCTGATCTTTGAAGATGGCTGAGAAAATTGACAAGCCTCTGGTGATCCTGACGAAGGGAGCGAGAACAGAAGAGGAAAACACAGAAGCTCCAGAGATACAGTGGCATGTTGTGAATAACTGTATGCTGCGATAGTTGGACACTTGGGTGAAGTGGACAAAATTCTAGGACAGTATAACTTAAAAGCAAACCAAGAAGAAATAACTAACCTCGGTAGTTCTATAAATAAATTAAATTGGATCAGTGTTGATAAAAACCTTTCAAAGAATACCTGAATGGTTTTACTGGCAAGTCTTACCAACATTTAAGAAAGAAATAATAATTTCAGAATACATGAAAAAGATTTTTAGAAAAGCCTATAGCATATGTTAATGGTAAACTTTTGAAAGCATTCTCTTAAGATCCGGAACAAGGCAGAGGTACCAACCATCCCCATTCTAGCCAACATTCTATAAGTCCTAGGAAAGTTTCGTAGGAAAGACAAGACAAGAACTAAAACGCAGCTTAGACAGAGTTTTCATATGAAGGTTGATGTCCTGGGGCTGGGATGGGCACCATCCTGCTACACGTCTCCTCCTCATTTTGTCGCTAACTCACAGTCTAAGACGGCTGCCAAGTGCTGGCCATCACGTCTGTATTCCAGCCAACGGGAGCAAGCTGTGTGAAAGGGAAGTATGTCTGCTCTGTTTGAACATGACCCGAGAGACATAGTGGCTATTTCCACTTCTACCCCATCGGCCAGAGTATATTGTCAGACTTACCTGTCACCTGGATTCTGGCATCAGAACAAATGGAGAATGAGGCCAGGGGCCCAGGGACAATCACTCGGAACTGGGGGAGAGCCCAGGCAGGGGGCAGACTGGTGGCCCAGGCCAGGGCCAGAGGTCGTCCCCTTGCCCCCACCCAGGAGCTACGCCATGCGCTGCCATGCACTGCCGACCCCACCTCCAGCCCCTTTGCTGGACTAGGGAAGGAGGCCAGGGCGGCCATGTGATGGAGGCGATGGGTCACAGCTCTGACCTGGGATGCGACGCCATGTGACCTCACTGGTTTCAGTACCGCCGAAAGAGCAGCTAAGTACTTGGAGCAGCTGTCTTGCCTTCGGGTCCATGTGTTGGCAGGAGGGCTGTTGGCAGATTTGCGCGGAGCATGGTTGTGTTTTGTCGTAATTTCGGTAACTGTATTTTTAGCTCGAGGACTCAGGAGCAGCCTGACTGTGCAGACCAGAGGTGCCACTGGTGCCCGGAGGTGCCACTCGAGCCCAGGCACCAGCTGTAGGTCCCACTGAGGCCAGACAGTGCCCCATCGGAAGGGTCCACACCAGAGGTCTCAGGGGTCTGTCACGCACTCTGGATTGTAATACATGCCTGCCAGACAGATGGGCCCCACGTCACACTGGAGCAGGGGCTATGCCTGCCACAGCAGAGCAGAGAGGACCGGGAGGCAGTGTGGGGACACGGGGACACTCAGAGGTGGAAGGAGCAGGCGGAGGGGGCGACATGGGCCTCAGTCACCCTTTGTAGAAGAACCCCTGTCCCCACTGCAGGCCCAGCAGGAAGGGCGTCTGTGCAGGGAGCCCGTGGGCCGCAGCCTGGCACATTTCCCGAGTGTTGGTTAAAGATGGGGCTGGTGTGACAAACGGGCAGAGTGCTCTGGGAGGAAGGGGCTCTGCCTGCAGGTCCGACAAGCAGCTGGGCTTGTCTGTCTTGTGCAGGTTGGATCTGAGAGGGGCCCCGTGCGGTCCAGACTCATGGATGGTGTGGTGAGCCCACACGTGGAAGCTCAAAGGCCAGGACGCCAGGATAAGAGCAGACGGGCAGGGATCATCGGTCACTTGGAGCGAATCGAGTCCCACAGAGGCGGGAGGACTGAGCCCGCCGCCCAGCTCAGGACCCTGTCTCTGGCTTCTGCCCACCCGCCTCAGAGGCCTGGCCTAGGGTCTGGAGGTCAGAGGCCCCGCACTCAGTGGGGGGCAGCGTGGACCCTCCGCAGCCCTGGGGGACTCTGTGTTTGGGCGGGGGGCGGTGGTGTGCTGACCTTTTCATGTAAGGACTTAATATTGAACATAGAATCCAGGGCACCTGAACTCTGCTGAGGTGTGGCCGAGGGCCCGTGAGCTGCTCAGAAATGCCTGCCCCCACCCCATCAGGCTGTATCTGGTCCCCTATCCAAGGATGCAGCTCTCCTCCCCAAGAACAGGTGTGATGGGCAGCCCCTCATCTCAAGTACAACCTGGCTGTGGGGCCCCTAGCCCCCTCTCCTGAATGGACACGTCTGAGCATGTGCCCAGGAGGAGCGTTCACCCACCTCCCTCCGTCCCCATGAATGTAATGAGGCCCCAGACGGGCAGAAGCTGCTGTGTGACAGCTCAGAAAATGGAACTAATGACGGCGTTGCCGAACAAGGGTGGCATTCAGCACGTCCCGGGGCAGCGCGTTCTTCTCGGCTGGGTGGTCAGCAGTCCCGAATGCCCAATTCTGCAAGTCCCATCCCCCTCCCCCAACCCTGCCCTTAATAAGCAGCTCCTCTGCTCGGGCTCTGCAGGGCCTGCGTCTGGTCACCTGGCCTGACTTGGTTTTGGGGAGCTCAGCCCATTATTTGAAGTTGCCTGTTCCCACGAGGCTCCAGCCCCAGCCTGGCCTCACCCCATGGCGCCTCCCGTGGTGGCAAATGTTCTGCTTGAGTCTCATCTTCCTCGTAAACTGGCACAGCAAGTAGGCGGTGGCTTCCGCAGGCCTGGCGGCTGTTGCCCCATTTGAAACAGTTTAAATGAGTGAAGGGCAAACTCAAAGGTGAAGGTGTGATCAGGTACCACCGATGCCCCTCCCGGCCCAGTCACCAGACATGGTGGTCTTGTGAGTGAGCCCGGTGGGTAGGCACCATGCCACTTCACGTTCCGAAACCAGCAGAGCTACTTTGGAATTACAAAGGTGTCCCCCAAAGGCATGGCAGGTGTCTCCACCTCTCCCTGAAGGTTCCTGTCCCACTGCCCCGAACAGGTAAGCATTTCTCGAGCTCTGATATGTGAATTCTGAAACTCGAATGCTCTGGTGAGCCTCTGAGTGGCTGGATCTTGATAAAATGTAGGTTCTGGCTCTGGTCGGGGGTGGGGGCTGCATTTCCGAGCAGCTCACGGGCCCTCGGCCACACCTCAGCAGTGTCCGTGTCCAGGGACTTAGGAGCACACGCAGCTTCCTGTTCGACAGGCATGAGGGTGGCATGTGGAGGAGGAACTCTGGAAGGAGATGCAGATGCTGCCTGTGGGCAGGTGTTGGGCCTGGAGGAGCGGGGTGGGGGGGAGAGGCAGCAGGGAGGACCCGGCAGAGGCGGCGGGCAGGGCGTGGGAAACTGGTGTGCTCGTTCTGTGCTTGGAGGTGGTGATGCTGGCCGTGGAGAATACGGGACATCGGGAAAACACAAAGAGAAGCCACACCAGTGTTTTATTTTATGTTATGTTATTTTCTGATGTGATCCCCACATTGTCCCCCAGCATGTGCGTGGTTATATAAACACAGTCCAGATTGACTTAAAATTCTGTTCAGGATTTTGGGATCTCACCTAAATGGATGCACCTTCAGGGACTAGGGGAGGGGGCAAGTGTCAGGGAGGCAGGGTTTGGGGAAGGGGACCCAGGGAGAGGTGTGGACAGGAAAATAGCTGTTTCTCCAAACCCTTAAGACATGGGGCACCTGAGAGATGGGGCGCCCGAGTATCCTCTAAATGCTGCAAGTTGCTTGTATGAATGCCGGGGGCAAGAGCCTACGAAATCTGGGGTTCCCAGTACCCACGACTCTGAGGCTGTGAGACTTGAAAACAGGCTCTGCCCACCTCCTACTTATCAGCTGCTTTGGAGGTCAGGGGTCAGAGGTCAGAGGTCAGGGTCTCCATGGAACCAGTCCCTGGACATCAGAGCTCCATTGTGTTGCTGGAGCCTGGAGGAAGGAGGGAGAGGAAGGAGACAGGTTGGGCAGGATGGGAAGAGGTAAAGGGGGGTTGGGGGGCCAAGGCCTGCCTGGGGTCCTGGCTCTGCCTGCCATGAAGTAGCCCGGCTGCACTCCTGTTAGATGGGCTCCTGACAGTGGGACCAGGACACATTAAGGCTCCATTGGGCCAAAACCGGTTTGGCTCAGTGGATAGAGCGCCGGCCTGCAGACTGAGGGGTCCCAGGTTCGATTCCGGTCAAGGGCACGTAACTTGGTTGCGGGCACATCCCCAGTAGGAGGTGTGTAGGAGGCAGCTGATCGATGATTCTCTCTCATCGATGTTTCTAACTCTCTATCCCTCTTCCTTCCTCTCTGTAAAAAATCAATAAAATATATTTTAAAAAAAAAAAGACTCCATTGGTTTTCAATGGAAGAACTTAATGTTTGGAGGAAGGAATCAAGGAAGGAGTGATAGAGACAGACACGTGGGCTCTCCCCAAAAGGGGTCCCACAGTCGCCTACAGGGTCCCAAGGGAGCCAGCCCTGCACAGTAAGGCACCTCCCTGCTGGCCCCTCGGGGTCCTCGTTGCTCCACCAGGGTGCAGGGTGCACAGTTACCCTCCCCAGCCCGGGGTGGAGCGGGGCAGAGGAGCAGAAATCCTTCCTTGTTAATGGTTCTCTGTCTGAACTGGAAAGTAGGGCAGGCTGGCTAGCGAGGGGCCTGGACCCTCACACGGCTGCGGAGCCGCTGCTGGGAGAGCCGGCTGCCCGGCTGGGAGCATTTCTTCTCTGACTCACACATGTATTTATAGCCCGAGAGATGCTCCAAGGCGGGCGAGCGCTCCTGGAGGGAGCGGAGCCGGGAGGGAGCACACACCTCGCCGTCCATCCCCCACCTGGCAGGGCTGGTGGCCACTGACGAAGGGCAGTGACTGCGGCTCCCCATTCGTTTACCATCCACACCCTGGCTCCTCCCAGGCTTCCTTGCACCCTCGTCCAGCATGACCTCTCTGGGGAGGGGCTGCTGTGACAGAGACCCCGCCATGAAATGCTTCTTGTGTCCATCGACCCTCCCACTCCCCACTCTGGAACTCAGGAGAGATTAAAACTGGTTTCAGAGAAAGGATTGAGGTGCCCAGTTCTTGGGAAATTCGCATTCAGGTTTGGAGAGTGAGGTCCTGCCTCTGGGCAGTTCGGTGGGGTCAGTGGTCAGCAGGGACAAGAGAGGACCCCAGTCTCTTACACAGCCAACCCTGCGGTCATCGGGCGGCAGCGTGTCCACAGGAGCCTGAACTCGGGGTGCAGGGGCCTGAGGGCTCTGAGAGAGAGAAACGCAGAGAACATTTCAGGTTTGGTCTTGCCAGGACCCCAGACAGCCTGTCCCCCCGTGTTTGGGTCCAGGATCCACAGATGTGACCACACCCACTCAGAGGCTGGGAGGGCTCTGGGCATTGACCTCTTTTGGGGGAGAACCCCCACACTGCTCGTTCTCTCATGGGGCATGTCACACCCCAGGCCTGTTTGTAGCACTGTTCTGCGCACTCAGGGTCCCTGTGCCCACTCCTCTGTGAGCCCACATGGACTCCCACTGCCTCCGAGTGTGCCTGGCCCCCTCATCACACTCCCAGGGGTGGACCCCACCAATGACACTCTGTCCCTGTCTCCCTTTAGCTCCAGCTTGCTCTGGCCCATGGACCCTGTACCCGTAGGCACCCCATCCTCCCACACCGTGGAGCTGCCAGCCCAGGCTGCGGCCTAGGGCCCTGTGAGGACCCAAATGACGGATAAGCAGACAGCAGTTTGCATGTGTCTCTCAGGAGGTGAGAGCTCATGTACTCAGCCCCAAATAAATGAGCCTAATATTTAAGGATCTCAATGTGCAACTGAGACCGTGAACCAGGGGTCCTCAAACTATGGCCCGCGGGCCACATGCGGCCCGCCAAGGACATTTATCCGGCCCGCTGGGTGCCGCTGCCTGTCCTGCTTAGCAGCCAACTCGTCCCAGGCCTGCAGTGTGCATAGGAATTTGTTCATAGTTTTTTTTTAAACTATAGTCCGGCCCTCCAAGGGTCTGAGGGACAGGGAACTGGCCCCTGTTTAAAAAGTTTGAGGACCCCTGCTTAGAACAAGTTAGAGTGATGGTTTGAGATCCTGAAGCGGGGCAGGACTTCAGTGTGGCCCTAAGGCTAAATGTCGTAGAGCGAGTGGGACCTATTTGATTGTCTAAGAATCTGAAATTTCTCCAGAGCGGAACACGTAGTAGCATAGCTGGAAGGTGAAGTCAGGCTGGGGAGGTTCTCCCAGGCCTTCTAAGGAGCTGACGGTGGCTTCGTGCCTCCTCTCCTGGGGCACTGACTCCATTGGTCTTGCTGGGAAGCCACGGGGCCGCCCTCCACTCCCACAGAAGTCAGTTCACCCCAGGGTTTATCCTCATCAGGCACATCTGCAAACACACCTTCTCCCCAGACCTGAGGGTGCTGCTGTGCGGAGGCCCATAGCAAGCTGGGTTTGACCCTTTGCGGATTGATCCCTCATCACCAGCAATGTGCTTCCGGGTGTTTCTTTATTCCAAATCCTTTAAAATAAGCCTGTCTTTCTGTCTGTCTGTCTCTCTCTCTTTCTGTCTGTTTCTCTTTGTCTCCTTCTCTCTCATTTTTTATTTTACTTATTATTTTATCCTCACCTAAAGATATGTTTATTGATTTTAGAGCGAGAAGAAGCAGGAGGGGGAGAGAGATCAATGCAAGAGAGAAATATTTATCGGGTGCCTCCTGGATGCGCCTCAACCGGGGATTGGACCCCAAACCCAGGTATGTGCCCTGACTGGGAATTGAATCACAACCCTTTGGTGTATAGGACGATGCTCCACTCAACTGAGCCACCTGGCCAGGGTTATATTTTATAATCAGTTCTCTTCGCAGGGGCCCTTCCAACCTGAGACCTACGTCTGTCTCTAACTTAGAGGAAAGTCCTCCGTCTCTGATTTCCCCACCTCTGCCTGCCCTGTTTGTGGAGTCACCGTGTATGCCCGGCGTCCCGGCTTCATCACCAGGTCACTTGGTCCTCTTGCCACATCCATCTTTTTACGGAGTCCTGAGAGGATCTCTGAACATCTCCAAAGATCTGGGCTTGTTTTCCTGGGGTGGCCAAGCCACCCTGAGCTGTTCCCGTTGCATTTCAGAGGTGACAAGCCCATCTCTTCTCTCCAAGACCCTGTCCTCCCCTCAAAGCGAGTCCTGCTCAACCGTCGGCAGTCATGTTATAGGCATGAGCTCCCTGTGAGACGTGCTGGGGGCACAGGTGGGGTTTCTGAGCCCTGCTCCCGTGTCCTGGAGGGGCCTAGTCAGAGGTCATGGTCCTGCCTCCTTGGGTGGGCCCCTTCTCTCCCATGTGGGGGTTCCTGCCCGCTCCCTACCTGAGGGGTGGCTTAAGCAGAGTCTGTGCCCGGTGCTGGAGTGGGGTATCAGATCCCTCAGGCCCCATTGGCTGGCCCTGTCTCATGGGGCACTCAACCCGCAGTCAGTGTTGAGGAGGGCAGCAATGGTCGGGGTCGGCACTGGCCCCTCTGTGGGGTGATGTCCCCCCAGAACCTTCCAAGCCAGGGAAGGGACTGGACTGTCTGGGAAGCCCCTTGCTTCCTCCTTCCTTCGTTCCCACCCCATCTGGGGTGAACCTGGGGCCTCCACTGAACCCATCTGCACTCCTGAGTGTAAGGAATTATGGGGTCAGCACGCTCCCTCCATCACACTGGGCTGTGAGTATGTTCTAGAAACTCTGAGTAATGTCTTCCATGGGAGACACTTCCCCCACAGAGGTTCCTGCCCTTTGGGTGATTCCAGTGAGAGCTGGGCAGGTGGGAGGAATAGAGCCAGAGGCGTCCACATCATGAGTTGGAAGCCTGTCCAGTCTTCATGCTTCACTGTGGGGTTTGCAGCCCCCTGTGAGTGAGGATACCCATATTCTAGGACTCGGGGCATCCTCGAGGCCCCGTGGTGAGGCCAACACCAGGCCTGCGGTGGGCAAGGGGAGACTTGGGTCAAGCCAGGCCCCACTGACGCCTGAGTGGAGAAGTCCAAGGACTGGTCATGGCTGCAGACGTGTGTGATGGGACAAGCAGAGTTCATAAGAACCCAGAGGCGGCAAAGGGCCGGTCCCGCGTGTCTGCTGTGGAGCACGGTGATTTATTTTCCTGTCTGAGTCTCGCTTTGCAGTGGGATTTGCAGCCACGAAAGTTCTTGGCCAGGACGTTTGGGTCTTAGGAAATGTCGGGCTGCACTTTTATTTTTAGCTTTAGGAATGCGATGCTTGATAGGATTTGGATTTTGTAAGATGGGGCAACTTTAAGATGAGAACTATATTCCTTGACCCCAGGCTGCTCCTGTTTATAGGGGGTCACAGCTCCACGCTGGAGAACAGGAGCTGCCCATGCTCTGCTTCCCGTGTGTCCAGAGTCCTGACCACCGGCCAGAAGGAACCAGGCTCCGCGGGACCGGACAGCAAACCACTCTCCAGGCTGGGGCAGGGGCTGGGCTCTCAGGCCGGGGCACAGATTCCCCCACTGGAGGGGCCACTCTGTGAGGGGTGACCACCGCCGACCCCAGGGTGATGGGTTGCAGACCAGGAAACCGCCCCACTTGTGCCGGCAGCTGAGCATGCAGCAGGCAGGCTTCTCTGGGCCTTTGGGTTTTCCTGGGGATCATAGAGTGTGGAGGGTGTGAGTCAGGGGAGCACTTCCCTCAGGGCAGGATTACAGCTGGGCAGAGCTGAGTGTGGTGTCTTTGGCCTCAGTCAGGGTCTCCATACTTGTGCACAGCATTCTGCTGTCATTAGCAACCACTACACTGGGATCACGCCCAGACCCCCAACACATAGCTGCTCCCTGTGTTTCCCTCCGAGTGGCCCAGGCCATCTTCATTCACCACAAATTCATGGTTAGCATTTCAGTGTCTGCCATTTCTGAGCAGAGCACATGGGAGAGACTCAGCCCTAGAACTGGAGTCTTGGTCCAAGTCACACGCCTGCCCCAATCTTAACCCCTTCTGATATGGGAACGACGCTGTGAAGAGATGATGGGAAATGCAGTGTGCCTCCTGCTCCACCCCCCACTGCTGCCTGGAGAGTCATACAATCAGACCTGCATGGAAATACTCTTGTCTCCCAGAGTAAAAGTGGTTGGAAATAGAAGGTACTTTCCATGACCTGAACCCATATCAGAGTCCCCAGAGGGTGTGAGACCCTCACCTGTGTGGCACATGGTTCACCCTTGGGTCCTCAGTCTGAACTGTAGCCCATCCCACCCTTTATGGGTCATATGCCACGCTATGAGCTCCCCTGCAGGCCCCCAGCCCTTCCCTGCTCTCTGCCAGGTTGATCGTATACATTTCCTGTTCTAAGCCCGAAACAGTCATTTCTCTAAGAAGTCCTGGCTTCCCAGAGTGAGAAGTGGTCTTTAGAGACCATGATTTGGGTGCTCCGTGTGCCTATTGCTGCTAAATTGCCATTGTTTTGAGCTGTATCAGTGGACAGATTTGGGAAATGGGCATCTTTTTAAGAGAAAAAAAGCATCATTGCTTGCTATTTATTCAAGTTTACTATAAAGAAGTTTTACTTCATTTTATTGACTTTATATGGTATCTCAGGGGGTCTTTCTTGTCTTTTGTGGGGCAGTTTATCTACAATAGTTTCAAAAAGACAGCCCTGATGATGCAACTAACAATATGAGTACATGATTCTTTGAGTCCTTAGAACATTTCCCGCTAGGAATGTGTAGTCAAAATACTTCATTTTAAAGTCTCTTGAGATAATATATTTTTTGTAATTTAATATTTACACAAAATAGATTAATTTTTAATGATTTAATTTCTTTAAGAAACCATTAGAAATAATCACATGATCCCAAAGTCATAACTATAGTTGAAATGCATGAATCCACTTACATATGGATTTAAATTTGAAACAATATTTTCAAAATAAAAATTTAGTGAGAAGGATGGAAGAGAAAGAAAAATTCTAAAATACAGAATAAACAAAGATGTGGACAAATGAGGGAAAAATTAATAAGTATGGTGGCTTAATTCAGGTAATCAGAAAACTACCTGATAGAAGTTCCAGAATGAGAAGACAGAAAATCTGGGGGAGGAAATACTAAAACAATTAATAGAAGTAAATGTCCCAGCGTTTAAGAAAGACTATCAGATTGAGGGCCCATAGTGTCCTAAGTGGGGTGAGGACAGAACACCCACACCAGACACACCTGGGGAAATTTTGGAATGTCGAGCACAAAGAGAAGATTCTAGAGCTTGGCAAGAGAAAAGATATGCTATCTACAAAGGAAGGAATCATGCTGGCATCAGCATCGCAGATGTTAGATTTCTGTGGAAGGGCCTTTGGGCTTCTGATAATCAGGGATTTAGAACCCAGAATTCTATACCCAGCCCAACAGGCCACCAAGACCAACAACAAAGTAGAGACTTGTGTAGACTTGCAAGAGCTCAGACACAGACTCCCATCTTAGTTGAAACAAAATCTGAAAGGAAAAGGAAGGAAGACAAAAGTGGCCTGAGCAAAAGTGGCCTCACCCCAAGCAGAGAGGAATCTGGGTCAAGGAATGTAGCGCAGGTCCATATGGTAGCATCCACATGAGGCAGGAGTCAGGGCCTCCCAGTGATGTCTCTTAATGCAGGCAGAGTCCTTCAACAACAGAGTAATTAAGAAGCAAAATGAGCTGGGTGAGGACATATTTCTGTCATCAAGAAAAAAGAAATGCAATTAGGAATCCCGAGATAAACACAAGTTATTTAAGTGAGTTGACATCCAAATATGAAGCCAACTCAATGTGGCAAGAGTCTGCAGAACTGTGAGGTGACAGAGCCCGCCTGTGCTCCAGGCTCGGGACTGCCTCGAATGACATGTGGCCATGTCATGACTCAAATCAAAGCATGAGAAGACGTGTTTCTCATGGTCATGGTCTGAAGTAAGAGTGAAGCCAGCCCTTTCTGTGATGATGGAAATTAGGACACAGGGACACAAGCCTAATTTTCAGAGACAAACCTGAAATGAATCATTTGGGCCGGATGGTACTTAAAAAACCCCTGTAAATCTCATTTCTGTGCTGATTAGAGAAGATATAGGTGAAGTAACCTTTCTGGCCCAGGGCGAACCAGAGAGGTGCTGGCAGGTGGTCGGGTTCAGTGAGGACCTGAATAAATGTGAGACTTGCACCCTGACTGGGTCGCTCAGCTGGTTGGAGCATCATCCTGTACACCAAAGGTTGCAGGTTTGATTTCTGGTCAGGGCACATACCTAGGTTGTGGGTTTGATCCCTAGTCGGGGACCGTATGGGAGGCAACTAATCAATGTCTCTCTCTCTCTCTCTCTCTCTCTCTCTCTCTCTCTCTCTCTCTCTCTCTCTGTCTCTCTCTCTCTCTCTGTCTGTCTCTCTCTCTCTCTCTCTCTCTCTCTCTCTCTCTCTCTCTCTCGTGTATGGGTGGGTGAGAGGTGACTGAGAGCTCCCTCTGAACTGATTTACATGATAGGGTAAGATTTTATTTGGGAAAAAGGGTGAAAAACCCCCTACTGCCTGGCACACAGTGGGTGCTCAAGTGGCTGAGAGAACTGAGCACAGTAGCCAGAGATGACAAAGCTACCAAGAGTGTATGCCCGTGGCTTCTGACATGCTCCCAGCACAGAGGCCTCTCTATTTGTGGCTGGGAAGGTGGTAATTAAGGTGGAAACAGCCCTCACACAGTCACTCTTATTTTAAGGCTCCACAAATGTTTATTTCCAGCCTGAAGATTTCTGTCTAAATTCACATTTTAGAGTTGAACTGAATCAATTTCCCTTATTTTAAAATTTACATAAGGTGATGAATTCCTTGCTTGTACTTGAAAGGCATCTAAAGGATTTTGTTATTTTGCCTACAGATAAATCCAAAACAGCCGAGACTTCAATGTTGAAAATTTTCATTTGTCTGGTCTTCTCTGAGAGTCCTCCCGGGGGATTCTGGGAAGAAAAAAAAAATAACAAAATTATAAGTAATTGAAAAATCGCTTGGCTAGGGTGAGTTTGGGATCTCACTCATGTCAGAGCTGTTTGCGCTGGTGAAGTATGTGGTAACTGTCGCGTCCCCTTCCGGAGGCTAACACAACCGATCCGGGACGGGTCTCCTGGGGTGATGGAGGAAAGGGACACAACAGCCCCCCTTCATGCCCTTTTCATTCCCTTTCCCAGAAATCCACTTTAGGAGAAAGGAACCAGGAGAATTAAATCCGGCTCTGGGCCCTGCCAAGATGCTGGCCCGGCCTGGGCTGCTGCTGGCTCCTGTCCCAGCCGGCCCTGAGGGACTGTCCGGGAATGTCTTGCCACCTAGAAATCACAGTGGAGAAGCCGGGAGAGCTGACAGGGCCTGGCCGACTGGGGCCTGAGGCCAAGGGGTCAGTCACACTGCTCCTGCTTTCATCCACTGTGTTGATATTCTGTTCTTCACGGATTCTTTCTATTCAATTTGATCTTGAAAAACATTGCATTAAAATATTCTTTATCCTGATTCCCGAGTTTTTGGTGCCCCTTGACATTTTGGGCCTTTTCATCAGCCTAGTCCAGGCCCTAGTGGGTCAGAAGACGGCACAGTGAACTTGTGTGCGTGCATGGGTGTGTTGGTGGTGACTACAGTCTGGGTGGGGGAACAAAGCTATAGAGCAGTAAAACTGGGGAAAGCGGTCTGAGTCCAGCCTTTGTTTCCACATCACTCTGTGCACCCGGGGCAGTGCCCTTGGGAGTCAAATGCACAGACATGGACACAGGCCAGGTGTGGAGGCAAACAGGTGGGGCTGGAACTAGAATTAGAAGGACTTCCTCAACCTGACCAAGTGTATCTACCAAGTGCCTACAGCAAACATTACACTCAATGAGGAAACACCTTCCCTTTCAGCTTGGGAAAAAAAAAAAAAAAAAAAAAACCACGGATGCCCAGTGTCGCCGCTTCGGTGTAACATGGCTACAGGTCCTGGCCCGCACTTGAAGAAACAGGAAAGGAAATGAGGTAAGTAGGGGTCAGAAAAGGGGAAAACTCATTATCTATAGTGAAGGGATCATCTCTGGTGGGAAGCTAACAGAATAGACACACAACTGTTAGAACTTATAATCGACTGCAGCAGAGTTACCAGATACAAGACTAACTTGCAAACTCAACGAAATTTCTCTCCACCAATAAACTAGGAAGTACACTATACAGTAAGTAACAAACTAGAAAATACACTTTAAAATATCCCACTCAAATAGCAGAAAAAATCATGATGTCTCTAGGATTTATCCTGACAAAGAATACACAAGACTTCTAAGAAGACAAACATTTGAATTTACTCATAAAAGATGTGATTACAGGGAGTCACTTCATGCTCTTTTTTAAAAAAATATATTTTTATTGATTTTTTTACAGAGAGGAAGGGCGAGCACTTGGGAGCCAGCAGTCCTGGATTGTGAGAGGGATGTCCCAGATTGGAGAGAGTGTAGGCTGGGCTGAGGGACACCCCCACCTCCGTGCACGAATTTTGTGCACCGGGCCTCTAGTTCTATATAAAAGGGTTGCATGTACCGCAACCAAGGTACATGCCCTTGACCAGAATCGAACCTGGGACCCTTCAGTCTCCAGGCCGATGCTCTATCCAGTGAGCCAAACTGGCTAGGGCCACCTCATGCTCTTGAGTGGAACATTTAATGTTGCAATGCTGTCCATTCTCTGCAAGATGACCTGTGAAGGTACTGCAACCCCATCGGATTCCAGTTGAATTTCTTTTGGAGAGAACATTCTGTATCTTATAGGAAAGAAGACAGATCGACACATATGTGAGTCAAGTTTGAAAGAGAAGAGCCAAGAGTGAGGACTTGCCTGAGCAGATGTTAAGGAACCCACAGGGGTCACGTCAGAAGGACACGGGGGAACAGCAGACAAACCCACACTGAGGAGTGCTCTATAAGATGCCCGCCCGGTGCTCCTCCAGCTGTCAAGGTCATTAACAAGGACAGTCTGAGAAAGTGTCACAGCCAAGAGGAGCCTCAGGAGACATGATGACAAAATGCAGGGTGGTTCCCTGAATGGGATTCTGGGACCCAAAAAAGGACATTAAGTAAAAACTGAAGCAATCTAAGGTATACATAAGCCTGATAATGTAACAATATTGGTTCATTAGTTGAGACAAATATGCTGTAGTAAAACCTTAACTAACAATGGGGCAATGGGGCACAGGGCATATGGACACCCCGTACTATTTTTGTAACTTTTCTATAAATCTAAACGTAACTAAAATTAAAATTGTATTTAAAAAAGACCCAGGAACCCATTTGAAGAGATTCTTACTGGAACAATTTGAGCTTCAATAATGAACATGGCAGTGGTCTAAACCAATCTAAATAATGCCGCAGATTCATAATCCTATCTAATAAAAGAGTAATATGCAAATTGACTGTCACTCCAACACACAAGATGGCTGCCCCCATGTGGTCAAAGATGACTGCCCCCATATGGACACAAGATGGCCACCACAAGATGGCCAGCAGGGGAGGGAAGTTGGGGGCGACCGGGCCTGCAGGGAAGGGCAGTTGAGGGGGACCAGGCCTGCAGGGGAGGGCAGTTAGAGGCAAACAGGCTGGCAGGGGAGCAGTTAGGCATCAATCAGGCTGGCAGGGGAGTGGTTAGGGGGTGATCAGGCTGGCAGGTAGAAGCGGTTAGGGGCAATCAGGAAGGCAGGCAGGCGAGCAGTTGGGAGCCAGCAGTCCTGGATTGTGAGAGGGATGTCCCAGATTGGAGAGGGTGTAGGCTGGGCTGAGGGACACCGCCCCCCGCCCCCCGTGCACGAATTTTGTGCATCGGGCCTCTAGTTCTATATAATAATAGGGTAATATGCAAATAAACCAAACGGCTGAACGACTGGTCGCTATGATGTGCACTGACCACCAGGGGACAGATGCTCAACACAGGAGCTGCCCCCTGGTGGTCAGTGTGCTCCCACAGGGGCAGCGCTGCTCAGCCACAAGCCAGGCTGACAGCTGGCAAGTGCAGTAGGGGTGGTGGGAGCCTCTTCTGCCTTCGCAGCAACGCTGAGGATGTTCAACTGAGGCTTAGGCCCACTCCCCATGAGCGGGCCTAAGCCGTCAGTCAGACATCCCCCAAGGGCTCCCGGATTGCTAAAGGGCACAGGCCAGGCTGAGGGACCCCCTCCCTGAATCCCCCTCCCCCCAGTACACAAATGTAATGCACTGCACCTCTAATAGTATTAATAAAAAGAACTAGTCATCATCAGAGGGATACCGTAACAACCTGTTTCTTGAAAACTGGTCAGTGAAGGAAAAAGTTGAGCCTTTCTTATCTGAGCAGTCCCATGTGCAGCCAGATACTAGAAGGGAGTCCAGGAAAGGGAGTATTACAACTAACTAACGGTAAAGAAATAATAAAATGAGAATGCCACCATGTCATAAACCCAATGAATTTAGAGATGTAAGTACGAAGCGTCAATGGCTGCTGACATCCCAAAGAAATACAGTCTGCCCTGCTTCCTGGACTCCTGGCCAGGGGGCGGAGCCCAAGCCTGTTCCGGTCCCTCACTCACCCACTACGCTCAGGAGGTAGAGGAACATGCTGAACAGCACCAAGGTGGGGACGGAGGGAGGCCCTGCGGTTCAAGGAGACCTGGACGACACACAATGTTATAAAGCATGCAGGTGAGACCCAACTGCAGTGTCTGGGTGATGAAACTAGACAGAGTGCATGAAGTGATCACTGTGAAGGTCAGGGTCGTGGCTACTGAGGGAGGAGGGCGGTGGAGCCTGCGGGGGCTTTCAGAGGGGCTGCCGGGGTCAACGTTCTACGTCATGGGTGCTCACTTTACAATTCATTCCGCTGTGCTTGTTTTGTGTGTTTTTTTTAGTATGTGTTTGTGTTACAATAAAAGGATTGTGAAAATCTGAAAGAGTAAGAAAATCCAAAAAAAAAAAAAAAAAAGCAAAGGTACAACAAATCAGTTTTCAAGCTGATCCTTTTCACCAGAATACTTCATTCATGTACCCAGAGGCCCTGCCTGAGCAATTGTATAGGTGGCCCTTGGTAAGTAAGGGAGGCACGGTCAAGGTGAGGTGGACCTGAGGCCTTGTTACCGTCCTGACACATTTCTGCGTTCACAGGGATTGTCCCAGCCTTAAAGGAAACCGTTAGCTGGCCCATGGCCTTTGCACATTTACCGCTTGATAGTCTCTGGGAGGCCTTTGTGGGAAGGACGACACGGCTGTGTAATATGGGTGAGCTGACTTAGCAGGAATTGTAAAATCACCTGCCTTCACTGCTTCTCTCTCAGCCTGGTTTCGATGTCAGGGACCCTGCATGCCAGGACCACTGAATCCATCCTGGGGGAAGCTAGCAAGGCTGCCTTCGAGGCCCATTTCCTCCCCTAAGACCCTCCGTCAACTCAAAGCCAACTGCAAACTCCTTCTCTGCGTCCCTGAGCTTCACTGCAGAGCTGCGATTTTCTGAAGTAGACACCTCCTCCCTGATTAGAGAGGAGGTGAGACCCAGGCCGGGGAGGGCAGAGCAAAGGTGATGCAGGCTCTGCCCAGTGCCTGGGAGGCTGGGAGGAGCCGGCAGGGACCAGAATGTCGGCCTGTGACCTAGGGAGCCTGGGCTCTGAGGTGAGCAGAGGGTAAGTGAGCATAGCGATGCTGAAGGTGCGGATGTTCAGCTTTAGGTTTTTTCTTCTTCTTCTTCTTTTTTTTTTAGTGATTTTAACACCAAATGAAAGTGGAAAATAACAAGACAGATTTTATCTATCCCAACAGGGCACATGAGGCCACAAAGCTGGGTGACGACCCAACGGCCTTTCCCGTCCCAGCCGGGGCCTCCCTGGGAATGCTGAACCCTGAGTGGATGTGACAGAGCCCGAGGGAACCTGCCCCCGCCTGACACAGAAAGGTCTTCACTGTCGTTGGTATAAGGAGGGTTTAGTTGTCACTCTAAATATAAATCAGTCAACTATTTTCAACACTAAAAATAAAATGTCAGCCCGGCTGGTGTGACTCAGTGGTTGAGCGTCGACCTATGAACCAGGAGGTCACGGTTCAATTCCCGGTCAGGGCACATGCCCCAGTTGCGGACTCGACTCCCAGTGGGGGACGTGCAGGAGGCAGCCGATCAATGATTCTCTCTCATCATTGATGCTTCTCTCTCTCTCTCCTTCTCCCTTACTGTCTGAAATCAATAAAAATATATTAAAAAAATAAAATGTCAGCTTATTTGCATCTGAAGAAATTTGAATGTGGACTAATAAAGATTTGATCAGGGAACATGATTCTTCTCCAAGAAATTTCAGACGATGGCTGATTTCCCCCTGCTGGTTTTACCTCAGTATGTTAAGATATTTTTGTTGTGATCTTATGAACAAAAGAAGAAATTTAGCAGGCTCTGCTTTCAGTCCAGGCAACTCCTAATCTGTCCATCCCCGTCCCAGATGACAACTATAAACTCAGATGCTAGATGAAGGCAGCTTCATGAGGGCACTGGGCAGTGACCCAAATGGGGCAGATTGGGACGGGGTGGGGGAACACTGAGGGAGGGGATTGCACTGGGTGAATTTCCTGTATTTTACAATCCCCAGCCTCAGGGCAGGCTCTAGTTCACAGGGCCTCAGATACATAATGTCATTGATCACTTTTTAATGTGCTTATCCATTCAGAAGAACAGATACAGAAAAAGATTTAGATAATGAAGTGTGTCTTCAAGGGCCTATAGGTAATATTAAAAAGCATAGTAGTATACATTTAATTATAGTCTGAGAATGAAGGGAGAGAAGTAACAGCTTATAATGTCTCAAATGTTGGTGGACAACATAAATTTATAGATTTAAGAGGCTCAGCAAACCCTAAGCAGAATAAATATAAAGAAAACCACGCCTAAGTACATCATAGTCAAATCACTGGAAACCAAAGATCAGTAGAAAAATCACAATAGCAGCCATAGGAACACAGCATACTGGTAACAGTGACTCAAATAATGGGCTCAAGAAATGGAGCCTCCAGCAGGCAGAAAATCAGCAAGATCATAGTTGAACTCAACAACAACATCAATCAACTAGATACACTTGACATCTACTGACTCCATCTAACAACGGCGGGACACACTTTTTTCTCAAGCTCACATGGGACATTCACCAAGAGAGGCCACATTCTGGGTCAAGGACACACCTTAACACATTTAAAAGAATAGAAAGCATATCATATCTGCTCTCAAACCACAATGGAATTAAACTAAAAATCAGTAACAGAAGGATAACTGGAAAAATCCCAAAACACATGGAGATTAAACAACACACTTCTAAAGAACACATGCGTCAAAGAAGATATCCCAAGAGAAATTTTTAAATATTTTTAGATAAATGAAAATGAAAACACAACGTACCAGAATGTTTGCGACCCAGTGAAAGCACTGCTTAGAGACACGTTTATGCATACATTAGAAAAGAGGAAAGATCTAAAATTAAGTGTCTAAGCTTCTGCCTTAGGAAGCTAGAAAAAGAAGAGCAAGTTGTAAATCCAAAGTAGGTAGAAAAAAATAAATCATAAAAATTAGAGCAGAAATCAATGATATTGAAAACAGGAAGTCAATAGATAAAATCAACAAAACCAAAAGCTATTTCATTGAAAAGAGCAATAAAATCAATAAACTTCTATCCAGGCTAACTAGGAATAAAGAGAGGCCACAAATCACTAATATCAGAAACGAGAAAGGGGACTGCATTACACATATCATAGTCATCAAAATGATAACGAAAGAATACTGTGATCAATTGTATGCTCACAAATTTGGTATCCTAGGTGAAAAGGACTAATCCCTTGAAAGACATGATCTGCCAAAACCCACACAAGAGGAAATAGACCATTTGAATGGACCTCTAGCTACTAAAGAAATCTAATGAAGAATTAATAACCTTCCAAAACAGAAAGCACCAGGCCCAGATGGATTCACTGGTGAATTCCATCAAATATTTAAGGGAAAAAAATTATATAAAATTTCTGCAATCTCTTTCAGAAGAGAGCAGCAGAGGGAATTATTTTTAATTCATTTGATGAGGCCAACATTACTCTAGTAACAAAACCAAAGACATTACAAGAAAAGGAAACTACAGACCAATATCTCTCATGAGCATAGATGCAAAAATCCTCAACAAAAAATTACCAGAGCAAATCCAACAATGTATAAACTCTCAGTCAACTAGAAATAGAGAAGAACTTCTCAACTTCCCCAATTTGATAAAGAATATCTACAAAAACGCTACAACTGACATCATACTCAATGGTGAGAAATGCAGCCTTTCCCACTAACATCAGGTACAAGGGAAGGGTGTCCCCTCTCACTTCCTTTAACATCATACCAGAAGTCTTACCTAATGCAATAAGATAAGAAAAGGAAATAAAAGGTAGAGAGATTGGGAAAGAAGAAATAAAACTGTTTGTGGGTGACATGAATGTCTATGAAGAAAATCCAAATGATTAAAAAACAACAACATCCCGCTGGAGGTAATAATTAATTATAGGAAGGTTGCAGGATACAAGGTTAATATACAAATGTCAATTGTTTTCCTATATACCAGCAATGAACAGGTGGGATTTGAAATTAGAAATACAATACCATTTATATTAGCACCACAAAAATGAAATATTTAGGTATATACCTAACAAAATATGTATAAGATCTATTATGAGGAAAACCACAAAGCTTTGATGAAAAAAATCAAAGAACGAAGTAAGTGCAGAAATAGTTCGTATGTGTGTCCTAAGCGATAGGCAGCTACAAACATTTTTCAACATGCAACACTCAGGAGATAGGATTCTTATGAGCTAGAGGGTATATTTCAGCCAACTGAAAATGAATTTTAAAAGATTATCAAAATAACTAGCAGTGAGCTGTGAATCTGTTTAACAATAGGATGAAGGCCAGAACAAAATGACTAAATGTGGAAGAATGTTAGGTCATACATTTCTGACCATAGAGAAATCCTGACTAACACTCGCAAGGGTTTGGAGTATAGAGGGGCAAACAGGTGGGCAGGAGAAAGAGTGTGCTGGTGTCCACATCTGTGCGGCCAGCGGCTCAAAGGCATTATTTGAGGTTAATAAAGCAGGTGATGGAGGTGCAAGGATATTTAAAGTGAAATATAAGCATGAAGAAAGGCGGGGGAGGTGGTGGGGAGGAGAGGGAGGCCAGGAACCCACACCCTTCTGGGCACCACTTGTGGGTGTGCTCAGCATGTAGAGCTTAAGATGGGAGAATGGACTCTTACAAAGTGCAAAAATTAATCACTTACATATTAGAAGTAAACCAAATATACCCAAAGTTGTTCTAAACTATTAGGTGTTTATTTTACACAAAATGTGATGAGAATAAGAAATATTGCTGGTATGCTTATCATTCCATTCCAGCTGGTCTTTTTGATTTTGCATCCAAAGCGGTGGTGGTGAAGACTGGTAACCAGAAGCTGTAACAACAACAACAAAAAGCCACTTCCATTATGTGATTGCATAATTTTACTCTCAGAGGAGCTCAGTAAAATAGAAGTCCAGAGTTGCTTTTATTTCTTTGCTGAAGATTAAGTTTCATAGGCCAACACGAGGCTGGATAGCTAACGCCTAAGATTTTTCTGCAGAATACATTTCAACATTTTAAAACTCCTCAGACTGAGGAGTTGGCCGCCTGCTACAGTAAAGCCAGGATCTGGCTTTCTCCATCTGCTCGTGGACTCCCCGCATTCCACTGGGGAAAGAAAGTAAGCCCCTAAAATAGACTCCCATCACTAGATTGACATAGCCCTTTGGTAAGAAGTAATTTGCAAAGAAAATTCCATATTCAATAGCTGCACTTTAAAATTTTATATTTGGGGGTTTACCCATATTAAAAGTATGTTGAGTGGAAATTGTTATCAATTATTATGCTAAATGTACCTTCTTCTGATCAGGATTTCCCAACCAATGTCCTTCAACCTGAAAACAGTTTAGATAGAGGAACGGTTTATTCTCTTCATTTCTAGATGTCGGCGGCTCTAAGGGCAATAACACACTGTCTTGCCCCCACCCTGTCCATTTTCAGGAAGCGTCCTGCCCATTTGGGCAGGCGTCTGATGGGTCCTGCAGAGAAGGCCACGCGTCAGCCCATCTGGTGAACATTAGCCCAGGGACTTCTCGGTCGAGGTAGCTTTCACATAGTTTTGGTACAAACTGAAAATACAGGATTCAATTACAAAAGAATTTGGAAAAATAAGTGTGGTCAGAGCAAAGTTGTACAGGGATCAAAAAAGAAAAAAACACATTGGAAGAAAAACAGAAAAATGTGTTTTAAAAATTAAAAGCCATTCAAAGATATGCAATGTTTGCCACAAAAGCCCTTTTTAGAAACAAAATCTTCAAGTCAACCTGAGGATATTTTTTCCAAATCTTTTTCAGAGAGAATGGGAGGGAGGAAGGGAGGGAGAGAGAAACATAGATGTGAGAGACACACATCAACTGGGGGCGGGGAGGGAACCCACAACCCAGGTACATGCCCTTGACTGGGAATCAAACCCGCAACCCTAGGGTGGGCAGGCTGATGCTCTAACCCAGGGGTGGGCAAACTTTTTGACTCGAGGGCCACAATGGGTTCTTAAACTGGACCGGAGGGCCGGAACAAAAGCATGGATGGAGTGTTTGTGTGAACTAATATAAATTCAAAGTAAACATCATTACATAAAAGGGTACGGTCTTTTTTTTATTATTATTTCAATAGTTTTATTCATTTCAAACATTTTAACAAGAAGAATGTAAACACTAATTATTATAATTTGAAACTTCAAAAAATGGAGGAATCATAGCACAATAACATACCTTATATTGAAGATGGCAAAGGCAAAATAAAATTGCCTAACAAAGGAAAGGTACAAAAGACTTTCAAATTAAACTTAAATATAATAAAATAATTTAAAACTAAAACAAATAGAAAAGAACAAAATGTGTAAACAGTAAATTAAACATTTTTTTAGTGCAACTTCCAAATTATGCCCGGGACGTAGATGTAGATGGCAATGTAGATGGGGTTGAAAGGTTTTTGGTCTTTAAAACATCAACTTCAGTGGGAACAGTGTTGTTGGTCTCCTTTTTAGCTAATGCTCTGACACTGTGCTCTCCAGGGGCGTGTCTCCCTATATCACCACGATAACGTGTCTACGCATTCCCAGGGTGATGTCGGGGGACACGTCCGCGGGCATTACAAGGAGCCTCTGGAAGATTGAGAGGTTGTTCCTTCTACTGAATGGGCGGATATAAATCCGGCCACTCAGAAGAAGGAGCTGCGGCCGTGTTTCCCGACGTTGCCATGTTAACACTGCTGCTGGTGAAGGAGCGGAGGGGAGAGCAAGAGAACCCTCCACTCTTTTGGCTCCGCGGGCTGGATAGAACAGCCGAATGGGCTGGATCCAGCCCGCGGGCCGTAGTTTGCCCACGGCTGCTCTAACCACTTAGCAGCACTGGCCCGGGCATCAAGTTAACATTTTTATGATATTTGCATTAATTTTGGTAAGGAAACACATAATTAAATACTTTCAGTGATTGTGAATCTAAAATCATTGTTTCTCTGTATGCTCACGAAATAACTATACTACTTATATTTGCTCTTTTAAAGGAGAAAAGACGTTGATAAATGGCAAGTTTATGGGTCCAGAAATGCCCTTGCTTCTTGCTTTCTGTGGCAGAGCTGAAGTGACCCACTCTGTCTAATGAGAGGGCCTCTCATGAATCTATACGTCATTGCCACACGCAAACTTTTCTTTCTTTCTTTTTAAATTTCTTTATTGATTAAGGTATCACATATTTGTCCTCATCCCCCCATTCCCATCCCAAACCCCTCCCCATGCATGCCCCCATCCCCTGTTGTCCGTGACCACTGGTTAGGCTTATATGCATGCATACAAGTCCTTTGGTTGATCTCTCCCCCTTACCCCCACCCTCCCCTACCTTCCCCCTGAGGTTTGACAGTCTGATCGATGATTCCCTGTCTCCGGGTCTGTTTTTGTTCATCAGTTTATGTTGCTCATCATTTCCCCTAGATGAGCGAGATCATGTGATACTAGAAATACACTTATAAGAACCGAAAATGAGACAAGCAATAATGGTTATGCTGAGAGGCAAATAAATCAGTCTGTAGTGAGTTTCTTTCTGGGCCAACGGTTCTTTGAGTCCCAATTTCAATGTCAGACAGTTCCTTATGTGTACATGTCAGCAATGATATTTCAGTTCTGGATGGTGGACAAATGGTGGTAATGCAGGTCCGACCCTCCCTGGTTTGGTCCTGGGCAACCTGCAGCGACACACAGCTGCTGACCGCTAGTATGGCAAGGCGTCGTCAGCGTCTTCCATCTCTGGACTGTTTCTCTTCTGTCTTCATGGCTGGAGACGCAAACTTTTCTTAATCATTTTTTATTCTAGAAAACATTGCAATTTCTCAAGTGTCAACATATTCCACGATGAACTATTAATGCACGCAGATCCCAGCCGCTGCTTCACAGACCCTGTCATCCTTCCTGGGCCACACCCTGGGGACACCTCCCAGCCTCCTTGTGGCCAGTGGGCCGGGACTAAGTTCCAGCGAACTCACTTTGGGGAGAAGGCTGCTTCCAGAGGCCCTCGCCTCCCCGCTCTCTTCCTCGCAGCAGGTGGGAAGGGAGGCAGCCCCGTGACCTTGGAAGATGGCAGCTTGGTCCCTGAATGCCTGAGCTGAGTGGGGAAGGGACCCTCTGTGCTATTCAAGCCCTCCCATTGCCTCACCCTGCTGCCCATCAGATGAACCCCTTTCAATGACCACACTTGTCATGTGTTTGAGCCAGTGAAGCACTTTTTGACTATTGGTTAGAGCAGTTAGCTCACCCCACACGCCCAGCCAACTGTAAGAGTTCCTTTACCCTTTGTCCTGAGATCTTGCTGAGCATTTCTGGATTTTCTGTTCGCCTCATGGTACCAGCTTCTGTTCGGTGACTGGAACTCTCCAGAAGCGTCGTCCTCAGACACTGGGCGTGTGTTCCCAGCACCACGTCGTCATCATTGTCGTCCCAGCAGCCATCGCTGAGGCTCAGTTCACACTCACTGTTTTCTCTCCGCCCTGGGCTAGAGCTCCCGCTATGACCTGCCGCTGCACGTCCAGCACACTCCATCCCCAGGATGCCCGAGCACCCGGCAGGTGCTCCGTGCGGCCGAGCAACCAGACTCCAGACAGCTGTGCTCAGAGGAGAGCCTTTAATTAACTGCAGACTCTTCCAGCAAAGGGAGCTGGCAAGGCCTTTCCTTCCAGAAGGCTCCGCACGCTGGCAGAGCTCTGAGCAGGAGCCAGGGCAGGAGCAAGACTGCAGAGGGTCAGCTGTTCCAGAGACCTGAGACCTAAGAAGTGGAACACGGAGTCTGCTCACACCACGGGAGGCACATTTTCCACGCTTGCTGCATGAGCTACACATCTTCATGGCAAAAAGTGTAATTAATAAACAACAAGAAGAAAAAGACACTCATAACGCCATCCCACAGAAGAATGCCTCATATGCCTATCTCTGAGCGTAGATGACTATGCACGTTGTCCATTGTGAGTGTGTAATATATGATCTGTCGTATGGATTTTTCATTTAACAATGACATCACTAGCAGTTTTCAAGGTCAGTAAATGGAGGGTTGCGTAGACTGACATTGTTTGAATAAATACAATTTACTGATGAATTCTTCGTTGTTGACCATTTAAGTTGTTCAGATTTTAGCTTTTGTAAGAAAGCTGTGAAAATATGGTTGTGCTTATATTTTGGGGCATATCTCATATCCTCAGGACAAATTCTAAGAAGTTGGACTCATTTTTAAGGTTTCTGGCAGGTGACATCGAAGTATCCCACACAGACAGGCGACAAAAGCTCCAATGTCCCCGAAGTTTCCTCCCCCCATGACATTCTTTTTAGTATTTGCTAATCTGGACCCTAAAGCTGGTGCCTGGCCACTCCTTTAATGTCACCATTTTATAGCTAAGTTGCTGGTTTTCATAGTAATTGACCACTTGCTGTTTGTGCCCGAGTGGAGGGCTGCATGGCATCTCTGTACCTAAATCTACTTATCCACGTGTGGGAACCGTAATCCTGGCAACCTCCTGGGTTTTGTGGAGGATCAAATAGCAAATATATGTAAAGTATGTACTTCTGTTAGCATCTGGCACATAATAAGCACTATAGAAACGTTATTATTGTAGAGTCTGTTCTTAATTTAATTAAGGTAGTACGTGGTTGTTTCACTCCATACAATCACAAATTCATATTCTATGAGCTCTTCTTAAAATTCTCCAAGTCATCAGTTCCAAATAGGCTACACTGGACACAACTGGAACCGATTGGTACACCTGGAGTTTACATTTTGATAACCGTTCCGCCCTTGGCGAGACCCTGGACCTGGATTGTGGGTCGAGGAGGGGACACTCTGAACTGCAGGTGGGTGAGTCCCTGGGGACTAGCTGCCTCGTGGTAGGAAAATGGTTGGCAAAGAGGGTGCCCCGAGGAGGGGGAAACCTAGAAGAGAATTGGAGCCCTCCAGGGACTGTCCATTAAACAAAGAAATATACTCTGGGCGCCAACTTGGCTCCCCAGCCTGGATGGTAATAGACCAGAGCCTTGAGCATAACCAAACAGGCGGGTGTCCAGGAGCCTTAATGCAGCCACAGCTCATTGACCGAGGTGGACACAGGCCACTCTAGGAGTTCTTAGGTTGTAGAATTTTGCTCAATTTGTCATCTTAAAGCGATGAGCTCAACTCACACGGAGCGGGCAGGAGTTCCCACACACTCCGAGTGAGCACGCCCTGCCCTCCTGCCAGCCACTGCTGGCAAGTACAGAGGAAGTGGCGTCAGGTCCTCAGGTTGTGCTGTTTGTAGAGGAAAGAACTGGAAACTATGAACAAGCCCTTACAGGACAGGAAAGCGTCTCTGCGTGGTGACCAGGGAGAGGACGCAGCTCCCAGCACGGCACCCCTGCTGGCTGCCCCCGCTGCCCCTCTCTCTGCCCTGACCTCATCCGTGCATCCCCTTTGCTTCTCCTACAGCCACTCCCATGGGATCTCATCATGCTGCAGTGATAACTCAGGTTTGCTGCCCACACCTCTCCATGGAGCTTCAGGCCGGCACACCTGTATTCTCAGGGCTCTCCAGGGAAACAGAACTAACAGATGTGTATGTAGGAAGGGATTTATCACAGGGCATTAGCTCACATGATGACGGAAGCTAACACACGTCAGGACCTGCAGGCTGAGTCGGCAGGCTGGAGACTCAAGAGAGCTGCGGGTTTCGTTCCAGTTGAAGGCAGGAAAAGGCCCTTGTCTCCATTCAAAGGCCACCAGGCAGGAGAATCCTTTCTCACGTGGGGGAGGTCAGTCTTTTTGCCATCCTCAAACCTTCACCTGATTGGTTGAGGCCCACCCAGTGGGGAGGGCAATCTGCTTCCTCAGTCTACCTATGTCAATGTTCATCTCATCCAGAAACACCCTCGTACACAGACGCAGAGTGGTGGTGAACCAAATACCGGAGCCCCCTGTGGCCCAGTCACGTTGACGGGTGAAATGAACCATCACAGTTCCTGAGCTGACGGTTAGCATCATCGCCTGCCGGTTTGGGAGTGCAGAGGGTCGGGTACTCCCCGGTCTGGACAGAAGCTGTGAGAAGCCAGCTAACCCAGAAGCTAGCCTCTGAATCTTCAGAGCTCAGGGTGGCCCTCAGGGAGGGTCCCAACCACAGGTAGTGGCTGGAAGCCACTCTCTTAAGTCGTGTGCCTGCTGCCTATCCACTATGCAGCGTGCTACCCTCCCAAGAGCAGTGAAACCAGGGGGCTGCAGGCGAGCAGAGCCTCCCATCGGGCTCAGTGGCCTAGGGTTCCAGGATAGGAATGGGTGAACATGAGGGTGGGGAGGAAGGGGGATGCTACAGGGGTCACTGTCAGGGAGGCTGACAGGAAGGCAGGTCAGGAAGGGAAGCCATGCTTGTCCCTTCTTCATTCACACCTTGCCAGTGGCTCCTGGTGAGGGCACAATGCTCAGGAAGTGCCGTGAGCCTACGCGGACCCTCAGGTCAGCAGGAAAGCGCACCTGCCCCAGGGAGTCCTTCTCGACAATGTGGGGGTCCTGAGCCCCTGGGAGATGTGGGGGAGGCACCGCATAGAAACTGGCCAGTGTGGCAGCACCCAGGCCTCTGGAAAAGGACGCTGCTGCAGAACTGAGAGTGTGGGGGGATTCCAGGAGCAGAGGGGGGTGCGAGGGAACCCTGACTTCAGGTGCAGGCTGCAGAGGCAGGAGCAGTGGCCGCCACGCTGCACGGGGTGACTGGCATCTGGGGCTATGGGCCCAGCAGCCACCACACCACAGTGGTGTCGGTGCCCGCCCTTCCTTAACCAGATGCCGTCAACCTAAGGGCCTGCTGGTTTTATTGAACCAGAGCCACCGCGATGGGAAGGGTATTTTTAGACTATTTTCTGCCGAGTGGCTTGAGCAGGATTAGCACAGCCCACACTGCACACAGCAACGCCAGGCAGGACCAGCCCCCACGCGCCGAGAGGCTGTGAAGGAAACCCCTCTCCAGTCCAGATTTAAGTCACCCACTTCCATCTCTTAAATAACCAGGATCTCAGATTACGAGAAGCAAACCAAACAAAAAAGGCACCTCTTGGTGAAAAAGGAAGACAAAACCCAAACGCTGACACGCGGGGCAGAGGCTGCCTCGTTCGTTGGCGTTTATCTCTCTTCCTGCACCTTTTGGGTTCTTCTATTTGTGGGAGGACAGAATGGAGCCGCAGCAGAATGAGAGGAAATGCAGGGCCACCGGGCGGTCTCGGCAGATCCTGAAATAAAAATGGTTTTCCCACAAAGCCCTTCCTTGTCAGAGATACAAAGTAGAGATATTTCCAGGCACTATTAACGCACGAAGCCCCAATTTGTAGATTGCCACTTGCTTCTGCCCCTCCTCCACCCAAACCATCTGGGTGCGTGGCTCCTTCCTTTCAAATCCTTTTTTAGAATAATGACTTGGTTGTTCTCTATAGGAGGGGCGCGTGCACGTGCACCAATTCCAAAAGTTATCAAAGAGAAAGCAATGAGGAACCAAAGAATTCACTGCCAATGGCATGGCCAGAGAAACTCCGGTGTCTGCCTGGTGGGGCAGGCCCACACCCACCACTGAAGGAAGAATGACCGGCTCATGAAGTAGGTGGAAGGCAGAGGGAGAGGAAGGTAGGATTTTCTTTGACTATAACAGGAGAAAAAGGCATGGAGTGATTTTGAGGACTGCTAACTGTTACATAAATAAATCTGTGTCACAAGAAATAACTTCTGAATGATCCCTCAAAGATAGTCATCAGACACTGAAAAAAAAAGGGCTGTGGGTTGGGACCAGCCCTCCCTTCGGCACAACATGCCCGGTCAGGTGCACGAACAGACAGACCTGGGAGAGAAGAGCAAGCCGGAAACTGGCCCAGGTATACAGGGAAGTTAGTGTTTGATCAAGGTGGCATTTCTGGGGTTCATGTTCAGGGAGGTCCACACCCAGGAGGGTCCATACTCAGGGGTCTCTGCTCAGGAGGGCCCCGCCAGGAGGACGCTGCTTGCAATTTTAATGCTCTGTGGTTACTGTCTGGAAATGTTAGTAATTTTATTGCTGAATTTGTGTTTTGAAAATGGAGCATGTTCTGTGCTTGGAGCCTGGGCTCAAAAGTGGCAACATCTCTCACCACCTGCCTACCTCCACTCAGTGACCCTGCCCCCTCTGCTCTATCGGAGGCCTGGGCACAGGGTGGGAAGGGGTGGAGATGGGCACATGGACTGGATACTAAGTGGTAGAGTGGGATCCCTGGTGCCTGTGAGGGTCTGCATTTGCCTTGTAAGTATTCCCATGCCCCAGGGATCATGACATTAAATAGCAAGTGAAAAACACCTCAACCTGGACAGAGAGAGAAAGAGTAGATGAGAGGGAGGAAAGAAAGGAGGGAGGGTGGGCGGGGGTGGGGGAGAGGAAGAGAGAGAGAGAGAGAGAGAGAGAGAGAGAGAGAGAGAGAGAGAGAGAGAGAGACTTCAAAAGAGAGGAAAGGGCTTTTGCCCTGCGTTTTGAACAAGGTGCCAACATTTTCATTTTTCACTGGGCCTACATATTATATAGCTGGCCTGCGCCTCATGAATTATGCATATTGTATAAGGATATCTAGGGTTTGCTCTTTAATGAACATTGGGAAGTCAGCCAGACTCCAAAAGAAAAGTCCTGTATTACCTTCCTCTTGTGGTTTCCTGGGGTCCCTGCACCACCTGTTCCACCGCCCCATTAGCTCAGCCATGTGGGCACAGCAAGAGTGCCGTCTGCAACCCTGTGTCACAGTCCTGGCCAATGCGATGAGGCAAGAAAAAGAAAAGGGAGCACACAGAGGAAGTAAATCGGTGTCTGTTCATAAACAACATGGTTGTAGACGTCGATATAGAAAATCCCCCCAAACCCACAAAAAGCAATGGAATTAGTAACTGAACATAAAGAAGGCAAAGATACGCCAACATACAAAACCAAGCACATTCTATATGCTCGCAAGACACAAGAGGAAAGTTACATTTAAAAACACCGTTTACAGGGGCAGCAAAAAACGTTAAGGTATGTGGGAATGAGTTTAACAAAAAGATATGAAAGACCTCTACTCTGAAAATGCCAAAGAATGCTGCCAAGAGAAATGAAAGCAGTAAATGAACAGCGATACATGCCACGACCATGGGGGGTAGAGGGGGGAGGGAAGACTCAGCACCTTTTAGCATCTTTCTCCCCCAAATAACCTACTGATCAATGCCTCCCTCATCAAAACCCCAGCAGGCTTTATTTTTGGAGAAATTGAGGAGCTGATTCTAAAAGTGTGATGGGGTCACAAAGGGCTCCGAGGAGCCCCAACAGTGCTGACAAAGAGCCTCTCAGACTGAAGCAGCTCTGGCTGCGAAGCTACAGGAATCAAGGCAGCCACAAAGACAACAGGTGAATGGAACAGATTGAAGTCCAGAAATAGACCCACCACAGGTTGGAGATGTCAAGAATGGCTTCCTCTTGGCTTGACTTAAAAAGGATTTTCTGGGACTGAGGGTACCTGCTGTAATGTGATCGGGATTCTGGTCAAACAGTGTATATATCTGTCACAAGTTATCCAGCTAGGCCACTGAGGTACTTGCTTTTTACCGTAGGTAAACTGTCTGCCAATGCAATCTATATATATAAAACCCTAATATGCAAATAGACCATATGGCAGAACAACCGAACAACCAGTCGCTGTGAAGTGCACTGACCAAAAGGGGGCCCACGTGGAACATGGCGGGTATTGGCTGTGGTGGGATGGTGGAGCAGGTGAGCAGGGGTGCCAGACCAAGGCGGGGCGCCGGTCGCTGTTATCGGGGTGAGCCTCTGGTGTTTACTGAAAATTATTTGCTCCTGTGTGCTGCAGTCCTGTCCAGCGCTTGCACCTGCTGCCAGCACTGGCTCCACTTGCACCCACTGCTGGCTCCCGTCACCTGCCCTGATCACTGGGCGCTGTCAGTGGGTGCGAGCGGTGGCTGCTGGCCCCAATCACCCCTCAGGGCTTCTCCACCTCCCCCTGCTCCTGAGGGGCAATCAGGGCAGGAAATGCCACTTGCACCCACTTATGGCGCTGGCCCCAATCACTCCACGCTGTTAGCAGGTGCAAGTGGGGCTGGCGCCGTCAGCACATGGGAGCGGTGGCAGTGGGAGCTGGGGCTGCCAGCAGACAGGGGACTGGGGGGCCGTGGCAGGAGGGGCTGGGTGGGGGTGTGGAGGATGGTCTGAGACCCGCACCTGTGCCCACCGCAGCCTTGTGGACCACAGTTCCTTTCAAGGTGCATGAATTTGTGCACTGGGCCTCTAGTCTTATATAATAAAAGGCTAATATGCAAACTGACTGAATGGCAGAACGACTGGTCACGATGACGCACACTGACCACCGGGGGCAGACGCTCAACGCAGGAGCTTCCCCCTGGTGGTCAGTGTGCTCCCACAGGGGGAGTGCCTCTCAGCCAGAAGCCCGGCTCAAGGCTGGCAAACACAACGGCAGTGTCAGGAGCCTCTCCCGCCTCCACGGCAGTGCTAAAGATGTCCAACCGCCAGATTGCAAGAGGGCGCAGTTCAGGCTGAGGGGACCCCCGCCCCCCACCACAGTGCACGAAACTCGTGCACTGGGCCTCTAGTGGGTTAATAATTAGCATGAGAGGGTCTGATGGGCTGGGGTAGGTTGCCCACCAGACATTGCTGAGAAACAGAGGTGGGGGCAGCTTCTTTGTAAACATGTGGAAGGCTCTTTTTTGGATGAAACATGGACTGTTATTTTAACATGGTAGCAAGTTTCTATTACTTTCTAGAAAGATTTTTTTTTTTTTAATAATTAAGCTCAGCTCCTTCTGTCAATCAACCGGTTGTGACGGAGGCTGACATGCTAATGCGAGTGAGCCAAGCTGGGCACCTTCGCTTACACTTAGCCTGATGGGGGCTGAGAGTTTCTTGAAACAGCCTGTTAAACTCCCCGTCTCCACTCACAACAAGAGTGCCCAGTGCCCGCCACCCACGTGCTTAGGGCAATGCAGTGAGAGGGCAGACTGTCCCCATTCCCCCTCCTCTTTTCCCTTCCTCCTCGGGGGGGACAGGCCTGTGACCTGAGGCCTGGAATCCTCACCGAAAAGCTTCCCTGGCACCCCGTTACAGGATGGTGAGCACGCCTGCTGCCCTCCTCCAAAGCCGCCTGTGGAATATGGATTAAATGCCGAGCATGAAACACTGAAATAAAATACACGCTGGGCTCAGGAAAGCCGTCGTGGTGCACTCAGCCAGCCCCTGCTCAGGGGAACTGGGACGGGGGCCTCACCCCGCACCCACAGACTGAATGGGCTTATTTAAGGGGCAACCAAGATACGATAAGGCAGTAAGGAAAAGAAGATGTTCTTCCATTTTGGGAAATAGTCAAAGCTTTTATATTCCACCAAAAATAGAAGTGGAATTCTAGAAAGCAAGACTAGCTGGGCTTATGCATGTCTGCCATTCAGACAAACCCGCGTAGACTACGATGCTCTCATCTTTCTGGAATGTGTGCATGCATTTCCCTGAGGTCCTGGACCCTGGACAGAAGGAAGTCTGGGACCTGCTCTGGGCCTGCGCCAGCTTGGCCACCAGGACCCCCCTCCAGGCCCTCATGTTCTCCCCCCACCCACGGCCCCACATTGTGTCCTGGCCTGGATCCACACGGGGCTGCAGGGACCTCACTCCCTCACTGATGCGTTCTCCCCAGCCTATACCCCCCAGGGGATGATGACAAACGTGAGATTCTTTCCCGAGATTTTTTTGTCCCTTGAACCTTCCCCCCGCCCACGAGAAGAGACTTGCTTCTCTCACGTTCTCCAGTGCCTTCCACTGCTTGCCTTGAGCAGGGTGGGGCTCCTGGAGGGATGCTGGGAGGATCACGGGACCCCCCAGGAAGCACTGGGCACACAGGCCTCAGAGGCACAGGGGGTAGGTAGGAGGATGCCAGGCCCTAGGCAGTGGTTCGGAGGCCATCTCTCTGGGGCGTTCTGCCACCCAAATAAGCCTCATCCCTGAGCACGCACCTGTGCACGAGGCCTTATGGGGTCTCTCTGGGTCTTTGATGAAGAGAATGTGGAGCACAGGGCTTTGGCCAACCAGCTCGAGAGAGCAAACAGCCCGTCTGCTCAGTGACTCAAACCACCACGTTCCCGCACACTGTTTAGTTCTTCTGCCAAGACTACAGTGTTACCAGTCTTGATACCTTATTAAGGGGGACTTCCCCCTGCCTGATTCTTGTCTTGCCAATCTTTCTTCTTCTTTTAAAATTTACATTTTAAAATATACTCAATATGCTACTTGACTTACCGAAAGGTTACATGTAAATACATGTAACTTACAAAGCATCGTACGTGACCTCTGCCTGCTCAGGACTGAGGCTGTCTTCAGTAACTTTGGTCTGCAGGCTCTTCCCCCACCCAGTTCCCGCTGTCTGCCTGCTGGAGGCGGTCGCCCCCTGAAACTGCTGATCACTGCCTTACTTGTCAATGCATTATGTGTGCAGATGTGTGTACATGTGTGTGTATGTGTGCCGAAGCCTTCTTTCTTGCGCTCACTTTTCCTTGTTTCTAGGCTCTACAAAATGGCTTGTGTTTCAGCCAAAATCTTACTTCCAAGACTCACCCTTGTTGGGCGTTGCCACAGTTGAGTCATTGACTGTCAGTCACCATTTCACAATGTGTACAGTGCGTGGATTTACCCTGACCCGTTTCCTCTTTCCCCAGTAAAGGGGTAGTTGGATATTGTGAAAATGGCCATGCACACGGCTGCTGCCTGTCTCCTGACCACACGCGGAAGTATTTTTCCCAGGTGCATGCTTAGGAGAGAGATCCTTGGCTAGTGAGGTACACAAATATTCAATTTTATGAGACAAGTGTTTTCCAAAGTGGTTGCAAATGAAGCTCCCCCTGGCAACGTTTAAGGATTCTGGTGACCCACAACCTCTCCAACACTTGATACTGTCGGTCTTTTAAATTTTACCAACCCACTACCGGGTGTAAAATAGTGGTACTGTGATCCGAATCTGCATTTCCTGTTACTGATGAGGTTGAACATCTTTTCACGTGCTTATTGGCCACTCATGTTTCCTCTGCTGTTCGAGTCTTTTGTCCATCTTTCATTAAGTTGTTTGCCTTTTCTAACTGGATACATACTAGTAGTTCTTCACATATCCTGGATACAAATCCTTTGACACTTATATGGATTGCCAATATCTTCTCCCTGTTCGTTGTGTGAATTTTTACTTTAATGCATCTTATAATAAACAGATGTTCTTAAGTTTAATATGATCAAATTTATCAGTCTTACTTCACAGGGTTAGCACTTTTTGTCCCTTAAGAAACCTTCCTTCTCCAAGGTCATAAAGATATTCACCTATATTTTAAAAGTTTAAAAGTTTTGTCTTCCTTAGTTCATCTGGACTGAGTCCTGAGCAGGGTGTAAGGTACATACCTAATTCCATTCCCCACGCCCCGCCAAATGGAGAAACAAGTGCCCTGCCGTCCCTTACGGAAGCGGTTCCCTTCCCTACTGGTCTGCAGTGCCTCGTCTGTCATATATAGAGAGATGTGTGGTCTGTTTCTGGACTTTCTGCTGTTTCATTAGTCAGTGTGTCCATCCTTGAGCCAATAACAAATGGCTTGACTTACTACAACTAAAAGTTGGTCTCGATTTTGCTGGTGCAAGTCCCATACCCTCTTTTTCTTTAGGAGTATCTTGGCTTTTCTGGGCCATTTGCCTTCCTGTTATATATTTCAGATCCAGCCAACTTGAATAAAAATTCCTGTTGGAATGTTTGTCAGAATTCCATCGACTCTATAGGTAATTTTAGGGAGAGGTGACATCTGTGGCCCTGAGGTCTTCTTATCTATTCAAATAATGTGTTTCTACATTCTCCTGCTCTCTCAATCTTTTTTTTTTTTTTTTTTTAGGATACTTTAGTTTTTATTTTATTTACTAGAGGCCCAGTGCACGAATTCGTGCATGGGGGGGGGGGGCGGGGGTCCCTCAGCCTGGCCTGCTCTCTTTTGCAATCCGGGATCCCTTGGGGGATGTAGCAGAGCACCAAGTGGCAGGCGGCCAGGGAGCAGCCCAAGCCGGGGCGGGGCACCGCGCTGCTGGCGCTAATCCCAGCTTGCTACACCTGCCGCTGCTGCTTGGCAGCGCTGCCGCGGAGCCGGGAGAGGCTCCTGCTTTCGCAGCTGCACTCACCAGCCGTGAGCCCGGCTTCTGGCTGAGCGGTGCCCACCGCCCCTCCTGCCCAACGTGGGAGCACACTGAACACCAGGGAGCAGCTCCTGCATTGAGCATCTGCCCCCTGGTAGTCAGTGCGCATCATAGCGGCTGGTCAACTGGTCATTCCGGTCATTTGGCATAAAAGTTGCTTAGGCTTTTATATATATAGATTGTCTAAAGTTTTACATATGTCTCCCTTTTCCCCAATTGACTCCCCCAAGCCATTTCAATCATTTTTTAAAAATATTTTCTTCTTAATGATCATACACTTTTGTTAGATGTATTCTTCTTAACTCATACTTTTGTTGCTATTGTAAACAGGATCATTTTTCTAAATTACATGTTATTTGTTGTTGATGTGTAGAAGTTGGTTTGTGTGTGTGTGTGTTGATTTTATACTCAGTAATCTTGTTAGATTTATATGAAATCTAACAAATTAGCTCTAGGTCATTTTTAATTTTCTGCACATGTAATCCTATTACCTGTGACTTTTTCTTTTTTCCCCTCCCTATCTTGATACATTTTATCCCATTGCTGCGTGGTGCTCTGTTGTTTAGGCTCCATTTAATGCTGAACATCCTTCTTCTGTTCCTGATTTCAAGGGAATGTTCCTAACATTTCACCACTGGCTTGGTGTTTGCTTTAGGTGTTTGTAGGCACCCTTGATCATTCCTAAGAGCTTGTTTTTCTCAACATGTGTGGTGCTGGGTTGCATTCAAAACTTTTTTTTGCATCTGTTGATGATTGGTATTTTTTGACCTCCTGATGCAGTGATTCACACTCATAGATTTTTAAGTGTTAAAACAGAATTATATTCTTGGGTAAACCCAACTTGGTCATATATTCTTGTTATCATTTTATGTATTACTTGATTTTAGTTTGCTTCATGTCCTGTTTAGGATTTTTTAAATGATTTATATAGGTTTATGAGAGTGCTTGGTCCATATGTATTTTCCTTTTGGTTATGTTAGCCTCACAATATGTGATGGGGAGTGTTCTCTCTTTCAGTCAATCTTGTCCCCAGCACTCCACAGAATTCATCAAGGTCACCATGACCTCTGCGTTGCCACATCCAATGGATTTTCTGTCTTCACTTTATTTGGACTTCTATCATTTTACTGACTTTTCTTCTTGAAACATCCCTTCCCGTTGGGCCCCTTGCATCTTCCTGGGTTCTTGGTCTCTTCTGCTTGCTCCCCACGTGTCCCACTCTAATGGTTGGTGTTCTCCAGGTCTGGGTCCAAGTTCTCCTCTTTGTCTCTCCTATTTAGGTGATTACTTCTATTTTCATGGCTCTCAAATGTGCGTCGCCAGCATCTTTCTCTTCCCTGGACACCAATCATTCACATCCCGCTCTCTTCCTAACACAGCCATTGGATACTGATGGGCATCACAAACTCAGCACAGCCAGAAGGGTCTCCTGGCTTCTCCCCCATCGTCTCTCACTTTCTCCCACCTCATTATGTCACTTCCAACACATGCAGCCAGAATACTGGGCGAGTCTTGATCCTTCCCTCTCTACACCCCTTCACCCAGTCTATCACTAAGTCTTATTCAGTCTGTTTCCAAAAACACCCTAACTCTTTCCACTTCCATGTTACCACCTGATCTAAGCTATCAGCATCTCACCTCAGCAGGTGCATTAGCTTTAGAGCAGATACTGGTGAGGTGTAACAAGCCACCAGCAGGTAGGGCCTGGTCACATCACACCTGTGCCACTGCTGCTGGGGAGAAGATGAGATTCACACCTGCAGCTCCGACTGAAGGGCAGTCCCCGAGTTAAATAACACTGAGGCCCAGTCAAAGATGGCCACAGGGATGATCTCCTGTGAGTCACGTGTCCCTTTGAGACTTGCTTTGGGCCAATGAGACCTTAGTAAACATGGTGCAGAGGTTGGAAAAGCCCTGTGCACAGAGCTTTGCCACCATGAGAAAAACCCAGCCAGCCTGCTGATGGTGGGTGACACATGGCCCATCAGGTGATGTCCCAGGAGTCTTCATTTTTACTTGTCAACTAGTGGCCCTTGGATACTGTAGCTGGCAGCTGGCCCTCAGGCAGGGTCAAGGGCTTGCTTGTTCACTGGCTGACCGCAAAGACAGGTTTTTCCTTTCCCTCAGATAGCAACCTGAAGCAGGTGACTGGCCTGTTGCAACACTTTCCCCTGTGGTTAATTTATGCTCCGGGTCACTGAGCTTCTCTGTCATGTTCAAATGTCACACGACTCCTGAGTAAGAGAAGCTAACACTGATGGCATGCTGACCACGTCCCGGGCCCTACACTGGGCTCTCGACCTGTGTGTGTCTCCTCTTCTCCATCTCACACACGAGGAAACAGGCAGGGTTCCTGAGAGATGCCTAAGCCCCCTCAGTTGAGAATTGGCTGCAGCTGGACTTGACTTTGGAGCCTAGCCTGTGCTCCCACTGCCCCCTCCCGGCACCAGGCTAGCCAGGCCCTACCCATGCTCTCCATCCCTTGTAAAAAACGAATAAAGGAAACCTCATTAAAATCAGCGTGGAGGAAGCTCTGAAGGGGGAGCTCTCATGTACCATACTCACTGACATCTGCAGACTCCAGCAGGAAGAAGCTACCTTGTACTTCCCCGCCACGTATCTCAGTGGTTGAGTGTTGACCTATGAACCAGGAGGTCATGGTTCGATTCCCAGTCAGGGCACATGTCTGGGTTACAGGCTTGATCCCTAGTGTGGGGCATGGAGGAGGCAGATGATCAATGATACTCTCTCATCATTGATGTTTCTATCCCTCTTTCCCTGAAATAAAAATATATTTTAAAAATATAGTTAAAAAAATAAAAATAAAAAAAGCACACTTTACCACAGAGGCAGGAGGAAGGTTTTCTCCTGGCCCAACAACAGCCCAGCCAATGAAAGATCGCCACACTCACCATGACCTCTGGCTCTCCTTGAATGGACTTTCGCTCATAACTGCTCCTCCCAGCTTCCTCTTTTTTCTCTATAAAGTAACACTATCCTCCTTTGTTCTCTGGACTTGCCTATTGTTCCCAGTAATTTGCAGTCTCAAACTGCAACACCTCTGGTATTCCCGAATAAACTCATTTTCCCTGGTAAGATAAGTGGCAATTTTATTTTTAAGGTTGACATCCTTGAGTTCTCCTAGTAAATCACCAAAAAAACGAACTGCTCACACCTTATTACCCACTCCTCTGCTCTCAGGACCTGTGTTCAAGAACTATGGCTTTTCCTTATTAACCTTTATTTTCTGTCTGAATAGAATTGCCGTCTTGAGTTATTCTGGTCTTCAGAAATGCATTTCCACATATGCTTGTCGCATGTACACATTTCTAGGTCTAACCATATACCATAGATACAGGAGTGAGTCTATTGCATGTACTGTAAAAAGCCTTTCAAATGCCTTTACTGTCAAAACCAACCAATCCAATAACCACCTTAACTTTGGTAATTTGGACTTGCCTCTGCTGTCACTGAAAGTGCTACACTGAAACAGGGGAGCCCCCTTGTAATTCGGAGACCCCGGTTTCGTAATGCACACCCAGGGCTTTCGGGAAGGTGGACCGGCCGGAATGCGTTAGAATATCTGATCCCAGCGGTCCCTACGGAGATCCCTGCCCAAGCCCAGGCCACCCTCCTCCCCGCGGGGCACCCTACTCCCCGCCCCAGCCTCGGCTTGCGCTCAGGGTCGCCCTCGGACCTAGAGCAGAGCTCGGCTCGGCGCCCGCGCACGTCCTACGTCACGGCGTCGCCCCCGGCGTGCGCGCGTCCGGGGACTGGGGGGGCGGAGCCGGCGCCCAGGGCGGGGGCGGGGGCGGGGGCGGGGGCTGTGGCAGCGGCCCTGTCAGGCCCGCACGGGGGCGCGCTCGGGGCCGCGCCAGGCCACGGCCCGCGCGCCGCAGCCCAGGGCGGCCGAGCGGTGCGAGCTCGGGCGAGGCGCGCCGATCAGAGCGGCGGGCTGCTGAGGTGAGGCGGGGGCGGCGAGGGTCTGACACCGCCGGCGGACACCCGCCGCGGGAGCCGCGTTTATGTAAGCGCCGCCGGGCAGGTGGGGAGGCCGGGCCGGGTGTGGAGCTCTGGCGAGACCCCGTGCCACCGGTGGGGTGTCGGAGGGGCTGCGGGCCGGGCTGCCCGGGGAGGGAGGCTGCGCCCGGACGGCCCGATCTCTTCCCGGGGCGCCGGTCTGCGCGGATGTTCTGCGCCGCCAAAGAGGAGGCTGCGCCTGGGGTGGAGGGGATACTGCGCCTCGGGACGAGGGTGCGCCCCCGGAATGAAGGGGGAGACTGCGCCCTGGGATGCGGCGGTGCCCGAGGGGTGGGGGCCTACATCCCTGGATGAGGCTGCGCCCGGGGTGAAGCTGCTCCTGAGAGGGGAGCCTGCAGCGGGGACAGCCCCGTCCCCACCCTGGGAGCGCCGCGTCTGCGCTGATTCTCTGTCCCGAGGAGGAAGCCTTCGCCCGGGGATGCGGCTGCGTCCCCGGGATAAGGCTGCGCCCGAGGATGAGGATGCGCCCCCAGGACGAGACTGCGCAGAGGTTGGCCCGCGTCCGCCGTGTCCCCGCGGGATGCTCTGCTTCGTGGGGAGGAGAGAGGGCCCCCGGAGAGGGGACGCCGAGTCCGGGGTAAGGCTGCGCGCTCAGAGGGCACCGTGTCCGCGGGATGCCCTGCGCCGCGGGCGCCCGGGTGGGGAAGTTCCCGCCGGTGCCGGACGCCTGGAGCGCTCCGGAACAATCTGGGGCGCCTGGGGGCCCGAGGTGACTTCTGACGTGCGCACATCTGCAGTAGGAAAATTACCGGGCTGTGGAGGGGTACAAGGGAAGGGGTCCAATTGGAGTCCCGATTTACATGTTGGTTAACCTGAAATGTATTCCAGCCCCGGGTTAGCCGTGGGAGACTCGTCTCCCGCACCACTTTGTTTGGTTCGCAGGTAATATTTTTAGCCAACCCGTGTTGGTTTTACGTATGATAAAGGCATTTTATTACCTCCTTACCCAAACCAATGATGGTTAGCGTTCCATTCTCAGAGTACCTATAACGAAAAGTGGCTTCTTGACTCTTAGTGCTCTCATTAAGGTGATCAACCGATCATTAAGTTTTGGGAATAGAAATATTTAAAAATTTTTCTTCCCTCTTAAATTTACCCGTATGTATTATACCTTTGAAAGATGCCACCCAGAGCTGCATTTCCCAAAGCACTGGGTTGTCTTCCGAACAGTTCCCAGGCAATGCCTTTGGGGCGGAGACTGCTTTCCCCTCTGCTTGCTGAGGGTTTCCCAGAGAGGACAGGGAGAAGAAAAGGTTGGTGATGCTACTCTGCCCTGGGTAAGAGAATTAGCTGCCCCTCTGTGCAGGGCTTTCAGAGGGCACGATCCTCTCTCACGGGCACCCACAATGGTGGGTGGCATGATAATGGGTGATGAGAGCTCTAAGCTGGGTGCCCCATTCTGCCCTGAGATGGAGGCCAGGGACTTAGCACGAGCTTGGAAAGGAATGCCTTGTCTTTGAGTAATGCCTGTTAGATACTGGAGGGTTCCCGAGACAATGCCTTCAGCGACATCCTCAACAAATGTGAAGATGTAGTTGAAAGGGAAGAGAGGAAGCCTTGCTGCAGGGGGCAGTGGGGAAAAGAAAACTGGTCCAGCTCTGAGAAATGCATGACGCGTGTCCTGAGGTGCGATGTGCCCAGGAAGTCAGTACTGGGAGTGAATTAGCTAATGACATCATCGGCAAAAACTTCTGGGCGCACAGGCTAATTCGTTCCTTTGTGAATTTACATGTTGTAATAGCAGTTCAACTGCTTTTCGATTTTTGGAATAAGAAAATTCTTTAGGCTTACATTTGTCTGTGAGTGAGTAAAACAAACGTAACTCATTTGATGAATACTTATCCATAATATTTACCAAATACTATGCTGTGTGCTAGGCCCTCTCTGTTTTCAGCAGGGGACACAATGAAGGACAAGCTAGGCAGAGATTTTAAAAACTTCAAAAGCTGGCAGTTTGTTTTTATTAATCACTTTTATAGCATTACAGTTTGAAAATAACATTTACAATTTTAGTTATACATTTTTAAATGTCTAGCATTAATTTTTTTTGCAGATTTAAAAATGTAAGCGTGCACACAGCACATTCTAAAGGTACAAAAAGACAAGGAAACCTTCTTTCACCCCATACCCAGTAGCTCAGTTTCCTCCACCTGCTGTGATTGTGTATTCTCCCCGCAATAGTCAAAATAGTGTGTACACAGTTGTATATATGTTTTAATATCGTTTTTAGTGTTTGCTATAACAGACAGCACTGCAGTGAACATTTTATGCATAGCTGCAAGCAAAACCTGCTAATCACTTTTTATTAATCATCAAAATTCCTTAGCTATAAGAGCTGGCTTATATTCCCTTGAATGTTGTGACAAGCCTTGTCAGTACTTAGAACCAAAGCATATTATTTAAATAGGTAGAAGATCGCTAGACCGTACACTTTGCAGTTTAATAGGTGAACTTACCAACTTATTAAAAACTTGAAGAAAATTTATCAGTCTTAGCATGAAACTGAGAAGCGCTTAGAGAGGTCCAATTTTATTGGAAAACTTGATATTTTTTGGTGTTAACTTTCTAAAATGCAAATTTCCAAATCTATAATTTGTGATAGAAATGGTGATTTAAAAAAAACCTCCTTTTAAAAATATGTTCATAATATGTGAGGTAGGAAAGGCCAGTAGTGAGAATTTCATTTACAAATTGTACGTTGGAGTCATGATTTCCTTGCTCCCTGAGTGACTTTTCTTGGCCATGTTCCTTTCATGTGGAGTGTGGAGAGGGGACATGCAGTAACCAGCAGGTCTTCACGTGGCCTTGCTGCAGAGCTCACGATTGGGCCCAGACCAGGAGTATCATCACCTCTTTGTGTGACCCGGTGAGTGCGCTGGCTGATGTTCTCCACCTGTACCTGTGCAAGGTGTTCTAGGAGTGTACAAAGAAAACGCACTTTCGTTTTAGGTTTCCCATCCTTGTGATGGAATGAAGATGAAGATAAGCAGGGAGGGTGTGGAAGGAGCTCAGAGGTGCCTGGTACTTTTATTGGCTGTGTGGTGAAGCTCTGCTTGCCTCCACGTTGGTTTTGTTTCACTTGCAGGGCCACCCCACAGGTATTTACCAGGTATTGTTCTGGACACGGGCGGCGTGGGAGCTCGCACAGCAAGAATAGTTCCTGCCCTCATGGGGTTCCCATTATAAGGAGGGAACATTAAGCCCCACATAAAGTCCTAAGTGCCAGGCTGGGCAGTGTGTGTGGGATCTGAGAGGGAGCCCAAAGGGTGGAGGGAGCTGGGTGCTGCCCTGGCAGCCTCATTCAGGCAGCAGGAACTCTGGAGTCAAAGCTCTGTGCCCAAGCGGTTGTACTGCGCTGGTGTTAGCAGGGAGGTCGCTGGCAGGAAGTGCGCCTGGGGCACGGGGGGCTGAGGTGAGGAATTTCGATGTTCACCTACCTCAGTGTGATGGGAAGCCTTGCGAGGGCTGCCTTCCTCCCTGCTTCTCTTCCTCCTTCCTTTCCTCCCCTCCTTCCTAGTTGACTTAGAGAGTTTTGAATGAGGGAGTGACATGATCTGATTTATCTTTATAAAGAATCGCTCTGGCTGTTACGTAGCTAACATTGGTGAGGAGCTTAAGCACTTTGCATGTACTAATTAATGTAATTCTCATAAAGCCCCAAATGTAGGCATTATTGTTTGTGTTCCGTGGGTAAAACTAGGCAGAGAGAGGCCACAGATAAGTGGCAAAGGCAGGACCTCCCTGAGCACCTGTCCCTGGGGCCCTTCCCACCTGCCTGCCACAGGCGGGAGAGGAACAACAGGGTATCCGTGACCTCGACCATGCAGGCTCAGACCAGGTCAGAGGTGGCCAGATCCACTGCCACCATCGGTAAGTTGCAGCATTACTGTTTGTACTATTTGCAGGAAAGTGTTGCCAGTTAGACTGACACGTGCTTTCTTATCACTTCGCTTTTCCTTCTACTCAATGCAAGTACAGACTTTTCAAGTCAGATTAGTCTTGTGCTTCCATAAAAGAGGAAAATGTGAGTGAAGTAAAATAAAGTAATTCTAAATGTCTTCATGTTTGGAATCCACTTCCTCCAAGTTAGCCTTTGCTGTGGTGCCGCGCTGCCTGCGGTGCTGTCCACTGTGCTGTCACTGAGCATTTCTGAGACGGCAGCACTGCTGTCCCTGGGGTGTCGTCCCAGCTGCCAGGCCCAGTCAGCAAGTCTGCATGCTTTCTTGGACTCACTGGCAGGTGTTAAGGAAAGGTTTCCGGTCCTGAAGGGACTTGCTGACTGACTCGCTGACAGTTACGCTGTCCTGTCATACCTCCAAGAGGAGCAGCTGAGTTGAGTGTGCCGGTGCAGAGTGGCTGCACTGACTGGCGGCTGAAAGCCTTGTGACACACCTCCAATTCCAGGCACTCCATTTTCCCAGTAGTTAGGATGTGGGGCACGCCCTTAGCACTGAGGAATGTGGCCTGTTTAGCAGGCGCGCCCATCAGGATGGCCAATAGACTCTGTGAGAAGGAGCATTGCAGAACGACCCCAAGGTTGTTGGCGGCACAGCTGGCTGGCCAGTTATCAGGTGGGGAAGTCTCTGTGGAGATGAGGAGCGAGGAGGAGCGCAGGAGTTTCACACTTGGGAGGCACTTCCTCAGCTGTCCCCGAAGACTAGAGCTGGGGCGTGCAGGCGGCTCCTCATCCCACCCCATGCCAGATGTGTGGTTTTGAGCAGGCTATGTAATCTTTCTGGGCTTTGGTTTTCTTGCCTGTGAATTAGGAGGAAGACTAGCAGCTTGTGTCCTAGGGTTGCTGAGTGGATAAACTGACCTCATGTAAAGTGCCCAAAATGTACCTCAGGCCGAAACCGGTTTGGCTCAGTGGATAGAGCGTCGGCCTGCGGACTGAAAGGTCCCGGGTTCGATTCCGGTCAAGGGCATGTACCTTGGTTGCGGGCACATCCCCAGTGGGAGATGTGCAGGAGGCAACTGATCGATGTTTCTCTCTCATCGATGTTTCTAGCTCTCTATCCCTCTCTCTTCCTCTCTGTGAAAATATCAATAAAAAATATATTTAAAAAAAAAAATGTACCTCAGCAACAGGACTAAAGAGGGTTTACTTTGCTTGTACCTTCTATGATGAGTCACCCGAGTGCAGGTGTTTGGATAATTTAAGGTTGACTTCAAGAATATGTAAATGTGGCCGTGATTTGCTTATCTCAGGTATTTGAAACCACAGACTGGGCAGTGGGTATAGAGTCTGGAGCGCAGGAGGACGAGGACTGAGCCTAGGGGCTTTGGCCAGGAGTCCACAAGACGAGAGGATCTAGCAATAACACTGAAAGGGGTCTGTAGAAGAAGGAGGAAACCTGGAGGGTTTAGTGGCCTGGAACCAGGTTGAGGGCTGGGTAGTTCCAGCCCTTTCAGTGAAGGATTGCTTGGGTTTGATGAGAGGCAGATGGCCTTGTGGTGGGGAGAGGGGATGGGAGTGAGGAAGCAAGAACATCCAGTAGAGAGGACTCTACAAGTTTGGTTGATAAGGGACAGAGTATTGGGACAGTAGCTGGGAGGGTGGGCGGGGGGATTCGGGAGTTTTTTTATTTTTAAATAAGAGTGTTTATAGCACGTTTATGGGCTAATAGGAACACTCCCATAGAGGAGGACAAATATATAATACTAGAGGCCCAGTGTTGAGCATCTGCCCCCTGGTGGTCAGTGCGCGTCATAGCGACCGGTCATTCCGTACTTTGGTTGATTTGCATATTAGCCTTTTATTATATAGGGTGGATGCTGGGAAAGAGGGTAATTGCCGAGCAAAGTCCTTGAGAAGGTGAGAGGGCATGGCCAGAGGAGCAGGGACACGCAGCCCCAGGAGCCTGGCAGGACTTTGCTAACACCTGGGCAGCCTGATTCACTTAGGATCTAAAATGAAAATAATGTGTGCTCAGTCAGGAAGCTGGGCATTGTGCTCTAGGATTTGGGATCTAGTGTCTTATTAGTTCATGGTGTTCAACATGCCTTGGAGCACTCTTACAGAAAGATACATGTGGAAATGGCATTTTTTTTATTAAAAAAAATTCATGTGTCCCTAACAGTATTATTAACTTAATTAGACGTTGTCACCTTTATTCACCAAATTCGGTCCTGCTTAGAGGACTAGCAAGACTCATGCTTAATTTGTCTTAAGGATCTGGCAGGAAATGCCAGTGTTACATCCTGGGCAACTCTCCCACCCCCGGGGTATGGTGGGTTGGGGGACAGGAGCTGCTGCTTTGGGCCAGGGATGAGTGAACACCTAGGGGGCAGCAGCATTCACTTTAAGCTGTCTGTTGAAATTATAAAATACCTCCCTTGCATGTCGGTTTGCATTGTTTGTGGTCATTTGATTTTTTAGGTTGGGAGTTCGGAAATACTACAGTTCCACAGATGTGATGAAATGTGGAGGCCCTTCCTTGACCTTGCCTTCAGTCCATCGTCGGTGGTGGGAGGGTGGTGGGAGAGTGGGTTTGCATCGCTCTGGGCACACTTTCTCTTCCCTCTGCCCCGCAGTGGACAGGTTTCACGAGTGCCTTCTCTCTGTGTCACTGCGGAGAGACACAGGGAAGGAGGAGCTCTCTGCCTCATCGAGCCAACATTCCAGTGGGGGAGACTAAGCAAGGGCAAAGGCAGATAATATAACCTCGAAATTAATGTCCGTGGGATGAGTGAAGAAACGGGGCTGAGGTGGATGGCGTCAGAGGGCCGCTCCGACTGGAGGCCTGGCATTCCGGGAAGGCCTCCCGGAGAGGGTGCTGTGCTGAGGCCGGGAGGAGCTCTTCGAGGGACAGAAGGAGCTCTCGTGTCAGGAGAGGAGACAAGGACATTTCAGGCAGAAGAGACAGCTTGCAGGACCCCTGCTGGTTGGAATAGCTGAGGTGGGGCCAGTAGCCTTTGTCCAGTCGTCATTAATGGGGAGTGCAGTGGAAGGTGACTTTGAGAGACACGTCTGGCCGGCCGTGCAGGCTCTCTTGCACCACAGGAAGTTTGAAGCAAAAGGATGAGGAGAGTGAGGGGAGCAGGTGGAGAAGCTGGAGAGCAGAGAGCAAAGTGCAGTTTCTTGTGGTCGAGTCAGCAGGGCTGGTGATGGGTCGGGTCTGGTGAGGAGGGGACTGGTGGGAGTGGGAGGGGCTGCCTTTAGGACTCTGAGCTGTTATCATTCTATACTGGGTTCTGTTTGGATCTGCAAATCAGTTCTTCCCTGTGTGTGATGTGCAGAATATTTATCTATACCGATATGTGGTCTATAGGATACATAACATATTTGTAAACACACCGACAGTTGTAAACGTTTAAACCTCTCTTTGGTACAACAGGCACTAACGGGGAGTCCTCACAAATCTTACATGGAGGTTTTCGGATCAGCAGCTTCCTGGGAGAGCTGGACAACAGCTACATTTATTACGCTCTTCCTCTGTGTCAGGCATGGCGGAACCAGTGTATTCCAGTTTGCTCCTCATGCCAACCTTAGATGGTCCCTTTACGTGGGATCACCATCATCTGCTCTTACTGATCAGGAGTCTTGCTGGCTTACCTGAGTTGCCTCCTCACAGGTCTCCTCTCCTCCTGTCTGTTCTTGACCAGCAGCCAAAACAGAGACTTAAATGGAGGACAGATCAGTCACCCTTTAGCTCAGAAGCTTGTAACTGCCCCCATATCAGAGTCCTTCCAGGGGCCTCCTCTCCTGCCATCCCTTCAGCTGTCTCCTGGGCTGCACGCCTCTGTACCCTCACCTCTTCATCCACTGTGTGCCCTGCTGTCCCCACTATCTCCCTCTCACCCTCCCATCAGCCTGCCAGGAAGATGGGTCTTGCTTTCTGTCCTTAGGGAACAGAACAATGCCTGGCAGAAGCAGACACTCGGCAATGTTTGTTGAATGAATGAATACCTGTTTCTTACTTTTTATGTTGGTAGTAAGTGGTGGAATCCAAATTGGGGCTCTTGGCCTCTGAAAACTTGTGCTTTTCTGCCTCAGCATCCCCTCCCATTGTACTGGTGCATCAGGCATATATTTATGTCCATATGTCTGTTATCTCCAAAGTTCCATGCTTTCCTTTGTAGAATAGAAACATTCACTAAACGCTCAGAATTGTTCTAAAACTATACAGTGCAGTAGATTAAATGAATCTCTTGAAAACAGTAAGTTAACCTGAAAAAATGGCTCTGTCCCACCACCATCATTTTAACCACTTTCATGTGATGGGTAATTGAAACATATCCTTTTAAGTAGTAACAGCATCCATAATACTCAGAAGTAACAATTATAACTACATCTTGATAAAAATGAGAATACTTTAAATAATTCTGGGAAGTTTCAGAAAAGCAACCAAATTAAATGAAAAATAAGTGATTCAACTGTGGAGGCTTAAAGGATTTAAACATTGGAGAGAATGCGGCTTTATAAGCTGTGTGGTAGAGCAATCAGAAGAATTTCCCTGGGTTTAGGAACCTGGGGATTTAATCCCAGTCCTGCCCTGACCTCGCCAGCACCTCGCTTCCCGACTCTGCCGCAGGTCCCCTGAGTGTTGACTTGATGGTTTCCAAGCTTCCTTCCATTTCTAGAAGACTGCTGTTTATAGGAGCAAAATAGTACATGCTACATGTTTTAAGGACCATGCAGTTGGTTGTTCAAGAAATAGCACCTGTGTGCAGTCCTGGGCTAAATACAGTGATGGTATGTCACTTCATGGCTGCTTAAGATCCATGAGAGGCCAGCACTTGGCACCAAGCATCCCATCCCCTCCCGGTTGCTCTGCCGGAAGAGGTGAGGTGCAGGACCGAGGAAGGTGGGCCAGCGGGCAGGATCTGGGTGGGGGATGGAGTGATGGGTCTGACTCTGTGAGAAATGGTGAGACTCCAGAGTCCAGGTGATCCTTCTGTGTTTTCCTCAGGCTTAGGAACTAGACTGTTAGTTGTTGTGAATTAAATGAAGCAAGGATTGTGTTTTGTTTATGAATCTAGAGCATATAATAACTAACGATAATTCAGTGGTAGGTGACATTGAATTAGCCCCTCTTCCAACATTGTAGAGTTAGAAACAGGTGTTTGGAGAATAAGTTTGAAAGTTGCATTGTCTTCTGTGCCTTCACTTCCGGGCAGTGCACGTACATCCGATTCCTTCTGGGTTTTCTTGGTTAGTCACAGTACGCACAAGTTCTCTCCCTCTCTGAGTGTCAGCGCACTTAGGGTGAGTTGATTTCTGTAAGGACAGGAATTTACCAAGGATGTCAGGAAGTGTCTCATCACGTCTGTGAGGCCGAGAGCCAGTCACAATAGCCCTTTTCCTGTGAATCACATGCACGGAGCTGGTGCTGCACGTGAGTCCCCTGCTTACTTTTTCCTCGCAGCACCCAGGTCTCCATCATCTCCGTTTTCTCCCTTTTCAGGAATGGGTTCTGCCAGGCACCTGCTTTCTCAGGTTTCTCTTTCGAGGTGAGGTCTCGTGTGTGCCTTACGTGGGCCCTGGCTGAGAGAGGACAGGGATTCCATGTCTGGCCTCTGCCTTAGGAAGGGGGACCCAGCCAAAGGGATGTCCCCAAGTAGAGGAGGGGATTCAGGGGCTACCAATGGGAAGATGATGGAAAACAGACTTCATTCAGACACTTCACCTGGTTCAGGCCTGAGCACAAACAGCCGACGTTAAATTTAATACAGGAAGTAGTTTTGAGAGACGTGCTCGGGCCACAGCTTAAAGTGCAATGAAGTGACTGTTTATATCCACTCTAGCTAGATAAGAATGAAATTAATCACATCAAATGCATATTTATTTGTCTTGACCACTTGAATTTGATTCCTTTTTAGAATAGGAATCTACCCCAAATAACAGTCAGACTTATTATTCTTGAGTCAGTCATTGGCATTAGATTTCACAGCATGCCTATTATAATACAGTGTTCTTTGCGAGCTACTTTAGAGGATTATCTTTCCTTTCTTACTATATTAAAACTTTATTTCATTAAAAAGTTACCTAAGGTAGGCCTGGTGGGGCAGGGCACCTGGTGGCAGGGTTTCCCTTCCAGCCAACCACTTCTCTCAGCCCGTATTAGTACCAAACGTGAAATGTGGGGCATCAGCTTGCTAGTGCGGGTCTGGGCTAAGGTCTGGGTTCCTGGAGTCTGGTTTTGCACCAACCTTCCAGGTGGGGCTGAAACCCACAAATGGCATCCTCTGCAATGAATGGGCCTTTGGGTTGTGGGTAGAACCTGCGGGCACCTGGGAGAGGTCAGCCGTGGCTCTTGACTGGTCTCTGCGGGGACCACTTGCAGGTCAGCCCTGTCAAGAAGGCCTGGGTGGAGCAAGAGGAGCCGGGTACACCACCCTCATTGCCACTGAGCCCCGAGCAGTTGGTCCACGTCCGGAAGAACAAGACCGCGGCCCTGCGTAGACTCACAGCTCGCAACCTGCCAGTGAGTTTCGGTGAGAGTTGGAAGAAGCACCTTGGTGGAGAATTCAGAAAACGGTATTTTATAAAGCAAATGGGATTTGTTGCATAAGAAAGAAGGCATTCCACTGTTTATCCAACCCTACACCAAGCCTCCACATGGATCCAAATGTGCAGCACAAGAGAAGGGTGTCATTCTGGGACAGGATCCGTATCATGGACCAAATCAAGCTCATGGGCTCTGCTTTAGTGTTCAAAGACCTGTTCCACATCCGCCCAGTTTGGAAAGCATTTTTAAAGAGCTGTCTACAGACATCGATGGTTTTGTGCATCCTGGTCAGGGAGATGTATCTGGGTGGGCCAAGCAAGGTGTTCTACTCAGCATTGTCCTCACTGTCCGGGCACATCAGGCCAATTCTCAAAGGAGAAAGGTTGGGAGCAATTTATTGATACGGTTGCATCCTTGCTAAATCAGAACTCAAGTGACCTTGTTTTCTTGCTCTGGGGCTCTTATGCTCAGAAGAAGGGCAGTGCCATGGATAGGAAGCGCCACCAGGTGCTGCAGACCACCCATGCCTCGCCATTGTCGGTGAACAGAGGGTTCTTTGGATGCATACATTTCTCTAAAACCAATGAGCTTATGAAAAAGTCTGGCAAGAAGCCCATCAACTAGAAGGATCTGTGACCTTGAACTGGGGTGAGAGTGGAGGTCCTCCGGGCGGTTACTAGCAGCTGCTATTGAAGTATTTGTCCGTGACGAAGTTGAAGTGAAAACATAATTTCCCTAGTGATTCTTAAGCACTATGCATACCAGGGAGGAAGTCTTGGTGAAGTGGCCATGAGCCAGGCTGCCCAGGAGTGGCAGCTTTGTCCAGCAGAGACTGTACCCTGTGACCACATGTCTGTCTTTGCAACTTGGCTCTGGCTTAGAATATGCGTCAAAGTTTCTGGAAGGAAGAGGAGGTCAAATTCTCTAGACTCTCCTCCCCTCTGTTTCCTTTATGGTTAAAGATGGGGAGATAAGCACCTCTTTGGTATATAAGTCAGCTGCTACTCTACTTGTTTTTACCTGTAGGTTAAACTTTAGGTTCTAAGGTGTTGGGTGTTTTTATATAGAAAGGCCCCCTTTGCACATCCTAGGTGTTCCAGTCTGGGCCAGGTACACTGCCCTTTGACCCTTTACAGAGCTCTCAAGCCCTTCCTTGAAGGAAATAGGACTTTTTTTTTTTTTTTTTTTGCCATTTCCCAGAAAGTAAAGTTCAGTTCCCTGATAGTAGCAGAGGTGAAAATTCCTAAGGAACAATCCTTGCTGACTCTTCAGACTGGCAGATGCCAAGAGAACTGGGCTGGGTCTTGTTATACTGTTCTCTGGGTGTTTCTAGCAATAAGCAGTGGAAGTTGAACAGAAAAGAGGGGAAAGGGGGATTTATTTTTTATTTTTTTAGCAGAGGAAATGCTATTCTCTCAGGTGTGTCCTGAACTGGATTTTTAAGGCAGCATAGTCTCAAATGCTGTTTTTTCTTGACTGAAATCACTTTGGGATACCTTTTTCTGCAACACTGGAGAATTTCACTCTTTTAAAAAAAATTCATAAGTGGATGTTTTATACTTTATTAATCCTTTGTTTAAGAAACCATGTTTATTAGGTCTGTACCCCCCTCCATCCTAGGTCCTGTTAGAGATGCTGTATTGCTGTTAGTTGGTCTCAAAGTTAGACCTGCTAGAGTTTGGTAATAAAAGGTTGTTGGAGTTAAAAAAAAAAAAAAAAAAGCTATCTAAAGGTTTTAAAAAGTCTCATGTAATAATGAACAGTTTCCGGAAAGTGGTGGCATGTGCAGCAAACAATGAATTATTTGCTGTAGGTAGAAGTGGGTTTGGGGGTTGAGTCTGAAAATCTTAATCCAGGAGGAAGTGGAATTTGTAGGATGGAATCTTAGGACTCCAGAGCTGCGATAGCCCAGGTCGTCACTGAACCCTAGGGACAAAGTCACTTCCCTCAAGTCTCCGCTGGTACGATGAGAACCTCTGTGTGAGGACTGTGAGCCGTGTCCTCTTCACTGTGAGAGCCAAACGTGGAGCAGGGGTAGGCCTGCGCCTCTGACTCCTACTCTGGGGTTTTCTCTCTTCGTATATTTTGGTGTCACGAGTAGGTGGCTTCCGCCCACGTGCACATGAGTGAGTGGCATATTTGATGATTTCACAATGGAGCTTTCTAATCTTTAATTTTATGCCTCTAATGAAGCTATGAGGGTATTGATAGTATTTCCATAGAAGAGGCAGGTACTGTGTAAACCTACAGGATATTTCAGAGCACAAAGCATCGTGTCCCATGCCCCTCGTCCCGCCCAACTACCCTTAAATTCTCACTTTTTCTGGGCAGGCAGGGCACAGGCAGGGAGGGGGTGCTTGATGAATGGAAGTGTTCTCATTGCTAGCCCTTGCTGTAGGAAAAGGAGGCTTTCCTTTAAGTTCACCAAGACTTCGAGCCATGATGTAACCTGGGAAAGGTGCACAGAGTTCCTGGGACAGAGCAACGCTGTGGGTGGCACCAGGAAAGGGCAGTGGAATTAGGCCACATGCAGTCTTTTGTGCCAGGCTCCTTTCACTTCGTGTGCTCTGGGCACGCCCTTGTCGTAGCGTGGGTCAGTCCTGGTATCCTATATAATAAAAGGCTAACATGCAAGTTGTCCCCTCGACCGGGAGTTCGACTGGGAGTTCGACCAGGGAGTGGGGCGGGTGGGCCAACTGCCTGTGGCCCCTCCCCCTGCCCCCCCAATTGGGGGGCGGGGCCAGTCAGCCAACCTCCTGGCCAGCCCAGCCCGAACAGGGCCAATTGGGGCCGGCCGGACCCTATCCATGCATGAATTAGTGCACCGGGCCTCTAGTAAGTAAATAATTGGATAAATCAGTAAGTAAGTGGGGGAGAAGGGATAGCTCTTCCTGACAGAAGAATGTCAGTTAATCGGTAGAAGGATTGAGGAAATAGAAAATCACCATCACCTGACACCACAGTCAAGTCACTTCAGGCGAGACCTAGGGAGCAATGCTAAGGTACCGGGTGCAAGTTTGAGGAGAAACAGGATATTTGCCTAGTCTCAAAGTATCTCTTCCCAAGTTATTTATTTATTAAAAGGGAAAAATAGTAACTGTAGAGTGGATAAAGCCAGCAGACACTACCTCCTCCAGGTGACTCAGGTTAACAACACCTGTGATAAGACAGGTCCTAGGCTCCCTGCTAGCACACGGCACATCCTCTTCCTGGTATTCTTGTCATAGATTCACTACCACCATGTCATCTCAGGAAAAAGCTGCCAGACTCTAGGAGAGGACGTCCTGAGAAACATCTGGCCAGTGCTCTCCAAGCACCCAGACAGGCAGGGATGGAGGAGGAACCTAAGGACGCATGTCCTCGAAATGGAACGTGCATTCTGGGTGGGGTCCTGGAACACAAGGGACATTCCAGGGAAACCGGCGCATTCGACTGTGGTCTGCACTTGAGCTGACACTGTTGTACCAGGGGCTCCTTTTCTAAGTTTGGGAACCGGTCGGTGACTCTGAGAGATGTGGGCACTAGGAGAAGCTTGGTGAAGGGCAATGGGAACTCGGTACTATGTTCCACTTTTAATTAGTCTAACTTTTAAAAACAAAATGTTGATAAAGGAAAGCATACAACAGCATGGCGTGGTACCTGTGGAACCCGGCCAGGACGGGGGCATGGCCTCAGTCTCCTCGTCAGGCTGAGGGAGGGTTCCCAGTTGTCCTCAGGGAGAGTCCTTCCCTGTGTTTGTGCTGGACATCCTGGCTACCTGGAGCCCCAGTGGAGTCTTTGGGAGAGTGCTTCCCGCACCTGTGTGGGGAGGGGCACGTTCTTCACAGGGGCCAAGAATGCATGGCTCCCCTGGGGAGGGGCACAGTGAGCAAGAAGCTCCAGAGTGGGGGCCTCTGGTATGGCTGCTGGGGGTGTCCTAGGTTGTCCTTGGACTTTTAATGTTATTTTTTTTTCAAAGAGAAATTTTTAACTTTTATATATTTAAACTAATCAGTCTTTTCCTTTACGACTTTGTGTTTGCATACCATCTAAGAACATTTCCCTACCTCAAGGGTCATTCTTTCATTTCTTCCAGCAGTTTCATATTCTGTTTTCCACATTTAGGTCTATGTGAAATCTGTTTCCATACAGCTTGAGGTTAGGATCAAATATTTTTTCCATTGGCTATCCATTGCCCAGTGGTCAGAAATGCCACTTTTATCATACACTAAATTCTTTCTTCAGTTACATTCTAATTGCTTACCATTGCTCTGTAGGAAAGCTGTTGACTTTGTATGTCAGTTATGTCTCATGTTTTCAGGTAGAAGTTCAAATTGTGCAAACAATGCCTCTTCCTTTCTAATCCTTGTACTTTTCCCCTGACTCTAGAGCTTCTGATACCCTGGCTGAATGCAGTGTTTAAACAGTAGCAGTGAGCCCTAACCGGTTTGGCTCAGTGGATAGAGCATCGGCCTGCGGACTGAGGGGTCCCAGGTTCGATTCCGATCAAGGGCATGTAGCTTGGTTGCAGGCACATCCCCAGTAGGGGGTGTGCAGGAGGCAGCTGATCGATGTTTCTCTCTCATCGATGTTTCTAACTCTCTCTCCCTCTCCCTTCCTCTCTGTAAAAAATCAATAAAATATATTAAAAAATAAATAAACAGTAGTGGTGATGAGCAGTGCTTCTCTTGTTCTAACTTTAACACAAATGCCTCTAAAGTTTCCTCACCAAGTGTGATAGTTACCATAGCTGATTATACACACCCTTTGTCTAGTTAAGCAACTTACCTCCCCAGTTTGCTGAGAATTTTTAAATAAACTTTATTATGAATAGCAGTAGAATTTTATGGTTGCTTTTTCTACATGCAATCTGTAGAGATGATCCTGTGTTTTTTCCCCCCTGAAATCTGTTAATATAGTACATTGCATTGGATTTGTGTGCTTTCCCTGATGGTAAACATTTTTTCATTCTCAGGAAAAACTTTGCTATACTTTTAACACACTGAACATTAAATGTGATATTTATTTTAATACCTTCTTTTGAAAAATGAGTCCCTCCTCTGCCCCCTCAGTCCCACCCTTTTCTTTCCTGAGACGTAGTTTGCATACTGTGAGGTGTCCGCAGTGGTATGGCTGGTGCATGAGTAACACTGGCTCTCTCGGGGGTGGAGGTGTAAAAGCCCTGATTTGCAGCATTTGTCAATTTTCAAGGCACAAATATTCTCACCCTTGCCTATTTTCAGCTGCCAATGAGCTGCCATGACAGCTGCTTCATAAAACTCCTGAGCTGGTACCAGCTGCCACCGGACTCTGGTGTGCAGCCTGGTGACTTCCATGTCTATGCACGTGTGTCACCATCTCCCATGTCCACCCGGAGGCTTCATCGTGCTGTCCCAGCTCAGCCCCATGGTGAGAAGTGATTTCCACTTCTCTTCTAACCATTTGGTAGAGTTTACTGCTGCTTTTTAGTCGCCCCGGGGTTACCACCAGCTTCTGGCTCGAACACCTAGTTTATTTATTTTCATTTTCAACTCATTCTTGTTTTCTACTCGGTGCAGTGGCAGCCGTTCATTTTCCCCTGAGAACTACCTTGGCTGCTTCACTTATGGATAGTTAATATAGGGCTCGGAGTGATTTTTGGTGATCAATTGGGCATCTGACCCATGGGTGCATGACCCACAGTAAGTGCAGAAAAATGAGGCAAGCTCTGTGATTGTAAATCCTTAAATCTGAGGGGTTGCTAGCATCTTATATTCATGAAGCTTTTTGTCTTCCGTAATGTGAATTAAACCATTTCTCATTCATTGTTTATGCAGTCATTTGACAAATATTTTTTGAGCACCTACTGTGTGTCAGGCACTTTGTAGCCCTAGGTAGAGCAGTGGATAAAATAGCCCTTTTCTTCATGGAGCACAGGTTCTGGTATATCTTTATTATTATTATTTTAAAAAAAATATGTATATATATTATTGATTTCAGAGAGGAAGGAAGAGGGGAGGGAGATAGAAACATCAATGATGAGAGACACTCATTGAACGGCTGCCTTCTGCATGCCCCCCACTGGGGATCGAGCCCACAACTCGGGCATGTGCCCTGACTGGTAATCAAACCCACACCTTCTAGTTCATAGGTCTACACTCAACCACTGAACCATGCTGGCTGGGCAGGTTCTGGTATATCTTTAAGTTGTGTGCTTTCCCAGTTTGACTGTCCTTGCCAATTTTCTCCTCAGACATCCACTTGTCTTTGCCCCTGGGATTCTCTTAAGTCAAACTGAAATTGATCCAGTTTCTCCCACTGCTTCATTCTGAAATTTACTGCTTCCATACTAACTAATGTTTAGCTTAACTAATTATATAATTACTAGAGGCCTGGTGCACAAATGGGTCCCTTGGCCTGACCTGTGCCCTCTCGCAATCCGGGACCCCTTGGGGATGTTGGAGAGCAGGTTTCAGCCCAATCCCCGTAGGCCAGGCTGAGGGACCCCACCAGTGCATGAATCTGTGCACCAGGCCTCTAGTATGCATATAAGATCTTTGGTTAATCTCTTCCCGCCCTTTCCCCTCCCCCCTTCCCTCTGAGATTCATCAGTCTGTTCCATGTTTCCATGCCTGTGCATTGAGCATCTGCCCCCTGGTGGTCAGTGCGCGTCATAGCTACTGGTCGAACAGCTGACTGGTCACTTAGGCTTTTATATATATAGACTAGAGGCCCAATACATGAAATTCATGCACGGGGCTCGGCCCTCGGAACCCTGGCTGCCTCAGCCCTCACAGCCCTGGCTGCCTCGCCTCTCGCAGCCCCGGCTTCGTCCGCAAGGTCGTCCAGATGGTTGTTCTGCTATTCAGTCTAATTAGCATATTAGCTTTTTATTACTAGTATATAGGATTTCTGCTTTGACTAAATTTTCACAATGAAATGGCAAAGGAATTGAATCCGGTGATTTTTACCTTAGGAAAGGTTAATGTTTTCAAAGGGGTGTGACAGTGGAGCAATTGGAAGCATGTAGTGAGGTGACACTCTTTCTGATGTGTGGAGTGTCACCTAAGGAGGGGCTGCGGCAAGCCTATGGTCTTCCATGGCAGCTCCGGATGTCGGCAGCTTGTTCCCCTCAGCGTGGTCTCTGGCTCTGGAGGGCATGAAGATCCGTGGGGCTGTGCCTTCCGGCAGCTCGGTGGCTCCGAGGGGTGGGAGCCTGGTCCCCGAGCCCTGAACAGCATAGTTATGTGTTTGCTCTGTGCTTTGGAATCAGGTGGAGGACATCGGGACTCAGGTCCCTATTCTCCTGTGGACCCCAGTCCAGGGAGCGTGGCGGGTCTCCCTGGGGGAGAAAGAGCTGAAGGACACCACCGAGTTTAGTGTCATGATGGGGAGGCTGGGAAATGTGGATGCAGGCCAGTGGGCCTCAGAAATCCATCTGCTCATCTTTCTGCCTGATGGATTTGGTTTCTGCTTTTTAAATCCTTTGCAAAATCAGTGTCTTTAATTTACAAGTCAGTATTTCATTTTAATAAGAGAAAATAGTTCTAATTTATTCAGATAATTTAAAAGACCATAGAGGTCAACTTTCCTCATTCCTTGAGGAGGATATGGAAGAATAGAGTGTGAAAGGCAGTCTGGGTGGGCCTTGGCTCCTGGCCCCCGAACAAACCATTTACTGAGAAGAGCCTTCTGGGGAAGGACGGGTCACTCTGCTGCTGGGCTGTCAGTCCAGAAGGTGTGCCCTGGCCCCTAGCCGAGGTCCAGAGCCAACAACACACTCCCTTTCCTCCCCCTGACCCTGCACGACTCCTTTTTACCAGCTGGGTCTGTTGAGAAGGGAACCTTCTAAGGCAAGCATGTCAGACTTGCGGCCTGTGGGCTGCGAGTTTGACATGCTTTTTCTAAGGCCTTTTGTTTATCAGACAACGTCTTTTCTCTCCTGGATGAATGCCTGAGCTGGTCATCCTTGCTCTCTCACCACAGTGCAACTGGCTGATAGAGGGGAAAATGGTAATGGCAATAAACATTACCTTTTTTTAAAACTTAACCTTTGAAAGTAGTAATTATGGGGATGGAGTATTAACCTGAGGGTTGAATTCTTGTAAATTACCTTTACATCTTGGAATCAGAATTCAGGAGCCCTCATCAAAGTCATTTCCCATTGTTGTGCTCCCGTTGGCTTTTAGAAAACAGACCCATCTTATTTATCTGCACTTAAATGTGTAAGTCAGACTGATGCTAATAATATCACAGAAGAGGAAAAGGCAAAGCATCTTTCTGTAAATATGAAGGTAATGAGCAAATTAGGGATTGTTACCAAAACACAGAGCGGATGAGGTGGAGGAAACAGTGATGCTCGTAATAGCGTAAATCTAACCCTTTTTCTGAATCATTATTTAAAAATTGTTTTAATAAGTAGAGCCTCCCAATCCTATAAAGAGGCATAATTCATCATCACACGTGTGTATATTTTACTTATTTTTCTTGAAGATAGGTCCTAGGTCCTAAGGATGTCAAAGCCACGTCAAAGCTAGTACCACGTCTAGTTTTCAAAAGCCAAGGAAATCTTTGTCCTTTTCTCAGGGGCCAACAGGGCGATTACTAGGCTGTTGAAACCCTTTTGAATAGTCTCGGATCTCTCTCTCTCTCTCTCTCTCTCTCACACACACACACACACACACACACGCACGCACGCACGCACGCACTATTTACACAATAGACACAGTGAAAACCAGGAAATCAAGGCTTTGAGATAAGCACATCTTGGGAGGAAGGAAGCAGCACAGCACTGCCCCGCTGCAGGGCCGCACTCGCCTTCACGCGATTCAGGGGCTGAAGTGCCACCTGGGGGCTGTGCTCCCCTGCCTCTCTGGAATGTTCCAGGCAGCTGTCCCTCCCCGCTCTAGGCCCGGGCACCAGCGGTGGCTGTTCCAGGTCGGCTTAGCACTCCTGTTGACAGATTTCTAGAGGTGCCCACTGACATCCCTGGTGATGGGAAGAGAGAAGCGGGCATCCTGGTGCTGAGCTCTCGGAGCCATGTGCTGTGGTTCTCTGATTCAGTGGCATTTTCCTGCCACTTCTTGCACTCTTCTGCAGTTTGGGAATGAGCTCCTGTGCCCTGTGTGATGGTTCTGCGTGTTCACAATCCGAGGCTGAAGTCTGTCTTGCACGCACACAGCTGTGTCCTAGAGAACCCACCCATTTCTTGGCCTGGCCTCAGTGTCCTGCACCTGGGGGAGGCCAGGCAGCCGTGTCTGTAGGGTATGGACGGCCCTGCTTTGGCCCCAGGACTCAGGGCAGGGTGACGAGGCCCTGGCAGGGGAGCTCTGGTGAGGAGGCTGCTGGCAAGGCCTCCTGATTTTTACATGATTGTCCAGACTTCATGAGTCTGCCCTCCTGGCTCTAGCTTTGGCACACACCTAATCTGCCCTGTTAAGCACCTTTGGGTTGGGTTTCGTGTCCCTGCAGTGCAGCGGCCGCTCAGGAAATGTTTGATAACGTGGAATGAGAGGACTCCTCCATGGCACCTCATTTTCACTGGTGACTTGCTAGTCGCCTTCTCAACTCATGACTCCTGCTTGTTTGTTTGGCTCTGCATGGTTGTAACCTTCTCATTCATGGAATTTCAGGAGCTGGTTCTAGATTTTGATGTAATATTTAATGTTCTCTCTCAGAAGATGGGTTTCTGGTGCTTTTATGTTTAAGCAGTGAGGCTCTTTTGAGAAATAAAATGTGTGAGATTATTTGTGCAGAAGCACTCCGGAGCATGCTCACAGGCCCCTCAGCGTGGGTCTGAAGGCCCTGTGCATCCTGTCAGGCTGCGCGTCCTGCCTTGACTGAGGGCAGAGCCTGGCGCGTGCTGGGAGCTAGTTTGTCA